>NC_139353.1:79933035-80575535 GCF_055883805.1 Amblyomma maculatum
GCGTGCTCCGCGAAATTGGCGGAATCGGTTGCGACCGCTTTATCCCCACACGGGAACATCGGGTCCAAAATAGTGCGGGCCTCCCTGCCATAGACGAAGCGGAATGGTGTAGGCTGCATGGTTTCCTGCATCGCCGTATTCAGATGAAGATGACATAGCGCAGGATCTCGTCACAAATTTTATGCTCAACGTCCAAGTACATCGAGATCATGTCCGCAAATGTTTTTTGGGCTGTTCCGTTAGGGCATTTGTTTTAGGGTGATAAGCTGTTGTGCGATGATCAGCATGGCTGAGAGTTAAGACGTCCCATAGCAGCCTAGCTGAAACGCCTTTCCTCAATCACTAATGATGGTGCACCATGTCTAAGCAAAATGTCGTTCATAAAGAAGTGGTCAACTTCAGCAGGCACTACCTGAAATAAGAGCCTTCGTTTTAGCCGAGCATGTCAAGCAGACAGTGGCCATTACGATTTACTTGCTGTCATTCTAAGATAAAGGAAATGGGCCTAAAAGGTCCATGTCCACTTGCTCAAATAGTGTGAGAGGTGTCTCAATAGATTGCAGCCTGCCGGGCGGTTTGAGCACGGGTTGTTTTCGCTGCTGGCATCGTCGACAAGTCTGGACGTAACGTTTAGCCCTCTGAGTAAGATATGACCGGTACTTGTTCGGCCGGACACAGTTTAGAGTTCGTGTAAAGCCAAGATGACCGGAAGTTGGTTTGTCGTGGAAGGCAAGAAGGATTTCGTGCCTTAGATCAGTGAGTATGACTAGCAGGTGTGTTTTTGCACTCAAAGTAGAATTCTTTCAACAAAGCACCCCATTGTGGAGGCAGACCAATGACAGCCTTCGAGCAACGCACCTGGGTATTGTAGGGTATCCACCTTCAAGATGGTCGATCATCAAGCGCAGCTCGCCTTCGGCACGCTTCCTTGAAACGAAGTCGAGCGTACTGACTTCTCGGAAAAAAGCTATTGTCGTCGGTGGCGTCTGACGGAGGAGGGTCAGGGCAGGCAGGACAGGCCGTGAGAATCGTCGTGCTTTCAGCCAGACTTCTAAATAGCGTCGAAATCAAATTCCTGCAGGCGTAATACCCAACATTCTAAGCGCCGCAAGGGTCATTAAAATTTGCATCCACAAAACGAGTGATGGCAGCGATGACATGAAACGGTCGGCTATAAAAATGTGTCCGGAACTTGGCAGCGACGCATAATACCGCCATTCTTTTTCAGTGGTTGTATGTTCATACTCAGGACGCGAAAGTGCACTGCTGGCGCAGGCAATTACTCTGTCGACCCCGTCTTGGTGGTGAACTAGAACGGCAGCACGGCCGACGTTGCTCGCATCCGTGTGTAGCTCTCTATCGGCATCGGCGTCGAAATGCGCCATGATTGGGTGTGATCGGAGCCGGTATCGTAACTCATTAAAAGCCATCTGCTGCTCGGCGCCCCAGAAAATGGTGCATCATCCCGAGTAGGGAGTGTCAAGGCTGGCGATATGAGCAAAATTTTTAATGAAGCGGCGATAACAGGAGCACAGCCCCCAAAACTTTCGGACTGCTTTTTAAGGGCGGGGATGGTAAAATTTCAGCAACCGTAGTATGATTCTCGGGGTCAGCTCGAATGCCGCCAGCACTCACGATGTGCACGATAAACGTCAATCCGTTGAACCCAAAGTGGCACGTATTAGGCTTGAGAGAAAGGTAGGCAGGCTGAACAGCTTCGAGAACAGTTCTCAGGCGTGCGAAGCCGATCTTCTGTAACGTCGGCGAAAAGATTATTATATCATGAAGGTAAACAAGACAGCTCTACCACTTCAGACCTCAGAGTACAGTATTCATAATGCACTTTACTGTAGCAGGGGCGTAGCCGAGCCCGAATGACATGACGCGGAATTTATAGAGCCCATCTGTTGTCACGACGGTGCATTTCTTACGGTCCCTCTCATCAACTTCGTATTGCCAATAAGCACTGCTGAGGTCAACCGAAGCGAAGCACTGCATTAATGAAGTCTGCCGAGATTTGTCGATCCGTGGCAGTTGATAGACATTCGTCTTTGCCGTGCTGTTAAGCTTCCTGTAGTCCATGCACAAGGACGACAGGAGACTGCCATGGGCTGCTTGACGGTTGAATGATGCCATCGGCAAGCACCTCCTTGACCGCGAACTTGACAGCACTATCGCGTGCCTCCCAAGGCGACACACGATAGGACTGCTGATGAATAGCTCGAATGCCTTCATGCGTAGTAATCCGGTGTTATGGGCGGCGTTTCTCTCCCCTCAGACGAAGATGTGAAACACTCATTAAACTCCAGCAATAGGTACTTCATTAAGCTCCAGCAATAGGTACTACAGTTGCCTCTTTTCAGCGGATGAAACGCCGTGATTGATGTCAACAGCCTGTACGGCGTCTGGTTTGGTCCTAGACGCAACTTCCTCGATAGCAAAACATGCGGCAACTTCCTGCAGATGGTCGACGTAAGCAATGGCTGTGCCATGAAACAGATCGCGATGTTCATTGAAGAAATTGGTGACAAGTATCTCCGTCTCACTATCATGAAGGAAACAAAGAACTTTAGCCACAGAATCCTCCAGGGTGAGTGCAAGGTAGACAGAGGGCCAAGAGTGGTGGCCGCCCCGGGCTAGGCTGCTGCATGTGGAGTCATTAGTAAAACTAATTAGAGGCTATTAAGTCATTCTGACGTCGAAAATACCAACGGAAGTAATGGCGACGGCCGAATCGTTCACGTGATAGCTCACTTGCTCTCATGTGACCTATCAGGGCGTCGGAACAGTGACCTAGTTATGTTGATGTAGAGATGTGATTTAAGTGTGTGATATAAGAAAGCCGGAAGTGACGTGTTTCGAAAAGAATGAGCCGAAAACCAGGAAGTGGGCGCGTTTCAACATGAATCAGCCGAAAAAAAGTGAAGCTGACGGGCTTAGCTGAATAAACGAGTGAAATAAATCAGAAAGTGTGTAAAGTGTCGTTTATACGGAGAAAAACTTCCACGAGCACGGCAGAATTTGCAATGGAGAAATGCCTCAGTGTTACTGCTGCGCACGATTTCATTGAGTGCCCCTTGTCGAACGCAACCAACATTGCGTTCCATTTATCAAAGTTCACCGGCGTTTTATAATTGGTTCATAAAGAACGAAACCGCATTATCTGTCACTCGCGGAATCTCGCTTACTGATCTCGCTGACAACACAGAAATGCTCAGGCTTACGCATTTCTGCAGTTCAGACTGTAGCGCCTTGAAAAAGTGCTTTTTCTGACTATAGATAGTCCATTGAATATAGTGCTGCTGTTCTGGGCAAGGGTAGCTGATCTGTAAGACCCAGCGTGAATGTGAAACCAGCCTAGTCGTGGCAGCATTTTTGCAGCGCAGCTGTGGCTAGGCACTGATGATACTAGCGCTAGCGTGGTACCTAGCTTTGCTTGGAGAATGAAAATGAAGCTACCTGCACAGCGCGAGAGTTCAAGGTGAAATGTTTGAATCCAGATGACCTTGAGCTCTTTCAGGAAAGGAATAGAGCTTCCCTTCTATAATTTTACATGAGGCAATCTAATTCATAAGGATTAATGTAGTGTAACCGGTAACAAATTTCAACTAAAAGGTGTCAGTGCTGATAAAACATAATAAAGAAATTTAAATTTGCCTTACAATATCTTATTCGATCAAAAACTAGGTCACTGTGAAATTGAAACCAAGCGAAGTGCTGCCTTCATTGACGAAGACATCATAAACGAAATTTAAATAATAGCGCAAGTAGATAATTAATCAAAAGAAATGCAAGAAATACTCTACGGGATCTTTCTTCGCTGAAGCTTTCGCTTACAAGAGCTATATATATCCTTTACTCAAAGCAAGTGCATCTCACTTCTACCTCCCACAGCTGTGCTTGCAAGGTTCCAAATGAGTGCACTTTCACAGCTTCCGAAAGGCTGTAGCGTGTTCTGAAATTTGACATAAGGTATACGTTAGCCTTCAGTATTCCACCATTTGCCCTCTCTTGTGAGGTTTTGGTATTAGCTTCCTTCAGGTAGCTTTCGAACATGCACAGTATTGCGCATTGTTTGCTTCTGTTTAGGTTATGCACTGTGCAACGTCCTCATTAGCCCGTCGGTAACCTTCGTAATCTAAGTAGGCCTTCAAAGCAACTATGATGCCTCGGGAGACTGAGCAACTACTTATCGCTTCATCATGGCAAGAGGAGAAGAGCACGCAATACTTTGCAATTCTCCGAGGGACCAAGTCCTTCCTGCCACACTCAATCGATTCCGCTCTATAATTCCTTCCATTTGCTGCAATTTGCCCGCCTACACTTCTGCTGCGACCCGAACAGAGTGGTCCACATGGATTATGCATTGTTGTGTCTGCCTCTGGAATGGGCGCGGGAAGTTTAGCCCATTAGGGGAACTTGCCTTGCGTTTTTTAGGAGTGACCCCCTTCACGTTTTTGTGCCTTTTGGAAGCTTTTTTTTTTATCTTAGTGACACATATATGCATGGAAGACAACCCAGAAAATTATTTCTTTGTCAAGATCATTCAAATCATTATTGGGTCATTCCCTTTTTTTCACAGGATGCTAGTACTGGTGCAGGTGTAAAATCTAGCGCCGATCACATTCTATATTGCTGACTATACATTATACATACTGCATTAGACATGAATTTTTATGTGTAGACATGCAACAGTGGGTTATTTGGTGTGGCACACCGAAAACATAAAGAGATAGACTGTGGTCGTAGATCAGTTTCATTAGGTTTTGAATACAGAACAAAAAATGAGGACACAGCTAAAAATGCAGCTTGGGATTGGAATCTCCGTCGGTGTTACAGTGGTGAGAATGATCCGACTGGAGAAGGCTTTACACGTTTTGAGCTATCAGGAGAACAAAACAAAGGGAACTGCTGAAGTGACATGTGAGGGTGTGCAACTATAATTGCATTGCATCTAGCTTAATGTTGTTATTTGAAAATACGTGCTTGAATTCTCGCATATATATATATATATATATATATGTTTTTTCATTCCAGGCGAGTTCAAGTTTTACGCTGCTCGTAACTGGAATGTTATTTGGTATATTCTCCACGTGCAGTGTTCAACCAGCGCGCTTTGAGCACGGTGGGCCCGCCTACTCAAAGTTGTTTTGTGCTGAAAATGTTTGACTCCTTAAAGCAATTTTTTTAATATAAGTAACCAATACACACTTATAGCTTAAAAAAATAAGTCATGTATTATTATATTTCCCGCCACTCTATGCTATATATCTATAAACTTACTCGCAAACTTCTAGCCGAAAACATGGACTATTAAAACTCGTCGCAAGGTTAGAGACTGTCTACGCAATCTATGCAAAGCATATGCATTTCAAACATGTATCTTACGCATTTCGTACACCTAATGAACAATAAACTTTGTGGCAGTAAACGTGTGTGATCATTTCAGATTGGTTGCTCTTAAGTGCTGAAATATATGAGTATTCAAGAAGAACGCTAAATTTAGTAAACAGAATTACATTGTTACGATTGTTCCTGTACTGAATATAACACGTAATTCAATTTGCAATCGCCATTCAGGTGTTAAAGAACTATTCTCAAAAATTGTCTGATGTTTCATAGAGCTAACTGCAAAACAAACCACTACACTGTAATCAATCAACCAAGCTAACGTCATGTATAAAAGACATGAGGCCATGAACGGCTTCGGCCGAACATGCAGATTTGTCAATATATGGCAGCTGACGAATTGGTTTAAAGCAACGCGTTAAACGACGAATTTTTTTCTCATTTTTGATTTATGAGAAAATGTATCAATGAAAGAAGGCAATCTAAATTGTCGGTCTATTTAATATGTTTCATAAATGCTGTTCATTAGGTAAGCACAGCAACGACATCTGATACTGTTTTGTCTGAGCGATTATGTCAAAAACGTTTTCTGCATAATACACAACTTCTGGGAAATAAAATGTCATCATCAACTCAGAGCCTCCTATTCTTTAATGTATATTTGTTTTTTAACTACTAATTATTCCTTTCGCAAGGACAAATCAAAAGCAGTAGATATTACTTCTGCTCATACTACATACATTTCACACCCTTTGTCTCCAGACAGAGTAGCAAAATGACTAGCTGCAACCAATATAATTAGCAACAGGGAAATCAGCAGTAAAGATTAAGTGCCAAGACACAAGGTAACCCATGCAAGATGTTTAATATGTTTAATACTTTTATTTCATGTGAAAGGAAACGCAAAGAAAAATCGCAGACAGTCGCAGACAGTAAGTGAAGTTCTTAAAGCATAAACATGTTGCTAATATTCCTCTAAAACATGCTAAATCAGTATGTTAGCATCTATGCAAAGATATGATAGATGAATAATTTATTATATGGTGATATTGCCACCTGGTGTCCCCATGTTCTTGCTGCGCCTGGAAGAAGAGGACACTGAAGTTGACTCGCGTGCTGTGCGCCGAACTTTGCCTGCTGGTACAGCTTCGTCCCGTCGTCTGTCACGCCTAGCCCTGTTGTCCGTGACATATTTTGGTGTCGGCGCAGGGTATCGATCCCAGTATATGTCCCGCACTCCTCCGCATACCCAGGATTCAGGTCCTGTGCCAAGTGACACGCCTGTTCACAGCGCTAGCCGAAGGAACCTAGGCCTACCACCTGAGCACGAGCCGTTGGAATTCACCACCGCAACCCCCCCTCGACCTGTCATGCAAACTCTAACGTATTACACTTTCCAGAACCCACGATTGCCTAAGGCTTTCCACGGCTGTCAGACGGAAGACGTCGAAGACTGGCTCACCCAGTTTGAACGCGACGCCGCATTTAATCAGTGGGACGACGCCGCAAAGCTCAGGAACGTCTTCTTAAGCCTGGAAGATGGCGCTCGTATTTGGTACGAGAATCGCGAAGGCGCCCTAACATCGTGGCGCGAGTTCTGCCGCTGCATCCTGGACGCCTACACCAGCCCGGATCGCCGAGAACGAGTGGAAAGGGCTTTATGCTCTCGCATACAGATGCCGAACGAGACCATAACCATGTACGTGGAGGACATGACTAGGCTGTTCCGACGATCTGACCCGGCCATGCCCGAAGAGAAAAAGGTACGCCATCTCATGCACGGCGTTAAGGAACAACTGTTTGCTGGGCTCGTGCGCAATCCGCCGAGCACTGTTGCCGAGTTTCTTTCGGAGGCAGTCACAATGGAAAGGATGCTCCAGCAACGGTCTACGACCTACGACAGGCCGGTACTCGCCGCTTCGCTCACGGAGCCGCATTCGGCCTTCGGGCTAGTCCGGATCTTATTCGCGACATCATCCGCTCCATTTTGCGTGAAGAGCTCCAGACGCTCTTCGGTGCTACCCAGCCGACGGTCGGCTCTATCGCTAGTATTGTCCGAGAAAAGCTCCAACAAGCATTTCGGCCTTCGGTACCATCTGCTAAGCCGCCATCCTTTTCCACCGAGTCCTGTCGGCCAACCTATGCGGACATCTTGCGACGTCCCCCAACTGATTCCACACAATTACCGCCACCCGACCAAGGCTCGCTGTATTCAGCCCACCCCGAGCCGTACATCGACAACCGCCGACCACCACACCAAAAGGCAGACCTGTGGCGTGCCCCAAATCGGCAGCGCCTGTGCTTCCACTGCGGAGAACCTGGCAACCTGTATCGACAGTGTCCATATCGACAACTGGGACTGAAGGGTTTCCCCATCGACATGCGTAGCCCTCCTTTAGGCCAACGACCCCGGGATATTGAGAACTACGTAGCCCAGCAGCGCACGGCGCCAACTTCTAGACGACAGTCACGATCTCCGTCTCCACGCCGACTATCCTTGCAGCCCAGCTCCTCCTGGATGGCGCAGCGACGGCCGTCTAGTCCGAGCCGGGAAAACTAAAGACAGCGACCTCAGGGGGCGAGGCCGCTTCAAATCGACGCGACGAAGACCCCCCGACAACGCCACCTGTGAGCGACCGCGACTTGACGGCCCCGACGACAGTTCGTACACGTGAAGATAGACTCTCGCTGGATATACCCGTGGTCCTCGACGGCTATACGGTTAGCGCATTGGTAGACACTGGTGCTGATTTTTCAATTTTAGGCGGGAAGCTAGCGGCGCTTCTAAAAACAGTGATGACGCCATGGTCTGGCACACAGATTCGAACCGCTGGCGGGCATGTCGTAACTCCGAGCGGTCAGTGCACGGCGAGAGTCCAAATTCGCAACTCCACGTTTGTTGTAAGCTGCCTTGTAATACCTGACTGCTCCCGCGACTGTATCCTTGGTGTCGATTTTCTTCGGAAGTATGGGGCCATTATCGATCTCCGGAAGCGTACCGTGACCTTTTCGACCGAGAAAGCGGATGATACTGACACCGCAGGCCGCCAAAGCCACGCCCCTCTTCGAATTTCCGCCGAGAGCGTTTCTATTCCGCCACGTTCCAGTGTTTTTGTGACCGTTAACTGCGATGAACAGCGTGACGGAACGGCGGTCGCTGAGGGCAACCAGTCCCTTTTGCTCACCCACGGCATCACCTCGGCGCGGAGTCTCATCCATCTCCGTAACGGCCGATCTGAGCTCCTAGTGACTAACTTCACGAACGAGCCCCGTGCAGCAGGGTCGCGCTGCTGACGTCCCCCGCCATTTTGTAAGGCACCTGTCTGCATTCTGTCTTCGGAATGGCGTTTTATTCAAGAAAAACTCCAGCACTGTTGATCGAGCGCACCTCCTTGTCGTGCCGGCCGACCTTCGCGACGATATCCTTTTTGCTTGCCACGATGAGCCCACCTCCGGCCACTTGGGCTTTGCACGCACACTCGCTCGAGTTCGTCAAGCCTATTATTGGCCTAAACTTTCTGACGCCGTCCATCGCTACGTCAGAGGCTGCCGCGAGTGTCAACGTAGAAAGGTACCTCCTCTCAAACCCGCGGGTTTGCTCCAACCTATTATTCCACCTCGGACGCCGTTTGACCCAGTCGGCATCGACCTACTGGGCCCATTTGCGCTGTCATCGATGGGTAACAAATGGATTATAGTCGCGACCGACTACATCACACGTTATGCGGAAACCAAGGCAGTGCAGCGGGGCACATCAATTGAGATCGCTCAATTCTTTATGCAGCAAATCGTGTTGCGTCATGGCGCACCGTCCCTAGTCGTAACTGATCGAGGCACCGCGTTTACGGCACAGCTCATGCACGACGTGCTCGAGCTTAGTCATACCAGCCACCGAAAAACTACTGCATATCACCCGCAGACAAATGGCCTCACGGAGAGACTCAACAAAACCATCGCCGACATGATCGCAATGTACATAGACTCGCAGCACAAAAACTGGGATGAAATTCTCCCCTACATCACATATGCCTACAACCCGGCCACCCAAGAGACGACGCGTTTTACGCCATTTCGCCTAGTCTACGGACGTGACGTTCAGACGATGTTGGATGCTACGCTTCCGAGCTGCACAGATGATCATCCACTCACGCTAGATGCCGAGCAGTTTGCTCAGCGCGCTGAGGAAGCACGTCAACTTGCCCGCATTCACATTCAGCAACAGCAGGGCACGGATGCACGCCGCTACAACCTCCGTCATCGACACGTCGCCTACCATCCCGGAGAGAAAGTTTGGGTATGGACCCGGGTACGTAGGCCCGGCTTGTGTGATAAACTCATTTCTCGTTACTTCGGACCTTACAAAGTTCTGCGCCGACTCACGGAAGTAACATACGAAGTTCTTCCAGTGGGTACTGTGCAGCCTTCGCGTCGGCAACCACGCTCCGAGGTCGTGCACGTCGTCCGCATGAAGCCCTATTTCACGCTGTAGTGCGCTATGCGCTTGTTTCGTTGTCGCGTAGGACACCTTACCTCGCGCTCCGTCCTTTATTTCTCTTTTTTAAGAGGGGGAGTAATTCCACCTGGTGTCCCCATGTTCTTGCTGCGCCTGGAAGAAGAGGACAGTGAAGTTGACTCGCGTGCTGTGCGCCGAACTTTGCCTGCTGGTACAGCTTCGTCCCGTCGTCTGTCACGTCTAGCCCTGTTGTCCGTGACAATATGTTTCTTTTTAATGGCAGATCGCATGGCATGTCCTGCGGCCGATGACATTTCTCTGAAATAAAGGTTTCGAACCAACGTGATCATCATAAGTGTGTAGCCAGAAAAGTAGATACTCCATAGCCAATTGCCACATGCTTGCGCGTGACTTACCTTTTTTTGTGGGGGAGGGGCGATGATACCTAAGGAGAGGGGGGAGGTTAGAGTCTCGTGTATTCGATTTTCATCTCTCCTTTCATAAACATGGTGCTGCCTAAGCAAGCTGGCACTCCTTACGCCTAGACGATGTTATGAAGCCTCGTGTCGTCACCAAAATCACACGAGCAGTCACACTTCAGGCACATTCCCCTTAACGAACGACATCTGACCGGCATCTCGACGCTTCACTTCAAACCTCTCAATGCTCGGTCATGCTACCTTCCATCTTGAACCTACCAGAGGCACGGTCTTTACTTTTCGAGGTTACGTGGCTTCATAAAAAGTGGAAAGACTCCAGCTCTTTGTCAACAACCAGTTCTATCACCCGCTAGACGTATTTGAGTGCTTATTTGAGGCTACAAAGCTGCAAACATTCGACGCCGGTGCCAAGGGACAATTTTCCCTCACATGCCGGGCAGCGGTTAGGACGTTCTCGCACAGGAAGCCTGACAGGAGCATGCTAATTTTTATCAGCGCTGCGAGGCGTCAAACAACCACACAATCAGCGCATGAATGCCAGCGTAAATTGAATCAATGAATTGTACTGCAAGTTCGGTCGAAACGGCATCGGCATAGTAGTAGTCATTGTGGCTGTCGGCAACGCTTGTAAGAAATAACCCGGACTGCGTAAAAAAAATGTATCATAGCAATTTGTGGCTGAAGTGACTGGTGATTGACTGGTGCGTAGTAGGGGATGAGGAATTATTCAAATGGTTGTAATCAGTTTAGTAACATAGGAAATTGAACGAAAATGAAAAGGAGGTTCAAGGGTGTCACAATACGCGTTATGAAAATCGAATGACTAATTGTGGTAATTACGAAAATTCTGAGTGTGCGCGGTCAATTGACTAAAATTATTTAAAAAGGAAAAATTCGGTAAAAATGTCAAACAGCTCTGGATGGAAAGCCGATGCTTGCTGATTATCACAACATAAAAATAAACAAATAAAATGAAACGTTTTATACACAAAGCGAAACAAACATTGTCCGTGTTGTTTGAGGCGCCATCGCGTTATAACCTTAAAATGGCGCTGAATTGTGTCCCCCTATTTTTTTCTTATGCGACAACACTCATGATTTCACGTTTTAATTTTTGGTAGCCTCTAATTACGTTCGCTAATAAGAACTAAATTTGAATACTGAAGATTTGTAGTATGATTTCTGGTTTTACTAAAAATAATTGTTTTCATGGCAGCATAAGAAACAACTCTATAAAGATCAATAGCATATATGTTTGATTTCTTCAGAATTTTTGGGAAATCATGCATGATTCTAACTTCAAACACTTCTTAGGCTATGCAGGTGAGACTTTACATGTTGTTATAGACATGAAATATTTCGCTAATTCATTTCGTGTTCAAATTAATTCCTGAACGTCAAAACCACACTGCTATGCTACATGTGCAGTGCTGCTGGCTGAACGTCTGTTTAAACACCACACTGAAAAACACGTACCCGAATATTTATTCTTTAGACATTTTCTTGCTGCTAAAGCTGAAATCAAAATTAGTTGTTTTTATGCGCCGTACAATTTTGTCGAGGTAATTTTATGCCTATAACAAGGAGTTTGCAATAGTGAATGAAAGCTGGAGTCTATTTTAGGTAGCGGCAGCGTATGTGATGCCCGATAGGTGGTCGAACATGAACAGCAAATGCTGTCCTGTGGGCTGATTATGTGGGAAACCGCGAATCACTATGTGAAGCTGGTTGCTTGAGAGGTCTTCGCGAAACCAAATTTTCTATCGTCGCCGAAAGCGATTATCCGACGGTCATGGCAACTAAAAAATGGTTTCCAGCCTCTATAATAGGCCGCGTCTTGGAGCGACAGAACGCCTCGGATGCTCGACTAGCAGCACAAATTGTGGAATGTTGTGGTGGGCCGATGACTTTGCATTCCCCCTATACGCGGAAAAACCCTATGACTCCTGGCTCCAGAGGCACTCAAGGCAGTGGGAACTGAGATCGCTCAGAGTGTCCCCCCAGTCGCTGAGCCACCACTCCCGACGTACCGTTTTGAGCTCACATAACTTGCTATATTGATGATGGCGTGGTGTCTTTTTCATTGAACCTATTCAGCATCCAACCCCTTTATTGCCGCTCCATAGCGAGAACCACCTGCGAAGCCAACATTTGACGGCCCGTTCGCTGATCGCCAAGCTATTTTCTCACTAAATGTGTCGAGTGAAAATTTGAGCACCTACATCACTCTTTCAAGGATCATGTCCGACCATTAGGGCATGCGCGACAGTGCACAAGCTGTGCATTACCAGCGGCCGCGAATCTATAGACGAAAGCCTGGGCACTCTATCAAAAACCTCGCGACAATATTTATTGTCATATAACGCAGAGCCACGTAAAAACAGATTATTATTCTAATAGCTCAAAATTTAGCAAATAGAATAATAGCGAATGTCTCTTGATGTGCTCATAATACTCTCTATTATAGAAATCTCAACATTTTCCTCATTTCAATTTATATGCTTGTATACGAAAAAGGCTGTTTGAACTAAGGATGAGTTTATTTTATCAGCTTTTCAGCCTTACTCATTCTATCCCCACTTAGATTACACCAAAATAAATCTAATAGCGCTACCTTTCTCGTATATTCGTTTGTATACAATTTCGCGCCGTATATATGAGTATCCTTTAAAAGTACATCATACTTGAGACTTCATAAGATTAAATATTCCAAATTATTCCAATATATAAATCAGAACAGAGAACGCGCAGTGCCATTAGCACATTTATGTACCGTTTGTATCCTCACTTTACTTAAATATGTTAGTGGAAAAAGTTTTTTGTGTACATTAATGTGGAATGTGCAAACATACGTTGCAGAATGAGGACAAAATAAGAAATTATGGCAATGTTATGTGTAAATTCTTGGCGAACTGGACGTTTTCTATTCTTGAGCACGCTCTTCAACTGCACTTGTGATCAACTGCATGGCTATACACCACCGCAGAGGAAGCAAGGGGGCTTTCAAGCTGCAAAAACGCAGGTTTATGTCTTGCATCCCTTCTTCATTGTCCCTGTTGTAATCTTGAGAGAGCTATTAAAACACATCATTCAAGTACTGAGCGGCTCACGAGGCAGTCGCCGAAAAGAGCGTCGACATATTCCGTTGCCCCTATTGGGACGGGGCTATTCTTGGTCGTGATTCGAAATAGCGAGGTCCAGTGCCTGCATGGTTACTTTCCTTTGTAAGGACTTGGTCCGCATCACATGCTGCTAACCATGAGAAAGGATGGAGTGCAAGGAGGCACCTAAATGTCCGGCCGTCATCATTCGGATTGAGCTCTATGTCCTATTGCTTGTACTAGACACTGAGGAATTCTTAAAAGCACCTACTCGGTTGTTGCTGGGCCTATTTGCCGATCGACAGTCTCATTTTGTTTTACCTTACTAGTAGAGCTCGGATAACTCGCGTTATTTTTTTCTCCACTTCTTTTACAGATAATTAACCACAGGCCGAATATTTAGGGGCATCCGTCAAGGTGGAGTAAACTTGTAATAAAGGTGTTATTACTCATTTGTAGCAGTAAGGCTGCTCTTGGGTGGAAGAGGACGCGTAGTTACAAATCTACTCCACCGTGGTGGATTCCCCTGGACATTCTACAAACACCATTCCCATTTCCAGTTATTGACCAATTCTCTCTTTTCCTACCATCTGCTCTACTGGCTGTCCTGGTTAGCTCAGCAAGTAGGTAGACTGCCGCGGAAAGGCGGTGCTCCCATTTTCGATTCCCGGACCAGGACGAAATTTTCTTGAACTTCGTAGTTTCTGAGAAAGCTGTACAGATTGCCATTTAGCCATAAAGCTACGCTTGTGTGGGTGACAATGAGTAATTACTCTCATTATTATTACCTGTACAACATTATTCTTACGCAGACGTAAATGTATATATTTATGCAGCACAAAAATGAAGCTTAAGGTATATACATGTTTTCAAATTAAAAAGAAATCCGAGCCTCCGGGTTTCCGTGGACCACTACATTACATGAGCCATTCCACGTTAGAACTCATGTGCCTATATAGTTTCAGGGCTTTGCCTCCACCAAAGAAAATACAAAGATGCCGATCTACTTGCGGTTTGGCTCCAACATTAACAACCAGTTATGATTGACGCTCCGGTAACTATATGTTATATTTCACTGAGATTTATTTGCTTCTTATCCTCTTAAACCAGTAGCAAAATTGCTTACAAATGGCAATTGGTTTTCTGTCCGGCTATTTTCAGCGTTTTACAACAGCAAAAAAAAAGAAGAAAACTCAGAAGAGAGAATAGAGTAGGCGAATGAAACTTCAAGTATTACCTGTAGTCCATGAACCGAGTCGTGCTATGCTGCGAGGCTGTTGCTGCAGATTTGTTGTGCTGTCTTATCACACATAGACTGCTGTAGGCGGCTGCACAGCGTCTTACATGACATCTGAATTTGCGAAGTATGCAACCGTTGGACAAGGCTGCCACCAAAACGTAAACCTTGTGTACGGCTGCTAGTGCAATATCTTGGCTGGGTACTATAAGGTTTCATCTTTGGGCAGTGGCGGTTTGAGAAGCGAGTATGTTCAAACTGCTTTCGTGCAAGGCGACTGGAACACGTGCTATTGTTTTGTACTGCAGCCCAAATATTAGTAATGTACTTATCTTTCTGTCCTACGGAAGTTACAGGGGATGTTCATTGTTATCTTGTTTTGAATGAGATATACACGGCGCACGCGCAGTGCCTGCCTTATTTTTCCAAAGATGGGATGAAGTTTTATTATGAAGTGTCAGAAATTTTTATTGTGTACATAAACTCCAAAACTGTGACTGCATGAATTTGGTAAGTATGGCGGAAGCATCGCTGAGCGTCACCTCCGATATCAGCGTAATACAACTTTGGGTATGGCTTTTCGGCAGCGCAGGTAGCCTCGGAATGCAAAGAGTGCGTATTTAATATACTGAAGCCGCACAATGAAAGTGAATATTTCAAAATATTTCTGCTGTACTAAATAATAATTTAAGAGCTCTTTTTTTGCAGTGTGCTTCAGACGTTTAAAATATCATCTAGATATGAAACGGAAGCTCTCATTTCAAGACAGAAAAAATAACCGGCTAACATGAAATTAAGATTTTCGACATCGAGTGTCAACCCAGTGTCTGTGCCCCATCCTTTGACCAACATTCCCAGGTTACGATCAGTTCAGTTCAGTCGTTCAGTCGTGTCTGACTCTTCGTGACCCTATGGACCATGTCACGCCACGCTTTCCGGTCTCTCACTATCTTAATAACATTAGATAACTTCAACTGCAGTGCCTCGAGGATGCCATATAACCATCGCGTTCGCTGCCTACCCCTTCTCCGGCAACCCTCAACCTTTCTCAACATCAAATCTATCTCCAGCGACTCCTCCCATCTCATCAGATGACCAAAGCAGCTGAGCTTTAACTTTAGAATTTGACCTTCCAACGAGCAGTCAGGGTTTATGGTCGACAATATCGACTGATTTGACCTTCTGGCAGTCCAAGGAACTCTCAAGAGTATTCGCCAGCACCACAATTTAAACGCGTCAATTCTTCAGCGGTCAGCTTTTTTCACAGTCGAACTCTTGCATCCATACATCACAACTGGAAAGACCATAGCACGAGTTATACGGATCTTGGTTGGCAGACTAATGTCTCTACTCTTGACTAGGCGGTCAAGGCTAACCATTGCGCTCTTTCCCAGAAGCAGGCGTCTCCTAATTTCATGGCTGCAGTCTCCTTCCGAGGTAATCTTGGAGCCCAAGAACAGAAAATCTGTCACAGCTTCCACTTCTTGTCCATTGATGCTCCAGGACTTGATAGGGCAAGACGCCATTATTTTTGTTTTTTTAATGTTCAGTTTAAGCCCAAACTTCTCACTCTCTTCTTGTACGCGCATCAGAAGTCTCTTGAGGTCCACTTCACTTTCTGCCATTAAAGTGGTATCATCCGCATACCGCATATCGAAGGCTGTTGATACGTTTTCCAGCAATCTTCACTCCAGCTGAAGACACGTCCAGACCGGCCTTCCTCATGATGCACTCTGCATATAGGTTAAATAGGCAGGGCGAAAGTATGCAGCCTTGCGTCACTTCTTTCTCGATCGGAAACCAGTCAGTAAGACCATGCCCAGTTCTGACTGTGGCCTCTTGCCCTTTATACAGGTTCCTGAGGAGACAGATGAGGTGAATTGGAACTCCCATCCCTTCGAGAGCTTGCCACAATCTGCTGTGATCTACGCAGTCAAACGCTTTCGCATAATCAAAAAAGCAGAAGTATATGGGTTTTTGGAACTCTCTTGCTTTTTCCATGATCCAGCGAAGGCTGGCAATTTGGTCTCTAGTTCCTGTGCCCTTGCGAAACCCAGCTTGCACGTCCGGAAGCTCCCGATCCACATACTGCTGCAGCCTACCTTGGAGGATTTTCAACATCACCTTGCTAGCATGCGAAATAAGCGCGATCGTGCGGTAGTTGGAACAATCTTTGGCACTGCCTTTCTTTGGAATGGGGATGTAAACTGACCTCCTTCAATCCTGTGGCCATTGCAGGGTTGTCCAAATTATCTGACATAATGTATGTAGAATGTTAACAGCGTCATGGTTGAGGTTTTGAAGCAACTCAGCTGGAATGCCATCAATTCCGCTAGCTTTGTTCTTAGCAAGGCTGGCTAAGGCCCATTCAACTTCACTCTTCAGGATGCCCGGCTCGAGATCAGTAATCACAACCGTCTTATGTTGGATTTGCACATTCGGGTCCTTCTTGTACAGTTCTTCTGTGTATTCCTGCCACCTCTTCACTATCTCTGAGGCTTCAGTGAGGTAATTGCCTCGTTTGTCCTTTATCACGCCCAGCTTAGCACAGAAGCTTCCTTTGATATCTTTGTCTTATACAGAGATCTTGTGTTCCTTGATTGGCTGTTGTCCTCAACAGCTTGGCACTGTATGTTCAGGAAGGCATTCTTATCTCTCCTTGCTATTCTGAAAATCCGCATTGAGAACCTTGTATCTTTCTCTTTCCCCCATACCTTTGTCATCCTCCTTTCCTCAGCTATTTGCAAAGCCTCTTCAGATAACCAGTTTGCTTTCTTGCATTTGTTTTGCTTTCGAACTACCTTAGTAGCAACTTCTTATATTATATCAGGAACATCAGACCACATCTCTTCGGGCTGTCTTCTAGATCTAATTCTTGAAATCGATTCCTCACTTCCACAGCATATTATAATGGAACTTGATCCAGATCATACCCGAAAGGACTTCTAGTTTTCTGCGTTTTCCTCAATCGAAGCTTAATTTTGGCAACAAGAAGCTCATGATCGGTGCCACATTCTGCCCCAGGCCTTGTTTTTACTGCTTGTATAGCACTTCTCCATCTCTGCCGGCAAAGAATATAATCGATCTGATTCCTGTACAGACCGTCCGGTGAAGTCTATGTGTACAGGCGCCTCTAGTGCTGTTGAAAATGAGTATTCGTTATGGTCAGGTTGTTTTCTTGACAAAACTCTACTAGCCTCTGCCCAGCTTCATTTGGCTCGACAAGACCGAACTTGCCTATAATTCCGGATATTTCTTCACTCCCGACCTTAGCATTCCAGTCTCCTATGAGAAAAACGACGTCTGATGATGGGGTGCGGTCTAAAAGGCATTGTAGGTCCGCATAAAATATCTCAACGTCAGCTTCTTCAGCAGTAGTGGTCGGTGCATAGACTTGGATAACTGTTATGTTGAAAGGGTGACCTTGGATCCGAAGTGACATCATTCGGTCGTTTTGTGGGTTGTACCCTAGCACTGCTTTGCCCATTCTTCTGTTTACTATGAGAGCGACCCCATTCCTTCTCTTGGATTCGTGCCCACAATAAAAGACATAATGGTCGCCGGAGTTAAATTCTCCCATTCCAGTCCACTTGAGCTCGCTGATACCCAAGATATAAATGTTCAATCTGTCCATTTCTCGCTTGACGACATCCAGTTTACCTTGCGTCATAGATCTTACATTCCATGTTGCTATGTGATATATCTCCTGGCAACATCGGACTTTCCGGTCGCAGCCCGACACATCCCGAGTATGCAAGAAAAGCAAGGCAGCGAGTATGCAAGGCAGCCCGAGTATGCAAGAAAAAAAAAAATATTGGCACACGGATAATTCATCACTACAGTATACAAAAATCAGAGTGGTGGAATAGTCGCACTATTATGGCGCCTCCAGGCAGCAATGGTGCCTTCGGGCTCATTACACGTATGCCACGTTCCAAGCGAGGCTTCATTTGCAGCGGAACGTGACATTTGCGAAGAATCCGTGGGCGAGCGAAAAGTGTTACGTTTGGGCCGCGCACAATGGTGGTCGCGTTTTGCGAAAACAAGGTGTGGGCAGTGACAGTGTCAACGTTCCTTGGGGACCCAAAGAGCACGTTCATGCTAATTTCAGGCCAGCACTGTTGACAGCAGAGTCCCTGGGGGCGACGCGTCATCAACGCCGCTCCCACTGTGGCCGTTTCCGCTTTGTCTCTACAGGTAGAGTGAAGAAAAATATTACAAAATAAACGGAGGCTGATGTGTAGCCTAATTTACGTACGCAAGTCCATCCAATGTCTAAATATTTGGAAGACGCGAAATGGTGCCTCTTCATTAGGTAAAAGGGTAATGATTTTATTTGTAGATCAGTTCCTTTGGATTAGCAGCAAGCTAGCCTAGTACTCTCTGCACTTATTAAGGTTGAGCATTCCTGAACAGGTACCTTTATTGCGAGCTCGAAATAACTTCCAAGGAAGAAATACTGAAGCGCAATTTTCTATATTAATATTCAGTTAGAATTTCGTTAGCCAGTCTTTGACAACTAAATATTTAAACATCGAGCTATGTATGTGCAGAGCCCAATGTTTACATATTGTTACCTGCTTACAAGCGAGAAGATGGCATAACATGGCGATAGGACGAAAGATGATTTTAATGGCTGACCAAGCCCGAGGATACCTCTGGCGCAGCTGCTGATTTGTTTTTTAAACAATGTATAGACCCAACATGTACGAAGCCAGCTTATGGCCCAACCGTATAAATATAAGTCGTATATTTCAATTCGTTGTAGCTTATTTGGGAGAGCTCTGGATGCGATATTCGGAGGTCGTGGATTCGACTCCTACCAACAGCGCCTAGTCTTTCCTCCGTCTCATCAGAAATTGAGTCCTCTCAAAGATATGTGCTACCTTCCTTGGGCTTCAAGTTATTATTATCAACGAAGCGAAAATGTGGACTTTAAATATTTTTACTTAGTCGTGACAATGTTGAAGATAGAAAACGAAGAATCCGCGGCCACGCGGACGCCCTCCACTTTTGACCCAAAAGCATCATCTTCCTCGCGTGGCCTCGGAACGCCTCAAGATAGTCCTCCGCCCAAAAGGCACGCTGAACATCCACACTATAGGTCCCGTACGACTGCTCTTGCCGTATCCATTCCACAAACAACAACGTTACAGCGAGTGCAGACAGTGCGCTTGCCCTGTCCTGCCCTTACCATCGACATAGCAGCAATCCCGGTTGCCGCCTACGCCCCAGCTCCTGACAATTCCGTGCAGGGGATTTTGTACCTGGCCTACAGCTACGAAAATGACGCCGAGATCCTGGCCAAGCTCCGCGATCGTAATCCCGATCTCTCCATCGTTGCTGCACCCTGTATGGGCAAGACACAGCACTTCGTCGTGACGTCCGCCAACACTGAGTTTCTCTGACACATTCGGTACTTGGGCTTTACCTTCGAAGTCTTTCCTTTGAAGTCTCGCCTGGAGGCGTGCTTCAATTAACTGTCGCAAGCTGGGTCACCGAGCGGACGTGTGCCCCCAACAACGAATACCTACTTGCCGCCGCTAAGTCGGTACCCACTAGTCCCCACCAGCCGGCCAACCACCTACCTGTCAAGCTATGTGTATTGTATGCAATTGCTTATATCCCACCGGAAGCAGAAGCAGCAAATACCGCTTCGTGCCTAGCCCCCCGCCTATATCCTCACAATGCCCCCATGGACATGTCACTGACCCTGGAACTTCGTCAAGTAGTCGTCAGATCCGTCCCTGAGAACGTGGCCACCAACAACCAACTCTAAGGGATGAATCCTTCCCAATGAGAGCAGCAGTCCCTCAACTGTCCCAGCCACAAGCCAACCACACAAGCCGCAGGAACCAAGGAATGAATTTCCCACTCTAGTTGGACGCAGTGGGAGCAGACGTAGGAGCAGGACGTCGTCTCAGAGACGCAGCTCGTGGACTGACTCTAATTGCAGAGAAGGAAGACCTTCCAAATATTTCTCAAGGAAGACGCCATTTAGTGACGACAAGCAACGCCGGGCACCCGACCCACAGGTAAGGGAGCTAACAAAGTTAGTCCGACAACTGCAACAACAGTTAGCTCAGTCTAATGACAAAATGAAACAGCTAGAAACTGCAAATGCGCAATCAAAAATAATGATTCGACTGTGGCTTGCGCTCGCGTTGAGGTCACGCGCAATGAGAACGTGGAAATAGATCAAAACAACCGGAACAAACTAAAGACACCTTCGATAGCCTGCACCTGTGCCTCAGTATATTATATTCACTGATTCCCAGGCTGCTATCCGTGCCATTCAATCTAAAATTAGCACACATCATCTATCTATCTACATCATCGAGGCCGCACTTGTTGCGCTGCAGCCCTGCCCCGTCTTGTTCCGATGGATCCCTGGACACTCGGGGACTGACGGCAATGACCTGGCGAACCAACTCGCCCGTGAAGCTCGTAAACGGGCACCGTACATCCCCTGGCCAAGATCTTTGGTGGGCGGGTCGAGAATGTCTCTTCGCGCCACCATGAGCGAATATTACAATGTTGCTCGCGTAGACCGCAAACTCAACTCCGACCCTCATCTTAATCTCTCCATTCGGGAGGCTCATGTCCTTCGACAGATAGAGCTGAATATACTCCTAACACCGGCACGTCTATATATGTTCGAATTCCAGCATGATCCATCATGCCTCATCTCTCCTTCCCCTTATGCCAACATTTTCCACTGCCTATTTTCATGCCCAGTTGCACTGCAATCGGGTTTCTTTATCACCTCTTCTGATGCTATCTGGGCGTGGGTGGACTGGATTGGTGCTGAGGGTGAAGAAGAGCAGCGCTTGCTCCTCCAGCAGGCCATCGATGTATTAGGCGCCTAAGTGTTGCGCATCAATAGCCTTTTACTACTACTACAATGTGCCGCTTTCCGAGCCACGCATTGCGACATGCGTCGCCAGGGAGTGAAGGACACGAATTGGGACGCTTTCAGATATGTGCGCTTGCAAAGACCAACGGAAGGTATAATAGATTTAAGACTGTTGCGAAACGTCGCAAACACTTCGAAAACTGACACTGAAGGACAGCGGTCTCAGCCCGGATGCTAAGCTAGTACACATGATCGAAGCACAAAGGAGTAGTCATGCTCGATATCATAAAAGTAAGCGCAACCGACGTTTAAACATGCAGCTAACCCGGCTTGAAAAAAAAATTGGGGCTTACTTGTGGAAACTTAGACCAGCAGTGACATCGGACTTGCGACCGCTTTAACGAGCAACTAAGCCACAAAAACACATGGTTTCTACTTATACGTTTACTCGATCCTACGAGGACTAAGGCCGATTGCAACAAGAACTTGCATAGGATCTGGCAATCTTTCCAAGCCACTGATGAAGAGCTCGTGAACACATTAAAAGATCAGTACGTTAACACCTCCCAGGATGTACCCACGCCAGATGGGCACTCAAGATTGAATAATCCCCACATGGATAGCGTCTTTACCGTATCAGAAATCAGAGCTGCTCTTAACAACACCGTCTTGTCTCACACCACCTCGGCACCGGGGGAAGATCGTTGCACAACTTCTAAGATGTTGCAAAACTTAGAGGACCAGTCAGTAGAGTCATACGGGCCTCTTCAGCAGTTACTGGAAACTTCGCGGAACTTTCGCGTGCCTGACGAATGAAAGCATGGTAAAATTATTTTCATAGCTAAACAGGGCAAAAGACTCGAGATGGGGAATCTCTGCTCAATCTCGCCAACTACATGTCTCGAGAAGGTAATGAAACACTTTACCCCAAGCAGGCTCCTCATTGACACCGATGCGGAGGGCACGTTTATCCTTTCCATGGTTGGATTTCGAGCAGGTCTTTCGACTCAGGATATCCTGTCGCAAATGCAACATGACATTCTAGATCCAAATCGCATAAGAGCTCGCGAACCATCCTGGGACTCGATGTGAGTAAGGTCTTCGACAATGTGTCACACACTGCCATCCTCACTCACTTCTCACAGATGAACGTATGGCAAACGGACTTACGACTACATCGCTACCTTTCTGAGCGCGCGTACGACTACGCTCCATTTCTGGGACAAAACTAGAGGCAAAATTACACTAGGAACGAGAGTAACACCGCAAGACGCCGTGCTTTCACCTTTTCTCTTCACGGTTGCTATGAATGATCTCCCGCGTCTGTTAGATGATGTCCCAAACATACATCATTCCATATACGTCGACAACATCACCATATCGACCAATTTGGCTCTGATGGAGAGATTACAGAGTCATCACAAGGAGCGATCAACACGGTACAGTCTTGCGTGCAGGAAAATGGCCTTATGTGTTCACCGGCTGGATGGGAACTCTTAGTTGTAACGAAGAAACAAGCTTCATAGGCATAACTAGATTCTCGAGAACCCATCCAGTTACACGTAGACAACCATCCGATATCGCCGGTAATCACAATCAGAGTTCTCGGTATGTTGATTCAGAGCAATAGGCAGAACACAGAAGCTATACGCAAGCTACGCGTCCCGGCTCACCATGATAGATGGGCTGGTGAGGCGCATTGCCACACGTCGCAGGGGTGTAAGAAAAGCCTTTCTGTGCAGGATCATTCAAGCCTTCGTGATAAGCAGGATCATGTAGAACCATTCGTATTATCATCTGCGTCGTAGGGATGAAGATGCACTTAATCGCATAATTAGAACAGCATAGAAAGAGGCCCTTGGCCAATTCCGCCACCTCAGATACGCCAACTCAGATTGACTACTGCAGTTGGGAATGTTTATCACGCTACCTGCACTAATTGAATTCCATAAGACAGCCCAAGTAACAAGCTTCTCAAGACGAATTGCGGAATGAGTAATTCTCGACAAGCTCCACATATACCCCTCTGATGTAGTGTGCGCAACATCCCATTTATCGGCTGACATTACTAGTAGAATAGTTGTTAAGCCAACAGCCAAGAACATGATACCAGACAGACACAATGCCCGCAGGAAGTCAAGGACAGAAATCTTTGAGAAACAGTAGAAGAACGATCCACAAACAGTGTATGTGGATGCAGCTCAACGCACCAAAAACGGAGCATAGGTGACATGTACGACCATTTCAAGGTCCGTCTTCATTAACGCCATAACATTTTATGCTGCCTCCATACGCGAGGCAAAAGAAGAAGCTATCGCAGTGGCAATCGCGGATGCCCGCACCAAAACAATTCTAAGCGACTCAAAGAGCGCCGTTCAAAATTCCGCCAAACATATGTATGTGCGCTCGCAACGCGAATTCGGCTTAACAGATCTCTCAACCACAACATCAATCTCGTATGGGTTGCTGCTCACGGGGGTGACTCCGGAAACGGATGGTGTGGACCGTCTAGCCCGAGGCTTAACCAACTGGGAGACGGGAGATCTATCGCAAACAGACGAGCCCGTCGAGGCGCCGCACACATGCGCGGATATAACAAACATTTATTGCGAACTAAGATGCACGTACCCCGCCCCTCATCCCGATCTGGACCGGACGCAAGCCACGACACTCATCATAATCATCAGCCTGACTATACCCACTACAGGGCGAAGGCCTCTCCTATATTTCTCCAAATAATGCGGTTCTGTGTTAGCTGCATTCACTTGACCCATGCGAACTTCTTAACCTCATCCGCCCACCTAACTTTCTGCCGCCCCCTGCCACGCTTTCCTTCCTTTGGAATCCAGTTTGCTATCCTAAGCGACCATTGGCTATCCTCTCTTTGAAATACATGTCCTGCCCATGCCCATTTCTCCTTCTTACTTTCCACTAGAATGTCGGTAACTTGAGTTATTTCTCTGACCAACTCTGCACGCTTCCTATCACCTAATGTTACCCCTACCTTTTTTCGTTCCATAGTCCTCTGGGTTGTCCTCACCTTAAGTAGAACCCTCTTGGTTAGCCTTCTCGTTTCAGCCCCATAGGTAAGTACAGGTAAGATGCAACTGTTGTATACTTTCCTCTTGAGCGATACCGGTAAGCTGCTAGTCATAATCTGCGAGTGCTTGCCAAATGCGCTCCATTCCAATCTTATTCTTCTTGTTATTTCCTTTTCATGGTCTGGATCTGCGGTTACTACCTGTCCTAAGCAGATATATTCGCCTACTACTTCCAGTACTTCGCTACCTAATGTAAACTACTGTTCCTTCCCGAGGCTTTTGAACATTACCGTCTTCTGCATATCGATTTTCAAGCCTACCTTCCTACCTTTCCATGACACTCAGATGCCTACAAACAAATCAGCCGCTGCCGAGTATTTTTAATTACGAACGGATAATACACCCGTGCATGCCTGCACCGCGGGGACGGGAGGCAAGTCACCCAAGAGCGTATACTATGGGAATACGCCAGCAATACCCCTCCAAAGGCACTCTTGTCGGCTCTCCCGGTGGAGGAAGGGGACAAGCTGTTGGCCAGCCCAAGAAGCACTACGCAGCTAGCCCTCAGCACACGAGCTCAAGAGGCCGCCCCCTACTGGAGGCCACCCTGGGCTCGCCCCAGCCCGAAATAATTCCTTGCATTTTGTGGCAGTAAACGTTGTTACCACCGCCACCACTCCATGTCCCATGGCGTCCCTTTGCGCACAATTAAGTGCAAGATTGCTGATGGCAGGAACGCTAGAAAAGAACTCATATCGCAGAATAAGACGTCTCGAGCACAGATCTCGCGAACGGGATTTAATTTCCATAAGCCCAGAAAGGCTTCCGCCTTAATATACGGCAAATTAGCAATGTTTTTACTTTAGGCGAGCAACAGTCGTTTTGATGAGGAACGTTTCAGAACTGCTCTACATTTCGAGCGGCTGTTTTCTATTATGACAATCTTATTCACCTCTACTCAAAACATATCTGATCATGTAGTATAGCAACACGAACCTGCAGAAGTATATGTCCTAAGCAGTGGCGTTTTATAAGCGAGAAAATCTGATACAGTCAGAAATTACTCCCGAAGCAATCCCTCGCAAAGACTAAACTAGATTATATCAATCGAACCGCTTCCTTCATGCTGAGTTCCCCCATGTGGCATTTGCAAAACATGACGTTTGTCGGCTTGTAAACAAGATCGAATTCAAAAAGTGCTTTGAAGCACGCCACTCTCCTAATAACCAGATCGATCACATTTGTATCCGGCAGTACAAAATGAAAGCTTATGGGACCGTCACTTTGTTATTTTTAGTTCTAGCTGAAAAATGAGCTTGACCGCCAAATGCATACGATTAAGACCGTGAGCTTAGTTATAGGTCCTACCTTCTAGGTCAACACATTGGATCCCAGTGTGTACATCATGCAACAAATATCGTTCTGTACCACCCGAAAGTCGCACACTATCGCGGCTTCGAGGACAAAATGTTTTCTCTGTGAACGCGTCACACATGTTACGATTCAAATCGACAAAAGTGTTGTGCACCTTATGTTGCGGACTCGTCTGAAATAACTCAGAAACCTGTACCTCGAACGGGAGGACCAGGAATTTGCCACCATGATGACGAAATGTTCTTGAGTCGCATTCGAGAGCTACGAAGTAACGGAGCTAGAAGAAACCGGTAGCGGAAGGTATAAAAGCTAAATCTCATAAAATATGTGAAGTACACTCCTTTCACAAATAATTACTTCGATACAACTGAATGCGTCAGCGACAAACAAAGCGTCATTATACCTTCAGTTATTATCAAGAAGAAGTGAAAATATTATTATTCTACCTTTTCTTCATTGCATCATAATAGTCTCAAGGGTTTTGGGGAAACGTTTGTCCCAATGAGTCAATTAGCCTGCCACTTTGAGATATCGACGGTTCTCCTATTCCTCACTTCGAAGTAGCTAACGTATTAAACTACGCGTTTCGGTCCATGTTCGTCCATGAACATCTTCAAACTATTCATTATTCACCCGGTTAAATCGTCATCAGATGGTAGAAATAACGTTCAATGCAAGCTGTATCCCAATTTATTTACTCGTTCAAAAATAAGTTATCTTTTGGGGTTGAAAGCATTAGTGCTAAGGTTTTAAAACACAAAACTCTTATGCAGTTTAGCATTGCCTCTCATATTTCAGAAATTACTAACTCCTGGTATTATCTGGAAAATGATGTACTGGCGAAATGATTCTTCTATTATTAAAGTCAACTGATCATTTCGAGCCAAACTTTGCCCCATTTTCAAAATTTGCATGTTTTCGAAATCATAAATCTTGTATTTATTCAAGCGCTGGTACTTTTCTATCAGAAGTTACGTTATCACATCTGAATAAATATATTTTGTTCGCAGATGATGTTCAGGCTCAGTTCAAACTCCCCCTTCATCACTACTTGACCAGAACATTCATGCAGGTGCCTTGATTTGTAATTCGAAAAGATATTCAACAAGGTCACCCAAAAGCATTCCATACTTACATTTTCACATCTTAATCTCCATCCACTTGTGCTACAATGCCTCCAACGATTTCTAACTAATGGACAGTTTATTTATGCACACTTTCAATACTTTCAATGTCTCTCTTCTACACTGGAGTACCCCTAGGTACTATCTGGTCTTCCTGTCTTCCTAACAAGTATCAACGACATACCATAAATTCGTTCGAAATTTACTTATTCGTTGTTGATTAGGTTATATATCGCCCAATAACTAATTACTTTGATTTTTCCAGCCTACAAGAGCGTTTTAACAAAGTACTTCCATGACTAAGCATAGTGCTCATGCTACTGAATGTACAACTTCCCAATTTCCCGACTATCTTTCCACCGCCATTATAAAAGTGTTGTGACCACTTATTTCATTAACCACAACTCTATTTACCTCTCTAGATCGTGGAAATATTTAAGAATGAATATCTTCAAAAATTTAACCTCCACATATCATGATAAGAGCACCGCTGACTCGGCTGTTTGTTGAGCTATTTGTGAAGATATGTGAAATTACTACTGATCTCATCTTCCTAAATTTCTTATGTTAGTTAACTATAAAACCATAACCCGGCCGAAATCTAAAAAGCTAGTGCTATTTTTGATCCTTGTCATAGTAATTCAATTAAACTACAGAAATCCATTTCAAAACTCCGGAAAATATTTATTATATCCAGTGGCTCTTACAGGAGCACTATTACCGCAATAAAAGCACAGTTTGCTGTCATTTTGCACCCGCCACCCACCTCTTGGCATCTGTAGCAAAGCAGCTCACCCCATACTTTCTCATGAATTTTATTACTCTTTGGGACCGGGCAAGCATGATCAGTCCGCGTTGAAGCTTTTCCCTTTATAATACCCGCCTAACGCTGTGTATCCCCACAGCACGCGCGGTCACCAAAACGACATTTTAAATTTAGCTGCAAGCTTGCTTCACGTAGCCATCAATTAATATTCTCGAGCCTTCGCAGATCTCATGGAATTTCCTTGCATAAGATATACATCACCTATGCGGCAGAGCCACGTATGCCCTTTTAGCCATGGAGAATGTTGACCAACGTCCCCTCAAAAGTAGCCTGCAAAAGAAGAGCATTACTTAAATTTTGAAACAGCTCGTCAGCTGTTACGAATGCGATTTTCTGGTGATCTGCCTCGGCCACCATTATCGGCCACTATGCAGAGCGCTGGTAAAGGGAAAAAAGTATTCAACATAGTACAAACAGAAGGGGTTGCCATCGATACTGGAGAGAGGACAAACATCGCCACGAGTAATTTTGCTCAGTTGGTATGTAGTCAACGCAGAATCAAAGAGAACATTTAAATTTTGAAACAGCTCGTCAACTGTTACGAATGCGGTTTTCTGGTGATCTGCCTCGGCCACCATCATCGGCCACTATGCAGAGCGCTGGTAAAGGGGAAAAAGTATTCAACATAGTACAAACAGAAGGAGTTGCCATCGAGACTGGAGAGAGGACAAACATCGCCACGAGTAATTTTGCTCAGTTGGTATGTAGTCAACGCAGAATCAAAGAGAACATTTAAATTTTGAAACAGCTCGTCAGCTGTTACGAATGCGGTTTTCTGGTGATCTGCCTCGGCCACCATCATCTGCCACTATGCAGAGCGCTGGTAAAGGGGAAAAAGTATTCAACATAGTACAAACAGAAGGAGTTGCTATCGATACTGGAGAGAGGACAAACATCGCCACGAGTAATTTTGCTCAGTTGGTATGTAGTCAACGCAGAATCAAAGAGAACATTAAAATTTTGAAACAGCTCGTCAGCTGTTACGAATGCGGTTTTCTGGTGATCTGCCTCGGCCACCATCATCTGCCACTATGCAGAGCGCTGGTAAAGGGGAAAAAGTATTCAACATAGTACAAACAGAAGGAGTTGCCATCGAGACTGGAGAGAGGACAAACATCGCCACGAGTAATTTTGTTCAGTTGGTATGTAGTCAACGCAGAATCAAAGAGAACATTCCTGTTTCTTCACTTGCACGACCGGGAATTTAACGGAATTTGAGAGGGTGGAGCATGTCGCTCATGTGTCTATTGATGGATAGTTCAGAGCCTGAGACTCGGTAGACGCACTGGCGAAGTGGTCCATGCTGGCCGGTGTCGATGCCGTATTGAACTAAAGATACACGGTCCAGTGAAATTTCTTCAGAGTCGAAAAACGCGCCTAACTGCTGAAGTCATGTGACGAATTGGTTTCGGGAAGGCGGCGCAAAGAGGCATTGACAAATGGATGGAGAAAGTGGTATAGAGTGTGGCAGTGTCTCCAAAAGTATTACGAGCGATCACCTAATGCCCAGTAAAGCCGTCAATACCAGCAGAGGCATCGGCGGGATCGATAGCAGGAATGATGCGAAGCTTTCTGCAGCGTTGTAATGGGAATACAAAACGCTTTCGTGACAGATAGAGCGTCGCTGCCTTCAGAAGGTGTGAGCATGACATGCAGGATCAATGGAGATTTGCAATGAATACAAAGGGGGAGAGGGTGCATGCATATCAAAACCGGTATAAATGGTAGTACATTACAGATGCACAAGGAAGGAAGGCAAAGCGGGAATGTCGGTGTGGTTGGCGCGGCGAGATCAACGGGTGTGCCTAATAGATTCTCACAATACGGTGACATATCCCGATGAGCACATACACCGTCGACGATTGCGTGATTCACGGACAAAAAATCCCATCAGAGGAGAGATATCATGAGATTGGTGGGCGAGAACCACAGTGCGATAGGAGATGCTGTGTACGTGTAAGGGGGCGGTGTACGCTCATGGCGCTCCGATGTGTGCTGCGCTTGCCGTTCGCAGTGAGAGCTCAGCAAGTTTGGTCACACTTTTTGTTTGTGGCACAGATTGCGACTAATGACGGACACCGAAGCATGAGTGTCAACACCAGCATCGATCAATAGGAAAACCTTAGGCGCTGAGAATGGAAGCTCTTGTCACAAACTATGCATGCTATAATTTATATATTTCTGTACTCTTGCAGTTAAAGATTGCAATTTGTTCTTTGCTCTCTCACAGAAGTATTTTGTGACGTGTTCTTCAATTCATGTTCTTTATTTGATATATTTGTATACTAGTCTTTTTGCAATATAAATTCCTCTTTCTGGTTTTTCCCATCGTTTCTTTTTTTTATCTGTGTGTAAAAATGTCCACCACTATGCATTCTCTGTACTGCAGCCAACGAAAGAAAAATGTTTTGTGCATTCTTCTTCTGTTGGCTGCAGTACTGAAAACTCATAGTGGTTCCTTCGTACGCTGAAATAAGGGTTTATTATTATTATTATTATTCAACCATTGCTGCTCCTCAAGGTTCAGTATTAGGCCCAATTCTCTTCGTTGCTTTTATTAAGGAAGTTTCGTCGATTGCAAAGCACTCCCATTTCCTCATTTATGCTTGAGAGGTAAATATGTTGAAAGAAATGCATTCTTTTCAAGGTTGCTTTTCGTTGTATTCGGATATATCGGCTTTCTCTAACTGGTGCACAAATAATTGGTTTATAAAGTTTTGTCAAAACTAAGGTTGTCTCGTTTACTTGTAAAACGCATCAACTTTTCGACCCTTATTCTTTGAATTCTATGATGTCCAGGATTGATGAAATTTACTAATGATCTCTGCGTACTTTTGGACGTTAACACACGCATTGAATAGCGGGCTATGCGCACACTCTGTTTCATCCACGGGCTTTCAAAAAAGTTATGTGTACATCACTTCTTGTCTTAACGCTTTACTTATCCCGCTTTTGGAGTTTGCGTATGTTGTTTGAAACTGTACTTGCACTTTGAACTGTGAAAAACTCAACAGTGCACAACATAAGTTTCTACACATATTTCGTCATTATTTTTCCTGTACATATTTAAACTCTCAATCCACACAGCGTAACTTGCCGCATCTTCCTTATCTTCATTGCCATTGTGTCAGCCAAATAGCATATTCAGGTACAAAACTACATCATGGTCACATTATGCGCCCTGAGATCTTTCAGTGCATCCTACAGCGAGTTCCGCGGAAGATTATGAAAGAATTCAGACCTTTTCAAATTCCTCCGCGACAGCATTCTCACTCCCTTCTGGAAAGGATACAAAGGTGGTTAAGTTCTTTTCTTCACGCTATATTTTTGGGAACTCGCTTTCTTTGTTTTTATTGAAGGTTCATAGCGTCCTATTCTGGACTGTCTTTTACATCACGTATTACTTCTCCTTTTAGATCTTCCGTAATTGCTTGTCTCGTGCATTTTCTCCGGTTTAATATCACCTAAAAGCCGCAAGTTGTCTTGAGCTGGTTATTTATATTTCGAGCTTAAAACTGCCCATTCGTGCTTGATATTTTGTATCGCTTTCAATTACTGTATTTCTTTATTGTATTTGACTATATTTGGTTTTTGTCCGTTATGGATATCTTTTAGAGTATATTCTTCACGACATATTCCTTATTCATTTGATTTTCTGCGTGCCTCATTTTATGTAAACTCCATTTCAAGGGGTATTATATCTTTTTATTTTCTATCTGTGTGTGTAAAGCTTGCGCTTGCATTTTCATTTTTTCTTTGTTTTTCTGCAGTACCAGGATTATATGATTAATCATGCGCACATTCCATTAAATATTGATGTTCTTAATGCATCGTTATTGTCTTTATTCACATTTAGAACAATATATCAGATCATGCTAATAACCAGTGTCACCTCGACGGGTTTAAAATGAATTCTTTACAATGTCAGGTAGCAAGGGGTGGAGGAGTAGCAGTGCTTATCAGAATGACTTTGCTGTCATTAAAGTCCGGAATATTTAAATTCAGTGGAACTGGTTACTATGAAAATTGATAACAGACAGAAGTTTTGCCTGATAGCAATTTGCCGACAGCCTCTGAATAACACCTTGACGTCCCGGACGGGACTCAATACGGCCTGCGAAAACGACTCGATTTCAAAACTTGTGCATGACAGGTGATAATTATATACATAGTTTCAAAGTAGAAAAGCACGTCTCTTCAAGCTGTCTAAACATTCTTTCTGATCGTGGTATTGAATCCGTAAGCTTTCAACTGACAAAGCATTAAATAATTAATAACTGTTTAGATCGCGGTAATGTCGTGGTTCGATGCGAATTGAGTAAGAGAGGCAGTTATCTGCCAGAAGATTGATGATGATTTGGTTAGATGCATAACTGTATCCAGGACGAAAGTCATTAATAAACAGAAACAAGAAGGCGTTCGATTATTGGTAACAGGCAGTTGGATCCAAAGAAGTCTTTTATTATCACCGCCCCGTGGTGATGCCCTGTATGACTGTCTAGTTTGTTTATCTGCTTTGATGATGTGTTCTAAAATAATTATAATACAAATGCAGTCATGACCTCAAATCAATAAATCAGATGTGCTGCAGGAATACATGAAAAATATATTCTGTGACAGCGATGCAGGCTGTACCTGACAACTACAGCACTACGATAGGAATTTATTTCGTTTTGGTTTCTGGGTTTAACGTCCCAAAGCGACTCAGACTATGAGAGACGCCGTTGCGGAGGGCTCCGGAATTTTAGACCTCCTGGATTTCTTTATTGTGTACTGACAATGCACAGCACAATGGTGCCTTGGGTTTCGCCTTCATCGAAAAGTGCTCGCCGTGGCTGCATCCTTGGGCACGGTAGTCGAGCGCCCTAACCCCTGTACCGCCGCTGTAGGGCATAAATAAATTTAGAGCCACAAGAAATTGAGCCAAGGCACTCTATCGATTCACTATAGGGAGCCTTTACCAGAAAAAAAATATTGTCTCCAGAAACAGCTCGGCTAAAATGTGGTAGCTTGCAAATGTGCCACGCACTTGCAAGCATACTGACTCGAGAAGGGTGATTGAGCAAAGTTTTGCGCATGCAGGCATGTGTTTAGACGATCGTTTTAGCCTGCAATACTCCTTATTGCACAGCCACCGATTAGTCACTGTTTGTTCACCGCCACGCATGCGCAAACTCGCTATATAAATATCGGCGTTCCTGGCGGCTATGAACCGTAAGGATTTACTCAAAATTTCGCAATCATTAAAAAAAGAAAGTCTGGTAGCATAGATGGCAGTCAACTAAATGAAATTGTGTAATGAGTTCATGGAGGTTGTGCTTCTCTGCATAATGAATACTACCATTGCCACAAAAGTGACCCCGATGCCAAAGTAGGGCGATGTCTTAGAAATTCAAAATTACCGACAAATATCCGTGTTGCCTTTTCTGGCGCGAATATTTAAAAAAAAAACAAGTATTAAGTGTTATGCAGATCTTCAAGAATCTACATGGCATTACTGCTTAAAGTCAGCAGAGTTTTGTATGGTAAATGCACACAGGGTATACTGGAACACGTCTCGGGCTTCTTGCACTCTTTCTTCGAACTTATAGCTTGTGGCATGTTTCCAGAAGCTTCTAAGTTGTCTATATCAATAAGACATGAAAGGTTACTTCAGAAATTCTATTTTTATGGTTCTAGATTGATGTTATTATTTATAGTTTTAGCATGGAATTGTGGTTTTATTTATTTTATGCTTTCCGACTTATGTTATGTTTATGCTTTTCTAGTTTTATGGTTGATGATTTTTTCAAGTAGTATCTGAGACATCGTTCTACGTTAGTTTGCGTTCGAGAAGGTACAAGTTCCTTGTTGAATTAAAATGTAGTGTTCAGCAGAGCTCTACCTTATCACCCATTGTGTTCAATTTGTTTGTCAGTGCCCTGTCGCCTAGCATTAGCTCCTGTAGACTGGGTCACTATGCACATGACACTCTCTCCATTTCCCGCCGTATTAAATGCCATGAGTGTGTCAAGATACTTACGAACGTCTCCACTGCTGCAATAAACGAGTATGATTGTAATTGTTGGCAATAAGCAACAAAGAGACAGAATTTGTGTGTTTTAGAAACTCTTTGTACAGACTCAACCTACGTGCTCCTTAAAAGCTATATTTATCAATCCTAGTGCAGTTATTATCATTGTTCACTTTTCCCTATGTGGAAACGAAAAAATATATGTGCATTTGTGTGAACTGTGGCCACATTTGGCTGTCCTATCTTTCTTGCAGGCGTAAATAGTAGGGAACTGTGTCATGCCTTTTTTTATAATAAGAAAATATATATGCCTGTATGCGTTGGAAGGACGATACTTTATTCTTTTGACAATTCTGTCCTGCGACATGGCATATGCGCGTTTTTCCTGTTATGCGGAATTTCGGAACACGCTAGCTAGTAATCTGTTAAAGAGCCTCTTAAGAAGTCTAGTGTACAATATTTCGTTGGTAAAAGGAGTGTCTTGTGTTCCAGAGTTTATACTTTCCAAAATTTGACGAGCTGTTCCTGCAGCATGCTGTCAGTAATTTGCGGACTGACGAGCTCGAAGAGGAAGAGCTTACAATAATCACCTACTTGTCGCCTGGCTTTATGCATTACGTACTCCTCAAACTACGCGCGGTGTTTGTCAGTGCTGTTTTTATCTTACCACGATGCCTAGCAGTCTGTCCAACGGGTTATACAAATTTCACAGTGGCAAGGCGATAACAAAAGCCCTCTTGAACTGCACTTTCACTGGAGTTTCATTTCTCAAAAGTAGCTGGAGAGAATTTCTCTTTTTCTGAACTTTTATTTTATAGTGTACAATTTTGAATACCCCTCGCCTTCTCTTTGTGCGTGGCCTCAAATGCCTATCACTTATTTTCCTTTCGACTAACAGATTTATGAAAACCGGTTCATATTGATACCATTTGTTCTTCTACGAGGGCCCGTCTTTTATATACATATTGTCACGTAGCGGTGACAAGGCGGTAGACACCAAACGAAGACACAAGCTTGATGGTACCGAAATTAAGTCTTTATTGGTCTGATTTGTGCCCGCAAAAAAGCTAAGCAACTCGGAGGCGGTGATAGCAACAAACGGTTGATTGTCGAACAAAAAATGCCCGTCACACTCGTCAAAGCTCAATTTAAAGGCTGCTCAGAACAATCTAGATAACGTTGCAAACTGCTACTAGCCCAACCTGGAACATTGTAGAAACATGCGCAAGTGATAGGAGTCTTCGAGACATATCTCGGCGCATCGTTCACGACAAAGAAAATGATAACGCGTCGTATCACGACAACGAGCATGAACAAACACGGGATTCAGAATTGATAGGCGTGCCAGAATCACAGTGATAAGGCCGCATGTCGGCGACTGCTAAAAACAAAAATACAGTTTTGAAGGTTTCGCGGCAATGTGCATCTGATGCACTTCGTCGGCAAGTAAAGATTTTTATCGCCTGCTCCCGGGCTTTGCCCAACTAGCCAAGGCTGACTTTTGCATACCCGGAAACGTTCATATATGCAATGCTTTCAGATATCACGAATTATTATTGCTATTGTTGCTCGGGTTACTGCTGCTTTCCAGAAAACCTTGCCGGACCTTGTGTTTGTGCCTCAATATAGGACCGCACAGTTTAGTCAGAAAGACCTGCGTGTCAGCCTCACATTGGAGATCAGTGAAATGATGTTGACGCAACCTTGCTATGTAGGATGTTTTTAGGCCAGACCATATTGCTTGAAGTTTCGAGAAAAACGCTTATGGTGTAAGCTTGCACTCTACCTGGCCTGAGGCCAGGTAGAGTGCATGGCCATATTGCCATGTTTACCTGGCGGTATGCCATTTACGCGGAGGGAGGCTTGTAAAGCGATTGTCATGCATAAGTCCTCATCCCATTAGCTTTTACGCCCGTAATCGTTATTTAGATGCCTTTTCCCTCAAGGAAACCAAATTTCCCCCACGGTCTCTTGCGCAAAGCGACAACCACGTATGCCTCAGTCGAGTTGTCGAAAGTATAGCTCGCATTCCCTGCGATGACAAGCCCAAGAGTACGCTGTTCCTATGTTGCATTGACGGCTTTGCCGCTTATTTTCTTTGCTTACCGAAAGCCTTGCCCAAACGTCACCCACGACCGGTTTCGATCGGTGGCCGGAGTCGCATGCATTATCTGTGAAACATTTCTATTTCCTTTTTTTTTAGTGAGCTTCTTGGTGGTGAGAAACCTTTCTCGGTAAACATGGAGGAAGCGGATGAGCGCTTCCATTTCCACGCTTCCGGGATCCGCGAACTTTCCTCTCAGGCGTGTGAAGGATCATGTCTACTAGAGCCAGCCTTTACGTGTTTGCGAGTACGAAGGAGAGAGGGTGCTTCTTCCTTGCTCTTAAAGAGCTTTTCGCATCTCTGTGCTCAGTGTATTTGTTATCCGTTAAATATTTCTCAAGATTTTGAGCCATTTTTAAACACATTGTGTTGGTTTAGTTAGGCGACATCACAACCCTGCAGGGCCATTGAGATAAGGGGGTGCTTCTTCACAGTATTTTTGTTCTGAGCTTTAGTTGTTTTTACACTTTTTACCTTTCCTCTAGCAATAAGGTACAGGTAAAAAGTCAAAAGCATCAGTTTGAAGCCCTTTGCTGCTTCAAAAGATAAGGGCTCCATACCCTTATCAATCTTTCATGGTGATGCTGTATTTTTTAGGTTTGCAATTATGTTTGCCGTTGCACTGCTCAGATGGGGCTATAATATAAAGCGTCGCTGTATTTGCGGAGTATTTCCGCATTTGTCCTAGTAGTAATCCTCCAATTCGAAGAGCTACGTTTACCAAACGCCATTCAACAATGTCAGTTAGGTTCTTTATTATTTTACTTTGTAAAAAAACATCTCAAGCGTAGACATACACACTACTGTATCAGCCAATCTGTGAAGAAAAAATAACAGTGCAGCAACAGCGTTTATTTATAACTATATAGGGCGATTTCTCCGCATCTATAAGTGTTACATCATATTACTAATGCAAGACGTTTTCTGCTCTTATGTTCGGGAGGAGGTCGAATTTGGGCTCCATCTTACCATTTGTTATCTAACAATGTATTACACGGCAAATTAAATATGTGATGTGTACCCAACAGACAGTGTTTCTGTTAACAAGCCGTGTTCTATACTAATTGGGAGGGCAGACAAAACGCAAATTATTTAAGTAGTGCTACATGGTTATTTATGTTGTATACTTGGCTACACATTTGCTAATGCGAAAGCACGACAGAAGTAAAACAAAATCTAGCTTGCAAAAATAGCACTGATGCAAAGCCGAAACTTAACTTTCTTGCTTGGTGCGAAAAAAAATATCTTGCTAATATATGCAAGTAAGAAGCCCTTACTTTTTAAGAGGGGATGTAATAGATACCGAATCATACGCAACAAAACACAACGCGCGTTAGGTTGGAAGTAATTATGGTAGCTCCTGCACATAGTACATAACCGCGTCCTAGTGTTTCAATGTAGAAATCAATCAGCCTGACCTCATTACAAAATTGTCGCTTCAGCTCGAAGTACTTTCCGGTTTAACGGGTCTTCATTCTTTATTCACATTCGTGATTGGTGAGATTCGACCTTCGGGTATTTTTTGTTATTGGTTTAAAACATTTATGCTTTCACCCCGCCGGGGTGGCGCAGTGGTTACGGCGCTCGTCTACTGTTCCCAAGGACGCGGGATCGAATCCCGGCCTCGGCGGCCGCTTTTCGATGGAGGCGAAAAGCAAGGCGCCCGTGTGCTGTGCGATATCAGTGCACGTTAAAGAAACCCAGGTGGTCGAAATTTCCCGAGTCCTTCACTACGGCGTCTCTCATAGCCTGAGTTGCTTTGGGACGTTAAACCCCACAAACCAACCAACCATTTATGCTTTCTTGCCGCACTCCTTCTCTCCACAATATGTCATTGAAGATCACTCACGTGGCTCAAAAAAGATCCTCTCTGCTCAATACTATTCCCTCTTGTCAAAACATTTTTCCCTCCTCCAAGAGAAAAGGAGCCATATACGCGTATTCACTATCGATTCGACTTCCTGTAACCGTTGGGAGGAATATAAATGCTTCGGAGTTCCGCTGACAGTAGAAACGACGACGATTTGCAGTCTTATCTAGATATCATTGAATGCTTGCCCAAAGGATCATTAAAACATAATTATAATCCTTAGAAATTTTTAGCGTAGCTCTACGCTTCGCAGTGCAAATTGCAAGTTCATTCACTCAGGCTTTTGAATATAAATCGCCTGGCCTTGCATAGCTCGAGCGCTCCATCCCACCGCAGTGCCGGCTTCTTCCTTTTTGTCGTCCTTGTGGCCACAGAGCGATCGTCCTGATAGTGGACAAGGATGTTCTCAAGTGATATGCCACATGACTAGGCGGGGGTTTAACAACTGCTTCGACGGTCCTTGGTTGCTCAGTCTCGCCATAAATTAGGTGCGTGTTGTTACAAGGGAACCACGGCTTCAGCCCGGGCATTCAGCTGACATTGATCATCCACTTGACATATCTCTGCAAGATGCAGCAGAAAAGAGAGCATGATCGGTTCAAAGCAGAGAACGCGAATAGCGAGAAGCTCGCATAGATAACAAACGCCAGTTGGACCATGCAGCAATGGTGATTCCTTTACGGAAACATAATGGTGGTGGCTATACTTTGGACAATATCAGACCAATATCTTTAACATCAAACTTGGTAAAATAATTGAAAGTGTCGTACTCCAACGGGTTACCGAGTTTGTGGAACAAAGACATATTCTTAGTCCCTGTCAAATCAGATTTCGCGCAAAATGTTCAATATGGAATGCACATATCGACCTTGAGAGTCGAATTCTTCTTGCGCGGCGCAAAAAAATGCATGCTGCATTGGTGACTCTCCATATAGAGAAGGCCTATGATACTGTAGAGCCCCTAATTTTATTGCACTGATTACAAACTCTACGTTTTCCACAACATTTGAGTGGATATCTACATTCCTACAAAATAGACAATTTTATTGTTCATTGAATGGAGTGCATTCTGGCAGATATCAACAAACCAGAGGTGTCCCTCAAAGGGCAGTTCTCTCGCCCGTGCTATTTAACATTTTAATAAGGTGAATTCACACTCATCAAGATGTTCGCACGTATGTCAATGCGGATGACATCGCATTCTTTACGGCTGCACCTGATATTCAATCCCTCAACAAGCGCCTGCAATCGTACCTAAGCTCCGTTCAAAATTGGCTATGTGACTTAAAATTTGCATTAAACGTTAAAAAGTGCGCTTTCCTTGTTTTCCAAATTCAGGATCCGGTAAATGTTTCTCTAACATTTAAGCAGGAAATGATTCCTCAAGTTAAGTATTTGAAATATCTAGGGGTGATTTACGATGACCATCTGGCATGGAGGGATCACATTGAACATGTTGCAGCGATGGGGGCGCGTGCTGTGGGTACGTTGCGCAGGTTAGGCAATCCAAGGTCTGGGATGCGGCGAGACGCACTTTTAATGATTTATGTTATGTATGTCCGCCCAATTATAGAATTTGGATCTGGGTTATTTTCAGATTCACCTGCTTACAAAATTCGTCCGCTTGTTCTTTTAGAGCGGGAAGCGCTTAGATTATGCCTTGGGCTCCCCAAATTTGTGGCTAACAATACATTATACCTTGAAGCTCGAATACCACCTTTTTTAACTAGATTACTATTCTTGACTGTCCAGACGTATCTAAAATATATGAATCACAATTTCACCGCTCCATATGAATTTTTTGTCGCGAGCCAGACTCCTTTTTTGGAGTCGGATGGCCTCGGTTGCAACCCCGCAGGTAATTCTAGTGCACAATCTGTTACAACCTTTGCCCGTAGTCCTTTCTAACATCCTTCCAACAAAAGTAAGTGCATCGTTGGTGCAAATTGTCTATGATGACATTTTTCCAAATAATGCAAAACACTTATCACCTCACACTTTAAATGTATTATTAGAAGGTCATTTAAAAAGTCTTCCTATTAGCATAATGATAGCAACGGATCATTCTCAATTTTATGAAAAAGCTGGCGTTGGAATATTTTGTCCGCTTTTAGACAGGGCCTTTTCAGTCCGTCGTCCGGATTTTAGTCCAATTTTCCAGGCGGAGTTGCTGGCGGTGGTGTTTTCTCTGCGCAAACTAGACCCATCATACTCAACAGTGGCTATAATTACACTCTTATTCCTTGTGCTTATCGCTTTCTTTGAATATGGATTCGCCAATTTTAAGCACCTTTCTTTCATTGCTTCCCTCTCATTTGAGCCTCATACATATAGTGTGGGTACCATTACACAGTAATGTGACAACCAATGAGGTTGCTGACAGACTAGCTAGACTCTCGGAATGGTCCTGTATTGCCCATCCTCCCGGCTACATCGTACATAACAGCAGCACGATTTCGGAGGCGTGCCTTATTAAGCACGCAGTCTGGATCTATTTTATCATCGGATGACTACCTGTATCTCAAGTATTCCTGTAATAGGAAATCATGTCAATCAAGACAGACTCTAACCAGGCTACGCTGCCGTATTCCGCCCCTAAATTTTTATATGCACAGGTCGGGTTTGGCGCTTTCTACTAAATGCGCATTCTGCGGGGAACCGGACACAATAAATCATTACTTGATATTTTGCCGCCGTTTTACCATGATGAGAAAACGGTATTTAGAGAAGCCGTTACAACAGCTGGGTCTTAATTTGAGCAGCCAAATTTTATTATCGTTCAGTGCCACCATGCTTGGGTATAGCCACAGGCATGTTTTTAACGCCATTCAAAACTTCTTAATAGAAACAAAACGTCTACCTTGCTAATATGCTTTGAAGTTTTAATCTGTTCATATAAATCTTACTATTCTCCTACTGCGTGCGTTAGTATTTACACTTTTGTATTTTGGTTTTTCATATTTACATTTTCTTCTCTAATCCCTAGCATTTATTTCTATTGATTTTTGCGACGTAGTTATAGATCTCAAAATCTAATATCTCTGCATCCCAATTCTTGGCCGATCCCCCTGTGTGGGCACGTGCCATCAAATTAGAGGAGAACTACAAGAACAACAACAAGGGTGAAAAGAGCTTATGCTGGCTAACTACGTTCAACCGGGATTAGTGTCGCCGCCTCAAAAATGGAAAGAAATGGGAATTATAAAATCCGCTAAATACCACTGAATTCAAGATTGGCATCAAAGCGCTATTTCAGACTCACTTCATTTTGTTCTTTTGTTTTCTAGAAATACAATCGATATTTTCACTATATTCGAAAGGAATGTTTTCTCTTCTCACTAAAAACTTTGGACTAGGAATAGTTTGATTTTCATGACTATCACCTGTGCCTTTTGTCGGTTAAAATTAAAGTCGCAAAATCGGCTTCTTTTTTTCGTGACTGCGAAATGCAGGCTGTTGGCCCTCGTCCGCGCAAAATGATGACATACGCTGCATCCTGCCTTTCCCAGCACTCTGGGAATGATAGGCCGATTTTAGTGTCGGTTCAATGCAGGTTCCAGCACTGCTGATGACGCGCACCTTCGTATTCTGCCAATTTGTTGGATTACATTTGTAAGCATTTCGCAGTATGGTCACAATTTGCTCCACCTTCGGAATGAAGCTCGAAAAATTAAACGTGATTTGTCATCTCTTTTCACATTAGGCTTCCTGTGTACATTCGATGTTTAGGTAACAGAACATGCCCTCAACCTTTGTTTCTACGCAGGCCGCATCACCATGGATACGCTACTGCACCCGTTTATTTTCGCTTTCCCTCCCACCTTCTCCCTTTCGCTTACGGCGGGGTGCGGTTGTCCATAGAAAGTGCGACCGATACTGCGCTTTTCCTTTCCGGTTAACCAAGTATTAAGTAGGAGGCACATTCACTTCCGATTGGTGTGTATTCGCATCCATTGGATGTGAACATTAGTCCTATGGCTGATGGAGACGTATTTCTGATGTTGTTTTTACATTTTGGCTGTAACATAAATAACTAATTGCCCTATGGACGTACGTGTATCTTCTGCAGCATCCTTAACTCATCCTTCATCGATCATAACAATTCGTTTATTCCTAACCTTTGGAAACGAAACAGCGGCGACGGAGTTGTTTTGCGGACACGACATTGCCGACATAGCCTACAAAGACTTTCGCCTCAAAACAGACAAACTAAATCAATTGGGTATTCATATTCACGATGATTCCGCCCATAAAGATTTTACATGCTTTCACCTATAATGCGGCCTTTTTGAAGGGTCAACGTCATAAGGAGCTTCTTTCAGCTGGACACTCGCGCTTGAGGAAATAAAGTGTGCCTGGCACTCTCACTATCGGCGCCTACGCTAACAATAGAGCCGCGTCTCGAAATTTTTGTGCCGTGGTCATCAGTCACTTGTGCAAATAGTATTTCGTTGCAGCTGTAAACCTGAAGCCTATGCTTAAAGAATTGTGAAAGCAACTCTTGGCAACGACGTCCTCGCCGTTTTTCCTGGGCGGCGTATGATCGTTCACACGGCTTGCTTAAGACGGGGCCTTTTCTCTTACTCGTAGAAACATTAGCATATTGTACGACCGTTGCTAAGGAAGAGCTTCGGAATTACAAAAGAGGTAATACCTAAGCGCCAAATCACAGATAGTCACCAAAGTCTTAATGCCGAGAGATTGGAACAAAACCCTATAGAAAAAAAACAGTGATTTTGTGTCAAAGGATAATGTGTAAGTTTGCAGGAGAATGTACAGAATGACGGGGAACTTGAACCAAATGCTTTACTTATTACTGGTACGCTTTGAAGACAGACGCAAGTTTGTATAGGTTTACGATAACTATTCGCACAGGTTCCCGCAAGAAGAGCTGCTAAACGGGCTCAGTAATGCTACTGCGCCATACTGTGCAAACCTCCTCCCCATTTCGTTACATCACAGAAAAAAATGCTTTAGCAAAAAAAAAACTAAGTTCTTGCATATCCATTTTCTAATTTTTCCTTCTTGGTAGCACAATAATACAACTTCTAAAAGTTTGTTTTTCGTTGGTGGTGTATGGAACTGCGCAGCAACCTACTTTAGCTGGTCTGTCATTGAAAAGTCCAAAGCAAATCATTCATTCCGAATGGCAGTCGTTTAACGTAACTCTAACACGTGCTTCAGGGATTTGAACAAAACGTTAGGTCCAGCAGCGGTCTTTCAAAACGACGCGACATTGAACCGCAGGGTATATTGCGAGACTATTAGCCCTTTTCTGGTTAGAAGCAATGTCTTGGGTTCGGAAACACCAAGTTTCCCTAGCAGTCGAGTCGGAAAAACGAGAACAATAAGTTTTTGAACTGTGAATACTGGGAAAAAGCATAATAGCAACAGCCAAATAAGCCTTTGAAGCAGGTAATTTGTTTACCCTGCAGCCTCACGATGAACGTTCCAAACGTCCACAAATTGTGACTACTCAAAGAATGCATTTCGCTTGCGCAGTAAAAAAATATTATGCTGGGGCCTTTCAGGGACATCCAAATATCTAAAGCAATATTGGAACACGTTTTCAGAAACACTACCTAGAAGGAGCTCGACCATTTAAATCATGGTTGCCTCTGATTAGTAAAAACGCTTTCACTTTCGTCACTTGCTTTGCGGATGTTTTGAAGCCTAATATAAATAAAATGATATTCATTTGTAATAAGCCGGGGCTTTAGTTGTGGTAGTGGTGCATAGTCTTTTAGAATCCAAAACGACTTGGCTATAATAGACGGCGTAGTTGAGGTTTAAGGATATTTCGACCGCCTAGGGTTCTTTCCCTTAGTGATATTGCAGAGCCCACGGCACCTTGTTTTTCCCCTCAATATAAAGGTGGTAGCAGCGGCACGAATTCGATCCGGAATTCTTGGGTTCCCCCAAGAATTCTTTCTTTGTTCCCCCACGTCAAGCACCGCCCAACAACCACATCAACGCCATGACGACGGCTCAACCAACGCCAACCCATTACGCATCTTGGCCCCCTCTCGCCCAGTGTGCTATTATGTTGGAATTCGAGGACATATATCTCGCTTTTGTCGCCGACGCATTCAGAACGAGCGACGTGGTTGTGACGCCTTCGAAAGTGACATACCTTCATATTATCAGCGACGACCACTTCACAGCCAACCTCGTCGATTCTCTCCACCGACGGTATCCTCGTCTGAACCAAGTGGGGCTCATGTATCCCGACGCCGGTTCCCTTCCCCATACCGCCGCTCTCTTTCGGCACTTCGACCTGCGACAACTCTCGCTGTCCGTAATTCGGAAAACTGAGCGACGCAGTTTCCAGAGGTAAAACTTCACTTTGCGAACTTACAAAAAGTCCTCCTCATCACCCGTATAATATGATTTCCGTTTTAGCTGAAGTATTACCGGTTGAAGCTTTGATTGACACAGGGGCTGCATTTCCTGCTATTCACGCTGATTTGTGCCACCGTTTGCGGAAAGTAACGACACCATATGATGGACCTGAACTTCGTGGAGCAAATGACGTCCCTCTGCACCCTTCAGCAAAGTGTACAGTTCGAGTTGTTATAGACGGCGTCCGCCACCATGTGCAGTTTGCTGTGCTTTCAACGTGTGCACATTTGATGATTTTTGGATCTGAGTTTTTGTCAAACGCTTCAGCGTAATTTCGTGTGGCGACCGTGTCATCCATATAACAGACAGTGATTTTTCATCTCACATTTCTGCACGACACCATTCCCTTATTTCCGCAGCTGATACTGTATTGCCCCCACAGTGCGAAACACTTCTCACCGTTGTTTCTGAACACATCACTGACGGGGATGTACTCATCGCACCATGTCCTCGTCATCTTGCACGTGGAATCGCCTTCCCATCAAGTCTTGTACGATTCCGCAGCAGCTCAGCAATAGTAGCTGCCACGAACACTTCCCGTGAATACCTAGTGCTGACTAAAGGAACGTCCCTGCCATGCATAGTGGATGCTGACCCTATATCCATAATGGTGCTCACTGCCCCGCTACCTCCGCAACGTGATTCATCGCAAGTCTCTCTTTCCATGCTGTCGAAGACAATCAATCCGAAACTCATGCCGCCCCAACGCCAAGAATTGCTGCAATTGCTTCAAGCCCACCAAGCCATTTTTGATGCAACTTTCTCACCACTGGGACGGACTAGTGTTTCACATCACCGCATCCTTACTGAAGGTACCTAACTCAATTGTACGCCGACGATCTTATCGGGTTTGTCTCTCGGAACAAAAAGTAATTGAAAAAAATGTCAGTGACATGCTCCGTCGCGATATTATTCGTCCATCAACAAGCCCATGGTCCTCTCCAGTTGTATTAATTAAAAAAAAGGACTCGATGGGTACGATTTTGTGTTGATTATCGCGCACTCAACAAAATTACTGGCAAAGATGTCTACCCGATGCCGCGTATTGATGACTCCCTTGACTCTCTCCAAGGCGCCGAATATTTCTCTACCTTGGACCTCCGCTCAGGTTATTGCCAAATAAATATGCACGAGGACAACAAAGAAAAAACCGCTTTCGCAACTCCAGACGGAATTTACGAGTTTAATGGTATGCCCTTCCGCTTGTGCTTCGCCTACGTATACTAGCGGCTTTCCACGATGCCGCTTCTGCAGGTCACCTTGGTTTTGACAAAACATACGACCGCGTGAAAAGACGATTCTTTTGGCCTGGCCAGTCTACCACCGCAGCTAAATACGTTGCTTCCTGCAACCTGCGCCAACGTCGCAAGCGGCCGACTATTTCCCCCGCTGGCCTCCTACCACCCCTTCCCTGTCCCGCCAAACCATTGGACGTAGTCAGCATCGACTTATATGGTCCCCTACCTCTCTCCAGTGGGGGTAACCGTCGGATTATAACAGCTGTCGACCACCTTACACGCTATGCTGAGACGGCCCCGGTACCGACTGGTTCCGCTGAAGAGGTAGCTAAGTTCTTTTTGCGGTCAATTGTATTGCGTCATTGCACTCCTCGGGGGCTTCTAAGTGACCGCGGGACGGCCTTCTTATTGACAGTTGTATCCGAAGTTCTTCGTGCGTCATTCACCCTCCATAAGACAACCTCAAGCTACCATCCCCAGACTAACGGTCTGTCTGAGCGATTTCATCGCACCCTATCGGATTTGATATCCATGTACATCACTCCGGATTATCGAAATTGGGATACTGTTCTACCATTCGTCACATTCGCCTATAATACTGCAGTACAACGGAATACAGGTTACTCCCCATTTTTCCTCGTTTTCGGCCGTCCTCCCACTACAACCCTCGATACTTCCTTCTTCTCTACGCCCTACTACTCCTCATGATTACCAGCCCAGTTCTTATCCCGTGCTGCCAGATGCCGTCATCTTGCTCGCCTCAACACAGAAGCGTACCAGCAAGACCGCAAGAGTCACTACGATTCGAAGCATCGCGTGGTCTCTTTTCGTCCTGGTGACGAAGTACTGCTCTATTCACCACTACGCGCCCCTGGCCTTAGTGATAAATTTCAGCGCCGCTATCTTGGTCCCTACAAGGTCATCAACCACACTTTCCCAGTAAACTACCAAGTCACACCTGTTGATCCCCCAGCCTACCGACGCCACCTTGGAACTGAAATTGTTCATGTATCTCGATTGAAACTGTGTGTGCGCCGCGGTACATCGGTATGTTAGGAGGGCCAGGCTGGCCTCTTCCGACCTCCCGGGCAGATTGTGTGAGCCCTCCACGGATGTTCTTTCGTTTGCACATACCATGATCGTCTTCCTCTTGTACATGCCATCATCATCGTCCCGCGGCAGCGGCCCCGGCACGCGCTTGGGTTTTCTCCATCAGAGTAAATGCTGACACGGCATACCTTGCCTTGTCTTCACGACCTTGCCGTCTGGACCTGGTCTTCTTTCACAAGTAGATCACTCTAGCAGTCTTTAGCAGCACGAATGTTTACTATAGCTGCACCAAATTTCAGTACCAATGTGTGTAATAAAAAAAAGTCTTCAACTTGCTGCATTTTGCAATTAAAAGCAGCCATCTATATTATTGAGAATACATGCCTTTGATGAAATAAAAGTTAGAGTGAGATTAGGAACACTCTCTATTAAAAACTTCCAAAGTTTACAGTGAACAACTGCTCCCAAATTTAGTCAAAAAGTGTAATTGATGTGTATTTTATTTCCCACAGTTGCGTTGGAGATCTTAACATATAAATGTTTTGAAGATATTGCGTTAATGTTGCAATCGATACTCTCTGCTGCAAAACACGCTCGCTGTTGAGCTGTAAAAGGGCTTCAAGTTTGGCAGGTATGCGATAAATACATAAATGTGTGGAACGTGCAGTTGTACAACGAAGTTCTGAAAAAACAATTTAAACGAAGACGGCTCCTATAGACCTTGCGGACGTTTCAGTTCCGGTATTACTTAGTATTTAATGGGTCGCATAAGAAAGAAGTACGCTGCTGTTTACACGTAACCACAAAACAGGATTAAAACTCGGAACCTAATGATGGTATTGCAAAACTGAGCAATAAACAATAATTAAAATTTCAAACAACCTTAGTAACATGCCTAATGCAAACTGGGAATGCGAAGCCGTTGCCAAACTGTTGCCACATCATTGTAAACGTGTGACGAAAAAAATGACATTTACTATAGCCTTTACACGCAAGCAACACCTGTACACCTTTCTGCACGCAACTGAAATTAGGGTTATTTATGGAGTAAAGAAACGAAATGTTTTTGGAATTGTTCTCATTGTCAATGATGCGTAACATATTCCTGTAAATCTAACCGCACGTAGTTTCCCCGCTACGACCGCTAAATAATTATAAATGAATTTTCTTTTTCCAGCCGTTCCTGTTTAACCCTCCAGGAGATGGTTGTACGTCAGAATTACGTCTTGATGCGCGGCATAGAAAAACAGCGATGTAATTGCTGATTCTTCACCTGTAGTTATTCCTGTTTTTTGAGACAGGCTGGCTTCATTCTTTTAGTGAATACAAACGACACAAGAATAATTATGGCGTGCTTTTCTCATTCCTAACGTTGCCAAGACATGGCTTGGACATGAATGTCATAGCTCAGGTGTACAAACCGATACTTCAACAGATGAAAAAAGAAATTTGATTAAACATTGTTCTGCAGACGTAGGCGAATATGACGTGGTTATCTATGTACAGTATGTCTTAGGTATCAATAGAACATGTAAAACACGAACCCAGAAATTTGGTGTATATACTTCTTAAAATAAGCAGGATGGTTCCGCACCTCTGTGACATCCACTATTCACTGTGGCAATGACATGTTTACCCAGCTGAACCTGGCAGCGGTATTATTTTACCAGTTTTTGTGGTTGTCTCGAAGATTGGTGAAAGTAAAAGGGGAATAACTGCTAATTCCATGACCATTATTTCTTTAGAGAAAAGCGGGGAAATGAAGTGCATGATTTGGCAGAATAGAACGGGCAGGTGAAATGTATCAATCGAGTCACTGTACATGCGCCCTGCAAGGTAGCGTAGGCGCCTAGCTAGCTGCTTTTCTGATGCGTCCAATGTCGGTTTCGCCAGAAACAAAAATGAAGATTTTTCATCTGAAAACTGATGTTCTATTCTCCATTTCATGGCATCCAGCTACCACTCGACCTAGCCAGTGAACTGCGTTATATGGATAATGTAGGTAGTTTTAAAAAGTTTATTTTATATTTTAGAACAGTTTTGTAGTGCTTCTGACTACAGCGTCAGTGGCCAATTTTGTCTCTAATTTTTTTCATTCTCGAATTTCCCGTTACTAAAAAGAAAATGTGCCCGCTGGAACATCATTTATAGTGGCATCATCAGGGATCTTCATGCGAATTTCTGGTGAAGCTAAAATATGGTTCATTTACTCCTTAGATCTGAGATAATTAGAAGGTTCAACAGGGGTCCAGACGCAACCCTATTGATAAATCCCGTATGGCACCAAACGGGTTTAAACCGGTCCTATATTATCCCGTATAAATTTCATACCAGTGTGAGCAGTTCTGTATGAAGCTTAAACTGGTTTATGCCGGACAGGTTATGTCCGGAATAAATCACAATCCGGACGGTCCGATTCGGTATAGAGTTAACACAGGGCAGACCATTTCCAGTATGCATCTCATACATGACATCCCAGTCCGGTATGGATATGAAATAGGGCGGACAAGTCCTGTATTGAGCTCATATAAAGGACAAGTCATGTCCGGTTAACTGAAACCGGACAAACCCGAAATGAATGAAACTGATACGGGACAGAGTATTTCCGCTTCTCACCAAATTTGGGCGGATCGTGAAGCTCAACCAGTATGACCACATCGGAATATGCCTTCGCGCTAAATAAGCATGAAACCATACATATTATACGTTACAACTATTCTGTATATGTGCAGTATGCGTTGTTTCGCAAATACTTAAAAGATAGGAAGCCGTGGATGTGTGCGCTAGCAAGTACATACACGCATCGCATTTTGCATTTGCGTGCGAAACAGTCGCTGCAGCTTGTGCGATCTTGCGGTGCATCTTCATATCTGCGACTGAAGATCTCCCACCTTCGACGCGGAAGCGCAAGCAAGAACGTAGCGTTTTGATGGCGAGGATACATTACGCTCGAGAATAAATGAAACACTTTGCTAACCATCGAAATATGCACAGGTCAGCCGGACATCGCGAGTCGCTTCCTCGAGTGTTTACGTATGCAAAACACTTGGTCGGAAGTAAATTCATTGACGTCGCTGCTCTGCTGGCAGCAGGTGAAGCTAAAACAAGCAGTATTACAATTGTTGGGACACCACATGTATCTATATGTAGCAAAAATTGCATGCGTTCGAAGAGAATGACAAAACACATCAGCACTAGTAAATTGTGACATTCTGAGGTTTTTCTGCAAGAAAGGGATACATTGTAGAGATGCGGGACATGGATAGCCATTCGTGATAGGCAGGAAAAAGATGCAGCGTGTTTAAAGGGCGATCGTTCAATTACGACCACAATTATGTTACACCCTACAAAGATACAAAAAGTACGAAAGAGCGTTGTTGACTACATAAGCAGAAATATAACCACCGCTACCGTATCCCGTCTTTAAAGTGTGTGTTTGCTGGCTGAGAAGACTGAAGTTCGAATCACAACATGCAAATTTTTATTTTGTATTTTTTGTTCTTTTTGAAATGTACTCGTGATATATTATAGCTCTGCATGCTTTTTCCAGCCTGGCGTCCACTTTATTTTCTGAAGCAAGGGCCACGGACCAACAGGAATTTTCGGAATGAGAGCTCCGCGCGGTTTCATTTCGGTTCAGCCTATATCAATTAACTAGAAACCGGACGAACGCGTCATTTCTGGAACTAATACCAGGCAGAGTATTTCCGCTTATGAATAGAAGCCTTGCCGAGCGTTGTAACTCAACCAGAATGACCAAGACAGCGCACTAAATAGCATGATACCAAATATATTATACAACTATTCTGTATATAAAGAGCACGCTTCGTTTCCCAAATACCTCGAAAATACGAAGCCGTCGAAGTATGCTCTAGCAAGTATATACGCGCATTGCGTCGCTTTTGCGCGTACAACAGTCGCTGCAGCTCGAACGATTTTGCGATGCGTCTTTATATCTGCGACTGAAGATCTGCCGCCTTCAACGCGAAAATGGAAGCACGAACGTATCGTTTCGCTAGCGATGACAAAAAACTGCTCGAGAAAAATAAACAAACATCGCTGACCATCGAAAGATGCGCTGATAGCCGCACACCCGGCGACGCGTTCTGGAATGTTTACATATTAAGACCGCGCCGTCGGAAGCGTATTGATTGACGTTGCTGCTCCGCTGGTAGCACGTGAAGCTAAAACGCCCAGTATTACAAGTATTAGTGCACCGGATATCTCTGTATGTAGGAAAATTTACAAGCGTTCGTTGACGATGAAAAACACATCAGCACTAGTAAATTATGATATCTTAAGGTTTGCCTTCAATAAAGTGACGCATTTAAAGATACGGCACATTTGTGAACCCTCGTGATAGCCTGCAAAGATATTCAGCGTGTTTAAAGGGCGATCGGTGAATTACGACCACAGATTCTACAGCCAAGAAAAATATACAAAGTACGAAAGAGCACAATTATCTACATATACCGAATAATAACCAGTGTAACCGTAACCCGCCGTGGAGTAGGATATTCGCGGTTTTTGTGTGGGACTTCAAAATGGGAAAGATGCAGATGCACGAATTTATTCAGAAGTGTAAAGTATGGCGGCGTGGACTTAGGGCATCTTTTTTAGCGGCAGATTTTCAGCAGATTTCTGTTCCTGCGTGACGTTCACGATCCATTTTTGTTCACTGTCTGCCAAATTAGGCGTGAATGTGCATTGCCACATTTGGTTGTCCCAACCGAATGTTACACGGGAGGTAGTTTTGGTTACTTTAGAGAAGTTGTTCAAAGTGTGCGATTTCTATCTGTAAGGTTTTGAAAAGAATATTTATCAACTGTGAAAGAGAAAAAGTTGTACAAAGATTTGTGCGACGTCGTTCTTCCGGAGCCCATCTATAGGGCCATATAAAGGGGAGGCCCTTGCAGGAATGTACTGAAGAAGGTAAAAAGAATGTAAGTGCCGGCAGCGGCTAAAACTTTCTTTTTTAAGTTGCACACTGAAACTTTGGCAGTAAAGGTGTTTTTGCAAGAAAAAGGATTATTTCTTCCGTGGGATGCACATTGCTTAATTTGTAAACAGCCAGAAACGATAGATCATGTATTTCTTCACTGTTGGGAAGGAATTTATTTTTGGGACCAAAGAACCATAAAGAAAGATTTACCTATTAATCCTAACGGAATACGGTACTTACCCACGCAAAACGAGGAGGGGTTCCATATGATTCAATCACGCTAATGGGCCTCCACAATATATGGCGTTCACGTATGGCACGATATCACTGTGATCCTGATATGCGTCCTGCACGAATTTTTTTTTCGCGATAATTAACCCTCCATTGGTTTATCGAGATTGTCAAGTTTGAAGATGATAATCCTGTGTGGTTGTCAAAGGTAGAACCTTTGATAGATTTTAAGGAATTTTAGAAAAGCCCCCCTGGCAGGCTTATTTTATCAATGTCTTGTGTGTGTTTGTGTTGTCTTGCAAAAGTCAGGCAACAAAGAAAGGCAAGAAAGAAAGAATTGACGCCACGTGGAATTCGGTACTTTACAACTATTAATGATGATTTTCAGTATGACCTCATCATGCTATTGGGCCTTCACAGTATTTGGAGGAGTAGGATGGCTTATAGACACTGTGATGTCGATGCACGATCTGTATGTGATTATTTTGTTGAACAAGTGTATAAACTAAAAGGAATTTTGAAGCAGCAAGACGCTGCGGAAGAGGTCTTGAGTCTGATGGGCGAACTTGTGGTAATGAAAGTCCATTAGACACGGTTGCCAGCCAAGGGGCATCGCAACCACGGCCTTTTACTGATGTATTTGTACCAATTCATGCAATAAAGAAAAAAGAAAAAGTGGAGTAGTGGTTAAGGTGCCCATTTCCAGACTAGGAATTCCGGAGTTCGATTCCACACTTTGGAAAAAGTTTTATTTTATTGTTTATGTTTTGTTTTGTTTTAATGTTGGGTTATTTTATATTGTTGCATGCTTTTTCCAGCCTGGCGACGCGTTTCTTTCCGGAAACGAGGGCTATCAACCATACAGTCCATTCCGGTATCAGAGCTCCCCGCGGTTTCATTCCGGACTTTCAGGCAGTACAGGAATTTCCTGAAATAGCCCACAATCGTGATCCCAGATCCTGTACAGTAAACCTGTATACGATTTCCTGTACGAAGTTTATATAGAATTCTTCAGTAGGGAATTATTATCGAGTGCTGATTCATAAGTAAAAAACAAGCACTAATTTTCATACAGCATGAAGTCCTTATCAAGGAGTTTTAAGATGTTACTAGCATTCAAAAATTGTTATCTGCAAGGGTATGCACCGTGTATACTCTTCATTACCATCTGCAAAAAATTAATGAGAAAATAAAATGAATAGCAAATAAATAAATGTTTATAGTTGCTATCGACTGACAAACACGTTCAATGTACCTGACATGTGACACTTTGCGCTAGTAATCTCGCTTGCCCATACCCTTAATGCCGCAAGATTCAACTAATGTTTACAACGATAATCCGCGTCACAGAAGTGGGAAGCAATGAAAGCGGCCAAAACGGCATCGCTGTGCAACTGCTTTACGTGTATTGAACAGAGCCCAGCATGGGATGTAGCAAAAGCATCTTTGGGTAGTGTAGACAAGCAATGCGCCTTGTGCTCGGCAAAGCCACGTCAAGTTTGGTTTCATATAAAGGGGTTTAACAACCTAAAGCGGTTCGGGCTATGAGAGACGCCATCGTGGAGGTCTCCGTAAATTTCGGTCACTTGTGGTTCTTAACGTGCACTGAAATCGCGCAGCACACAGGATATCCCATTATAGAAGACAGCAGTGTACAATTTCCAAACATTGCACAAGAAATCAAAGACACTTTCATGGTCAGGCAGCTGCCCAGGAATATGAACCGAGCCAGCCATGACGCCGGAAGATATGACAGAGCTGATACCCTTGACTGACATTTTAAGAGAAAACGTTCTACGATGTACGTCGACGTGGTCAGGTACAAAGGCAGGGAGGCGATCGCCGCCACGGCAACTCACAGAACAACCATACGAACCAAATGCATCCGGGTGGCGGAAGAAGTGGCGATAAGCCCCTAGCAATATCGGAAGCAAACAGAAGAGAACATATTTATTGTCTATTCTTTCGCATTTAGAGTCTTCCAAAACAGCAGGATTAGTCGCACAGTAAACATATTCATGTATGGCCGGTAGGCCGGCTGGAAGGAAGCCTGGATAGTCAACCATGATCTCCTGGATCTCCGATGTGGAGGTGAAGTGTAACACAGGGTAGATGCAGTCTTGCGAGCTTTCACTAGCTGGCTGTCTGAGCCATCGGCAGAACCTTGCAGAACACTAGTGACATATGGAGAAACAATGCGTATGTTCAGGGCCAGGCGTAGAAAGTAGGCACTTCCACATGACACACTACACCACTAGCAAGCCACTACACTTAGCGCCTGCTAACCAACACGTTTCCAAACGGAGCCATGTGTCACAAGACATGGCCCACACGCGATACAAAAGCGAATGAGTTTTGTGCGACACTGTTACATTATACAAGACACATGATGATGTAGGGCTGCCCAATATTGCATAAAATAGGCAGCACTAGTCCTGAGCAGTGTGAGGACCATCTAGCCGATTTGGCCGCGCAGCATCAGCTCATGCTGGTGCAATGAGCCACAATCGCAGCTGAGGCCAGCAGAATCCTGGACCAATGACTGCCGGCCATTGTTATCTCACCAACCCTAATCTTGCGCACTTCCCGTAACCTTCAATTTTTAGTTTATAAATTTTATCGTTGAATCACACTAACGCCTTGGCTTTCGCCCCTATCGAAAAGCGGCCTGCGTGGCCGGGATTCGATCCCGCATTCTTAATCATAGCTGTCAAGCGCACTAAACAAACCACCGTCCCGGCGGGGTGCCATTAGTGGCAATGGCTGTGTATTATATAACGAGAAATAACAGTCCGAAACAAATGTTCACAAATGTCCACCTCACGTTTCTCTCCGACACACAGGGTTCCCTTCCCACGACGCTCCGTGCGCAACTACGGAGATGCGCTTGCTCCAGTTTCCGTGTAGCTGTCGTTGCTGCTCCTTCTGTTTGCTCCTGGTTAAGACCGTTAGCTCCCCTGTGCTTAAATGTCGAGTTTCACATTTTTCCTGGTTATATCTGTATGTAGTATCATGTGCGTTGCGCAGATGGCGACACGTAATCGTGCGCCGCATGCTGTTTGCTCCCGCGCTACGCAGCAAACATCATCGTGTTCATCTTTTCTTTTTTGCCCTTACCATTTTTTTCCTTACCATGTTGCCAATGCATATTGCGTCTCCGAAATTCTGCAATGATGCCATTCGGGTAAACACGATAAAATCTAAACTGAAACTTCGTGACCATCTTCACCAGCCAAGCATGTAATTATTGAAAACGTCCTTTAAAATTGAAATAAAATCTGAGCGAAGTGCGGATTGACGCCTTGTCATAAGCATAATCGTCTCATGCAGCGATGCACCCAAGTGCATTCTAACTAATGTTAAAGATTTATTATAACGCCTGTGAGTAACGTGCAGGCTTGTGCGTCATGCACTATATTTACCATTCTGTCAAAATATTTCAATAATTTTACTCATTGAGTCAAGAACGGAAGGAGCCAAGGCGTTTTTGAGACGTTTTATTTGTAAAGCAAATCTAGGATATAAACGTTACTGTTATGCGCACAGAGAAGTTTGCGCTGGGGGTGAGAATGTTTTTCTGCAATATTTCCTGCACTCGACGAAATGTATACAACTTCAATAGAAACTAATCATCTGTATTTCTTGAAAATCACAGGTAGTCAACTGTCGAACCTTGCACGATAATTGTCATGGCGATATTGGTATACGTGATCTAAGATGTGGATAGTTCCGTAAAGTTTGCTCTCTAAATTTGTGTGGCGCTCACAATAATCAAATGGAGACCTACCTTGGAAATCCATTGGGGTGCGCTTATAAATATTCGTAGGGTAACTGTTTAACATTTTAACAACATTCGGGTGTACACTGACAGCAAAGCCCACGCTTATGATGCACACAAAAATGTGTCTATGAAAACTTTGCCGATCTTGCAATTAAGGTAAACAGCCATAAGCAAAATAACAGGGTGAGTTTCGAGCATTACTTGCCTATGAATAGAAGTGTGCCAAAAGAGGATATACAGATATATTTATATGTTTTATTTGAACGCTATGTGAATTATTAGAACCGTGCCGAAGGAGGATATACAGATATATTGATAGTTAATTTTAATTGAACACTATTTGGCGCTTCAATGATTGCAAGAGCTTGGTTGGAACACCACAGCTTTTATGCACATCGTTTTCTTTTCAGATAAATCTTTTCCCACACCATCAACACTCCATATATGCCATATTTTATTGTGAAGCTTCACGGTTAGTGAAATTTGTGAAATAACGTACGTTAGGCCCTGGATGAAACTCGTAAATCCCTTGAAACATCACCTTTTTGGCGGGTGAAATGTTTTCAGCCTTTTTATTCGCAAGTTAACAGTGTACTAAGACATTCATTCACGTCCTTTAACTTCTGGCTGTAAATAGGACTAGCGCCGATCTGTCTTTCACGATGAGATTAGGAAATGGCCAATCAGAAATTTAAAGGTGGCTGACAAGACATGGGCGGAGGTGACACTAGAGATTTCTTAGATTGCGTTGCCATCGCGATGCCGTCTTTTGAATACAAGTTCTAAGCAGATCGCAAGAGAAGTTCCTCCCTGTCACTTGTACTTGTCGCGACTGTGCAGCTCTTTGTGTCGATGCCGACGCAATTTCCAAAGGTTCGCAGCTGTCAAGCGCAAAACATTTCCTGAACAGAATAAGATTCCTTCCCACAGCACATCACACAGTAAAAAAGGAAGGCGGAGGTGTAGGTCGAACCGTTTCAAAAACGTGGTCACCGTTTGCCAACTGGCTCATATCAGAACTCATTATTCTAGTGATCTGTCAGGAGATGTCAAATGGTTGGTGGAAACTCATTATGAACGAATGGAAGTTTCAGAAAACTATTGCTGGATCTGTAGTCTTCCACCTTCTTCTGACATTTCTAATGAAGAATACTTCGGACCGTTTCGGACGTTTATATCCAAGTTGAGTTGAACTAAACTTTTCCCCGCTTATTTTAATCAGACAGGCTAAACGAGGCTTAAAACACTCGGCGACAGGCGTGGCGCCCTCTATTTTCTCCCTCCTTTGATTGGGGGCACTACGCGCTCTTGAAAGAATGTGGCTACGCTCGCCTGACAGTTTTCCCCTTGAGAATGGGTAAACAAGGAACGACCTAAAGGAAAGGAGGAAGGAGGTGGAAGAAGTGGAAACAAACGTCGCGGTGGAAAATGAGAGTCACCGTGCCGAAAAAAAAAAAATGAACAGCACGCAGAGCATTCAAAAATGCACGCAGAGCCTTCAAAAACCGAGCGCTCAAGTGATGATATTCATTTTGTTTGTTCGGCCCACAGATTTACCATTAAAGGCTCGCAAGCCTTCAAGTCATTACTGTTTTCATGTAGAGCACTTTTTTAGGTGTCGTCCTCATCCTGTTTCTATCGGCTTTGCACTCGCGGTAAAAGCGATGGTGTAGGCAGTTTCATTTTTAAGCGCACGTACAACTCACGTTCGCAGCACACGGATTTTACACTAAAGCTGCGCTTCATTACCGAGTGACAGTGCTGTTAAACATTGGTGTCTGCGACGAGCAGCTTTCTAAGAAGGGGGTTCTAATCACAAGTGAAAGCGATATGGAGATGGACTAGTTGCAATGGTCTTGAGTATCATTCTTTATAGTTTGGCGCTTTTTGAATTAAGATCCAATGCTACATGTGCATGACAAGGAGCATGGAAGAGAAAAGATAGCATTTCGGTCTGTTCTGAAGGTTAAGGCTGTTGCACCATTCTGCTAACTGCCTTTCTTTGCTGAATAGCAGCATATTAGCATCGCTTTGAGGACTGACACTAAATGTATTATTTTTTCTCCCCTTGTTCTTAAGAGCGCCTTCCTCCATGGCCATTACTTCCTAAAGAATATAATGGTTCCTTCTTCCAGCTTCGTAAAAGAAACCTCACTCTTAAAGCGAGAAGAAACGGCTGCTTACCCTTCAGGGAAATAAATGTAGACGCCTATAGAACAAGCATGAAACACAACAGTGTTATCCACAGAGCTGCTACAAATATAAGAAAGAATAACTACTTAATTTTGAGTGCGAGAGATAAAGAGGGAAAGTTTGAGCCAAACTATGCATCCCAATTGTTTTCGGGCCATCTTCTTGAAAAGAGATTAGAGAAGCTATAATCAAAATATGGTCATGGCGAGAAATCTTGACGTCACAACACAAATTATTATAAGGTGAAGCTCGTGTACCTATTCGGATAGAAAGCTGCAAGCAATACCAAGTTTCAAAATGTAACATTGACAGGCACGTGCACATCCAGATCAGGAAAAACGATAAGCATCTACGAGCAGACAAGGTCCCATGAACAGTTGCTCCAAAACAGATAATTAAATAGATAAACTTAACATGGACCCATTAGATAATATTTCTTCTATACAGGTCACATGTTAAGTCTATAAGGATAAGCGCGAGTGCATTTATTGCCATATGCACAAACTGGCACAAAGCACATTGATAATTGCACCAAAACAGATAATTAGATTGATTATGAAAAGTGAAAACTGAGCAACAGGAACACATTGAATGATATTTGTTTTGTACAGATCACTTGTTAAGTATATAAGTCTAAGCGTGAGTTCGTTCATTGGTAAATACACAAAGTGGCACAAAGCACTTTAAAAAATATTCGCGCACGTAAAACAAAGGCCAAATTTTATGTATATGATTCAAAAAGCTTGAACATTCTTCTGCTCGTTAACAAGAGCGACAGTGTTGAGTAAAATCCATTGCGGTAACATTCCTTGTTTTACATTATTTAAAACTCTTGTAACTTAATTTACCACATTCATTTTCTCCACTCACTAATTCTACGAAAACAAAATAGCGCGCATATGTAAAGCAAAAATACATCAGTACAGAAGCTAGAATGGGCAGCTATTCTAAAAGAAGATTCTATAATGAGTACTCTTCTTTTAACATATTAATGGGTGTACTAAAAAATGAAACGCACATATATAGAGCGATATGAGGGGTAATTGTCAAAGCGCTTGAAACGACAACGACCCTGGAATAAAACGTACAGATTGCGCATCATGCGTCGGTTTTATTTTGTGTTACTTTTAGTTTGCGGTGATTGCGCAGTCAATGTAATGAATCATCACGCCCAAACGCAGTCATTGTTCAGAGATAGCAAGATTTCATTTTGTAAAAACGCGCGCTGGTATTCAGTTTGGTTAACGACATATTTTGAAAATCACTATGCGGGTTCGTATCCCCTTCTCTCGCGTTGAAGAAGAGGGAAAAAAAAACTACATAATATTTGATTGCAGCTCAGTTTCTGCAAAGGTCATAATTACATTCGTAGGTGAAAGTATGCCGCTGTGACAGCCATGGCTCTAAAGAAGGAACTGTCGGAATACCAACAACTAATAAAAGCTATGTTAATGCATCATTAAAGAAAATATTTTCTACGCCTCTTTTATCATTCGCAAGGTTACGGGTTAGCTACCTGACGTCGTAGCCACGTATTGAAATATGTAAAGCAAAATATTCACGTGCATGCTTTGTTGTTGTACAACGAAGGAACCCAGGTAGGTCTAACGTTTTGGAGCCCATTAAGCCGGTGAAATATTCCCGAGCCCTTTTACCACCGTAATCCCTCAGTGTCCATAATTGAAAGAACTTTATTTTCTTATTTATCCACAGCGCCTACTACCATCATGCTCCTACAGAAACGGCGGCAAATGAACGCACTATCAGTACACGTTGCGTAGGGCTGTTAGCGATAGAACATATTTAAGCATATGGGGCTAAATCTTGAACAAAGCGTGATCATCATTGCAATCTCTACTCTATATCTTCACTGTAGGATGAAGGTCTTTCCTGTTGACTTCGATATGCCTGTCTTGCTGATATCTGCCACATTATTATACCAAATTTCGTCCAAATTCTGACTCGACCACCCTGTTTCTCTTGCTTTGTTTTAAAATCGACATTTTTTGTCGTTTACAAACAGTTATCAATATTACCTTCTGATTACAAGCGAAGTTAGTTTTTACAAGGGTGAAATTATTTCGCATTTGGTCACTATATATCTACCCTCCTCATGTGTCTCGTAGTGGCAGAAAACACTTTCGTGATGTCAACATAAGTAACAAAATATATATCTTTTGTTTCAAAATGAGCATGCGGATGGAGAGTAAGCAGACATAAAAACGATATCGTTAGATCTCTAGATGGCTGTTCCGGGCTTGAAAACCTCGGAGTTTAGTTAGTTTTTATATTTGCATCTTAGTCAGAATTATCGATTTCTGTGAAGGCCAAAATATGGTTCCTTCCCTTGTAGAATCCGAAATGTGTTCTTCTGTTGTGCTATGCTTGGTATCCGAGAACCGTTTTGTTTGGTCTTACAGAGGATATACCTTCTTCTACTCGACGTTCTGATTTTCGTTAACATAGAAGAACAGCACTTGTTTGTCATTATAAAATAGGTATGCCATATTGGAGGGAGGGCTATTTTCATATTTCGCGCTTGATTGCCAAATGTTAGCTCAAAAAAGGCGTCATGCGAATGCATGATATAGGCTTCGCTGAACAGCTTGTCTACTCTATGGCGCTTGACAACTGTCTCTTCTTCCCATCCCAAACTAAAATGCTGAAAACCGTTTAGATTTAGGCTATAATATACGCTGTTGAGACGCTTCAAAAAATAAGCACTTCATTATTGTTTGGAATTGTCGGTATTCTTTCTGTGTCAACATTGCTTAAGAAAGAGAGAAAATAGAATAGAAAGGCTGGGAGGTTAACAAGCGATGGCCAGTAGGCTACCCTACACATAAGCAGGGAAAAAGAAAAAAAAAAGGCAAGAAAGGGCCCCAAGAGAAGGAGTCTGTAACATGTCTAGACATCGATAGTGAAAGGGGGCAAAGCGCGTACTGGTAAAGTCTCAACTGAAGTTCGAGTCCTTCAAAAACTGAAACAGTGCCTTCATTAACTTCCTTTGTGTTGAAAGAGTCATCCAAAGGTTCAGATTCTTTTCCAAAGTAAGAGTTCGAGAGTACAAGTGGCTGAGTGTTTCAGCCAGGAAAGCACGTTTACGCTCAAACTGAAAGCAGTCACAAAATATATGCGCAATAGTTTCAAAACAGCCGCACTGCTCACACGTTGGAGAGTCTCCCATGCGAATGAGATGAGAATATCCGTTTCTAAACGCCACTTTTAGAAGCAGGTGACTAAATATTGTAGCATCACAGCGCGGGAGGCCGAATGTTCACGTTTCGGGCGATCAGTCGAAGGCGCCTTGCTGCGTCGGCTTTTGTCAATGGTATCTCGACAATGTTGGTAGTATCGTAAGCCGATCGATCAGCATCGTCAGCTAAGTTGTTGCCAACAATTCCGCCATAGCCTGCTGTACACTGGTAGATTATTTCGTGACCCTCTTGCCTTGTGGTTCAGATTTCCAAATTCAGCTACAAATTTCTTATGGCCCCAATGGCTTAGGACCGATTGGGCAGGTTTTGGAATAGCAGAACATGGCCTATTTTTTAGGAGCTTGTTGAGAGATATACACTTAAGCGAAATTAGATGGTAAATGTTAAATGTTTGAAGTTCGAGAGTAGACACTTCTTAGAGACACATTTATTTGTTCTCGACGTTTCGGTCAGAGCCCGACGTCGGTTCTGAGACGTCGACAACAAATAAATGTGTTTCTAAGAAGTGTCTACTGTCTTCAACTTATATATATATATATAATGTTAACTGGCAGCAGGCGTTCACACTACGTAAACACTGATACACTCACATCGAACTGGACACACGTACAAGGCGTATCAGACACCCAAAACCATAGAGACCACTTCCAGAGATTTGGGCCCCGAGCATGCGCCAAGCGCAGACACACTTTGTCAGTCTCATCTTCGATGAATCGACACATAGCATGGCCTCCGGGCGCTGGGCATCATCGAGGTGCAGCTTATTGAGTGTTGAAACAAGGTATGTTGTAGGGCTTAAGGCGTAGAGGTGAAAAGTATCGAAGTGTATGGTACGAGGAGCGCTCTCGGAGCAGGCAAGTTTAATGTCGCAGGGGACGGCTGTTACTTGGGGCAGCACACGATACGAACCCACATAGCGGGAAAGAAGTTTTTCTGAGTGCCCAATATGCCGAGAAGGCACCCAGAGCAAAACAAGGGACCCAGGTGAGAAGAAACTTTCCAGGTGGCGGCGGTTGTAGTGTTCTTGTTGAGAAGCTTGGGAAGCTTGCAAGCGAGAACGGGCGACTTGGCGAGCATTGCCTGCATGGACAAGGGCTTCACGGGCGTAGTGTGACTGTGGGAGACCAGATGTTCAAAATAATGTGTACTCAGCCGTCTGCACGCGCTTGAGAAATGGGAGCAACAACCGAAAATATGCAGTGTCCGCCATGATGAGGTGTTTTGTCATGCAGGGCGGTTGTAGTGTAACAAATTTCCCTGTTCAGTCGCAAGACCTACATTGGGCAGACCGGGCAATGTCTGAATGCACGCTTAATAGAGCACCGTGATTCCCTCAACAAAGTACCTAGTTAGAACCTGACTCTTCACTGCCAAAACTGCAGAGCGTGCAAACCAGACTTTACGGGCACGCGCATATTGTACCGAAATTCTAATCAAGTATCGTGCGAAGTTGCTGAAGCATTTTTATCTAGCAAGACGTGGAGACATGTGTACCAAAGCCATCGGTTAGAAGCCTTCACTAGAATTAGATTGCGTGGTTGCAATCAGTTTTCACTCGTCGAAATTGATTGTTTTAATTTTTTTGCTCACAAGATGTAGATTGCTGTGGCTAAGAAAACTTTCGTTAATCATGGTATCGCTTTTTTCCGGCATGAATGTTAAGTTTTTATGTATAAAAAGCAGTACTTCCTGAATAAATGTTCTGTTGCTAGTCAGAGCTGTGTTTTCTCACTTCTACCCTGCCTTTCCGTGTTTGCTCGCGCTGTTAGACCATGTCTGACTTGAGGCGTCCTCAAAAAACATAAGCAATTTCTGCACGGAACAACTGAATTCTTCTTTACAAATAAAGGCTTTTTTCTAGAGCTGAAAGAGTACTGATTTATCTGACTCGAAGTCAGAGCATCCCCAATAAGGAAGCAACGTGGAAAGGAAGCGGTGCGAGATTAGAGCGCCTCGTTCCAACCAAGTGCTACATCATTCTGCCTTAGTGGACTGGAAAGAGGAGTTAGAGTCCTAAGAATGATTCTCGTTTAGAAAAAATGTTCCTTTACAAGTTGTAGGGTCCGTCCTTCAGGCGTTATTCCGAAGCGTGGAAGTCTAACGAGCCAGTCCAGGCACATCTACTATCACGAAACAACTAATGATTGCTGGAAACACCACAGGGAGCCTGAATGAGCGTTTATAACAAGCATTAAAAGTAAAAAGAAAAATTAACATCAGCAAAGACGCTATATAAAAAAGCATTATTAAGAAAGCGCTAATCTCTGGCTATCTTAAGTGTATCGATGAAGTTTTCTTTTTAGGGATTTCAAGCTTGCGTTGCATAATTCCACTTCTTTCTTTTTTTTGTAATAATTTCCAGCCCATGTGTTGGGAGGGCACTGAAAAATTGCGCTTTTTTCTTTCTTTTATACCCAAACAGTATGCACCGTTAAGAGAAGACCACGTACAAAAAAAAAATAAATCGATTAAAGATCTTTTAGCCGCGGTTGCGAATACCAGCGGCACTAGCATGCGTGGAAAACAGGAAAGAAAAAAATTCATTCAGCGTACAGCGATAATGAAAAAAGACGCCAATAATCACTATGATTCTTTTTCGGCAAATAACGTAATGAAGACGCAACACATATGAAAATATATTACGAAATCAGTTGTTTTCAACTCGTACATGCCTTTCGCACGAGAGTTAATCCAATAGATGCAAAATTGTGTTGCATATGGAGGGATTTATCTTTTCCCGTTAAGACATGCAATTGTAGAGATTTAAATTTTTTGGCAATTTATAGTTTTGCAATGCTTCTTTAATGCTCAAGTATCACAGGCTCTTAGTGGAATCTCTTTTTGGGCTAGTTGGTTCATGGTTTTTATTTAATCATGAGTTGCTCACGCAAAAGCTCAAGTCGTCATCAAGTGTAACAAGGTTACAATACAGTCAGTCATTTTTCGGGTAGCATATTTTAATTTCAGAGCGACGCTTCTTTCTGCTATATACCCTAAAGCATTGCTTTCGCACACAAACTGTAGGGCGCAGGCACCAAGAAGAACGCGGCTCACAACACGAACAATCTTTTGTCAAATGTAAAAAATTTAGAGCCCTGGGCTTGATTCTGACCCACGAGGTGCGGCTCGAAATGTGTCCCCTATGCTCCAAAGTTTCTGAATTTAAGACTTTTGTCCTACATTACAGTTTCCAAAGAAAAATATTTCTACTAACGCTTAAGGAAAGCCCGTACACATCTTATAAGCACATTTACAATGGTCTAAACTTTTGCAAAACTAATGTCCACCGTGCGCTCAGATAATCACTATCCTTTAAAACTACATTTCCTTGTTACTTGTACGATACGTTCGCCCTACTGGTGAAACATGGTTTAGCCAAGAAAAGAAAGAGCTCCCTCAGTGACATAAGTTTCCATTATTTCAGCCCAGCCCGAAAAAAATGGGAGTTAAAAAACAGATGTGGAATATGAAGCAACAAACACCAATTTCGGCCAGCCGCAGCCAAAGTGCACGTGTTCCCAGCGAAGCTGCCATATCTTACCATTTCTTCCGTCGGATTTTCAACAGCGGTCGCTTAGTTTCCTGGTCCAGAGCTTTTGCAGGTCTGCTGGCTCTGTGCATCCTTTTTTTTATCTGAGTCCAATATACATGTTTGTAATCAGGTTAAGGGTCGTATTCTGCACACATTTTCGTCGTCAACAAAGTGGCGGACTTTCGGACGCCAGACAGGGGTGCCTGTGCGATATTTCACCTCGTTTCCCCTAATCCTCAATATTATTTTACATGCTAATTCACGGCGCCGGTAGCGTTTTCGGTTAATGGCTTTGAGACGAGGCCTCACGAATATGTACTTCTTGCTAAATGCTGACAATGCCTTTTCGTTGAACATACACGCGCCCAATATACTACAAACACTCGCGGTAGAATGTTTGATCGACTCGTTTCCAAACGCAGTGATGCGCTTAAAATTTCCCTTCTTGCTGCGCAAACCATGTTACAGGGTTATGGTGTCTGATATTTTCAAATCGAAGGTATTGTTTGTTATTCAGAGAAGGTTTGTACACTATTTGTTTGAAAGAGAGGTGATAGCCTGCGGACACAATTGTCATTACCCTAACGCTTTCTTTACAAGAAATGAATGTCTTTCAATTCAGCGAGTTGTACGGCACAGGAAAACGCTCTAGCAGATCTGAACGCGATGGATGTGCGAATAATATTTCTGCACGCACCACTCTCTATGTTGCATGCAATATTTTCCGTCAGCGCACAGATGTGCAATGAAATGCTCAATACCCCTCAACCAGCGAATAGTTCGGAAGCTATGTTTATATCTGAACTACCGCTGGCAGCAGAATACCTAACGCGGACAATCTTATAAACGAGAAATTAGTTATTCAAATGTACAGCAAGATACCACTAAAATGAGAAGACTTTATTTTTATCTTCTTTCACTGATAAAAAAAGATTTATAATGTGGTTATATATGTGGTGCCTTATATATGTGGTCTGTAGAGGCATTTTATCACGTCCCTCGAAACCAATAATGTTTCAAAAGTATTTGTATATGTCCGGCTATCCAGAGTATTAAAGGAATGCAGAGTATTAGGAAAAAAACATTGAGATTATTTAAGCATGTCTGACCGTTTCACAGCCGAACAGCAGCTAGAAAATCCTACCAAGCATATCTTCTGCAGTAAAAATGTCTGCCATCGCTAACAAGCTCAAAGTGAATTACCGTTCTAAGCTCTTAATTCTTCTACCTTTGTTTGGCTCGAACGGGTTAGGTAAATAACCACACGCTGGCGAGTTTAGCAGAGTCGACGTGATATACCTTATGGAAACAATTTCTGCTAAAGTTGCTTCCTTGCAAGCCACCCATTTGCATCTCTCTCGGTGGCCTTCTTCTCTTGTTGAATGATATAACTTATGGAAACAACTTCTGCTAAAGTTGCTTCCTTGCAAGCCACCCATTGGCCTCTCTCCCGGTGGCCTTCCTCTCTTGTTGAATGATATAACTTATGGAAACAACTTCTGCTAAAGTTGCTTCCTTGCAAGCCACCCATTGGCCTCTCTCCCGGTGGCCTTCCTCTCTTGTTGAATGATATAACTTATGGAAACAACTTCTGCTAAAGTTGCTTCCTTGCAAACCACCCATTTGCCTCTCTCCCGGTGGCCTTCCTCTCTTGTTGAATGATATAACTTATGGAAACAACTTCTGCTAAAGTTGCTTCCTTGCAAACCACCCATTGGCCTCTCTCCCGGTGGCCTTCCTCTCTTGTTGAATGATATAACTTATGGAAACAACTTCTGCTAAAGTTGCTTCCTTGCAAACCACCCATTGGCCTCTCTTCCGGTGGCCTTCCTCTCTTGTTGAATGATATAACTTATGGAAACAACTTCTGCTAAAGTTGCTTCCTTGCAAACCACCCATTTGCCTCTCTCCCGGGGGCCTTCCTCTCTTGTTGAATGATATAACTTATGGAAACAACTTCTGCTAAAGTTGCTTCCTTGCAAGCCACCCATTGGCCTCTCTCCCGGTGGCCTTCCTCTCTTGTTGAATGATATAACTTATGGAAACAACTTCTGCTAAAGTTGCTTCCTTGCAAATCACCCATTTGCCTCTCTCCCGGTGGCCTTCCTCTCTTGTTGAATTGATTTGGAGCATACCACACTCAATGTAGTTGTAAGAAGCTGTGCCTGAAAGGTAGCCTGTGTCTTTTGCGGCACTCAGGGGAGCCGCTTTCACTGTTTGTATTTTTTGATGTTGCTGCTGCTAAAGGCAAGCCTGGGTGGCCATTTATTGGTGGCGTTCTCGAAAAGCGGAACGCTGTGCATAAAGTTCATTTAGATAAAAGCTACTCGTCTACTTTTTTGGCAGACACACTTATCCATGATTATTTTCTGCCTCCGATAATAAACAAACGTGAAGGCAAATAGCAAAACGATCTATAGGATTGGTTTGGTTGGTTTGTGGTGTTTAACGTCGCAAAGCAACTAAGGCTATGAGAGACGCCGTAGTGGAGGACTCCGGAAAGTTCGACCACCTGGGGTTCTTTAACGTGCACTGACAGCGCACAGCACACGGGCGCCTTGCTTTTGGCCTGCATCGAAAAGCGGACGCCGAGGCCGGGACTCGATCCCGCGTCCTTGAGAACAGTAGTCGAGCGCCGTAACTACTTCGCCACCCCGGCGCGGCGATTTATAGGATAGCTGAACTCATATTTTAAGAGCAACACAACTACATGCTAGTTAGAACACTGCAGTGCAACACACTTCGGTGCCATTCAGGATTGTAGGTTTTGTCCCTCAGGTACGTACGTTATTGCAAGAATAAAAGCTAGAAGACAGCTCAGGTCATTTATCATAAAGATTTAATGTTGTATCAGGAAGAGGCACCCATCTACTCCGGGATTTATACTTATTATGTTTCACCGAAAACACATGAAGTTTCTCCGTAATTCGTTTCTAGAGGAAAATGGCAAATATAAATAAAAACAGTTGGTTGTGATCTAAATTATTCTTATTTAAAATTCGAATGTATTTTTCGCAATCTAATGTAATTTTGTCTTAGAATAAGATATATTGTTTAGCGGGGAATTGATCTGTTCAAAAGGTAAATGTCTTGCTGTCCGCAATCCCAAAGAGGTTTTGACAAACCATCCTCTACACAGGTAGTATAATGCAGTTCCAGGAAATTTTTCATTTATTAAATACACAATACTAGTGGAAAAACAGGTTGGGGGGTTTGAGTATCCGACCAATGAACATCTAGTCAATCGACTAAAGATACTATTATCTGTTTTAAACGAAAGCTTATCAGGACACATTGGTGATACCAAAACGGGAACGTAAAACGTGCATTAGAAAATTTTCTTATATTCCGCCTTATGTATTTGCGCGCGTGAAATAAATTATGCGTACAATGATAACGTAGACATTGCGTTAGCGTATGCCCGCAACTTCTACAAGTTAGCGTTGTGAGTTTTGCGTACTTAGAGGGATAACATGGTAGTGTCCTTGCAGAAAGCCGCTCGCGTAAGCTGAAATAAAAGTTGTTTCTGTCTTGTCTCTGTTGTTTCCGTCCGAAAAGTTTGTCAAAACCCAGCGGTGTTTCAGCCTTTTGCTATAACTGTCCTTGCTTCGACGACCAAGTTGAGGCTGTCATTGAGCCTAATCTTGTAGATGCACAGAGGACAAATTTGACGAAAGCACTTTCAGTACTGCGTTTCACCACAAGGATAGATGGTGCCATAAGGTTTACGCACACAAATTTATTTACCGACGCATTGCTGCATACGTGCTGCTGTAATAAGCTGCTCCAAAATATTTTGATATACAAAACCTTTGCAACTCAGCACCAGCAGTAACCACTCATAAAGGGCTCTTCCCCCCGTGCAAAGTTAATCACATGTAATAGTTTCGGACCAGTATATCAAAACTCTGTTTAGGGACATTTTGCATACGACATGCTATTTCCCTTATTTCCGCCATCTCGCTAACGTTAAACTAAAACTCTAATGTGAAGCCAGCAAGCTTAGCTGTGTATATTAGTATGATTTTCCCTTACGGTGCGGCTCAGTTTTCCAGAGAAAAGTACGAGGGATACTTCGCCTTTCTTTTCCAGTATTTCCTGTAGACCAATTACTAATGCGACAGCATTAGTCGACTGGGAAAAATAAATATTGCTTGATGTGGTTTTGTTTATGTCGTTTAACGTCCCAAAGCGACTCAGGCTATAAGAGACGTCGTTGTAGAGGACTCCAGAAATTTCGACCACATGGAATTATTTACGTGCACTGACATCGCATAGCACAAGACCGCTTATCTTCTCTCATCCATCGAAAAGAGGCGGCAAAAAATATTATAGTCACCGATGATGCCAGTTTAGAAAATATATATTTATATAGTAATAATAAATATTGATTATGATAGTAATATCAGTGAAAAATAGAAACTCAATGTCTGCAAATGGACAAACGAAATAAAATAAAGTAACTTAAAAAAAATAATAATAACAAAGAATAAAAACTAAAAACTAAAAAAGACGCCGTGGCAGCGCTAATAATTTTCATTCTTGCAATGCAATTTTCGCAGCCACTTTAGCGTTTTGTAAAAAATCATAATTAGTACACCTTGCTGACTTCATTAGGAGTTCAAAATTAGTGGCGATAAACTTAAGTAATTGTATGGCTAAATGCTTTTGCGAGATAACTCTAGAGGGGCCTTTATATATGTGTGCCTAAATAATTCGAAAAGGGAGATCGTGATTGTCGGTAAGGAACTCCTCCTGAGATGATGCGGCTGTTGCGCGTAGCTTTTAAAAGTTCTTGGATAGATGCCGCCACTACACCTTCAAGGTGCCCTTCATTTTCTCCCGAGCATTCCTCACAAACTATCTTAGGCGCTAGAGTTTGCTGCGATACACATTTGAACGTAATAACACACAACTACGTGCAGTGCAGGCCCAAAAATCCTAGTCGAAAGGTGGCGCTCTCTTTCCTTCGGCTTTTGCCAACTTTTTCCTCCTTTGTGCAACGCATCTAAGTATTAGCATTTTCGAATGACTATTGGTCTGCTGCTTTGCGACGTCATGCATCCAATTAACTACCACTTATACCAAAATAATTGAAATATACTTAATTTTTAGTTATCAGGAAAGAAAATAAGGATACTTGTTTGAGAAAGAAACATTTTATAAAGTTTTTTTTCCTTGCACTTCCGGATACGCACGAGCACATTTGCCCTTCGCGTGGTCACCACGGCAACCACGGCGCGGTCGCGCGCGGCGAGCTAGTTTCAGTTTCGTGCGGGGCGCTTTCCGCCTGTTTATGTTCTCGTTTCTTGTGTCTCGCATGCGAAATTGAGTTCGAAGTTAGCATACTAGACTCCATCATTAGGTCGGTGCTTTAATTTATGTGCCCCAGGGCACCGCGCCGTACGTAGTGCAGCAAAATTTGGGAGGCAACCGCTCCGTTCCCGTGTCCACCAAACCAAAATACACACCTCAGATTGAGCCAAGGCGACAACGTACGCTGGTAAGTAATGTGTTTGCTAGCCTAAAGATAGCACACTGATAAACGACGGTTTCACAGGTGCAATGCGTTAGTCATTGTTTTGATGCATCATTACTGTGGCGGCTTTTAAAATCCCACCATCTCAACTGTTGACTTGGTGCACCAAACTACTCCCGGAGATTGTATTTTGTCTTGTAGTTAGTTTGTCTCATAGTAAATTAGCTAAGACAAGTGCAGCTACCTGGCTCGGCCTTGCGCGAAGCACGATCCCGCGGTATCGTGTGCCGGCGTTGGCGGCTCTCGGCCCCTGAAAGCGGCATACACTGAGGGTTCGCATTGAACGCAGCAGCAATGAATTAGGCACCCTTACCTAAATTACTACGAGCGAATAAAAGTTACTGCAATCTCAAAGCTCCGTGCCCAGTGTCACCATAAACAACTGAGCGTTTCAGCCGGAGAAATACAAGTCGCCGTGGTTAAAATGTATTAGAATAAGTGTGCTTTATCTGCCCCTTGCAAGGTTTCAGATGACGAGCAGTGATGAGGAGGCACCAAAGAAACAAAGAAAACAACTTTATTTCGAGAGAAGACCTACAGCATTTCTCTAGATAAGTCCTAGAGCATATTCCATTATGCCCTGAATCAATAACCATTGTTAAAAATAATTATCTCCTCAGCGAAACCCCGTGCTTCCTTAGTTGCTCAGCAGTAAAAATAACCGCTATGAATACAGTATTATTTCGCGCACATAATATTAATCAGCACAATTACACTGTTGTCTTGTAAACTCTGTAGCTTAACGGATGGGGAACAGCGAGCCCATGAAATGAAAGATGTGACATGGTCAGTTGTGAAGTAGGCTCACTTTAATTGCTCCCATTTACTTCCAGCTTGGCCTCAAAAAGCTGAACAACTCTGACTGGCACAATTATTCGTAATCTAGCCTTACACATACCCTGAACCCACAGTTCATCTGCCTTTCCTACTTTTTGTTTCAAGGGGAAGCTTTGACGCAATTCTTGAAAGTCCTGCGAAAGCTCGTACGAACAGTCGTATTGGATAAGCGTAGCCCTACGGCAGGCTATAACTGCCTAACCAAACATCGGATCATTTTATTCATCTTTGAGCACAAGTCCAATATTACCCCATGGTTCTCTTTCGCGCTTTACGCCTCTACAATACCTTCAGGGTTAGTCCTAGCCGTCACGAAGTTTCCAACCCAAAGTTGTCCGTCTATGCAAGGACCTACATCTTTCCTAGACGCTCGTAGCTTCCAAGGTACAATTGTATGCATGTCTTGGGGCACCACTACACACAACACGATCGAGCATTACGAAGTTGTGCCCCACGGACGAACTCCGGGAAGAGGGATGGCGAAAGCCTTAACGACTGCCGCAGAACATTGAGACCTGATTGAGAGGGCAAACTTTGGTTGGATGTCATTGAGGGACGGGTTCCAGCTTGTACCTAACTGTATTGGCACGCTACTTGGCTCGAAGATATCCGGAACCTTTTCCCTAACTCCTGCTGATCCGTGTCCTCAATAGCCCTCTCTGTTTACCTTTAGTGTTTGGCGCCTGTTTGCTCTCCCGGCTATTCTCCGTTTTTCTTTCACATTTTCGTATGTACTCGCGCGAACAAAGAAACTTGACGAAACTATTTTTGGCGTTACAACAAGCAAAAGTGCTAGGATTTGAAGAGGTTTAACGTACGGATTATGTTAGGGCACAATTACGTGAACATATTTTAGGCATTTTAGACAACACCGTCTGTGGTCTCGTTTTCGATAACAATTTTTCATTACAGCCTTCAAACACTAAGGAAAATAACGTATTCAAAGCGAGCCTCACCTAATTCCTTAGCAGATCTTTTGGTCAAGGTCATTCATTATAGAAATGAAAAAAAAAAAAGAAATTGTCCCGCGACTATACCTGTGTTGTTTTGTCTGCCATGCTTTGCCATGTACCTACGGTGTAAGTGCAGTTGAACAAAAACGTGTATTAGGAACTGTAATGTGCAAACAAGCACAAATACCTGATTGAGTGTAGATGTGCTGTATTTTTGAGAACAAGCAAAAAGAATTTTTTTCAGAATTTTTTTAAATAAGTATACATAAACACACTCGTTCATGACGATATTAACATACATTAATTAAGCGCGACAACCAACTAATAAACGTTAGTCTTTAATTGCTATATTAACAGCCCCTTGATAAACTTGTTCGTGTAAATTGAATACAAAAGATATGAATAAAGAGTTTTAGTGTTATCAGAAGCAAGTTCCACGCAAGAAGATCGAACGAAGTCAACTACTCCGTGCGGTCGTTCCTCAACCGTCCTATCTGCTTACGAATGTAATGTATGAATCAAGCTCCTAATTTTTGTTCCTTGCGAGAAGTTGTGTTCAGTTTATGAAATTTAAAGTCCAAAGAGGCTCAGGCTATAAAGAACGCCGTAGTGAAGGGCTCTGGAAACTGTGACCTCCTGTGTTTTGTATTACGTGGTATTACGTGCACTGACATCGCACAGAACACGGGCTCCTTGCTTTTACCCTTAATCAAAAACAACCTCCACGGCCGGGACTGAGGGTTTGACAAAGGTGCGAGGTACATTAAGAGGCTATGCGCATAATAATGATTATCAGCAGTGCCTGATTTTACAGAAGACTGTTGATGTACTCAAAATTTTTGAACTATGCTTATTTAAAAAAAAATCGCGATGGCGTAAATGTAGAATTAGATACCATCAGTGGCGAAACAAGCATGCTTGAATATTAGATGATTTGGTGTCGAAATGCAACGCATAGATAGTTGCATTGAAAATCTGTATTTTCGTTAATGAAGTAACAGCGCAAGCCTGAAAAATTATGGAATGGGTTATGGCGGGAGAAATTAAGGAATGCATCGAAATTTAGAATAAATTCCACCTTATCTTAAACTCTGATAGCTAGTAAATTTTGGACACACGATTATCGAATTATTTCGGTATTTTTTGTTACTATTGATGGTTTTACTTTAAGTCTGAATACGAAGAATCTAGAATGTAGCTCAGCCATCACTATAATTTCTATTTTGATTGAAGGGAATCCAGCGCCTGGCTCATGCATGCCGCTGTCACAGCAGCGCCAGTATTCATTAGGCTTCTTGTATAGCTTGGAATCATCTCTTAGAGTAGGTCGCTAAGGTGATGAGCATGCTGGCCGTCTGGAGCGCTTCACAACGGAATGCCGCGAACAACGTAGTGGCAATACCCTGCTTCTTTTATACAGACAGTAGTGCTGCCAGTAGTGCTGCCATTGAACGTTTAGGTGTAAAATGGAGACGGCATGGCCAAACCAAATGTTACCGGCTAGAGCAAACAAATGAACTTTTTCATCATTACTACTCGAATGGCATTTTCTTTTCCATGCAGAGGCCATCAGTATGATTTTAAAGGAGTGCGGTTCATGTTCAGTACGATGCAAAAGGGTGGAGTGACTGCTGTTAAAGCAGTCTTTGCTACTGTGGACGTTTTTTACGTCCAATCGACTTTGATACGACGTGAGTTATTTCTAAGCTTACAAGTTGTTAGTGCTCGTTTGCGAGTGCTTCAGGCCAACCTCTTGATATTTATTCGTTCGGTTTCTACACATACTGTATTACATTTCTATTTTTGTTTCACTTTTCTCTGCGCAGTGCCTATATTGCCAGGGGCCGCTCGGGGTGAAAAACGACGTTGAAGTGAATCGGCTCCGGACTCGCAGGACGTGTAATTCTACCTGTACCGGCTCTGTTAACCTAGCCCCAGTCGCCAACACCGCGACAAATCTGGTGGAGGTCAGGTCTGATGTCCCGTACCCCTACACTAAACAGGAGTGCTGGTCATATATTCGAGGAAACGCCCGTTCACCGCACTAGCCGCAGGCAACGAGGCCTGCCACCTGAGTTTTCCCCCTCGGGCATGACTACCAGTAGCCACGACGTCGTCGCAATGCCTGGCGTGACCCCCACCTACATGACGTTACAAAACCCCGGCGTCCCAAAGACCTTTCACGGGGACACCTATGAAGACGTCGACGACTGGTTGCAGCACTACGAAAGGGTAGCTACATTCAACCTCTGGGATGACGCCTCACGGCTTCGAAATGAATATTTCAGCCTCGAGGATGGCGCTCGGACGTGCTTCGAGAACCATGAAGAGCAGCTGTCGTCTTGGAGTGAGTTCAAACGTCATATTGCGGCAACTTACGGAAGCCCATACCGCCGCGAACGGGCCGAACGCGCTCTACACACTCGGATCCAAATGCCTAACGAAACCGTCGCGGCGTATATCGAAGACATGACGCGCCTGTTTAAGCGTGCGGATCCTACGATGTCCGAAGACAAAAAGCAGCGCTACCTCATGCGTGGCGTCAAAGAGCAGCTTTTCGCTGGCCTGGTGCGCAGCCCGCCGAAAACTGTTGCAGAATTCTTTGAGGAAACATCCACTATATGGACATCGCGGCGCGGGAGACCACCCATTGATGCGGACACGGAAAGACTACGCATCGACATTGGAAAAGTCCGCGGTTACCGAACATAACGCCGCCTCGAGGCCACCACGACGCACCTGCAACCACGACGAATTGCCGGTGGAACCGACGACGAAACGACGCACCCGCAACGACGACGAATTGCCGGTGGAACAAACGACGCAACCACGCACCCGCAACGACGACGAATTGTCGGTGGGACATATGACGCAACAACGCACCCGCAACGACGACGAACTGCCGGTGGAACGAACGCTGCAACAACGCACCTGCAACTACGATGAATTGCAGGTGAAGCAGACCGCGTACACCGACGCAGAGCACTCAAAGACTCAGAAGCCTGACATTCGCGAGCAGATTTTGTTGGACATACCCGTAGTACTGGATGGTCGCCATATTCGAGCTGTGTTGGATACTGGCGCTGATGATTCTATTTTGAGCAGCCAGTTTGCCGCAGTTTTCAAGAAGGTTTTGACTCCGTGGGCTCGCACAAACGTTCGCACCGCGGGTGGTCATATGATTACTCCTCTGGGCATGTGCACGGCCAGAGTTCAAATTCAATAATCAACATTTGTGGTAAGCTGCCTTGTAAGCTGCCTTGTTCTGCCTTGTTCGCGTGACCTGATTCTGGGCGTAGATTTTCTTCGTGAATATGGCGCAATTATTGACATCCGGAATTCTAAGGTCTCGTTTTCTACTGAGAAAGCAGTGGCCCTCAGCGGTGCAAAGCGACCACTCAATGTGCTTCGAGTTTATGAGGACAGTGTCACTCTACCACCCTGAACCAGCACCTTCGTTAATGTCAAATGCAATGCCCTTAATGATGGTGACGCAATAGCCGAAACTAACATATCGTTACTGTTGACACAAGGAGTCTGCGTGGCCCGCAGTTTGATATATCTTCACCGTGGTCAGTCCAAGGTACTTGTTAAAATTTTTCGCACGAGTATCGGCACCTTTTTCGTGACACTTCCGTAGCTTTCGCCGAACGCATCTCTGATGTCTCCGAGTGCTTGTCCACAGAAACCGTGCCACCGCCCACATCCCTCGACAATCTCGATGTCAGCTCAGAGCTATCGGTCAGCCAGCGTGACCAGCTGTTTTCATTGTTACTCGAATTCAAAGAGTGTTTTGCATCGTCGTCAAAAGTGAATCAAACTCCCATCTCCAAGCACCAGATCGTGACGTTCGATAATGAGCGCCCAATCCGCCAGCACCCCTACCGCGTCTCTTCGACCGAGCGCAAAGTTATTAGGTCACAAGTTAAGGAAATGCTCGAAGATGATGTTATCCAGCCTTCCAATAGCCCGTGGGCATCCCCGGTCGTTCTAGTTAAAAAGAAAGACGGCACGTTACATTTTTGCGTCGATTACCGCAAACTGAACGCCGTAACCAAAAAGGATGTCTACCCCTTGCCGCGGATTGACGACTCTCTCGACCGCTTTCGGCGTGCAAAGTATTTTTCGTCCATCGATCTAAAAAGTGGCTACTGGCAGATTGAGGTCGATGAGCGAGATCGTGAGAAGACGACCTTCGTCACACCCGACGGCCTTTACGAATTTAAAGTTCTACCTTTCGACCTGTGTTCCGCGCCGGCCACATTTCATCGGATGATGGACACTGTCCTCGCCGGCCTTAAATGGCAGTGTTGTCTAGTCTACCTAGATGACGTGGTGGTCTTCGCAGAATCATTTGCACAACATCTTCAGCGCCTGCGGTCAGTACTCGAAGCCCTTCGATCCGCTAACTTGACACTTAAGCCACAGCAATGCCACTTTGGCTACCGAGAGCTTAAATTTCTCGGCCATGTCGTCAGCGCCGCCAGCATGAAGCCCGACCCTGACAAGATTGCTGCTGTTGCGGAATTTCCGATTCCACGTGACAAGAAAGCTGTTCGCCGATTTCTCGGTTTGTGCAGTTACTATCGGCGTTTTATCGATAACTTCGCTGATCTCGCTGAACCGCTGACTCAGCTCACCCGGGGAGACACCCCTTTTGTTTGGACTCACGAACATGAAGCTGCTTTTGCCGAGCTGCGTCTCCGTCTCCAATCGCCGCCTGCTCTAGCCCATTTCGATGAGCAGGGGGAGACAGAAATACACACCGACGCCAGTAACATTGGCCTTGGGGCGGTTCTCGTGCAACGTCAAGAGGGTGTTGAACAAGTCATTGCCAGCCGTACTTTCCCCCGCGCCGAGACGAACTATTCAACTACTGAAAAGGTATGCCTCGCCATTATTTGGGCTGCTGCGAAATTTCGCCCCTACCTTTATGGTCGCCCATTTAAAGTGGTCACTGACCACCATTCTTTGTGTTGGCTGGCCAACCTGCGTGACCCATGCGGCCGCCTGGCGCGATGGAGCCTTAGCCCACAGGAGTTCGATTTCACTATTGTTTATATAAGTCCGGACATAAGCATGAAGATGCAGACACGCTCTTCCGCGCGCCTGTCGAGGTCCCTTCACCAGCCACGGATGACGCTGGCAGTTTCCTCGGAGCTGTTGATGCTTCAGATATGTCACATCAGCAGCGTGCCGATCCAGATTTACGAGCACTGATCGATTACTTAGAAGGTCAGCCAGCCACCACACCTGAGTGCTTTTCTCGGAGCCTCTCAACTTTCTGCCTGAGAGGTGGTGTGCTTTATAAACAGAACTCTAGATCCGAGTCAAGAACCTACCTCCTCGTGGTACCCACAGCTCTGAGAGAGGAAATCCTTTCCGCGTGCCACGATGAACCAACATCTGGCCACTTGGGCTATTCTCGCACACTTGCTAGGATACGACAGACATTCTACTGGCCCAACCTTGCCACTGTTATTAAGCGCTATGTCAAGAGCTGTCGGCAATGTCAGTGTCGGAAGGTTCCGCAAACAAAGCCTGCGGGCCTCCTCATGCCCATAATACCACCACGAGCACCATTTGATCAAGTCGGCATGGACCTTCTCGGTCCTTTCCCTCGGTCCTCTGGTGGCAAACATTGAATAATCATCCCCACAGACTATCTGACTCGCTATGCCGAGACCAAAGTGTTACCTAGTGGTACAGCATCTGAAGTTGCCCATTTCTTTGTACACCAGATCATACTACGGCACGGTGCTCCTACCTGTATTATTACTGATAGAGGGACTGCCTTTACTTCAAAAATGATGGCCGAAGTCTTTCATCTCAGCGGTACGGCGCATTGAAAAGCTACTGCTTATCATCCGCAGACCAATGGGCTGACGGAAAGGCTTAATAAGACCATCGCGGATATGCTGGCGATGTACGTCGACGCCCAGCACAAGACTTGGGATGCGATCGTACCATATGTGACGTTCGCATACAATACGGTAGTTCAAGAGACTACACGTTTCACGCCGTTTCGCCTCGTTTACGGCAGGGAGGTTCGGACGATGCTGGACGCAATGCTCCCTTACCAAACAGATACCGAACTTTGTTCTGACGCCGAGCAGTTTGCCCAAGATGCTGAGCAAGCACGCCAACTAGTACGCGTCCACTTAACCCAGCAACAGGACAGGGATTCACGCCGGTACAACCTCCGTCACAGACAAGCTTCCTACAACACCGGGGACCAGGTGTGGGTGTGGACTCCTGTTCGACGCCGCAGCCTTTCAGACAAGCTAATTTGCCGCTACTTCGGACCGTATAAAATCGTGCGACGCATCAGTAACGTCAATTACGAGGTGCTCCCGGATGGATCAGAGCACACAGGCCGTCGGCTATCTCGTCCAGAGACAGTTCATGCCTTGCGATTGAAGCCGTACTTTGCACGGTGCCTACAAACTACATCTACAAACCTGTTTTTGAGGGGGGGAGGTTGCTTTTGTACGCTTGTGTGCACGTGTAACTGTGGGCGTTACGCTTAAGGAGGGAGGAATCCCAGGGGGCGCTCGGAGTGCAAAACGACGTTGAAGTGAATCGGCTCCGAACTCGCAGGACGTGTAATTCTACCTGTACCTGCTCTGTTAACCTTGCCCCAGTCGCCAACACCGTGACAATATATTGATGGTAAACAAAACACATCTCGTATTCTTACGCTTTTGCCTTTTTCGCTGATTTTTTTTTATATAGTTTTACACTAGCGCATTTCCTGTACTGCTCACTATGCGCGAAAGCTAAAAAGATGTAAGAAAAAAAACGCCAGTTAAATAAATTTGCAAGGCTTAAAAATAATCTTGAACGTGCAGTTCGTGAGTCAAAGAACTTGTACTTTAACACTACGTTACCTAGTTTTGTTAAAAATGACCCAAGTAAATTTTGGAACTTCCTGAGTGATAGCATAAAACATATATTAAAAATAACAGTGGAGGGAGATACACTGACTGATCCGATCGACATTGCACGCAATTTTAATTTTTTTCACAGCGTATTCTCTGATGCAGGTATACAATGTGTGCAAAGCACGTCATATTTTCCTGTATCAGAGGTGGGCTTTGTTAGCCACCCTGGTGTATTCGCTTTGCTTTTAGAATTGAAGCCTAACACTTCTTCCGGTCCTGATAATTTACCTAATGTATTATTGCGACGCTATGCCGAAATATTTGCGAAGTATCTTTTGGGTTTGAAAAATCTATGCTGTCATCATCAAAACTTGCGGTTTAATGGAAGACTGCCAGAATTGTTCCCATCTTTTAAAAAGGTTACTGCACATTATTAGAAAATTACCGTCCTATTTCTTTAACTTCCGCATGCTGTAAAATGCTCGAATACGTTATTGCTTAGAATATTAACAACTTTCTTGAAGAGCGCTCCGTATTAAGCGACTTTCAGCATGGGTTTAAAAAGGGCTATTATACAATAACTCAATTAGTTACTATAGTACATACTTTTGCTAAAAATCTGGATATTAATGGTCAAATAGACACCGTATTTATGAATTTTAGCAAAGCATTTGATAAAGTTCACGACAAAATAGTCATTCAAAAAAAAAAACATCAATCTTCCAAACATTTTGATATCATGGATTGTAGATTACCTCGCCAATAGAGTGCAATTTGTTTCAGTCGGTGGGTGCAGCTCCAGTTGTCTCCCAGTCACCTCTGGGGTGCCTCAAGGAAGCGTCTTGGGGCCTTTGTTTTCTGAGTTACATCAATGATATTGTTAATGTGTTTATTCCAGGAACGCGTATTCGCTTCTTTGCTGATGACTGTGTCGTATTCCGTCAAATTACGTGTACTAACGATCAGAATGAACTTGACCGGTGTCTTGAAAATGTTCTTGACTGGTGCAGTGAGTTTTCCATGTTTCTTAACACTGAAAAAACAGTTTCGATGCAAATAACACATAAAAAAACTCGATCAACCACGTGTATACCCTCGGATCATCAACACTAAAGCAGGGTAATAGCTACAAATATCTAGGTGTGACAATAACAAGCAATCTTTTCTGGAACTCACATATAGATACCATACGCTGCTCTGCATTTACAAAGCCATGTTTTCTGTGGCATAAACTAAGAAATTCTCCTTCTCACGTAAACCTGCTAATGTATAACGCTTACAATAGGCCAAAGCTTGAGTATGCTTCGATTGCATGCGACCCATTTTCTAAACTCAACATCTATAAATTAACAAGGGTTCAAAGAGGAGCTGTTAGGTTTATCTATTCGAAATTTAAAATCACCGACTCCCCCACTGAGATCATGGCGGCTAAAAATATTGATTCACTTGAAACGCTAAGAGGAAAAGATCGCCTTGGGGTTCATTATTCTTTACTTAACCATAGTTTAGGTTTAGATCCTTCGCAGTACATATCCCCTCTATCCACACGGCATACTCGACATCATCACATTCACTCATTGAGGCCATATTTGGCGAAAACTGACTGTTTTAAATATTCGTTTTTTTTTTTCGCGGACAATATCCGATTGAAACCATGTATTGGCACTGTCATAGTTTCGCAAAACATGTTTCCTCATTTTTATGCATATTTCTTTTGATTGTGTTCTGTATCTTTTGAGTTTTCTTAACAATATATTCCTGTCCTGCTTGCACCCTGAAAAGGGTCTGCAGTATGTACTAAATAAATAAAAAAAATATCAAAGGAACATGTTACTGGGTGTTTAAATATCCCTCCGCCATACAATTACCACATAATCCCTACCTCACATTTTTCATACGGGGCCTGGCTCATCTCGGACCAGCTTCTATTCATCTACCCGTCGTGTTGAAAGTCGGTTGCCTAGTGAGAGGCCCTAAAAGTTGCGACCAAAGTGTATTCTCTCTCTGTTACATGTCTATGTAGCGAACATCATTTTTTTCAGGTTTGGAGTGTAATAAACGTTTGTAATCTGGAAAGAAGAAATGATATCGTGACCATTTTTTTTTTCTGCCTAGCAGAGCACGGAAGTTTCCAGCTTCAATGCCACCTGACGTGACGGCACTTGCGTATGAGAAATGAAGACGTCATCAGTGCTCTATGTGCCGCTCGAGGACCTCCAATACGAGGACCGCTGTACCAATTCACTCCGAGTCCGCTGTTGATCTTTCTGCTCGAACAGGTTGCCGGATCTGCGTTGCTCAATACAACAGCTCGTGCTTATACGTAGGTTTTGTACCGTTAAATACAGGTCATTGTATTGCATATTTCTTACAGATGGTATTCCGAAGCTAAGCTAGAGTCACGTAGGAATTTTAATCAGTTTAGCAACCACTGATCATCTGTAAATATACCCATTGGAATGAAAATAGGAATACTGTGATACAGCCCTCTTGAAACGTTCTGCAAATACATACCCTTGCCTTGCTTTGGTGCAATTGTTTTTTTCCCTTGGCGTTTCTTTTACCAAGACGTCTTTCCTGCCTTAGTCTGCTCTTCTATTTTTTGGAAATCCTCTCGCACTTTCAGTTTTACTTCTCTGTACTCTGACTTTGCTTGGCTCCTGCCTGCGTTTGCCGTGAAGAACCACGCAGAGGAGCGGAAAGACCCACGGGGAGTAGGCGTTTAGCTTTTATGCTTTTTGCGCTCAAACTTCTCCATATGTCTCCGAACACGGATCTTTCACACGCCAAGTTCAATATCAGCCACCATCTGTAAACTGCCATGTTCTTTCTCGCCTTGTGAGCATGTATGCACGGGCGTGTATACGTGTGTGTGTGCGGCAACCTGTGTGTTCAGGGCTTGTTCTTGAGTAACGTCGCAGGGCGTGCTCGGCACTCACGAATTTTAGAGGCTACGTACGATGCCTAAGAACCCTTGTTCTCGCCTCTGAGACCCTTTCCATATGAACCATGAGTCTTATGCCTAAAATGTCAACCTATGGCTTGAAATATTTTACCCCACCCTGCGCTTAAAGCTTGTTCGCCCGCGTGGATTTCAATGGCATAGAGAAAACTGACGCAGTGGTAATCATTCATTTCTTTAGCTTGAAGGCTCTTTTTCCCGGGGAATGTTTCCTTGATGCCAGCGATGGTGAACTTCGATGGAGCGAGAACTCAGGAGCACGTCTCTTGTAAAGCAGTAGATTATAGGCGACATGAGCTCCCTCTGTCTCTGTCTCTGTCTGAATGGCGGGTCACATAATGCCGCGAGCCCGTATATTTCCAAATTGGTTGATTATGCTAGCGAAGGTAAGTTCTTTGAATGGAATGGTAAGCAGAAAACTTAACTCCTTAGAAAGGCTGGACCGCGAATCAGACAAGGTATGCCTAGGCTAGATATACAGGTCCCTTGGGGTTGCTTAAGGATTTGGTATAGCAATCAAAGCCACACTTCAAATGCTTCCACTGCACAAGAAATCGTTGCTTGCCGCTTGAAGAAGGGTGCAGAATCCTGTCGTCCTGCGCCAGTAATTATCAATGAATGTTCATTCTCTATGGAGAGGGGTTACAAACCTCCACAAACGTGGTGATTCGGCGATCTTGAAGCAGGAAGCGATGAAGCGGACTCTGATTTTCAAAAGAAAATTGTATGAACAGTATTTACGGAAATATATAACGGCAAACTACAAGCTACAAATGCAACTTCTAACTTAAAAAGAAAACCTCCTACTGAGATACGGCTTACATGACCTTACTTGTCGACTGAACGTTTTAGTTAAAGGAAGCACTTGCAGACCTACGTGCTAAGCACGCAGCCTCAACAAAGACTGACTTTCTTCGGTCACCATCACTGTTTAACCCATTGGTAGACAATTAATAGGGCTAGTATTTTCGGTGGCCTCCCCATTGTGTCAATTAGCCCCAATGTGTCAATTAGGGCGGGCACTGTTCAGTGGGTTGAGATAAGCCTCGGACCCAGTGCACTGCTGACAAAAAAGCCATTGAAAATAAATGGAATTGTTACTCTTTCCTGGCAGAAGGACCGCCACTGCCCCCTCCGCATTTCTGTGTCTCGACAAATTCCTGAATTGTTTCGTCATGCTCGCTGCCAGGCCTTAACAACAGAAGGGGAAAACGGACACGAGCAAAAAAATTGTGGCCTTAGGATGTCGGTTTCATTTTTCTATTGTAAACACAAGAAAGGGGGCGGGGACCTGTCTGCCTCTAACGGCTCAAGCGGGCGTCGCCGTTCACCAATTAGAAATGAGCAATGACTTAATCATGTCTAAATTGTTGGTTGCCACTGTGAAAAAAAAAAGGATTCTGTTTTAGCATCCTGCACAGGGGACACGTGGTGGATTTCTGCGACGAGATATGCTATATATGTTGTAAGCAAATACAGTGGCCGCTCGCGCGCAGGCATTTGTGGACAGTGCTGCGAAATTTGCGCGCGAGCGACGCGAACCCATTGTCCTTTTTGTATTTTGTAAATAATCTACAAAGCTCTCCTGTCCTTTCCTCCTATCTCTCCCGTCTGTATTTCCCTTCGCTTTCTTCTCGCTATCCCCTCATCTTTCCCGCCGGCTGCCGCTCAGGCGCCTCAGATTTTAGATAGCAGTTGCCGCAGCCGGTAACACTCTTTTCCTTCTTTTTGATTAATAATAAACAATACCACTACCTTCCTCTATCCCTCCTCAGAAAAGCGACAGGTTCAACGTCCCGCAGCTAGCAAGAAAGCGATCACCTGAATTGATGCTGCAGGTGTTCGCTGCTGCAAAAAAGACTCAAGCCCTTCTCCAGCTCAAGTGAAAATCAAAGAATGCCCGCGAGAAGACACGGATGCTGTAACAGAAGTCGCGTCCCAGAACCAGTAAGAGGGCAGTGGCCTAACAATATACCTCATTTGTTGTACATTTATATACAGGTTTGGCAGTTTGTATCCCATTTTTATTAATTTATTTTTCTCGCAGATAAATTTTTGTCTAGTCTGTTTCTGTCTATACTCAGTTTTGTTTTGCATTGGAAAATTTGACACTGCTTTACTGCTGTAGCGAATTTTATTTGCATGTGTACAATATAAATTGAGCAATGAAAGCGGTTTTGTAGAAATATTTAGGTCACATCCGTCACTTCCTTTTTAAGTTTTCTTTTTTATGGAATGCCACGCCTCATTACAATCTATATCCTCCAAGTGAAGCGGCGTAGGTCCTTAATGAGGTGCTGTTTTTGCATCTTTATAATCCGTGATAGTTAGGTAAGACTAAAGTGCTTTTTAGAAATGTCATGTCTCCAAGACCCTCGACATAACTTCCATGCAGTCATGACATCTGCCGTACATTTGTTCTGCTCATTACAGTGCTATGATATGCTCTTACATAAATATCTTGTAAGTTCAATTTTTTCAGTATAAGAATGGTGCGTTGTGCACTATAGTAGGTGAATGATTACTAGGCACTCAGTTCAATTTCTCAATTTACCCCTTTCGTAAAAACGTTGAAAATAGAAGAACAACCTACACTATTCGCAAACACGCAATGATTTGTGCACAAAAAGAAATAACTGTTGAACAAACGCACATATTTTATTGCTGCAAAAAAAAGAAAGGCAAAGCGCAGGCAAGAGGAGGGCACACAGAAGGTCTGCCTCCGGCATTTAGCAATAATAATTACAAAATCAAGAACAGTCAAGATGTTCCGCGCTATAATCTGAATCACCATTTTAAAAGTAGTTTTCCAATTCAAATTATGAACTATTCGATATCCTCTTGAGACCACACTGTGCGGATTGTTCCATTGAATTGCGTTATAGTAAGCAGGCCTACCCTGGGGAAAACACATTCGCAAAACACGGTTGTGTCATTTGGTAGAAACCTGAGAGCGCCACATGTGAAAGAGTGATGCATATATGTGGGTGAAATTTCCACAAACAATTCCGGAAGAAGGAGTTCACAGCGCCGATATTCTGCATCGTGGTGTATATGTAACATCTTAGTGAAAATGAACTTTCCTACCTATAGTTTATACAATTTTGACACTGAGATAAAGTTCCCAATTTGCCACATTCTTCTCAGCGTTGAAAATAGAAGAGTCACCTAAACTGCTCGGGAGTACACAATGATTTTTGTTCGAGAAACAACAAAAACAAAAAGTAACTTTTCTTCCCTAGTTTATCGCCACGTGCATTTTTCGCAAGCTCTTTCCGAGCACTAATTTTTAGTTTATTGGCTACCACTCTCCTTGTCCTCTTGATTTCAGCCATTGGCCTATCTTCGTTTTATGCATGAAGGTCGCCTCAGAGGGCATTTAGGCAAGTCATTTGCGATGAGGCCGGTCTTCACATTTCGAAAGAACAACTACAAATGCAAACTCAGTGTGTCTATCCCATTTATTTCTTGCCTTAGAATGTAAACATACCCTTGAGTAGACATACAAACTGCGGATACCTGTTTTATGTCATTCGTGTGTGTGCGATTGTTAAAAATTCTAACTTTCAGCGCGGCTAGCTTTGCAGTGTTACGAAACTCCTTATTTCTCGAGGACTATGCCGCCACATCTACGTGATCTCGTTAGGAAATTTCTAACACGCAACGATGCTCAAGGCAGATGTGATGGCACGGTTCAATTGGACATAAAAAAAATGGCACATTTATTGCAAATAAATTTCGTCAGATATTTAAAATATTTAACTTCGTAAATTATTTGATCTGGCAACACAAAAACCTAGCATTTCAGACTTGAGGCAGCACTGAAGACCACAACCTTTGTGCTTGGAATCATCCGCGCTATCGTCCTGGGCAAGTAAGACATGACTGTGCGGCTTACAAGCAAGTGGAAACTTATAAACTGTGTACGTTCATGTGTAAGCGCACAATTCGAGAGGCCCAGCTACCGCTATCGCTTCAGTCCCTTAAGGCGTAGCTTAAAGATCAGGCTAACTTTTATGCGATCGCAAAAGGGTCCGCGCCAGATAAGTCGGCATCGTCGCTGACGGAGTTATTGGACGTAAGCAAATATTCTTTATAGGCAAACGGAACCATGACGTGGAAGATGCATGATCTCGCCCGCCAATATAAAAAAATTGCAGCATTGCACTTAGCTTCGCGTAATAAATTAACGGCGAATGCCTTTTTTTCTCGTCTATCTCTGTCTTGCGTGTTTGGGTGCTTGTTAATTTTTTTTTTCTTTTTGGTTTCGTCGATGGGGCCATTGGCATCAATGGACTTCTCTCCTCGACAAGAATTGAAGGGCTGACTATCCGAAAGGGGATACTGCGATGAGAAACTGCGATAACCTAATGCGTTATTTCGCGGACACATTTCGCGAAACAACTCGAGCAATTTTCGCGAACGCTGAAATTTTCCTATTAGCCTATATTGGTTTTGCATTTAAAGGGACACGGCAGCTGTTTTAAAATACGCCAATACTCTAGATTTTTGAAGTAGAATATTTGTTGGTCATGTCTGTGAAGGTATTTTATCGATTATGCATAAAACGCATGCGCAATCGTTGGCTGAAAGCGCGTAATTCAAATCTCCCTCGCCCCGTGTGACTGCTACAGAGGAGGACAGCAGTAAGAGAAACCTCGCTTCTCCGCCTGTCGTGACGTCATTTAGAGGAGTCAGAGGCATTCAGAGCTAACGGAGGAAGCTTTCGGCGTGCGCTGTTCCCCGTCTTGCGTGTGCTGCGGACGGACAAAACACGTCTACTTAGAGTTGTTCACCTGATACAACACAGCTTTGCATGCATGTGTTCGGATGCACCAACGGCTGTGGACACCACGATGTCGTGTTCTCTTGTGTCAAAAGCTCGCGGCGCAATGCGACGCTCGCTCCTGAGAAGATACAAATTCAAGCCGACCAGAGGAAACATTATAGCCGAAGCATTTTCATGAGTGTACATCCAGTCTGTTCCTAATGCGATTTCTACAGGGCTCATTCCGTTCCTTCTATTTCCTCGCACAAAAGAGGTGTGCCAGTCATCATTTCCTAAACTGCTTTTATTAAAAGAAGAAAACAGAGGCAAGGCTTGTATTTTGTAGATCCATTACTCCAACTATTCAGGTCTGGTTTATATGTGAGCCCTTACGTTTAGCGTTGATTACAATCGTTTCATGAGTGCGATCTCGCGAAGGGACGGGCAGAAAGCATCGACGCATTCGCGCGTCTAGCTTTTATTTTTATTCTTTTTTTTGCGCAAAGCTCCGCGCAAAGTCTTCTGTGCTAAACATCAAACAACTCATCATCAGCACGAGCTGATGATCACTGCGAGCGAGCATATGATTAAGAAAAGCGAACTGATGTGTCACAGCTAGGATGTGATGACTGTGTGAGATTCTCTCTGGTACGGCACGTGTCTAATATGTTTGTGGATCCTCTAGGGGAGCGTTATTAGAAGATAATTCGTGTACCGCTCTGCTGAGTATGGGAGCATTCAGGTACAGGGCGCACAAAGCGAGGCTTTTTTCGATGCGTCCAAGCAAGCAATCATCGAAGTTGTTTATAATAGCCTTGTTATTTTGCACCCGTTGCTGCCTCTTCATTTTACAAATTCCTGTCTTGTTTGAGGATGCAAGGTCGGAAATGAAAACGACGAGGAGAGCCGTTTTTAAGCAAACACATAAATAACATGGTGTTCTCATGAAGGTATGGATGCAGCGGACCTGCAGCTCGGTTTACAACATACATCATCACCATCATCATCATCATCAGCCTGACTACACCCACTGCCGGGCAAAGGCCTCTCCCATATTTCTGCAATTAACCCGGTCCTGTGCGAGCTGCATCCACCTGACCACTGCGAATTTCTTAATATCATCTGCCCACCTAATTTTCTGCCGCCCCAGCTACTCTTTCCTTCCCTTGGAATCCAGTTTGTTGCCCTAAGCGACCATCGGTTATTCTTTCTTCGCGCTACATGTCCTACCCATACCCATTTCTTCTTCTTGATTTCCATAAGAATGTCAGTGACGTGAGATATTTCTCTTACCCACTGTGCACGCTTCCTACCTCTTATCGTTATCCCTACAATTTTTCTTTCCATAGCCATGTGCCTTGTCCTCAACTTAAGTACCCTCTTTGTTAGCTTCCACGTTTCAGCCCCATAGGTAAGTACAAGAAAGATGCAACTGTTGTATACTTTCCTCTTGAGCCATACCGGCACGCTGCCGAAACAATTGGTCAGCCGTCAATTCATTGAACGTGTATTTTGAGCGTACGACAAAAGGAAAAGGTTCTTTAGGTCTGCTAAATGCCCCATGACTCAAGCAGCGGCGCGTTTGACTTGGTTACCAGCTTAATGGCTCCACCAGTGCCTAGCATGCATCGCATGCATCGCAGAGCTAGGAAACAGCACTTCTAACTTGCTCTAAAATTCACCGTTTCCACAAGGTATTACGTCTGCCACTCATAGCAGGATTTGTTAACCGCGTCCTGGGGCCTTTTTTCACTACGCAGGCGACGTGAACCTTCGGCTCAATGAGGGCAGCGATGGGTCTATCGAGGAAAGGCTCCAGCGGGCAGCCGACATCGTAGACCTCCATGCCAAAAGTAAAGTGCTGAGCTGCTCCCCGACGAAGTCGGAACTCCTAATCATCAGGCCTCGGCCTCGGATAACCAACTAAGCATCTCCTCCCAGAATCTTGATCGAATTGAACATGAAAGAAATTGCGCAATTAGATGAGATCCGAATTCTGGGCATGCTCATTAGCAAAGCAGGAAACAACCTCACGACTATAGCTAAGCTAGACGCGCACGAAAACCAAGTGATAGGCATCAGCAGAAGAATCTCGGTCAGAGGTCGAGGGCTAAAGGAGAAGGACAAGTTGAAGCTGGTCCAGACCTTCATCTTGAGTCGGATCTGCTACTTAACCTCATTCCTTAACATCAAAAAAGCTGACAAAAACAAGTTAGACGCCATAATAATGAAATGCACGAAACGAGCACTGGGACACCCAATCTCGACCTCAACCGAGGCATTAGAGGGGATGGGCGTGCATAACACTTGGGAGGAGTTAGCGGAAGCAACGAGAACGGCGCAACTCGAACGCCTTAGTCTAAGTGAGACAGGACAGCAGATTCTAAGCTGTGTAGGACTACAAGGGAACAGAGGCACTGAGTACCAGACGTTCCACATTGAGTCCAAAATCAGGAAAGCCCTCACGATCTCACCGATACCCAAGAACATGCACCCACAACACGATCAGGAAAGACGCCAGCACAGAGCCAAACACTTGGTAACAAAACTAAGCAGAATGCCACCCGAGACGGTTGCCTACACAGACGCCGCGTTTGACGATGACGGGAACTACGTCTCGGTGGTAGTCGACAGATCCGGAATAGAGCAAGGCAATATATATATACAAGCGGAGTAGACGCCACGGCAGCGGAGGAAGCGGCGATCGCCCTAGCGGGCGTTAGTACGGACGCGAAGGTGATCATCAGTAATAGAAAATCGGCACATAAAGAATTTGTGCAAATAAAAAATATCATACTACGCGTTGAACATATTATCGCAAAGCAACGTAGAAAGAGGGATCACCCTAACCTGGGCCCCCGCTCACATCAACATACCAGGAAATGAAGCGGCCAACGCCCTTGCCCGAGCGTTCATTATCCGGGGGGTACGCCGGCCTCAATCTAACTTTAAAGTCGAGATGCTCGCGACCTACAACGAAGTCATTGAGCAGTGCAAGTTAGGACGGCGGACATATCACCCCAGATAGGCCCCACGCGTCCTCAGTGGCAGTCACCTGGCGCCGCCTGCAAGCCAAGAACCACATCTCTCCCAGATGGAGATACCTCACGCAAACTGGAAATCCGGAGGCCCAATTCTGCACATTCTGTAACGATATAGGAACTCGAAAACATATCCTCTGAGAGTGCAGCCACTCCCCGGGCTACAATTTATTCAAGGACTCAGAAGCATGGCAAACCGCGCTTCATAGTGAAGACCGGGCGACGCATGCCAACATTATCCGTCTGGCAACTGAAGCGGCGAATCGCTTCGTGTACTAACCCCTGCCCCTTAGGGTGACATCGGGCTCCCTGGACGCCTGCGAGCGGTACCGGAACTCCGGTGTCACCTCTTCCGGACAATAAAAGTTTTCACCACCACCTTTTTTCACATCAATGAATTTTTGAGTGAGGCGGGAGGTTTGAGGTGGAGGTAGTCGGCTAGTTTATTGGTTGTGGCCTTTCCTTCCCTTTTACACTGCTCTTCGAAATGATTTAATGTAACCAAAGCAAGATTTCATGTAAAATATACGCTCCCCACAACGGAAGTGCTGCATCGTTTGTGGGCGCATCTGGTACGGATGCATGCAATAAAAATCCCGATGGTCATTCGCGCGGATATGGCGCGCCATAATGACATTAACAAAGCCACAGAGAGCTGCGATCAGCACACAGCGCAGCGAAGGCGCTGCATTGGCAGCTGCCCCAGTCCTCAAAATGTCGTCACCTGACGTCACAGGCAGCGGCGCGACCCGCGGTGAGCCCGTCGCATGGGCTACGTATTTCTACTGAAAAAAAGGCTATTTTTTCTTTTTATAGTACAGATATTATAGTGCAGCTCTTTGGCGCCCGTTCCTGCGTTTCGTCGTCGTCGTCGTCGGCGCCGCGACTCGAGAACATTGGTTCCATGCGCTGTACCTACAGCCAACCCAAACGACGTCGCAGTAGGCAACAAGATCAAAGCCCTTTCTCCTGATTCGGGAGGCAAAAATAAGAACATGGCACAGATTGGGGATAAGGTAATCGATAGAGTCTGTTCATTTTGTAGGTAGCGCGAAAAACGAGGACCAAGTGTAGAAGGACACAACACGAGCGCTTTCTCACAAATAAACTTTTTATTTAAAAACACGGAATAAAAACCCATCTCACCAAACAAAACACACGAAAAACAAACGTGACAGCATCAAGTACAGGAAACGTGTAGGGCATGGTACAGCTTGTGGGGGTGCTTACTAAGATAAGTTGTAAAAACAACAGCAAAAGAGCCTCATAGTCACGAAAGTAAACAAGAGTTACCAAAAAAAGATGGAGGAAGCGACGGGAGAGATTAGTTTCATGTGTGGTCTAGATATGCCAGTTCATTTTCTGTTTCATCTCTGGTGTCATCTGGTTTCAGCGTCTGGTTGATTCATCAAATAGAAAAGTCATCAATTCGTCACGCCATTCTTAGTAGCTGCCCCATGGCGTGAGCTGCAGCTGGTGTTAGCCGCGCATTTGCTTGGCAGTACAAATAACGAAACATATAAAAACGGAGTAATTTCGACCCCAGGTGGTCGAAATTATCCGTAGCCCTCCACTACGGCTCCACTTTCACTCTTTCCACTTTCACTCCCACCTTCCTCCCTTCCCTTACGGTGCGGTTGAGGTGTCCACAGAAAACAAGTGAGACAGTTACCGCGTCTTTCCCCTTCTATAAATCAATCAATCAATCAATCATTCTTAGTAGCTGCCCGATGGCGCGAGCTGCAGCTGGTGTTAGCCGCATTTGCTTGGCAGTACAAATAATGAAACATAAAATTCAGGTGTGCCTTAACACCACGAAAACATCCATTTTCCGAAGCTTAGAGCACTGATCGACCCTTCTTGGCCCTTAGGTGTAGGCTTTTTATCCTTCAATACTTAGTGCCGCCCGTGGCTGGAGTATATTCTGCGTCACGTGATAGTTCCACAGGGTGACTGATGGTACATGGTGGTTAGCTAAGTTTGGGTTATAAACGATTCCATGAGCCTGTTACTGCATTAATCATACAAATAAATAGCATATTTGAATCTGAAGATTTATGGCGCGTTCTCTTATAAGCAACCTGCGTGGTAAAGGCGGCGGTACCATTCTTACAGTGAAACCCTGACAGCTTCCGCCTTAAGAGCGTTGATAATATTTTTGTGCAAGTTCTTTGGATGTACTTTGGCCAATTTACTGACGAACGACAAGTTCGGTTTCTAATCCAAGCGGAAACGGATGCAGAATGTAAGGCAGCAATTCATGCTATACCTAGACAAGCGTTCAGAAATAATGCATACCTGTTGACCCAACAACCATCTAGAATTAGTTCAGGCGACGTTGCTAAGCGTAACTACACCACTAGGTAAAGGTGCAATCTTTGGAAACCCAAGTGAACAAGCCTTCAAATGCATATTTTAATGGGAAGTAGTGGAACTCACACGAAATTAAAGGAAAACGAAATTTGCCTTTGATTTTTATGGCTCTCAATTACGCTGTATCACCCTGTTCCTGATATCAAAACTGAAAGTGTGTAGTGTGTATCTAGGTAATTCGTCCAATATCTAGGCTTTATCACGAACTTGCTGCCTAAATCTCTGAAAGACATGGCTCCACACTCTGCTTTGGAGCATCTTTCGTAGTTCATAAACCAGAAGTTTGCAAGCGACAAACATGCGGCGGAGACATTGTATTCTTATGACCTCAATTTTGTCACTTCGAAGAAATTAACGGCCTTGTTCTCAAGGCCTCCGAGGAAGGTCTGAAGAAATCATCTACTGCATAGAGCAGTGAAACATTGAGTTTAGGCGCAGCGACTGAAGTCAATTTTTCACTCCTCAATGCAATAGTTGATGAAAAAGAATACCAACGACACCGTCCACCTTGTCGAAGCGTGAAGAAATATTCCAGTAAAAAATATTCTTCAGCGACCAAATACATGCGCATATGCCATGAAAATACAGCGCCGTAGGCACTGCTTTGAAGTCGAGCATGAACAAATATTTGGAGTGCACTACTTGCACCGACATTCTTCCGCATTTTGGTAATCCACAAACGCAGCACATTTCATCATATGATTGCCTTATTCGGGATAAACATTTTCTTTGCAGTCAGCACCTTGATTCGTGCAGTTTTTCAGGGCTCGTGAAAGGAGGTACTTCGTACGTCATCTCATAACAAACATATATTTGCGTTCCTCCGTATGCATTGGCAGAGAAGTAATAAGGTAGTATTAAGCTTGCCCTGCCCATTGCACATATTGCAGAAAATTGTTTAAATCTTTATTTTTTCCTGTTCGACAGCCGCTGGCATGCGGCCTTATTATTGTGATTCTGGCGCGCTTATTATTCCTGTATCCCGTGTTTGTTCATGCTTGTTGTCGCGATACGACCCGATATCATTTTCTTTGTCGCGAACAATGCGCCGAGATCTGTCTAGAAGATTCCGATCACTTGCGTATGTTTCTACAATGTTCCAGGTTGTGCTAGTAGCAGTTTGCAGCGTTATCTAGATTACTCTGAGCAGCCTTTAAATGGAGCATTGACTACTGCGACGGGTGTTCTTAGTTCGACGGTCGACAAGCTAGTTGCTATCGCCGCCACCAAGTTGCTTAGTTCTTTTGCGGGCGCTAGTCAGCCGAATAAAGTGTTTCTTCAGTGCAATCACCGACTCCTCATTTGTGTAATCGACGTTGTCATCACCACGTGACAATATCGACTGACTGAACAGGTTGCTTATACTGCGAACCTAGGAATCAAGCCCTAATGTTAGAGCTGTTGAAATATTTATTGTGTACAGGACAACGCTGCACAGAGTTAGATTTCTTTCTGCTTGAAGGAGGTAAGGTAGGTCAATATAAGGTAAACGGGACTCTTTAAGGATCCGCATGCCGCTACTTAGTCGTATCAGTTAGGAGGTAAGAGAGGCAAAACGTAGGTGGACGTGCACTTCGTTACTTGATGGTTTGGTTTGGTTTGTGGCGTTTAACGTCCCAAAGCGACTCAGGCTATGAGAGACGCCGTAGTGGAGGACTCCGGAAATTTTCACCACCTGGGGTTCTTTAAAGTGCACTGACATCGCACAGCACTCGGGCGCCTTGCTTTTCGCCTCCATCGAAAAGCGGCCGCCGAGGCCGGGATGCGATCCCGCGTCTTTGGGAACAGTAGTCGAGCGCCGTAACCACTGCGCCACCCCGGCGGGGTCTTCGTTACTTGAGGTGAAACATAGACACACTGCATAGCGACTCTTCATATTATGCTTTCGAAATTCAAAACTTGGCAGCCCAGTTTTCGCAGACATTTTTAGGCCATTGTTTCTAGGTTATTTTCTTCCTTTATATATTGCACCAATATTTACCAAGGTTTGCTGTCATTAGAGCGACCACACGCACAGAACTTGTGCGACTTTAATAGAGAGATTTAGCTTACCGTGATTCGCGATCCGCCACCGTGGCTCTCTACCGCGTGTGGGCGGGGCGGTCAAGCTGATTGGTCCCGACGCGGCAGGTCTGTGTTCCGACATCCAGTATGTGGTGCCATCTGTCGGCGTCAAGGGAGGTCTGGGCAAGCGCAGAGGAACGCGCGGTGGCGGATCCCAGTAGCGGATCGCGGATCACGGTAAGCTAAAACTCTCTAATAACATTAACTGAGGGTTAAAAGAATTTGAAACATAATAACTGTTGTACCCCATGAGCAATAAAGTCAGCAATATTGTGTCAAAATTATATTTCTCATTGTTTCTGTGCATGCCATAGATTCATTTATATAAACACCCAAACATGCTCTCATTTTTAAGAGAAATGATTATGTTTTAAAAATTTTAGCACCAATATGCTGTGGTAGCATTTTCGTAAATTTACGGTGATGCGCACTCAAAATGGTACCAATCATTTAGATTTTTAACGGCTGGACACTCACAAATGGCATCAACCAGGATCAATTCACTCTTTATTTTCATTTTAGTAAGCCAAACAATGCAATCACAACATGACCCATTATAAAAAACCATCATAATAAGTTATCCGCAGACACCTGCTAGAGCGGCGTAAACTCACTATTCAAATGACAATAAGGATATGTATATCGAAAGCATTTTCAAAAATATAACAATCCCGGCAATAAAAACGCAACGTTACTTCGTTGATGGGAGGTGTGAGCTGATAAATGCATCGATTATGAACAAAAAATGTAATCTACTCGAGATTGATGCACATTCAATGGTCGTCTCAATAGCAGCACATTTCTGGAGTTGTGGCATTGATAACAAAAAAGTAGTGCGTTGAACGTACCGCTAGTATGAAATGCAGCTGAAGACGTGCAGACAGTGAGAGCCCGCTTCTTCCAGCTGAGGACTGAGTAAGTGTTAATTGTTTAAGTTTTTTTGTGCTCGACCTTGTTCCACAATGTAATAATCTTGACGTTAATTCTCTGCGAATTATGCTTGAATTAAGGCGATACAAGCACTACTTTATTCGCGAGCAAAGCGCATCTCTATAAGAAGCGCCTTGCACCAAGGCTGTGAATAGATCGACGCAAGTGACATCAAAGGGCTATTTACATAGCCCCGACATCTTGACAGTGCTTTCAATCCCAAGACATGAGGTCTTTCAACATGTACGTCGATGTAGCCTTTTTTGCGGCGAAACCATTCATTTCCTGCTACCTTAAATAGGAACGTAAGAGCGGGACGCCTTTCTCGAATCCAAGGATTACCCTGACGTGATTGTGATTGGCACTTTCAGAAGAGCAGCGACATTGACGGAATTCAATTACAGCTGTTGCAGTTCCCGATTGCCTTGAGAGTAAAAATAGTTCATCTTTTGATCATGTTGTGCGAACTTCTTCAGAGCGTTTCCGTGAAGCCAGGTTTGTGTTCAAATACCCCCAAATAAGCAAGAGATCGGGCTATACTATAGCGCTTACCTGAAGGCACCACGGCTTTATTGATCGGGTTTATAAGGCCTGTAAATATGGGTGTGAGATTTGTAGAGTCTCCTTTGAAAATTGTTAGCTGGAAAATAAATTACAATTATTGAAAGACACTCTTCGTGGTAGCTGTGCGAGTTTCCCAAACTTTAGCGCTTTTCTCCTCCTACTTAACTCTAAAAAGATGTGGGAAAGATAAATGCCGATAATAATTAAACGGAGTTGCTATATCTATTATCTTCAGATAAGGGAGTCCTGGGTCTTCATAACCCTTATGATGGCTATCTCATCGCAACCAACCTCTTTTCCAACTCCTCAATCAGTACCGTCTTTATTGCAGCGCCTCTCCTAATGTGCCACATTCTGGAGGACCTCATTATTAAAATCACAATTAGGAGGCAAAACGATGGGTTGAAATAACTATCCTAATTACATCAGATACCGCGTACGCTGTATCAGCGCTTGCAGATTATTTTCTCATATCCTGGGCCCGACACGTCATTTCGGTGTGTGCATGCAGATTGTGCGGAAGAACAGTAATAATATCACTGATGAGATAATTAGCGAATCACATAAAAAATCAATTTTCCCGGAAAACTGTTTAAGGAACTACTGTATTTCGCGGAATTCAAGGGCTTCATCATTAACTGTGAGTCCCCTCTTTAATGTTTTTTTCTTTATTGGCAATCAGGCTAGAATTATCGAACATCAGCACTTTATATGGAGAAATAAACTTCGTGTGATAGGTTTTTGCACTCTCTTCTCACTCGTATAAGCATGACCATTACCATGCGTTCGTAAGATGAGAAAGATTAACAGGTTTTATATCTATTTTGTGCATGATACAAAGGATGCGTGGCGCGACGACAAAAAAAAATGCACACGACCAACCGTTATTGTGAAATCAAATGCCAGAAGTCTTTATACCTAGCAACAATACGTACCGCAATCTCACAAGAACTTTCTATCACTGGCGCTTGAAGCTAATCAGCAATGAAAGGTTTTCTTTTTATCGTAGGGCAGAGACCCTTCTTCAAAAATTAGAAGGCAAAATAAAATCCGCAGCGTAATCGAAAAACAACGGCCACAATCGGTACTCTACCTGCCCCGAGTGGCGCATACATGGAGAAGGTAGCAGGTAGGTGATGTGTCCCAGTGCTGTTCTCTGGGCCAAACATGTGTTAATGTTGAGCGTATTGCATGCCCAAATCGGCAAAAGAAGTAAATCACAGTGAAAGAAGACAAACGTCGCCATCAGGATTGGCATCGTTCAAGAAATTCCGCTGAAAGTGGGGAAAGGTGTTTATGCGAGGGACCGGCGAGTTCACTAATAAAAAGGCAAAAGGAATATGAGAAAACCCAAGAAAATTGAAAGGGTTCGAATTTGCATCCAAATTGCCGAGGATGCAAGAATGATCCATTGTTTATCACCTTTAGTACATTGTTTATTACTTCTATGTGAGAGCAAGTAACATCTGATATTTTGAGGCCTTCGTGATAATAAAAATAAGCATAAAATTCAATAGCGACGCTTCACTATTCACTAGATATACTCAGAAGTACAATTTCTTGCCTTGAAGAAATGTTATCAACTTTTTCGTATTATGATTTATATTTTAGGGGGTTTAACATCCCCAAGTAACTCAGGTTATCTGGAACGCTGTAGTGGAAGGCTCCGGAAATAACGACCACCAGGGGTTCTTTAACGTGCACTGACATCGCACAGCACACGAGCGCCTTGTTTTTTGCCTCCAGGGTAAAGCGGTCGTCGAGGCCGGGATTCGGTCCCTCACCCTTGGGCACAGTTGTCGAGAGCCCTAGACACTGCGCCGCCCCGGCAGGGCCAATTTTATGAACAGTTCCGATGGTTGCACGGTAGGTTTGCTTGCTTTGATTTGTGTTCAGATTGGAGGGTTTGTGAGTACTTTTTGGCTCAGTGTGTGGCCATTGCAGTGGGTATAAAACTTCCAAAGAATCCTTTCTGCCACATTTGAGGTGCCAAATCGTTTCATAATTGCCGGAGAAAAGCAAATTGAAACGTGTTATCATTGTCATGGCAACGTCCTCTTGCAGAGAAGAACGTCCTCGCGGGCGATTCTAAAGTTCGCAAGCGAGAAGGAAGGATACAAAATGTAGCGGCCTTAGACAAGTTGACCCCCATCGCAGCTTGTCGCGCGCTATGCGTGCGCCATGAGTCGTTAGGTTTAAAAACTGTTTCGAGTAAGCGGTATAATAAGTTCAGAAGCATAGCTTTTAGAGAGATGCTGACCATAGAAATGCTGCTCATCGCATTTTTTAAACTATAAAGTATCATTCTATTTCATTCACCTGTTTCGTTTCTTTAATGCAAGCAAATCAAATCGAATGAAAATAGAAAGGGATAGGATAATGAAAAAAACTATCTTACGGTGAAACATTTGCCAATAGTCATCATGGAGGTTTTAAAACGTTACAATAAATACTGCAAAACAGACAAAACAGTGGTGATTGCAGCGCAGCAGGATTCTTACTAGTATCATGAGGTAGAAAAGAGAAAGGAAACGTTTTTCGTGATATAAAAATTAAGCACAGCACATGAAATAGCAGTTCATACCAACAAGGCCGGCAAGAAACCTACTGTCGTTGTCAGCCAACATCGGCCTAACGGGACGTATGACCTAACATTTCTAGGCTATTCGGTTAATTTAACTACAAATTTCATACGTTATTTCGTTCTTTTGAAGATGGCGAGAAAAATGACGGCTTCTATCTTCTACTCGAATATAGAACCTCTGATGAAACAAGTGTTCTTACAAAAATTTAGGTGCGAACTAGTAAAACGCAAAACAGAAGAGCATAGTTTGCCTAAAGTGCTAAGCTTTGCCCAAATAACCCTAAAAGAAAAGGAAAGCCACACTACCCAGGCGTGACTACGAACTCTGCGAGGAGGCCCCATCCCAGTCACAGATAGAAACTACAAAGGGTGCGAGGTAAAGAAGGTGTAGGTGGTGTTAACGCCGGGGAACTGGAATTAGGAGCTACAGTGGGAGAGAAAAAGTACAGTGGGGTGATATGCTAGTATCCTGAGAGACATTAGGAAGGCATATACGGAGCACGAGGCCACAAGGGGCGCAGAAACGCCGCCTAAGGATTTATAGGCAGGCGTCGATGGGGCAGGCAGAGCACACAGTGGAGAGCCAAATGTGTATCCTGGCGGCGCCTGCCCGCACAGATTCCGTTATGGCTGGTGGCCAAGGCGGCAGCTCATCGATTAGCGCCCTGCACATGGATGTATTGGTCAGCCGGGCAGAGGGCAAGACAATATGTCACCGTGGAAGCCCACTGCAAAAGACTAGCATTACCGAGCTGGGGTATATGCGTAAAGAGTGACACAAACAGCGAGAATGCCAAAGAGAGTTTTCTTATTGGCCAGAGGAGAACAAATAAGGAAGCATCTCTTTCATTGAAGAAGACGTTAGTTACTGTAGTCAAAATATGAGGGCACCTTAAACTAGACAGCTTCCAACAGATAGATCCAATAAATTGGCCTGTGCTGCAGTATATATATATATATATATATATATATATATATATATATATATATATATATATATATATATATATATATGTATATATAATCTCAACACTTCAAGAAACATTAAGTTGTGCCATAGTTCTTGAACATTTGTAGTATGTTAAAGGTCAAAACGGTGTATTGGGAGTTTTCGTAGTGCACAGGTTTTTGTGTCCAATAGCCATAACAACAATATCCGGCGCGGTGTCGATTATTGAGAAAATTTGTTGCCGCCTTTTAAGATGTTATTCTATCCACTGTAGAAATATGAGGCGATAGCTGGAGGTCCCTATTCATGCAAATGTATTTATTTGTACATATAAACGTAAAATCAATTTTCTTTCACTGAAAAATGTTTTAGAAAACTTCAAATATCAGCTAAGAAGCTGCGTTTTTAGCGGAAGAAATTCTAGCTTTCTGCTGTGCTCCTGGTAAATATTGGCAGTATTCAATGAAATGAAAAATATGGCAATCGGTAAACGATCGTTTTGTGGATATTTCATCAATAACATTCTCTTGTCAACGCCGCATCTTTCTAAGTAAATTTAACTAATCGCAGAAACCTTGGCGCACAATAACTTTATAAACACTGCTTATTCCTTATCCGTATCGTTATAAAGGAGTCTTAGGAAGCTCTGCAAAAACAGGCTAACCGCCATATTAGAATGTAAAAAATTTGCAACTATGTACACACTCTTGAAAATGAACATAAGTTGTCATTATATACACAGCGGCAAATACATTGTCTAGGGTGGTGTACATTTTAGCGGAATGATACTTTTTTTCTTCTTTTTTTTTTCTTTATTCCAAATTTGAAAAGGGATTACATCAGACACTGAAGGATCTTTAGCCAGAGGCTAGTCGTGGATCCCGAAATCGATACAAGTATGTGTACTGACGACTCAGGAAGAAAACAAAATACATATTTACCGGTACGAAATGAAACAACTATAATACAAAACAACATGATACAAACTAAAAATCGATTACATGACAAAAATTACGAAACGAGAGAGAAAAAAAAGTGATTTTATATTCACAATACTATGCCACAGGTAGAGTATGCAAATAGCCACTTTATTGAGACACCTCTGTGTAGAGGGAAAATTTCTTAAGTGCTCTAAATGTATTATATGAGGATATGAATCAGCATGGGATAGCCCACCCTTAATCAGTCCTTCCCAGCAGAATACCATAAATTACCCTTTCAGTACTGTCATCGCAATCACAGTAGACTTCGCTTCCTGTTTTCAGGCTTTCAGTTTAAGGTAAGAATATACATATAAAAACTGCATAGAAGATACTTCCGTTAAACATCGTTCCTACGAAGCAGGCCGTAGGTTCTTCGCGTAATTATTGCTCAAAATATCACATCAATAGATGAAAAAATACAAACACCTTATCGCGTGAAGACCCTGCCTAAACTCCTTAACTAATCGAATTTTCGCCACTATCTCTCTTCTCGTAGTTTAGGCGACAATTTTGCAACTATCATGTAGTATCTTGAGGCACGCCAGTTAAGAAAAAGTGTAGTACCGGCAAGATATAGGCCACTGATTTCTCTCTTGGATATTATTTATTAGAGTTTGCAAAAGCCAAGCACGAATATATTTAACCTTGTTATAGTTGCCTTAGGAGGATGTGCAGTTGTAACCGTTCGGTACAACGAAGAAAGTATAGGGCCGTAAGTACTGTGTCTGTTATTGGGGCTTTTTGCTTGTTTTTTATATTCCTGCACATAAACCCGTATAGACACTTTGAAAAGAGATTACAAACAGCGGCAATGACTAAAATACGTATGGCTATAATACTTGTCAGCACTCTTCCTAACAAATGCTTTTAATCGAATACTTCAAATCACTATTACACTTTGATAGTGTTTTGTGGACTTAAGTGCTTTGTTGTTAATGCCACCGAATAATAAATTGATAGTGCTTTTTCCCACTCGATGAAGGAGCCGGGTTTTCTGCTTAAGCTTCAACTAACCAAGAGTATTCATTTTTTTTGTTAGTTTATGGGTCTTGATAGCCTAAAATAACTTTGGTTATTAAAAACGCCATAGCGGAGGACTCAGAATATTTTGACCACCAATTTAGATTGCACTGAGGGCGCACAGTACATGGCCGACTTGGTTTTCACCTCCTCCAAAAAGCGGCCACCGCGGTGAGGATATGATTCCGCATTTTTACACTTTTTATTCCTGGTCCTAAATAAAAGTTTGATAAAAATAAGTCCCAAATTTGGTTTTCTTGCCCTCTTTCCCACGAAGGATTGAATTCGTTTTTGTTTAGATTTTCTCCCGCAAATGGTATATGTGACTGACGTCCAGACACATTATGCATATACACAATATTATCAGTCGCATTCTTAGGTTGTAAAGATTATTACGAAATGCTGAGTCTTTCGACTACTGGCAATGCCAACAAATTTCATACTGTCATTTCACGCAATGAAATATATATTGGGTGAACATTCAGGCGCTCATTCTGGGTGGTAGGGTTTAAAGCATGATATGCAAATCTATATATAACTTTGTCATTGTGTGCGCACATTTCACATTTCTGCGTCAGTTGTTCCCAGCGCACCTACCTTTCTAGAAATTACACGATGTTCAACAATATTGGCTGCTGGATCATACCACGCGCCATTCGCGATTTTAACAATATTCAAGGTCGTTCATCGACCACGTCAATTTGGTTTATTCTCATGAAACGTCAGATATATGTGGGCATTTCTCTGGCAAAATTATAGCTGAAAAATGCGGTGTAGCATGGAACGAAAGAGCGCCCACGTTGCTTGTGGATACATCACAAAGGCATGCGAAGGTTGGCAACTAACACTTTTTTCCGCATACTCCGATTTAGCACTCTCCTTAATTGCTTCAGTTTGTTGTGTACGTTCTAGTAGCAGGCCTTACCTACAGTTACGCTTTGACGTAAGACCAAATAACCACTTTTTGCTGTTAATTAACCTCATACTAGGGCGAAGACCTAAATATAGCTAGTGGCAGATGATGCTGCACAATGGCGCTCAACAACAAGTGCCTGAGAGAAGTAAAAAATTGAAATGCTCATCTTGAACTCTCCCAGAAAGGATGTTTTCGGCTTTGGGCATTTTCGGCTCCCACCACTACCACATCAAAGCTGAAATATACACACATTTATTGGGATAACAGGATAAAGAATAAAGGTTCCCGGTGCAGTCTTCTGACTATGGGACCCTCGTCTGTATTTTTATGCACTTTTTAAGCTTATAAGCTTAAAAAGTGCTTATAAGCTTAAAAGTGCTTTAAGCTTATAAAGTGCTTTAAGTGCTTAAAAAAGTGCTTTAAGCTTATAAGCTTTAAAAGTTCAAGCTTATAAACTTTCATTTAAAAAAAAAGAAAAAAAGTTGCCGTGCCTGGTTCCGCCGTAACGTGAAAGTATAATTAAGTGTTATATCGAAAACTAATATTTACCGATGGTGCAATGTTAAAGAGCTGGTTCTTAGAACATCCTCTAGCTGCTTCGTTCTGTGCATCTAAAATTCTGGCAATCATTTGTTACGCACAATTAGTATGACTGAAAGAGTTCAGGCAGTAGTTGTGCGCGTAAGGTCCCGTCCACACTTAAAATGGACCTTAAAATGATCCAGATTGAAATGGACCTGCGTCATAATAAATGTGCTGATGTAAGCATGACTTGTAGCATTTTCCGGTAAAGTGGGTGATTGCTGTGATCTAATACAAAAGGTGTCGGGACACTATTATGCGCCCTAACATTTCATGTTCACATAGGATAGAGCAGAAATATTCTGTGTCTGCTCAATAAAAATATGATGCAGAGGCCAGATCCCAAACTGAGCCTCTCTGCAACATGAGGCGTCATTATATAAAGGCATAGTTTAACCTTTGAAACCAGGCTTGAAGCAATTAAACATTTAGGATTACTCGCTGTGGGCATAGGTAACAAGGTCGCAAGATATATTTGTCTTATTTTCACGGCCCGCAAGAAGGCAGAGCTTCTATGCTATATTATTCCTCTTGAGAGCTCACGGGTTCAACGTACACAGAAGAAGTGTTGATCGCTCAAGTGGTATGCAATACTTAAATATTTAGAAGAGGAAAAAGTTCAAGGAGAACATATCAGTTAGTGGCGTTGTTACCGCTGTGTGTGTTCGGCCTGACTGTCTACGGGCTGTGTTCGCCGCTGATTTCCCAGTCCCCGTACAGTCAAATAAACCCTCATCCTACATTTGCTGGAGGTGCTGGGTTAAAACATCGATCCTGGAGCTCTGCAGCCGCACTCTTCTGACAACCACAACTCCTGTGGGCGTTAGACACGAAGCTGTGCAGGTGAGCCCGGCTGTCATCTGTACCGGCTCTCTTCGCCAGCGGGACTCACATATTTTTAGCGGGACCGACGACCATAACGTAGAAGATTGGCTCAGCTCCTAAGAACGGGTAAACCTTTACAAGTGGGACGACGACACAGAGCATAACAACGTGATATTTTATCTTACCGGCGTGGCTAACCTGTGGTACCGGACACAGGAGGGGGATATCCGAATTTATGCCACCTTAAAATGACGCTCTGAGAGGTGTTTGACCGTCCGGAAGCCTGAATAATCAAGAGGAAACCTAGGTGCCGCAGTTCTTGAGGCAAAAGCTGAGTCCCCATCGAACTTTCCAAGACCGCGTAGTTAACCTCCCTACCTTATAGAAGTTTTGGTTCAGGGCATTTCAGTCATGGCTTTTTTGACACCAGTGTCGCGATGTCATTTTTTTGACGCTAATCTTTTTCGCTCGTTAAAGGAAGTGAAGACGCCAGTTGCAGGACTCTCTCTGCACACAGCCACTACTGAACACATTACGCTGTTAGCAGCATGAGTCGCTCAAGTCACGATCCAGGGCTCATTGTCTACAATCGTGTTTGTCGTGCTGCCCTCATGCTGTCATGCGCTCATCGTAGGCTGGGATTTCCTGTCGCGTCACGCTGCTGTCATCGATTGTGCTCGCGCTGAAGTCGGGTTCTTGACTTTACTCTATACTTTGCCAGACACTGCTCTGTCGAATCCCTGCGCTAAAGCCTTCGTTACCGAAGATATCCACCTTCCTACCTGCTCTTCTGTGCATGTTCGTGTCGCTTGTAACTCTGTTAGCAATGACGCTGCTCTCTTCGCAACAGCCCATACTTTCCTGTGCGCCGCAGGTGCCTTCCGTTGACCTGTGCTGTGCTCGCTATTTCCGCTGGGCGTTCCATGTTATGTGTCTTGAACCCATTTAACTCCCCAAATGCTTGCGCCATGGTGAGTGTTTCAATAGTATCCAGCCAATCACATCTCTTCTAATCTCTTAGGAGCCCGACGACGCGCCGCAACCTAACGTGACTGTGCTCAGCTCCATTCAGCTGCGCCCTCTCCCTTCTCTACAGACTTGTTCCGCCATTCCATTGATGCCAATCTTCCCCCAGGGCAGCGCATACAAGTTTTGAACCTACTACAACGCTTTCGCTCCGCCTTTGAATCTTATCAAATTTCTTTGGGTCACACTTCTACAGTGACTCATCGCATCGACTACGGCCCCCATGTACTATTGTGACAGTAATCTATCCTGTGCCTGCGACCGAACGCCAAGCTATTGAAGAGAAAGTCGGCCGAATGCCCCAAAACGGCGTGATTCAGCCCTCAGTCCTGATCCCAGCAGTCCTTTGGCGCCACCTGTTGTCCTCGTAAAAATGAAAGATGGCTCTATCTACTTCTGTGTCGATCATCGTCGCCCTAATAAGATTACTTGCTAGGGCGTCTGCCCTCCCCGCGCGTCGACGACGCCCTCGATTATTTGCAAAGAGCCGAGCTCTTTTCTTCCCTAGATTTACGTTCCGGGTAGAGGCAGCCTCCCCTGAAAGCGGTTAATCGGCAAAAACCGCCTTTGCAACTCCAGACGGTTTGTACAAATTTACAGTTTTGTCGTTTGGCAGAAGGGTAACTTGGTCGAGTTGAAGGTTGTTCATGGGGAATTGGTGGGCGCTATCCCATGTTTTCTTCTCTCTGTCCTTGTGTTATTCAGCGCCCACCAGTCCACTATGTCGTTTGGCCTTTGTAATACTTCTGCAAGATTTGAGCGGATGATGGACACCCTTTTACGAGGCCTAAAGTGAAAGACATGACTGTGCAACCTCGACAACAACGTCGTCTTTTTTCCTGGTTTTTACACCCACCTCTACCCTCTGAAGCACATTTTGACTTGCCGGACTGCAAATAAATTTGAAAAAAATGCCATTTTGCCGCCCGCCAGTTAACCGTTGTCTGTCACGCTGTTTCCAAAGAAGGTTTATCACCAGACCATACCAAATGTCGTGCCGTAGCAGCCTTTCCCAAACCGACTTCTATGAAAGCTCTACGTAGCTTCCTCGGGCTGTGCTGTTGCTTTTATCGCTTTATTAAAACTTTTACTTTAATCGCTGCTGCCTTGACAGAACTTCTGTCCGGAAGTTCCGGCCTTTCGCTGTTGTCGCCAACGTTGCACCGATGCCTTCAATACTTTGCGCCGGATCCTCACGGCACCGCCTGTCCTGCGTCACTCCGACCTCACAGTGCCTACCGAGGTCCACACGGACGCCCGTGGCGCTATTCTCAGCGCTGTGCTAGATCAGCACAAATCAGGTTATTCTGAATACGTGGTCGCCTTTCCTAGCCGTATGCTCACGAAGGCTGAATAAAATTACTTTCTCATTGAAACAGAGTGCTTAGCTATTATTTGGGGTCTTACTAAATTCCACCCTTACCTCCATGGCCGCCCTTTTCAGGTAGTAACGTACCACCATGCGCTTTGCTGGCATTCCTCAGTGAAAGATCCGCCTGGCAGACTGGCAAGATGGGTTTTTCGCCTTCGGGAATATGATGTCCGCGTTGTTTACCGTTCCGGCCACAAGCATGACAACGCATATGCCCTTTCCCGCTACTCTCTTAAAGCTGAGGTCGCGAGCCTTAACTCTTCCGCTGATCCCCCCCCCCCCCCCCATCACTTCACATAGACGACATGCCGTCAGCGCAGCAGAAAGGTCCTTAGATAACTTCTCTCCTCAATTGCATCTCCAATCTTATGGCTGCTTCTCCATTGCGTGCTCTCTGTCGCCATGATTCCTACTTCGCCATTCGTGATAACCTCTATTACCGCCGCAACTACTCCGCTGGTGGCCGCAAGTAGTTGCTAGTTATTCCCCGGCAGCTACGTTCGCAAATCTGTGACTGTTTCCACGCTGACCCACAATCCGGTTACGCGGGCGTCTTCAAGACATACACTTCTGTCCGGCTGCGTTACTACTGGCGGGGCATGTGCACCTTTGTACTCAAGTACGTTCGCTCATGCCTCACCTGTCAACGTCGCAAGCTATATCATTAAAGTTCTGCTGGGGAATTGCTGCTGTTACCCTGCCCACCACGCTCTTTCGACCTCGTCGGCATTGATTTATACAGGCCGCTTCCCTAAACATGGCCGCTTGGCTATCGTAGTCGTTCATCATCTGACGATATATGGAAATAATGTCTATCTGCCAGAGCGTAAGAAGTATCTTCCTTCATTTTGTAGCGATTTGTTCTTTACCACGGCGCACCTCTAGAGCTGCTCAGCGACAGAGGACGCATTTTCTTGATTGATGTTGCGAAAGCCTTGCTCAGCAAGCGCAACATTATTCATAAAGTCACCTCCGCCTATCATCCCCTGACTAATGGCTTCGCTGAGCGTTTTAATAGTACCCTTGGCGGTATGCTGTACGTCACCTGCAACCACTGAAATTGGGACCTCGGCCTTCCGTATGTCACTTACGCTTACAATACCGCAACACAGTCTGCTACTGGTTTCTCTCCTTTTTTTATTATCTACAGCCGTCATCCCTCCGTTACAATCGAACGCATACTGCCGTATCAGCCTGAAATATCCGAGTATACTCCTGCTTCCGAAGCCGCCGAACATGCGGAAGACTGTCGAAAAATTGCCAGCGTGTTCACGACTAACCCCCAGCACAGTCATAAATCCAACCATGACAACCAACACTCGACACCGGACTTCACGTCTGGCGCTCTTGTGTGGCTGTGGATACCTTCCAATGTTACTGGGCAGTATTCGACATTTCTTGCCAAATACCACGGCCCATACCGTGTTCTGGAGCGCACCTCCGGTTAATGATGCCGTGGAATATTTTACGCCGTGTCATGATCTACCCCGGCGCGGGCGCGAGATTATTCACTCCAAGCGCCTCAAGCCCTAATACCACCATGTCGTCTTGCACACGCCGTACGTCGCCAGGATGGCTCCTCTGGGTAATGGTGAAGAGGAAGAAGTACGTGGGGAACATTTCGTTCAGTGGCATCGTTATGGCTGCACGAGTTCGACCTGACTGTCTACACGCTGTGTTCGCCGCTGACCTTCCCAGTTCCAGCACCATCAAATAAGCCCTAATCATATAGAAAAACTGTAAAACTTCTTTTCTGAAAATGTGGCCTAATGGAAAGTAAAATTGCCTCCTTAACAGCAGACGCTAAGTGGTTCATTAATGCGACAGTGAAGTTACTAGACGCGGGAAAATTTCTTCTTTGTGATTTTCTCCCTCTTGTGTTCTTAATGCGAATGTCTTTATTGTTTATTCGACTGCTTAAATATTCGCACAATGCTTTCGCATCAAATGTCCATGCTCGCTCGAGCTGAAACCTAAAGCAAAAAAAAAAGCTTCTGCCTTCACAGGGAATCAAACCATTATCCCTCCAATCCCAAGTAGAGCGCAAGCTGCTACTCCACACTGAGCTGCTACTTCAGTCCACCAAGATTAAGATATTCTCAAGAGGTTACATTTCCCTTTCAAGCACCCGTCGAGTGTAAATAAATTGCAGGACAGTGACATTGCCTTCTTATTCATATATATCTGGTTTCTCGACACCGGCTTGAAACTGGCTTTACTAACTGCAGTATCGTGAGCAACTAATGCTTCTCGGAAAACACTTTACCTAATTTCTAAAGTGCAAGAAGCGGATGAGGAGGAAACAGCTTTAATGTGACGTACTGTGAAGCGTCAAGGTTGTCCTCGGCCAGGGTAACCAACGTCAACTGCTCTTCCAGCCGTTCAGAGGCTAAACAAGCCCGCCACGTTAAGGGAGGAGGGTTGGAAAGTGAGAAACCTTGTTTATGCAACGCAGATGTATACATCTTTCTTCTAAATCTATCGACTTACCGAGCAAATCCCACTGAATGTGACACATAAATACGAATTTTAAATCATGCAAACAGGAGTTGTTTTTCCCTAGTGTCCCGCATATAGCAGCATAAGCTAAGAAGGTAGTTAAAACAAAGGGTAGTTTTCATTCTCTACACACGTTGAAATGTTCCCCTTTCGTGCCTCCGCAGTGCCATTAAAACAAAGAAGGAACAACTCCAGAAAGTGTATCGACGTTGAGCGGCCTTTAGCCTAAAACGAGGGGCAAGGTTCCTGTAACTGCTCGTTCGAAACAACCATGTGTATTTTCTCATTTATATCTATTTTTAGCCGTCTTCCGTACCATATAGCGGCAAAGACATTGCGATGTCTAAAAAGGCTTTGTTTTTGTCGCCCTCCATTTTGGAAAAGATAAAGGCTCTAGAAACGGCCGAAGTTCAATGCGCTCCAAACACGTTTTGCGGGAAACTGCTACTCCGATCATTTCTTACCAGCAGAAAAACTAGGAAGCGACTGCACTTCCTGTTCTTCAACCTTTCCCTTTTCTGAATGTCGATCTAGACTGCGTTATGTTCAGATTTAGCGACACATTCATCGAATGACGCAGGTTTGATAACTATAACTTTTTGTCTGCTGTACGAAATGCCATGCTTTGATTAACCTCGGAAGATGCTTCTGTACAGTAAACTCCTGTCGATCTCAGGCATTCTGATTTTTGCAAGATAACGTCACACCACCTTTAAACATCGGAGTTTTTTCTTTTTGCGGCATTCAAGCGAACTGCAAGCCACTGCCCTAAATGCGTTATAATGATAGGATGTTTAAGCCATTTATGAATGTTGACATTCGCCCAGCAGAACAATTCTAGAATGTTAAGCTTTTCGCTGTGTTTCTCAGCTGCCAGAATTAGAAACAAGCTGGGAATTTCAAGGCATGATAAGAATCCTTTAATTTTTCACAAGAGTGGCCTATAATAGGTCACTTATTCAGTGTTGTGTCATTATTTGTTTATCTAATAAAGAACGCCTTCAGACTTGACCCTAGACATGAAAACATACTACGGGCAGGAATGTATGATGCGCATAAATAACTAGAGGAACGAATTCTGGTAAATGCTCCTCACGAAAAGGTAGATTGAAGTGTTCCCTGATTTTAAAGTAGCCCCACCTGATTAGGGGAACTCTTAAATTATAGGTTCTATAAAAATCGAAATCGGTAAGTTCATTGAAGGACACTATAATTTTATGAACATTTTTCAGGACATAACATAAATTTTTAAAGGAAGTAATGCATAGAACCCATGTTGTCCTCTGGCTACTGATAAAAAGAAGTTCACAAAATCCAATGCAATAATACCTGTGGCAGCAAAGGTGCGATGACCGGTGTTACGGTAGATAAAATAAAGGAGTGCCTTGGTAAGCTTTAACGGATAACAGTGCGGTCTTGTATTTTGAGCACGGCCGTTCTGAGAAAGATGTGAGAAAATTGTTGATCATGGTAATAATTGTTTGGAGCTAAATTATAAGCATGAAATGCACGCAAAGGAATATGTTAGGTGCGCGCGCATTTTGGCGCGCAAATATGCAGTGTATTTCTATAGCACAGTGTTCTACTCCTTTTTATTTGCTAATATTACGAGGTGTGGAAAATGTTTAATGTCCAAGCGTGCTTCCATTTATTAGCGTAAAGGTTCCAAGCATGCTTTTTATTACTTGCTATAATTTTGGAGAACAGGAAAAATGTCATTTACTGCCATTTTTGTTGCAATATTAGCGTTTATTCAGGAATTCCAAAAACCTTTGTGGCACACTTACAAGGCTGTCCATCTCCCGCCCAGTTTGAAAACATGAAGAAGCGATATCAACTGAAGGGCTGAAGAGGCATCAGGTCACATTATGCCCATTTATTAAAGAGACACGGTCAATAGAAATACGAGTACTGCGCAGATGGTCAATATAAAAAAAACTACAAACACATAAGGCAAACGTATCAGGGTTGATGTGCAAACGGATCATTTAACAGGTCAAAAAGAAATACATGCAAACATTTGAGGACACTGCAGTCTGAAAGAAGGGACGTTGGCAAGTTTCCGAGGGGCATTTCGATGATAGATGAGCGAGATATCGAAAGGGCAATGACACCCTGGAAGGGTGCACGTCGTCAATATAAGGGCGTTTTTCAGGAAACGGTCAACGACAGGCGATGACCCTCGAAGACAGTTTGCTCATAAATAAGAAAAATAGATAACTAAAAAGCGAACAAGCGTAGTGGCTTTCCTATTAGCCTGCTCTATAGGGAAGACTATAATATAAATGGACACGGGCATTTTATGAAGCATGTTGTTTGGTAAAATATCCGATGGATATCTTTGCGAGACATCAGCGGCGCCACTTGTTGAGACCAAGAAATAAAAGCACGAAATGAAGTCAGTCCGCATGTCGAGCAAGCCAGAACGATGTTGTCAGCTTCAGCTGCCTTTTCCACTATAATGGATATCCTATATAAAAGCGACATGTTTGTGCATTTCGGAACGTGCGCATATTGTAGCAGTAGGCTTCTCAGTGCGGAAGTGGCTACGCGACGACTTAGAAAACAGGTACAGATTGCAGAATAGACTTTTGATTTCGCGCACGCGCTTATATAGCGACTACGATATGGCCTCTGTGATTAGCGTAAACGTTTAACGATTTGCAAAAGCAAACGTTAAGCTGTCACATACCTCCCCTCTGTGAAATGTTCCAACATCACCACAACCACCACTATGAAGTTCTTTTCATTCTACGCTACCTTCTGTTAAAACCAGCAAACGAACTGCTCATCTAAGAGCGTGGATACTTGCGACTATCACGTGTTTATTGTCTTAATACCCTCTAAGTATGATCCGAAATGGTTCCGGTTAGCCCCTTTTCTGTGGTCGTTGCGGTTACGTTAAATGCTAAGAGGTTTTTGTGGTTGGCTGTGTAAAACATCTAAGGTGCGTTCCCTAAAATTGTAGTCTGCAGCCAGTCGGATATAGGGGTCGACAGGTGTTGCAAGCATAATCTCAAGAAACAAATGTCCGTTTCAATTTTGTAGCGACAGCTATACTGCACTAGGTTTTCAAGCCGTCGGCGTGACACCGTATGCCGTATGCTCCGCGGCCCGTCGTGCCGTTTCCTAGCAACTGTCACGTGGTATAAACTGAGAGCTGGGCCAGGCGTTCGGAAAAGAAGAAATAGAAGAAGAGAAAGAAGAAGAGAAGCAAAAAGGAAACAAGAAAAATAGGAAGAATAAGAAGACAGATAACTCGGTGTTGGTAGAGGCGAACGACAACAGCGAGGTGCTAGAACAGAAGGTTCGTTCAAACGTTGTGACGGCGGCCCAACTAGTCCAAGTGTCCGGAGAAACATTCGCTGCAACACTCACAAATTTCGCTCTATGACTATGTTTAAGCCAGGCTTAAGCCCCCCCCCCCCCCCCCTCACCCCCCCCCCCCACCAGAAGTTTTTTCTCTGGAAATAATGTGCATCGTTACCACCTACTGTTACTGCGCAAATAGCATGTATCATTGCTTGCTTATTGTGCATCGTTATTGCATATACACTGCCGTATCCAACCTGCGTGCCGCGTTCACGCTTATAAAATTAGTTTTGGCATGTATGCCTCTTCGTAATTCGCTACGCCTATAATTGCAGGAGCATGAAATTCTTGCTTATGATGCATTGCTAGCGCATATCCACTTGCTTATCTAAACTGCATTCCGCGGACGCGCTGTACGAAATGAACGCTCAAACAGGAAGTGGTCGAATTTCGCAATGAATGCTTCTTCGTTGTGAACCTTGCCCATTATCGCAGTTGCAGAGAAAATCTTGCTTTTTATAGGGCAGATAAGTATCATGAGATACTTAGATATTTGCCAGTGTTTCTCAATGCCTAACCACGTCTCCTGAAGGAGGAAAGCATTGTAGTCCTCGCCTTAAAACGACACATTGCACATTGCATGCAGGCAATCATGCATATGCGTATATTTGTAAGCTGGTTAGAAAAAAAATATTAAAAAGTTTGTTATTTCAGAACGCCTGTATTTTGCCCAAAATGTCAGACCCGACGGCTGCAGTAAGTATAAATATACAATAAAGCGTTAACACCGGTGCAACCGCGATTCTTAATGTGCGGTGAATAAGCGCCTCCCGCTGCCACAGTATGCAGCACGAAAGAGGCACTGCCTAATTTTATTACGTACGTTAGCGGACACGTTACGCAGGTTATTTAGTGTTGGTGGGGTTGTCGCCAGCGGCGCTGTGAATAAAACAACAAGAGCATCGACTTGCCGGGTGGCAGATGGCAGCTCACATGGGCAAGCACTGATTCTTCATTGTTTTTTACTTCTCCCGTTCCTATCCATCGCGTGTTTTCTGCTGTTTTGCAGTTATGATAGCTCACAAGCTTTGCGTGAAGTCGTCCACCAATGTGATTGTATTTTGACACTAATGGCCGGCTAAACGCAAAACAACGCACCACAAGAATTAGCACCAGGCATTTCACAGCCGCATTGTAGAAATGAGCGTGGGGTGTCATAATTTTGACACTAATATGAAGTTTGGTTTCATTCCAGCTGGGTTAAAATCACTGGTATAGGTTTCAATTCCCGGGCATTTTCAGAATTTCCTAGATTCAGAGAAAACGTAGAATTCTTTGGATCTTTTTATTTAAAATATCGGTTAAGCAGTGGTTTGAAGTTCGAAGAAAGAAAGGCATTTCCAAGAAAACTATTTCTAATCCCCAGTGGGAGACAAATAGGTCTTTCTCGCCAATTTTAGATTCCATCTCCATAGTTTCGGCTTCGCCATATATACCTGTCGCCCGAACAAAACGTAATTGGATCAAGTAAAGTTAGTGGCTCCAGAACAGCGCCGGGGAGAATAAATTTTCCAACCTAGTGCCAGCTGTGTGAACTGCACGACAGATGCCAGTTTGCAGGGCCTTCCTTAGTGTCGGCTGCAATTTGTCGCTCCGGGATAGAGACCATATTTCTTGCGAAATAGCACCTCGAGGAGGCTTCTGTCTGAGAACAGTTGCAGTAAAAAACGGTAGTTGCTGCTTATGGCGAAGGAAGGATGGTCATTCATTTAGGCCTTAGGAATGTATGTGGATACCGGTGTGAAGGCAATGGTGCCTTCCATCTAGAAGGAAAAGAATAGAAGTAGTTTTCAGTCCAGACTGTTATGCCTTCCACTTGAATTCGTAAAGGTATTTTGTTTATGACCAGTTATTATTCGCAATAGACTGACGATTCTGCTTTTCAGCGGGTCCTTTAATTAGGCCTATTTGATCACCTTGCTTCCTCACCCTCTTTTTTATGCCATTCAGATAGGCCTAATAAGTAATTTGGCCTAAATATAGTTTGCCTACTGAATGCTTCCACCACTAGAGTACGCGTTTTTGTAAAAGCTACAATACAACTAGCTTTTTAGAGCCTATATTCTAGATCCTTTCGTTCTCAATATTAGAGCTGTTGGAGCCCAGTTAAGACCAATGTTTACTACAGAGTTGGTTTTTTATACGTGATCTGCAATTTTGTTCAACTTCCCTTTTGCCTGTCTGCTGCATACAACGTTAATAACTTGTGTCTGTGCTCTGTGCATAGGATGTGGAAGTTGCTGAAACTCTTGAAAGCAGCGGTTGCAAATATGGTTGAAAGCAAAATGAGCAATCAATTAGCCTTTACTTGGTAATCAGATAATATACACTGTAATCCAGGTATCATCTCAAACATTGACCTATTACACTCTACAGCCGATTAAAGTGTACTCCCTCAATTCGTCCACCTCGCAGCTGTGGTTACTTCTGGAAATATCAATATCATGCCAACAAATATGAACAAATAGAGTACCACATTTCCTGTTTGTTGCTTATTTGCATGAAAACTGTGGGAAATAATGGAATAAGACCTAAACAGAGCAGTTCTCGTTACCAATATTGAATACGTAGGCATGGACATGCGCCTGATGGAATAATCCCTAGAATTAACTTGCAGAATCAAGGGTAATTCATCAGAGTGTATTACCTAGCACGGGGCTACTACTCGACAGTACGAAAACACCTTTGCAGATTTAGCGAAACAGAAATGACAGTGTTTGCCGAAAATGTGCCATTAGGCTTAAAATATATGACTACTTACGCTGACTGCGAACATCGGACTGAAAGAGGAAAACAAGCCCGACCAAAATCTGCCAATATACTGTTTCAAGTACTAAGCTAAATCATCGCCTTTCCCGTGGAACCGCAAAGGTCAGTAAATGCATAAACATACATTATAGTCAAAGTGGCGCATTTTGTACACTGATTAGTATGTTAGGTATGATTTTTCAACAAGTTTTATGTATTAAGCAGGGTGGCTTTCTTGAAAATGGCATAAAGTGTATGTAATCATGCCATAAGTCCCAAATAAAAATCAGGCTCCAGGTTTTCGTAGTCTCTTTTTTTTTTTCTTTTTGAAAAACAGAATCTTCCTCTGCTACTTTTTCCAGCGTATCTGAAAACAATGCTACCATGACAGGGTACTCTTTACTATATTTAAAATCATGGCTGCAAATAGTGCATGACAAGAAATTTAACCAAAAATGCTTCAAGAACGTTTACATAAATTGCCACCCGCGACCACCTAAGTCAGCAGGAAATATCGTTCTGATATACCACAAGAAATGATCAAGAAAATAGATTGTGACTTTCGTTGGAAAGTAATATCGAACGAATGATTCCACTCTAATCATTTTGTTTGTTGTCAATTTTGTCTACGAAATAAACTTCTTCATGCATCCAATAACTCGAAATCGTCTTTTTTAACCGCATGTTTAGGAAAGCAATGTGAAATAATTTACCGTAATGGAAACCGAGCCGGCGCAGATTTTTCCATTTGCGTCGAGAAAAGTGAAGTGGAGTGTCAAGCATACTTAGCACTCCCCTCTAGTCCGAAGAAGTTACCTCCACATAAAAAACTGCGCCTGACAAGTCCCTCATGTGGAAGCTCCTAACCTTGAAGCTCCTTACTAGGTGGCCTCCCTCTCACGAGAGCCCGTTGGCGTCAGGCACAACCCGAGCCCGCTCAACCGAAGCTCGTTGCGTCGTAAGGTCAGAGCAGCCGAGCCGGCCCGCCTCCCAGTCCTCCCGGAAATTGTTGAGTAGCGGGGAGGGGGTGGATTGGGTTTTTTGTTGCGAACGCAATACAATAGTCAAAGTAGCTAGCCGAGGTATTCTATACAAATCTCTACAGTAGCCAAAGTAGACAGGACCGTAACGAGATTAGCGGCAGGGAAAAACAGTCAGACGTTCCATCAGTCATGAAGGACGAGGTCAAGAAAACATTAGAAACTATGAAAAGGGGGAAATCGGCTAAATAGGATCAGATATCTACACATTTGCTAAATGACGGGGGGGGGGGGGGGGGGGGGGGGATATCGTACTAGAAAAACTGGCCACCTTGTATACGCAGCGCCTGGTGTCATCCACGGTGCCGGAACCATAGAAGAATGCAAACATTATCCTTATTCATAAGAAAGGGAACCAAATATTGAGCGAAAGCATTAGCTGCCGGTGACTTAGCGTTCTTCTCTTTTTCTTTTTCCTCAGCTCACATATAAAGCCCCGATTTAACCAAGCCATATGAACGTGCCTTAGTTGCCTATAGGGGTAACGTTAATTCCGGTGTCCTAGCAGGCTGGTTCTGACATAACCGTCCCATGTAAAACGAGAGACCCAAGTTGGTAGCTCCTGCCAGCCCATCTCACTTTTTTGTCACGAGGGACGTGACGCCAGGTGCAGCCTCGTGGTAGCGACCGCGCTTCGCCGACCGCTTGAGTTGGTTGCCCCTCTATCACCCTTGTGTCGCGTGGGGTGTGACATTATAGCGTCGCGTGGGTGCGGCCGCGCCACGCTAAAGGCTAAAAACCTATATCATTCATCATCATCATCACCATCAGCCTGATTATACCCACTGCAGGACGAAGGCCTCTCCCATAATTCTCCACTTAACCCGGTTCTGTGCTAGCTGCATCCACTTAACCCCTGCGAACTTCTTAACCTCATCTGCCCACCTAACTTTCTGCCACCCCCTGCTACGCTTTCCTTCCCTTGGAATCCAGTTTGTTACCCTAAGAGACCATCGATTATCCTCTTTTCGCCCTACATGTCCTGCGCATGCCCATTTCTTCTTATTAATTTCCACTAGAATGTCGGTAACTTGAGTTATTTCTCTGACCCACACTGCACGCTTCCTTTCTCTTAATGTTATCGCTACCATTTTTCGTTCCATAGCCCTCTGCGTTGTCCTCAACTTAAAGGGCCACTGTCCAGGGAAGGCCCTTTTAAGCAAAGGAGCCTAGTGTTTCGATCAGGTACCGGAGATAGTCTGTGCAAAATGCTAGAGACACGCGCGCCGCAGAGCATCGAAAATACAATTCAAAGCTCTTTCAGGCTCTCCTTTGGGAAGCCAGCTTCCCCGTTTCCTGCTCTGGCCCGATGGGCCACAATAATGACGTACGTACCACGAACGACGTCCATTGGTCCGTCTCGCTGACTGACGAGAGAAGGATGGGTGTCTACCGCTCGCTGCGCGCTTTTCCCTCGCCACGGCCAGACTGAATCCAGCGGCGCGCGCTCCCTCGGCCGTTCGTTTTTTTCTTTTCGCGCTCGCGGAGTGGCACGCCCCACCTCCCGCCAAACACGGAGGAGGAAGGGGAATTTGCCTTGCGGAGGCTAGACGACTTCGGGCAGGAGAGTGAAAAACCTTTGCGAGGGAACGGAAGGAGAGACGCACGACAGAATCGGGTGATTGCGGTGGCTGTACTGCGTTATTAGTTACTCTTTTCAAAAACATTTTGCGGCCTTGCGTTCTAGGGGCGAAGTCTCCCAGTCACCGGGGAACAAAATATTTTCGACCGGAGGGCGGACAGTGGGCCTTTAAGTAGAACTCTCTTGGTTAGCCTCCACATTTCAGCCCCATAGATGAGTACAGGTAAGATGCAACTGTTGTATACTTTCCTCTTGAGCGATATCGGTAAGCTGCTAGTAGTAATCTGCGAGGGCTTGCCAAATGCGCTCCATCCTAATCTTATTCTTCTTGCTGTTTCCTTTTCATGGTCCGGATCTTCGGTTACTACCTGTCCTAAGTAGACTTATTCGCCTACTACTTCCAGCACTTCGCTACCTAATATAAACTGCTGTTCCTTCCCGAGGCTGTTGAACATTACCTTAGTCTTCTGCATATTGATTTTCAAGCCTACATATCTTCTCTCTAGGTCATCAATCATTATTTGCAGTTCATCCCCCGAGTTGATTAGCAAGGCAATGTCATTAGCGAATCTCACATTACTGAGGTATTCTCCATCTACCTCTGCTACTAACTGCTCCCATTCCAAGTCTCAATACTTCCTCTAAGCAAGCTGTGAATAGTACTGGGGAGATTGTGTCGCCTTGCCTAACACCTTTCGTTATGGGAATTTTGTTACTTTCTTTATGCAGAACTACGGTTGCTGTGCAGCTACTATATATATCTTCCAGCGCTTTCACGTACGGCTCGTCTACCCCCTGATTTCGCAATGCCTGCATCACCGCCGATGTTTCAACCGAGTCAAATGCTTTTTCGTAATCAATGAATGCTGTGTATAAGGGCTGGTTATATTCCGAGCATTTTTCGATCACCTGATTGATGGTATGGATATGATCGATAGTAGAGTACCGTTTCCGAAAACCTGCTTTGTCCTTTGCTAGATTGCAGTCTAAGGTTGCCCTGATTCTATTAGCGATTACCTTAGTAAATGCCTTACGCGTAACAGACAGTAGGCTGATTGTTCTGTAATTTTTAAGGTCCTTAGATTCCCCTTTCTTATGAATGAGGATAATGTTTGCATTCTTCTATGGTTCCGGCACCGTGGATGACACCAGGCGCTGCGTATACAAGGTGGCCAGTTTTTCTAGTACGATATCCCCCCCCCCCCGTCATTTAGCAAATGTGTAGTTATCTGATCCTCTTCAGCCGATTACCCCCTTTTCATAGTTTCTAATGTTTTCTTGACCTCGTCCTTCATGACTGGTCGAACGTCTGACTGTTTTTCCCTGCCGCTAATCTCGTTACGGTCCTGTCTACTTTGGCTACTGTAGAGATTTGTATAGAATACCTCGGCTAGCTACTTTGACTATTGTATTGCTTTCGCAACAAAAAACCCAATCCACCCCCTCCCCGCTACTCAACAATTTCCGGGAGGACTGGGAGACGGGCCGGCTCGGCTGCTCTGACCTTACGACGCAACGAGCTTCGGTTGAGCGGGCTCGGGTTGTGCCTGACGCCAACGGGCTCTCGTAAGAGGGAGGCCACCTAGTAATTATAAGGTGCAGCCCATTAAGGACCATACCTTTACCCTCCCTGTAAACATAAAGAAAATAGATGCTTTAAATAGTCATCATCTGTGGATCAATAACGTGCACTGATATCGCACAAAATAGGACGCATCTTCTTTTCGCCAACATCGAAACGAAGCCGCTGCGGTCGGGATCCAACTCGAGCACTCCGGCACGGTTATCGGACGTCTTACCTCTGCACCACCACGGGTCTCTCAGATGTCTCGTAAGCGGAGAATTGCGAAACCCTAACCTTCCTCTCCTATCATTTGCCTCTCATAGCCGCTTATCGGCGTTTGTTTTAGTGCTACATCTAGTTATAATTAGTGTACAGGAAAGGAAGGACGTCGTATCTTTCACACTTTCCCCGGCAAGTGTAATTTAGGATGGTACACTATCGCTCCTTTCACCTGGTGTTCCCTGTTGCGAATTTAAGTGTGGGATTTTAGATGACAGGAACGCTAGATAAGAACACATCCGGTAAAACACAATAACCCGGGTTCTGCGACCTCAATTTTATATATTGCAGGAAAAAGGCAGGTCTGCACCACATGATGTGGAAATGCCCGCACAATCCTCCAGATTGTGCTAAAATAATACCGATTCAAAAGACAGGAGACAAAATGAATGTTGCTAACTTCAGACCAATATCATTGACAAGCACTTCATGTAAAATACTAGAGCGTATCATTTTCAAACATATAACCACATTTCTAGAACGTGAAAACATACTATCTCCTCACCAACATGGTTTTCGGGCTGGGTTATCAACCATCACACAACTAACAGAAGTAGTTCATGACCTTACCCTTTGCATTAACAACCGTTCACAAGTTCACATGATTCTACTTGATTTATCTAAAGCTTTTGACTGCGTGAGTCATAACAAGTTAACTGCAAAATTAGAGAACATTATTGGAAAGGGAGAAGTTTCTGCTTGGATAACAAATTTTTTAACAAATCGTTCACAGTTCGTTATAGTCGATCATACGCCATCTGACACCGTCTCTGTCACATCTGGGGTTCCACAAGGCTCAGTTCTCGGCCCACTTCTATTTTTGATCTATATCAATGACATAACGAATAATATAGGGTGCAAAATTAAACTCTTCGCGGATGATTGCGTTATATACAAAGAAATTAAAAGCCACAATGACCATCTCATCCTTTCCGAATCCCTCAGCAGGGTATCCGAGTGGTGCTCCCTCTGGCAAATGTCTATTAATGTTAAAAAATCAGTAGCCATGACAATTACAAGAAAAAAGCAAGCCTCTCTCTTCACCTACAGCGTTAATGGTACACCACTTTTAAAGGTTGATGAATATAAATACTTGGGAATAACACTGACATCAAATATGAATTGGGAGGCACACATAAATAATATTACGACTACAGCACTACAAAAATTATTTTATTTAATAAGACGCCTTAAGACCACACCAATGAATATTAAGCTTCTTGCCTATAAAACCTTTGTCAGACCAATTTTAGAATACGCTAACACAATTTGGTTTCCTTATACAGCAACTAACGTAGCTAAACTCGAACGCGTGCAAAGAAAAGCAGCAAGGTTTATTCACAGCAAATACAGGCGTACAGACTCCCCCTCCCTTCTCTTAGCTCGTTCAGATTTAAACACATTATCGACTAGAGCAAAACAAGCCCGACTAAAATTTCTTTATCAACTACTACACGGCCAGTACAAAATTGATACAACTACGTACATATCGCATTCACTGTCTAGAATAACACGGCACCACCACGAGCATGCGGTAATGGAATACTCTTTTTCTAACGACGCATTCAGGTACTCTTTCTTTCCTCGCGCGATAAGAGAATGGAATCAGCTAAGCTCATCTCTAAAAAACACAAATTCATTGTCGCAGTTCGTAACCCAACTAGAGTTAATCACAAGAGACCATTAATGCTTCTTACTTTTATTCCCGGTTGCCTTTACACGTTACTAACAATTCATAGGTATAATATGGGGTACACCGACTATTGTTATCTTTTTATTTTGTTTGTTTGTTTTTTATGAAATGCTGCCATACTGTTGCGAGTATTGTTCGGTTGTTTTTCCCAAAAATTGTATACTTTGTTGTCCGCATTTATTGGAACTGTTTAGAATTCTTTCATTTCTTTTATATTGTATGCTTGTAACATAACATGTGTTTTGCCCGTCTGCTAGGCTCTCGATTGAGAGCGGCAGTATTGTTAAATAAATAAATAAATAAATTACCCAAATGCAGTGCCAATGTTTGAAGAAGGAGACTGCCCTATCCAGCTCTGAACTAGGGGCCCAACGAACCCTGGTGACACGCGCGGATAGCAGGGGCAACCGCTGGAGTCCCGGGCTAGGGACCCCACCTACACATCCCCCTCCCTTATCTCTATTAGAGAGCTCTAGCCACTCTTCAGTTCAGTTCAGCCGTTCTGTCGTGTCCGACCCTTCGTGACCCTATGGACCATATCACGCCACGCTTTCCGGTCTCTCACTATCTGTCTAACATCACACAACTTCATCTGCAGCACCTCGAGGATGCCATCTAACCATCGCGCTTACTGCCTACCCCTTCTACGGTAACCCTCAACCTTTCCAAGCATCAAAGCTTTCTCCAGCGACTCCTCTTTTCTCATCAGATGACCAAAGTATGAATGAGCAGTCAGGGTTTATTGTCGACAATATCGACTGATGTGATCCTCTGGCAACCCAAGGAACTCTCAAAAGTCTCCGCCAGCACCACGATTCAAACGCGTCTATTCTTCAGTGGTCAGCTTTCTTAACAGTTCAACTCTCGCATCCATAGATCACAACTGGAAAAACCATAGCACGAGTTATACGGATCTTGGTTGGCATTCTGATGTCTCTGCTCTTTACTAGGCGGTCAAGGCTAGCCATGGCTCTCTTTTCAAGGAGCAGGCACTGTACCTCTACTCAATAACGTTTTTCATTCACATCTCAAAGAATCTCACCGATTATGATAGATCTCGCGCACAACTCCCGTCAGACATGTCGTTCTATTGCTACGGTACAATTTTGGTGCTAATTATTCAGTGGGTACCAATTAGTGATCAATTAGTCCTAGGAAATTAGTGTACTTGCTACCCATTTATTGATAATTAGTGCAAATGCTCGCCCCTTATAGGGACACAACACTGGATAAGTTTTTTTGGGGCGCATTGGAAATATTGATGTCTAAAATGTTCGATTCCACTGCAGGTTTGGTACAAACACCATAGAACATTTTTACCGAGAATTTTGCGATAGTGCATGGGCTCGTTTTTATGTATTTCGATGCTGGAAACCATGAGCAGCAACCGCTGTGAAGACTGGTGGTCGACAAACAGACAAATATTTGTTTTCGATTACTGTAAACAAATATTTTACTCCTCGCCAGACAGTACTCAGACATTGTTTTGCTTAGAGTACCGTCCTCTTAAATTTCAGACTCAAGGCTGTTGCAGCACAATAACGCACGCTTCTTCGACAAACGTTTTTGTGGACACTATCACCGCTTCATTCACAGAATTCCAAGCACTGTGGCGTCATCTAGGGGCAAAACCTGAGAGCATGCCTCTCGTGGTGCGAAAGGAGGGGTAGTTTTTATTTAAGGAGGCAGCATAGAGGAGGAGGAGGAATAACTTTATTCGATGTCCGGCAGAATTTAATGCTACCCCGCCTAGGTCTCCCACGTGAGAACGTCGAGATCTTATCTCTTCGTCGCCGTGATGGCCTGCTGGAGGACCCATATTGGTCGTTGAGGCTGAAGCTGCGCAGAGTGGCTGACCACCTAGACGAGAGGATTTCGGGATTAGAGCCTTTTAATTGTACCTTGCACTCCGAGATTATGTGCTTATGTGTTGCGATGTTTGTCTTGCAGACCTTGCATGTATTGAGGCATATATTTCGAATCAAGGCTTGTTTTACTTCAGCAGGTTCGGGTATGTATTTGTAATTGCCTCTAGGCGACTGTCTGAGCTCTACATAGCTTGCTGTAAGGTGGAGGGAAGGTCCGGTAGGCCAGGTAGAAGGCTTTGGTTAAATCATTAAAGCTCGTCATTCTATCTCTCCCCCTTCTCCAAGACTCTATCTGGCAAGGTAAGCGAGACCTCGTGCTACTGAGTAAGCGACGTCGTTGAGGTTGGTGTTATGCAGAGAGACGTTCACCATACGTGCCGGGAACCACACTAGCTGATCTTGTTGTCAGGTGAGAGTTTCACGTCCTTGATTATTCGGCAGGCTTCCACGGATATTCTCCCCTGGGCAATAGTTCTTTATTGCCGTGCGCACCTCGCTGACAACGATCCCGCAATCGGGATCAGATATGGCAAGTGCGATGTCTACTTCTTCGGCCACTTCATCGTGTCGGGACTTTATGCTGGCGGAGTGGACAAGCGTTCCGGCAGTATCGACAACCGCGACAGCGTATCGACGATCGTCTTGTTAGTCGGCAGCGTAAACGAAGCGCACTTGCCTCGCTTTTTCGTAGTTCCGCAGCCGAGCTGCGGCTCTGGCTTGTCTTCTGCCTTGATTGTACGCCGGATGTACGTTTTTCGGAACTTGTGCGACTCGGATGCCGTCCCTGATGTTGGGCGGGATTGCTTCTTTCTCCCCGCGTTGAGGGTGGTAGCCAACGCAAGCTTCTCGTGTATGTCCTGTCCAGCTGCGGTGGTCGTCTGTCTTTCTAGCTGGGCTATGTCCCGCTCTTCTACGAATTTGTCCAGTGTTGTAGAATTCTAATTGTAGCAGGAGCTCGGTACTAGTCGAATCTGGCAAATCCAAGCGCCGTCTTCTACACCTTGTGTATAATTACGTCTATTTTGTTCTTCGCCTTGTACCAATTGTAAAAGGCAGTCACGTAGATGATGGGACATATGACAAAGGAGTGCACGAGTCGTGTCAGGCTCACCTCCCCTATGCCACCTCTCTCCTATTAGTGACTCTCTTTAGTAATCTCATAGCATTGGCAGTCTTGTGTATAAGCTTACTGACTGTCTCGCCATTTACGCCGTTGGATTCGATGATCATGCCTAGAACTTTCATTTTTTTTTCACGATGGAAATGGTTCCGCCTTCACTCGCGTTAACCTGATTTGTTCATATTGCCGCGAAACCTTCAAAACTGTATTTGTTGTTTTTACAGCCGCCGCCACACGGCCTTATCACTCTGATTCTGGATCGCGTATCAGTTCTGTATTCTTTGTTTGTTAATGCGCGATGTCGCGAGTCACACCTTTATCAGTTTCGTTGTAGCGCAAGATGCACCGAGATCTGTCCCGAAGATTCCGGCCACTCGTGTGTCTTTCTACAATGTTCCATCTTGTGCTGGTAGCTGTTTGCGACGTTATCTAGATTGTTCTGAGCAGCCTTTAAATTGAGCGTTGACGAGTGTGACGTACATTCTTTGTTCGACAACCGACGAGCACGTTTGTTGCTATCGCCGCCGCCGAGTTGCTTAGTTCTTTTGCGGGCGCAAGCCAGCGCCAATAAAGAGTTATTTCAGTAGCATCACGCCTGTGTTTTCTTTTGGCGTGTACGGCTTTGTCACCACTACGTGACATCTGGTGGAGGTGCTGCCTTTGATCCTTCAAGCGAAGACCCAAGCCGTGTTCCTGTCGCTCTGGAAGACCAGCCTGCAGGTCACCGAGCCAGCGCCGACTTCAAGGCCTACAACCCGAATACAGTCTGCTGCCTGACCTCATTCGATTTCGGAAGGCATCGACGCTGACAATGGCCCAGCCGACAGCACCGGTTGTTTTCGTCCAACCCCGTGAGCCCCCCTGCTTCCATGGACGACCGAATGAAGATGCTGGAGACTGGATGGACCTTTTCGACCGTGTGGCAGAATTCAACTGCCGGAACGACGCTGCTAAACTCAGGCAGGTCTACTTTATTCTTCAAGGACATGCCTGAGTTTGGTTCGAAAATCATGAGGCAGCTATGAAGGACTGGGAGATTTTTAAGGAAGCGTTTTTGACTGTCTTTTCAAGCGTCGTCCGAAAAGAAAGAGCCCAGGCCCTCCTTCAGTCAAGACTTCAACTTCCTAACGAGCCTGTCCTGGCGTACGTTGAGGAAATGAAGCGCCTCGTCCGCCGCGCCGACCCTAACATGACTGAAGGTGAGAGAGTCAAATTTTTAATGCGAGGCGTTAAAGAATCGCTTTTTGCAAATATTGTCCGAAATCCACGAAAAACCGTGGCGGAATTTGAAACGGAAGCGTCTGCCATCGAGAAGACGTTTGTCACCCGGATGCGCCACTACAAGCGACCACTTCAGCCAGACTACTCAACCCACTTCAGCCAGACTAATACAACCCCAGCGCATCTGCGAGCGGTGAGAACCTTTGGGTCCTCATACGGGAGATCGTGCAAGAGGAGCTCCACCGATTCATGCCATCATCGCAACAACCCCAGGTTGTTGCGATGATGGCATGAATCACACACGCACACAGAGTTTAAACAGTCTACAATCTCCACGAATTTTGTGCTCCCTATTCTTGAATATAGTACTTTTCGCAGCAATTGTAGGTGTGGAGAATTTTCCACAGATAAAAGAGAATGTTGAAAGTCTGTGTGAACAAAATAGGACGTTCCCTTCAATTAGGAAATTTTCGTGTAACTCATATGTGGCAGCGAATGGTGCAAATGAAACGTTAAATCAAGATTAGGAGCTTCCACATGAGGGACTTGACAGTCCCAGTTTTTTATGTGGAGGTAACTTCGGACTAGAGGGGAGCGCTAAGTATGCTTGACACTCCACTTCACTGTTCTCGACGCAAATGGAAAAATCTGTGCCGGCTGGGTTTCCATTACGGTAAATTATTTCTCATGCTTTCCTAAACATGCGATTAAAAAAGACGATTTCGAGTTATTGGATGCTTGAAGAAGTTTATTTTGTAGACAAAACTGACAACAAACAAAATGATTAGAGTGGAATCATTCGTTCGATATTACTTTCCTACGAAAGTTACAATCGTATTTTCTTGATCTTTTCTTGTCGTATATCAGAACGATATTTTCTGCCGTGGTCGCGGTGCCGTTTATGTAAACGTTCTTCAACATATTTGGTTAATTTTCTTTTCATGCACTTTTTGCAGCCATGATTTTAAAGATAGTAAAGACTACCCTGCCATGGTAGCATTGTTTTAGGATAGGCTAGAAAAAGTAGCAGAGGAAGATTCTCTTTTTCAAAAAGAAAAGAGACTACGAAAACCTAGAGCATGATTTTTATTTCGGACCTAAGGCACGATTAACATACACATTATGGTATTTTCAAGAAATCCACCCTGCTTAATACATAAAACTTGTTAAAAAATGATACCCAACATGCTAATCAGTGTACAAAATGCGCCACTTTGACTATAATGTATGTTCATGCATTAACTGACCTTTGCGGTTCCACGGAAAAGGCGATGATTTAGCTTAGTACTTGAAACAGTATATTGCTGATTTTGGTCGGGCTTGTTTTCCTCCTTAAGTCCGGTGTTCATAGTCAGCGTAAGTAGTCATATATTTTAAGCCTAATGACACATTTCCGGCAAACACTGTCATTTCTGTTTCGCTAAACTGCAGAGGTGTCTTCGTACTGTGCAATTACCCCCTTCGACAAGTAACACCCGTGAAAAATAATTCACTGTGATTAATTACGTACCCTTGATTCTGCAAGTTAATTCCAGGCATTATTCCATCAGGCGCATGTCCACGCCTACGTATTCAATATTTGTAACGACAACTGCTCCGTTTAGGTCTTATTCCATTATTTCCCACAGTTTTCATGCAAATAAGCAACAAACAGGAAATGTGGTACTCTATTTGTTCATATTTGTTGGCATGATATTGATATTTCCAGAAGTAACCACAGCTGCGAGGTGGACGAATTGAGGGAGTACACTTTAATCGGCTGTAGAGTGTAATAGGTCAATGTTTGAGATGATAACTGGATTACAGTGTATATTATCTGATTACCAAGTAAAGGCTAATTGATTGCTCATTTTGCTTTCAACCATATTTGCAACCGCTGCTTTCAAAAGTTTCAGCAACTTCCACATCCTATGCACAGAGCACAGACAAAAGTTATTAACGTTATATGCAGCAGACAGGCAAAAGGGAAGTTGAAGAAAATTGCAGATCACGTATAAAAAACCAACTCTGTAGTAAACATTGGTCTTAACTGGGCTCCAACAGCTCTAATATTGAGAGCGAAAGGATCTAGAATATAGGCTCTAAAAAGCTAGTTGTATTGTAGCTTTTACAAAAACGCGTACTCTTGTGGTGGAAGCATTCAGTAGGCAAACTATATTTAGGCCAAATTACTTATTAGGGCTATCTGAATGGCATAAAAAAGAGGGTGAGAAGCAAGGTGATCAAATAGGCCTAATTAAAGGACACGCTGAAAAGCAGAATCGGCAGTCTATTGCGAAAAATAACTGGTCATAAACAAAATAGCTTTACGAATTCAAGTGGAAGGCATAACAGTCTGGACTGAAAATTACTTTTATTCTTTTCCTTCTAGGTGGAAGGCACCATTGCCTTCACACCGGTATCCACATACGTTCCTAAGGCTTAAACGAATGACCATCCTTCCTTCACCATCAGCAGCAACTACCGTTTTTTACTGCAACTCTTCTCAGACAGAAGCCTCCTCGAGGAGCTATTTCGCAAGAAATATGGTCTCTATCCCGGAGCGTTGCAGCCGACACTAAGGAAGGCCCCGCAAACTGGCATCTGTCGTGCAGTTCACACAGCTGGCACTAGGTTGGAAAATTTATTCTCCCCGGCGCTGTTCTGGAGCCACTAACTTTACTTGATACAATTACGTTTTGCTCGGGCGACAGGTATATATGGCGAAGCCGAGACTATGGAGATGGGATCTAAAATTGGCGAGAGAGGCCTATTTGTCTCCCACTAGGGATTAGAAATGGTTTCCTTGGAAATGCCTTCCCTTCTTCGAACTTCAAACCACTGCTTAACCGATAATTGAAATAAAAAGATCCAAAAAATTCTACGTTTTTTGTGAAGCTAGGAAATTATGAAAATGCGCGGGAATTGAAACCTATACTAGTGATTTTAACCCAGCTGGAATGAAACCAAACTTCATATTAGTGTAAAAATTATGACGCCCCACGCTCATTCTTACAATGCGGCTTTGAAATGCCTGGTGCCAATTCTTGAGGTGCGTTGTTTTGCGTCTAGCCGGTCATTAGTGTCGAAATACAATTATATTGGTGGACGACTTCATGCAAAACTAGTGAGCCATCATAACTGCAAAAACAGCAGAAAACACGCGATGGAGAGGAACGGGAGAAGTAAAAAACAACGATGAATCAGTGCTTGCTCATGTGAGCTGCCATCTGCCACCCGCCAAGTCAATGCTCGTGTTGTTTTATTCACAGATCCGACGGCGATACCGCCACCAACACTAAATAATCTGCGTAACGTGTCCTCTAACGCTACGTATAAAAATTGGGCAGTGCCTCTTTCGTGCTGCATACTGTGGATGCGGGAGGCGCTTATTCATCTCACATTAAGAATCGCAGTTGCAATGGTGTTAACGCTTTATTGTATATTTATACTTACTGCAGCCGTCACGTCTGACATTTTGTGCAAAATACAGGCGTTCTGAAATAACAAACGTTTTAATATTTTCTTCTAACCAGCTTACAAATATACGCGTATGCATGATTGCCTTCAGGAGACGTGGTTAAGCGTTGAGAAAGACTGGGCGGAGGGGGGGGGGGGAGGATCTTAAGCAAGAGCGCGAAATCTGTGAGTGTTGCAACGAATGTTTCTGCGAACACTTGGACTAGTTGTGCTGCCGTCACAACGTTTGAACGAACCTTCTGTCCTATCAACTCGCTGTTGTCGTTCGCCTCTACCAACACCGAGTTATCTGTCTTCTTTTTCTTCCTAGTTTTCTTGTTTGCATCTTTTTCTTTCTCTTCTTCTACTTTTACTTCTTTCCTCGAACGCCTGGCCCAGCTCTCAGTTTATACCACGTGACAGTTGCTAGGAAACGGCACGACCGGCCGCGGAGCATACGGCATACGGTGTCACGCCGACGGCTTGAAGCCCTAGTGCAGTATAGCTGTCGCTACAAAATTCAAACGGATATTTGTTTCTTGAGATTATGCTTGCAACACCTGTCGACCCCTATATCCGACTGGCTGCAGACTACAATTTTAGGGAATGCACCTTTGATATTTTACACAGCCAACCACAAACACCTCTTAGCATTTAACGTAACCGCAACGACCATAGAAAAGTGGCTAACCAGAACCATTTCGGATCATACTTAGAGGGTATTGTCGTGATTGTCGAAAGTATCCACGCTCTTAGATGAGCAGTTCGTTTGCTGGTTTTAACAGAAGGTAGCGTAGAATGAAAAGAACTTCATAGTGGTGGTTGTGATGGTGTTGGGAAATTTCACAGAGAGGAGGTCCGTGACAGCCTGACGTTTGCTTTTGCCAATCCTTAAACGTTTACGCTAATCACAGAGGCCATATAGTTGTCGCTATATATGCGCGTGCGCGAAATCAAAATGCTATTCTGCAATCTGTGCCGGTTTTCTAAGTCTTCGCGTAGCCACGTCCGCACTGAGAAGCCTACTGCTACAATATACGCACGTTCCGAAATGCACAAACATGTCGCTTTTATATAGGATATCCATTATAGTGGTCAAGGCAGCTGAAGCTGCCAACATCGTTCTGGATTGCTCGGCATGCAGACTGACTTCATTTTGTGCTTTTATTTCTTGGTTTCAACAAGTGGCGCCGCTGATGTCTCGCAACAAAGTCCAGCAGATATTTTACCAAACAACATGCTTCATCAAATGCCCCGTGTCCATTTATATTATAGTCTTCCCTATAGAGCAGGCTAGTAGAAAAGCCATTACACTTGTTAGTATTTTAGCTATCCATTTCTCTGATTTATGAGCAAACTGCCTTTGAGGGTCATCGCCTGTCGTTGGCCGCTTCTTGAAAAACGCCCTTATATTGACGATGTGCACCCTTCCAGGGTGTCATTGCCCTTTCGATATCTCGCTCATCTGTCATCGAAATGTCCCTCGGAAACTTGCCAAGTACACAATCTTTCAGATGGCAGTGTCCTCAAATGTTTGCATGTATTTCTTTTTGACCTGTTAAATGATCCGTTTGCCCATCAACCCCGTTACGTTTGCCCTACGCTTTCGTAAATTTTCTTTTTATATTGACCATCTGCGCAGTACTCGTATTTATATTGACCGTGTCTCTGGTAAATGGGCATAATGTGACCTGATGCCTCTTCAGCCCTTCAATTAATATAGCTTATTCATGTTGTCAAACTGGGCTGGAGATGGACAGCCTTGTAAGTGTGCCACAAAGCTTTTTGAAATTCTTGAATAAACGCTAATATCTTAACAAAAATGCCAGTAAATGACATTTTTCCTGTTCTTCAAAATTACAGCAGGTAATAAAAAGCATGCTTGGAAGCTTTCAGCTAATAAATGGGAGCACGCTTGGACATTAAACATTTTCCACACCTCGTAATATTAGCAAGTAAAAAGGAGTAGAACGAATACTGTGCTATAGAAATACACTGCATATTTGCGCGCCAAATTGCGTGCGCACCTAACATATTCCTTAGCGTGCATTCCATGTTTATAATTTAGCTCCCAACATTTATTACCATGATCAACAATTTTCTCACATCTTTCTCAGAACGGCCGCGCCCAAAATATAAGACCGCACTGTTATCCGTTAAAGCTTACCAAGGCCCTCCTTTATTTTATCTACCGTAACACCGGTCAACGCACCTTTGCGGCCACAGGTATTATTGTACTAGATTTTGTAAACTTCTTTTTATCAGTAGCCAGAGGACAACACGGGTTCTATGCATTACTTTCTTTAAAAATTTATGTAATATGTCCTGAAAAATGTTCATCAAATTTCAGTGTCCTTCAATGCACATACCGGTTTCAATTTTTATAGGACCCATAATTTAAGAGCTCCCCCAATCAGGTGGAGCTACTTTCAAACCAGGGAAAACTTCAATCTACCTTTTCGTGAGGAGCATTTACCAGAATTCGTTCCTCTAGGTATTTATGCGCATCATACATTCCTGCCTTTAGTTATTGTTCATATGTAGGGACAACTCTGAAGGCGTTGTTTATTAGATAAACAAATAATGACGCAGCACCGAATAAGTGACCTATTATTGGCCACTGTTGTGAAAAGTAAAAGGATTATTATTGTGCCTCGAAATTCTCAGCTTGTTTCTAATTCTGGCAGCTGAGAAACATAACGAAAAGCTTAACATTCTAGAGTTGTTCTGCTGGGCGAATGTCAACATTCATAAATGGCTTAAACATCCTATCATTATAACAAATTTCCGGCAGGGGCTTGCAGTTCGCTTGAATGCCGCAAAAAGAAAAAACTCCGATGTTTGAAGGTGGTGTGAAGTTATCCTGCAAAAATCAGAATGCCTGAAATTGACAGCAGTTTACTGTACAGAAGTATCTTCCGAGGTTAATCAAAGCATGGCATTTCGTACAGCATACAAAAAGTTATAGTTATCAAACCTGCATCATTCGATGAATGTTTCGCTAAATCTTAACCTCAACGCAGTCTATAGATCGACATCCAGAAAAGGGAAAGGTTGAAGAACAGGAAGCGCAGTCGCTTCCTAGTTTTTCTGCTGGCAAGAAATGATCGGAGTAGCAGTTTCTCGCAAAACGTGTTTGGAGCGCATTGAACTTCGGCCGTTTCTACAGCCTCTATCTTTTCCAAAATGGAGGGCGACAAAACAAAGCCTTTTTAGACATCGCAATGTCTTTTCCGCTATATGGTACGGAATACGACTAAAAATAGATATAAATGAGAAAATACACACGGCTGTTTTGAATGAGCAGTTACAGGCACCTTGCCCCTCGTTTAAGGCTAAAGGCCGCTCAACGTCGATACACTTTCTGGAGTTGTTCCTTCTTTATTTTAATGGCACTGAGGAGGCACGAAAGGGGAACATTTCAACGTGTGTAGAGAATAAAAACCACCCATTGTTTTAACTACCTTCTTAGCTTATGCTGCTATATGCGGGACACTAAGAAAAAACAAGTCCTGTTTGCATGATTTAAAATTCGTATTTATGTGTCACATTCAGTGGAATTTTCTTGGTAAGTCGATAGATTTAGAAGAACCATGTACATCTGCATTGCATAAACCAGGTTTCTCACTTTCCACCCCCTCCTCCCTCAACGTGGCGGGCTTGTCTAGCCTCTGAACGGCTGGAAGAGCGGTTGACATTGGTTACTCTGGCCGAGGACAACCTTGACGCTTCATAGTACGTTATATTAAAGCTGTTTCCTCCTCATCCGCTTCTTGCACTTTCGGAAATAGGCTATTTCCGAGAAGCATTCCTTGCTTACGATACTGCAGTTAGTAAAGCCAGTTTCAAGCCGGTGTTGAGAAAGCAGATATATATGAATAAGAAGGCAATGTCACTGTCCTGCAATTTATTTACACTCGACGGGTCCTTGAAAGGGGAAATGTAACCTCTTGAGAATATCTTACTCTTGGTGGACTGAAGTAGCAGCGCAGTGTGGAGTAGCAGCTTGCGCTCTACTTGGGATTGGAGGGATAATGGTTTGATTCCCTGTGAAGGCAGAAGCTGTTTTTTTTTGCTTTAGGTTTCAGCTCCAGCGAGCATGGAAATTTGATGCGAACACATTGTGCGAACATTTACGCCGTCGAATAAACAATAAAGACATTCGCTTTAAGAACACAAGAGGGAGAAAATCACAAGGAAGAAATTTTCCCGCGTCTAGTAACTTCACTGCCGCAATGATGAACCACTTAGCGTCTGCTGCTAAGCAGGCTATTTCACTTTCCATTCGGCCACATTTTCAGAAAAGAAGTTTTACAGTTTTTCTATATGGTTAGGGTTTATTTGATGGCTCTGGGACTGGGAAGATCAGCGGCGAACACAGCGCGTAGACAGTCAGGTCGAACTCAAGCATCGATAACTATGCTACTGAACGAAATGTTCCCCCCGTACTTCTTCCTCTTCACTACTACCCAGAGGGGCCATTCTGGCCTCTTACGGCCTGTGCAAGACGACAAGGTGGTATTAGGGAGCTTGAGGCGCTGGGCGTGAATAATCTCGTGTCCCCGCCGGGGTAGATCATGACACGGCGTAAGAGTTTCCACGACATCATTAACCGGAGGTGCGCTCCAGAACACGTTATGGGCCGTGGTATTTGGCAAGAAATTTCGAAGGCTGCCCAGTAACATTGGAAGGTACCCACAGCCACACAAGAGCGCCAGACGCGAAGTCCGGTGTGAGAGTGTTGGTTGTCATGGTTGGTTTTAAAGCTGTGCTGGGGGTTAGTCGTGAACACGCTGGCAATTTTTCGACAGTGTTCCGCATGTTCGGTGGCTTCAGAAGCAAGAGTACACTCGATATGTCAGACTGATACGGCAGTATGGGTTCGATTGTAACGGAGGAATGATGGCTGTAGAGAATAAAAAAATAAGAGAAACCAGTTGCAGACTATGTTGCGGTATTGTAAGCGTAAGTGACATACGGAAGGACGAGGTCCCAATTTAAGTGGTTGCAGGTGACGTACATAGAGAGCATACCGCCAAGGGTACTATTGAAACGCTCAGCGAAGCCAGTAGTCTGGTGATGATAGGCGGAGGTGGTTTTATGAATAATGTTGCACTTGTTGAGCAAGGCTTTCGCAACATTACTCAAGAAAATGCGTCCTCTGTCGCTGAGCAGCTCTAAAGGTGCGCCGTGGTAAAGAACAAATCGCTACAAAATGAAGGAATCTACTTGTTATGCTCTGGCAGATAGACGGGCGGCGGTCTTTGCATATATCGTCAGATGATGAACGACTACGATTGCCAAGCGGCCAAGTTTAGGGAAGTGGCCTGTATAAATCAATGCCGACGAGGTCGAAAGGGCTTGGTTGGCAGGGTAACAGCAGCAATTCCTCAGCAGAACTTTATGAGATGGCTTGCGACGTTGACAGGTGAGACATGAGCGAACGTGCTTACGTACGAAGGTGTACATGCCCCGCCAGTAGAAACACATTCGGAGACAAGTGTATATCTTGAAGAAGCCCGCGTGACTGGACTGTGAGTCAGCGTGGAAAAGTCCTAGATTTGCGAACGTAGCTGCCAGGGAACAACGAGCAACCACATGCGGCCACCTGCGGAGTAGCTGCATTGGTAATGCAGGTTATCACGAATGCGAAGTAGGAATCATGGCGACGGAGAGCCCGCAATGGAGAAGCAGCCGTAAGATTGGAGATGAAATTGAGGAGAGAAGTTATCTAAGGACCTTTCTACTGCGCTGACGGCATGTCGTTGGTGGGAAGTGATGGCGGGGAATCAGCGGAAGAGGAAAGGCTCGCGACCTCAGCTTTAAAAGAGCAGCGGGAAAGGGCATATGCGTTGTCATGATTGTGGCCGGAACGGTAAACAACGCGGACATCCTATTCCTGAAGGCAAAGAATCCATCTTGCCAGTCTGCCAGGCGGATCTTTCACTGACGAATGCCAGCAAAGCGCGTAGTGGTACGTCACTACCTCAAAAGGGCCGCCATAGAGGTAAGGGTGGAATTTAGTAAGACACCAAATAATGGCTAAGCACTCTTTTTCAATGAAAAAGTAATTTTATTCAGCCTTCGTGAGTGTACGGCTAGCAAAGGCGACCACGTATTCAGAATGATCTGATTTGCGCTGATCGAGTACAGCGCCGAGAATAGCGCCACTGGCGTCCGTGTGGACCACGGTAGGCACTATGAGGTTGAAGTGACGCCGAACAGGCGGTGCCGTGAGGATCCGGCGCAAAGTATTGAAGGCATCGGTTCAACGTTGGCGACAACAGCGAAAGGCCGGAACTGCCGGACAGAAGTTCTGTCAAAGGAGCAGCGATGGAAGAAAAGGTTTTAATAAAGCGACGAAAGCAAGAGCACAGCCCGAGGAAGCTACGTAGAGCTTTGATAGAAGTTGGTTTGGGAAAGGCTGCTACGGCACGACATTTGGCATGGTCTGGTGATACACCTTCTTTGGAGACAACGTGACAGAGAACGGTGAACTGGCGGGCGGCAAAATGGCATCTTTTTCAAATGTAGCTGCAGTCCGGCAAGTCAAAATGTGCTTCAAAGGGTTAGAGGTGGGTGTAAAACTCAGGACAAAAGACGACGTTGTTGTCGAGGTAGCACAGGCATGTCTTTCACTTTAGGCCACGTAAAAGGGTGTCCATCATCCGCTCAAATGTTGCAGAAGCATTACAAAGGCCAAACGGCATAGTGGATTGGTGGGCGCTGAATAACACAAGGACAGAGAGAAGAAAACATGGGACTGGCGCCCACCAATTCCCCATGAACAACCTTCAACTCGACCAAGTTACCCTTCTGCCAAACGACAAAACTGTAAATTTGTACAAACCGTCTGGAGTTGCAAAGGCGGTTTTTGCCAATTAGCCGCTTTCAGGGGAATCTATATCTACCCGGAACGTAAGTCTAGGGAAGAAAAGCGCTCGGCTCCTTGCAAATAATCGAGAACGTCGTCGATGCGCGGGGAGAGTAGACGTCCTAGCAAGTAATCTTATTAAGGCGACGATAATCGGCACAGAAGTGGATAGAACCATCTTTCATTTTTACGATGACAACAGGTGGCGCCAAAAGAGTGTTGGGATCAGGACTGAGGGCTGAATCACACCGTTTTGGTGCATTTGGCCGACTTTCTCTTTAACAGCTTGGCGTTCGGTCGCAGGCACAGGATAGATTACTGTCGTATTAGTACATGGATGCCGCAGTCGATGCGATGAGTCACTGTAGAAGTGTGACCCAAAGAAATTTGATAAGATTCAAAGGCGGAGCGAAAGCGTTGTAGTAGGCTCAAAACTTGTATGCGCTGCCCTTGGGGAACATTGGCGTGGATGGAATGGCGGAACAAGTCTGTAGAGAAGGGAGAGGGCGAAGCTGAATGGAGCTGAGCGCAGTCACGTTAAATTGCGGTGCGTCGTCAGGCTCCTAAGAGATTAGAAGATATGCGATTGGCTGGATACTACTGAAACATTCACCATGGCGCAAGCAGTTGGGGAGGTGAACGGGTTCAAGACCCATAACATGGAACATCCAGACGAAATAGCGAGCACAGAACAGGTCAACCGAAGGTACCTGCGGCGCGGGAAAGTATGGGCTGTTGCGAAGAGAGCAGCGTCATTGCTAGCAGAGTTACAAGCGACACGAACATGCACAGAAGAGCAGGTAGGAAGGTGGATATCTTCGGTAACGAGGGCTTTAGCTCAGGAATTCGGCGGAGCAGCGTCTGCCAAAGTATAGAGTAAAGTCAAGAACACGACTTCAGCGCGAGCACAATCGATGACACCAGCCTGACGCGACAGGAAATTCCAGCCTAAGTTGAGCGCATGAGAGCAAGAGGGCAGCACGACAAACACGATTGTAGACAATGAGCCCTGGATCGTGACTTGAGCGACTCATGCTGCTAACAACGTAATGTGTTCAGTATTAGAGGTGCGCAGAAAGAGTCCTGCAACTGGCGTCTTCACTTCCTTTAACCAGCGACAAAGATTAGCGTCGAAAAATGACATCGCAGCACTGGTGTTAAAAGAGCCATGGCTGAAATGCCCTGAACAAAAACTTCTATAAGGTAGGGAGGTTAACAACGCGGTCTTTGAAAGTTCAATGGGGACTCAGCTTTTGCCTCAAGAACTGTGGCATCTAGGTTTTCTCTTGATTATTCAGGCTTCCGGACGGTCAAACACCTCTCAGAGCGTCATTTTAAGGTGGCCTAACTTCGGATACCCCCCAAGTGTGTCCGGTACCACAGGTTAGCCACGCCGGTAAGATAAAATATCACGTTGTTATGCTTTGTGTCGTCGTCCCATTTGTAAAGGTTCACCCGTTCTTAGGAGCTGAGCCAATCTTCTATGTCATGGTCTTCGGTCCCGCTAAAGATATGAGTCCCGCTGGCGAAGAGAGCCGGTACAGATGACAGCCGGGCTCACCTGCACAGCTTCGCGTATAACGCCCACAGGGGTTGGGGGTGTCAGAAGAGTGCGGCTGCTGAGCTCCAAGATCAATGTTTTTACCCAGCACCTCCAGCAAATGTAGGATGAGGGTTTATTTGACGGTACGGGGACTGGGAAGATCAGCGGCAACACAGCCCGTAGACCGTCAGGCCGAACACACACAGCGATAACAATGCCACTAACTGATATGTTCTCTACGTACTTTTTCCTCTTCTGAATATTTAAGCATTGCATACCACTTGAGCGACCAATACTTCTTCTCTAGGTTGATCCCGTGAGATCTCAAGAGGAATAATATAGCATAGAAGCCCTGCCTTCTTGCGGGCTGTGAAAGTAAGAGAATTATATCTTGCCACCTTGTTTCCTATGCCCACAGCGAGTAATCCTAAATGTTTAATTGCTTCAAGCCTGGTTTTAAAGGTTAAACTATGCCTTTAAATAATGACGCCTCATGTTGCAGAGAAGCCCAATTTGGGATCTGGCCTCTGCATCATATTTTTATTGAGCAGACCCACAACATTTCTGCTCTATCCTATGTGAACATGAAATGTTAGGGCGCATAATAGTGTCCCGACACCTTTTGTATTAGATCACAGCAATCACCCACTTTACTGGAAAATGCTACAAGTCATGCTTACATCAGCACATTTATTCTGACGCAGGTCTATTTTAATCTGGACCATTTTAAGGTCCATTTTAAAGGTCCATTTAAGTGTGGACGGGACCGTATGCGCACAACTACTGCCTGAACTCTTTCAGTCATACTAATTGTGCGTAACAAATGATTACCACAATTTTAGATGCACAGTACGAAGAAGCTAGAGGATGTTCTAAGAACCAGCTCTTCAACATCGCACCATCGGTAAATATTAGTTTTTGATATAACACTTATTTATACTTTCACGTTACGGCCAAACCAGACACGTCAACTTTTTTTAGTGAAAGTTTATTAGCTTGAACATATTTATAAAGTGCATAAAAATACAGAGGAGGGCCCCATAGTCAGAAGACTGCACCGGGACCTTTATTCTTTATTCTGTTATCCCAATAATTGTGTGTATACTTCAGCTTTGATGTCGTAGTGGTGGGAGCCGAAAATGCCCACAGCCGAGAACATCCTCTTTGGGAGAGTTCAATGATGAGCATTTCAATTTTTGACTTCTCTCAGGTGCTTGTTTTTGAGCGCCATTGTGCAGGATTATCTTCCACTAGCTATATTTAGGTCTTCGCGCTAGCATGAGGTTGATGAACAGCAAAAAGTGGTTATTTGGTCTTACGTCGAAGTGTAAGTAAGGCCTGCTAGTAGAACGTACACAAAAAACTGAAGCAAATAAAGGTGAGTGCTAAATCGGAGTATGTGGAAAAGAGTGTTAGTCCAACCTTCACATGCCTTTGTGATGTATCCACAAGCAACGTGGGTGCTCTTTCGTTCCATTTTACAACGCATTTTTCAGCTATAATTTTGCCAGAGAAATGCACACATATACCTGACGTTTCATGAGAATAAACCAAAATTGACGTGGTCGATGAACGACCTTGAATATTGTTGAAATCGTGAATGGCGCGCGGTATGATCCAGCAGCCAATATTGTTGAACATCGTGTAATTTCTAGAAAGGTAGGTGCGCTGGGAACAACTGACGCAGAAATGTGAAATGTGCGCACACAATGACGAAGTTATATATAGATTTGCATATCATGCTTTAAACCGTACCACCCAGAATGAGCGTCTGAATCTTCACCCAATATCTATTTCATTGTGTGAAATGACGGTATGAAATTTGTTGGCATTACCAGTAGTCGGAAGGCTCAGCATTTCCTAATGAGCTTTACAACCTAAGAATGCGACTGATAATATTATGTATATGCATAATGTGTCTGGACGTCAGTCACATATACCATTTGCGGGAGAAAATCTAAAGAACAACGAATTCAGTCCTTCGTGGGAGAGAGGGCAAGAAAACAAAATTTGGCACTTATTTTTATCAAACTTTTATTTAGGACCAGGAGTGAAAAGTGTAAAAATGCGGCATCGTATCCTCACCGCCGTGACCGCTTTTCGGAGGAGGTGAAAACCAAATCGACCATGTACAGTGCGCCCTCAGCGCAATCTAAATTGGCGGCCAAAATTTTCTGAGTCCTCCGCTACGGCGTTTTTTATAACCAAAGTTATTTCAGGCTACCAGTACCCATAAACTAACCGAAAAAAATGGATACTCTTGGGTAGTTGAAGTTTTAGCGGAAAACCCGGCTGCTTCAACGAGAGGGAAAAAGCACTATCAATTTATTATTCGGTGGAAATAACAACAAAGCACTTAAGTCCACAAAACACTATCAAAGTGTAATAGTGATTTGACGTATTCGATTAAAAGCATTTGTTAGGCAGAGTGCCGACAAGTATTATTGCCATACGTATTTTAGTCAAAGCCACTGTTTGTATTCTCTTTTCAAAGTGTCGATACGGGTTTATGTGCATGAACATAAGAAACAAGCAAAAATCCCCAATAACAGACACTGTACTTACGGCTCTATACTTCCTTCGTTGTACCGAACGGTTACAACCGCACGTCCTCCTTCGGCAACTATAAGTCGATCGTAACAAGGTTAAATATATTCGTGCTTGGCTTTTGCTAACTGTAATAAATAATGTCCAAGAGAGAAATCAGTGGCCTATATCTTGCCGGTACTACACTTTTTTTTAACTGGTGTGCCTCAAGATGCTACATGATAGTTGCAAAATTGTCGCTTAAACTACGAGAAGAGAGATAGTGGCAAAAATCCGATTAGCTAAGGAGTTTAGGCAGGGTCTTCACGGTATAAAGTGTTTGTATTTTTTCTCTATTGATGTGATATTTTGAGCAATAATTACGCGAAGCACCTACGGCCTGCTTCGTAGGAACGATGTTTAACGGAAGTATATTCTATGCAGTTTTTATATGTATGTTCTTACCTTGAACTGAAAGCCTGAAAATAGGACGCGGAGTCTACTGTGATTGCGATGACAGTACTGAAAGGGTAATTTATGCTATTCTGCTGGGAAGGACGGATTAAGGGTGGGCTATCCCATGCTGAGTCATATCCTCACCTAATACATTTAGAGCACTTAAGACATTTTCCCTCTATACAGAAGTGTCTCAATAAAGTGGCTATTTGCATACTCTACCTGTGGCATAGTATTGTGAATATGAAATCACCTTTTTTCTCTCGTTTCGTAATTTTTGTCATGTAATAGATTTTTAATTGTATCATGTTGTTTTGTATTATAGTTGTTTCATTTAGTACCGGTAACTATGTATTTTGTTTTCTTTCTGAGTCGTCAGTACACATACTTGTATCCATTTCGGGATCCACGACTAGCCTGTGGCTAAAGATCGTTCAGTGTCTGATGTAATCCCTTTTCTACTTTAAAATAAAGAAAGAAAAAAAGTATCATTCAGCTAAAATGTACACCACCCTAGACAATATATTTGCCGTTGTGCATATAATGACAACTTATGTTCATTTTCAACAGTGTGTACATAGTTGTAAACTTTTTACATTGTAATATAGCGGTTAGCCTGTTTTTGCAGAGCTTCCTAAGACTCATGTATAACGATACGGATAACGAATAAGCAGTGTTTATAAAGTTATTGTGCGCCAAGGTTTCTGCGCGTAGTTAAATTTGCTGAAAAAGATACGGCGTTGAAAAGAGAATGTTATTGATAAAATATCCACAAAACGATCGTTTACCGATTGCCGTTTTGTTCATTTTATTGAAACCTGCCAATATTTACCAGGAGCACAGCAGAAAGCTAGAATTTCTGCCGCTAAAAACGCAGCTTCTTAGCTGATATTTGAATTTTTCTAAAACATATTTCAAATAAAGAAAATTGATTTTACTTTTATATGTTCAAATAAATAAATTTGCATGAATAGGGACCTCCAGCTATTGCCTCATATGTCTACAGTAGATACAATGACATCTTAAAAAGCGGCAACAAATTTTCTCAATAATCGACACCGCGCTGCATATTGTCGTCATGGCTATTGGACACAAAAACCTGTGCACTACGAAAACTCCCAATACACCGTTTTGACCTTTAACGTACTACAGATGTAATGTTTTCTTGAAGTATTGAGAGATATATATATACTGCCGCACAGGCCAATTTATTGGATCTATCTGCTAGAAGCTGTCTAGTTTAAGGTGCCCTCATATTTTCACTAGAATAACTAACGTCTTCTTGAATGAAAGAGATGCTTCCTTTTTTGTTCTCCTCTGGCAAATAAGAAAACTCTCTTTGGCCTTCTCGCTCTTTGTGTCACTATTTACGCATATACCCCAGCTCGGCAATGCTAGTCTTTCGCAATGGGCTTCCACGGTGACATATTGTCTTGCCCTCTGTCCGGCTGACCAATACTCCCATGTGCCTGACGCTAATCGATGAGCTTCCGCCTTGGCCACCAGCCATCACGGAATCTGTGCGGGCAAGCGCCGCCAGGAGACACATTTGGCTCGCCACGGTGTGCTCTGCCTCCCCCATCGACGCTTGCCTATAAATCCTTAGGCGGCGTTTCTGCGCCCCTTGTAGCCGCGTGCTCCGTGTATGCCTTCCTAATGTCTCTCGGGATACTAGCATCTCACCCCACTGTACCTTTTCTCTCCTACTTTAGCTCCTAATTCCAGTTCCCTGGCGTCAACACTACCTATACCTCTTCTTTACCTCGCATCCTGTGTAGTTCCGATCTGTGACTCGGATGGGGCCTCCTCGCAGAGTTCGTCGTCATGCCTGGGTAGTGGGACTTTCCTTTCTTCCAGGGTCATTTGGGCAAAGCTTAGAACATTAGGCAAACTATGCTCTTTTGTTTTGTGTTTTACTAGTTCGCACCTGAGTTTTATATGAACACCTGTGTCATCAGAGGTTCTATATTAGAGTAGAAGATAGAAACCGTCATTTTTCTCGCCATCTTCAAAAGAACGAAATAACGCATGAAATTTGTAGTGAAATAGAGCGAATAGTCTAAAAATGTTAGGTTAGGCGTCCTGTTAGGCTGATGTTGGCTGACAACGAAAGTAGATTTCTTGCCGGCCTTGTTGGGATGGACTGCTATTTCAGGTCCTGTGCTTATTTTTTATATCACGGAAAACGGTTCCTTTCTCTTTTCTACCTCATGCTACTAGTATGAATCCTGCTGCGCTCCATTTACTACTGTTTTGTCTGCTTTTCACTATTTATTGCAAAATTTTCTAACCTCCGTGATGACTATTGGGAAATGTTTTCACCGTAAGATAGTTTTGTCATTCTCCTATCAGTTTCTATTTTCATTCGGATTTGTTTGCTTGCATTTAAGAAAAGAAACATGTGAATGGATCAGAATGACACTTCACAGTTTAGAAAATGCGATGAGCAATATTTCTATGGCCAGCATCTCTCTAGAAGCTATGCTTCTGAACTTATTACCGCGTATTCGAAAAAGAAAAAGTTTTTAAGCCTAACGACTCAATTCGCACGCGTAGCGCGCACAAGCTGCGCCGATGGGCAACTTGTCTATGGCGCTTACATTTGGATCCTTCATTCTCGCTTGAGGCGTTTAAAATTGCCCGCGAGAACGTTCTTTTCTGTTTGAGGTTGTTGCCATGACAATAATAACACTTTCAATGTGCTTTTCTCCGGCCAATATGAAACGATTTGGCGCCTCAAATGTGGCAGAAAGGATTCTATGGAAGTTTCAAACCCACTGCAATGGTCACACACTGAGACAAAAAGTACTCACAAATCCTCCAATCTGAACACAAATCAAAGCAAGCAAACCTACCGCACTACCATCGGAACTGTTCATAAAATTGTCCCTGCCGAGGTGGCGCAGTGTCTAGGGCTCTCGACAACTGTGCGACTAGGGTGAGGTACCGAATCCCGGCCTCGACGACCGCTTTACCCTGGAGGCGAAAAACAAGGCGCCCGTGTACTGTGCGATGTCAGTGCACGTTAACGAACACCAAGGGGCCGTTATTTCCGGAGCAGTCCACTACAGCGTTCCAGATAACCTGAGTTATTGGGGATGTTAAACCCAATAAGATATAAACCATAATACAAAAACGTTGATAACATTGCTTCAAGGCAAGAAATTGTACTTCTGAGTATAGCTAGCGATTAGCGAAGCGTTGCTATCGCAATTTATGCTTCCCTTATTATCACGAAGGCCTCAAAATATCAGACGTTACTTGCTCCCACATAGAAGTCTAAAGCTAATAAACAATGGCTCACTCTTGCATCCTCGGCAATTGGGATTCAAATTAGAACCTTTCAATTTTCTTCGTTTTTCTCATATTCCCTTGCCTCTTCATTAGTGAACTCGCCGGTCCTTCGTATAAACACCTTTCCACACTTTCAGTGGAATTTCTTGAACGAGGCGAACCCTGACGGCGACGTGTGTCTTCTCTCACTCTGATTTCCTTCTTTTGCCGATTTGGGCATGCAATACGCTCAACATTAACACATGTTTGGCACAGAGAACAGCACTGGAACACATCACCTGCCTGCTACCTTCTCCACGCATGCGCCCCTCGGGGCAGGTAGAGTACCGATTGTGGCCGTTGTTTTTCGATTACGCTGCGGATTTTATTTTGCCTTCTAATTTTTGAAGAAGGGTCTCTGCCCTACGATAAAAAGAAAACCTTTCATTGCTGATTAGCTTCAAGCGCCAGTGATAGAAAGTTCTTGTGAGATTGCGGTACCTATTGTTGCTAGGTATAAACACTTCTGGCATTTGATTTCACAATAACGGTTGGTCGTTTGCGTTTTTATTTTGTCATCGCATCACTGATCCTTCGTATCATGCAGAAAATAGCTATACAACCTGTTATGCTTTCTCATCTTACGAACGCATCGAAATGGTCACGCTTATACGAGTCAGAAGAGAGTGCAACAACCTATCACACCAAGCTTAATTCTCCCTATAAAGTGCTGAGTTTCGATAATTCTAGCCTGATTGCCAATAAAAAAAACAAACATTGAAAAGAGGACTAACAGTTAATGATGAAGCCCTTGAATTCCGCGAAATAAAGTAGTTGCTCAAAACGTTTCCCTGGAAAATTGTTTTTTATGTTTGGTTCGGTAATTATCTATATATCATGACATCATTGACATCATAACTGTTCTTCTGCACAACCTACATGCACAGACCGAAATGAGTGTCCGACCAAGGATATGAGAAAATAATCTGCAAGCGCCGATACAGCGTACACGATATCTGATGCAATTACGACATATATTTGATCGCATTTCTTTTTGCCTCCTAATTGTGATTGTAATAATGAGGTCCTCCAGAATGTGACACATTAGGAGAGGTGCTACAATAAAAACTGTACTGATTGAGGGGTTCGAAAAGAGGTTGGTTGCGATGCGTTTAGCCATCATAAGGGTTATGAAGACCCAGGACTCCCTTATCTGAAGAGAACAGATATAGCGACTCCGTTTAATTGTTATCGGGATTTTTTTCCCATATCTTTTTAGAGTTAGGTAGTAGGAGAAAAGCACTAAAGTTTGGAAAACTCGTACAATTACGACAAAGAGTGTCTTTTTATAATTGTAATGTATTTTCCAGCTAAAGATTTCCAAAGGAGACTCTACAAATCCCACACCCATCTTTACAGGCTGTAAACCCGATCAATAATGCCGTGGTGCCTTCAGGTAAGCGCTCTAACATAGCCTGATCTGTTGCTTATTTGGGGGTATTTGAACACAAACCTGGCTTCACGGAAACGCTCTGAAGAAGTTCGCACAACAAGATCAAAAGTTGAACTAGTTTTACTCTCAAGGCGATCGGGAACTGTAACAGCTGTAATTGAATTCCTTCAATGTCGCTGCTCTTTTGAAAGTGCCAATCACAATTACGTCAGGGTAATCCTTGGATTCGAAAAAGACGTCTCACTCTTACGTTCCTATTTAAGGTAGCAGGAAATGAATGGTTTAGCCGCAAAAAAGGCTACCTCGACGAACGTGTTGAAAGACTTCATGTCTTGGGATTGAAAGGCACTGTCAAGATGTCAGGGCTATGTGAAAAGTCCTTTGATGTCACTTGCGTCGATCTATTCACAGTCATGGTACAAGGGTCTTCTTATAGAGATGCGCTTTGCTCGCCAATAAAGTAGCCCTTGTATCGCCTTAATTCTAGCATAATTCGCAGAATATTAACGTCAAGATTATTACATTGTGGAACAAGGTCAAGCACAAAAAAAACCCTACAATTAACACTTCCTCAGTCCTTAGTTGGAAGAAGCGGTAAGGACAAAAGCTCTCACTGTCTGCACGGCTTCAGGAGTATTTATACTACCGGTACATTGACCGCGCTACTTTTTTGTTATAAATGCCACAACTCCAGAAATGTGCTGCTGTTGAGACGACCATTGAATGTGCATCTATTTCGCGTAGATTACATTTTCTGTTTATACTCGATGATTTATCGGCTTATACACCTCTCATCAACGAAGTAAGGCTGCGTTTTTATTGCCGGAATTGATATATTTTTCAAAATGTTTTCAATATACATATCCTTATTGTCATTTGAATGGTCAGTTTACGGCACCCTAGCGGATGTCCCCGGATAACATGTTTGTCATAATGGGTCATTTTGTGATTGCATTGCTCGGCTTACCAAAATGAAAATAAAGAGTGAGTTGTTCCTGGTTGATGCAATTTGTGAGTGTCCAGCAGTTTAATATCTAAATAATTGACACCATTTTGAGTGCACATCACGGCGAATTTGCGAAAATGCTACCACAGCATACTGGTGCTGAAATTTTTAAAACATAGTCGCTTCTCTTAAAGATGAGAGCATGTTTTGGTGTTTATATAAATGAACCTTTAGCATGCACAGAGCACAATGAGAAATATAATTTTTTCACAATATTGCCGACGTTATTGCTCATGGGGCACAACAGTTATTATGTTTCAAATTCTTTTAACCCTGAGTTTATGTTAGTAAAGTCATACAAGTTCTGTGCGTGTGGTCGCTCTAATAACAGCGTACCTTGGTAAATATTGGTGCAATATAGAAAGGAAGAATATATCGCAGAAACAATGGCCTAAAAATGTCTGCGAAACAGGGCTGCAAATTTTTGAATTTCGAAAGCATAATATGAAGACGAATCGCTATGCATTGAGCCTAGGTTTCGCCTCAAGTAACGAAGTGCGCATCCACCTATATATTGCCGCTCTTACTTCCTAACTGATACGATTAAGTAGCGGCATGCGGATCCTGCACGAGGCCCGTTTACCCAATATTCACCTACCTTACCACCTTCAACAGAAAGCAACTGAACTCAGTGCAACGTTGTCCTGTACACGAAAAATATTTCAACAGCTCTAACATTCCGGCTTGATTCCTATAGGTTCATTGTATAAGCATTGTATAAGCTTTCCTTGGCATCGCCGACTGTTGGCTTCCTTCCTTCATGTATTATAACGAGCACCCTCATTTCCCCTTCATTTATCTGCTTGTAGCTTACGGGGCTCTCGGTGCTGGCAGTCTTGAAGCCATAGGTAGCATAAGAGGGTTCTAGCACAGCTTTCGCCCTCGCTCTTGATCACGTTCTACGTGACGCTGGCGGTAACACAGGACGTTCCATGTCCGCCGCTAAGGTTGAGGGTGGCGCTGGTGAACACTCTCAAGGTTCGTATACAGACAACATTAATATCTGAGAAAGTAGCAGGGGGTACAGCGGCCGATGCAGCTCAGTTGGAAGAGCACCGGACGCGATATTCGTAGGTCGTGGGTTCGGTCCCCACCATCGGCACGTTGTTTTTTCTTCTACTTTGTGTTTAATTATCTTTCCCCTAAGCAGATTACATTACTCAATTCTGTAAACTAAAAAAGAGACATAAAACATAATCCCCAATGCTTTCCTTGGCATCGCCGACTGTTGGCTTTCTTCCTTCATGTATTATAACGAGCACCCTCATTTCCCCTTCATTTATCTACTTGTAGCTTACGGAGGTCTCGGTTCTGGCAGTCTTGAAGCCATAGGTAGCATAAGAGGGTTCTAGCACAGCTTTCGCCCTCGCTCTTGATCACGTTCTACGTGACGCTGGCGGTAACACAGGACGTTCCAAGTCCGCCGCTATGGTTGAGGGTGGCGCTGGTGAACACTCTCAAGGTTCGTATACAGACAACATTAATATCCGAGAAAGTAGCAGGGGGGACAGCGGCCGATATTGCTCAGTTGGAAGAGCACCGGACGCGATATTCGGAGGTCGTGGGTTCGGTCCCCACCATCGGCACGTTGTTTTTTCTTCTACTTTGTGTTTAATTAGCTTTCCCCTAAGCAGATTACATTACTCAATTCTGTGATTATCCAAGTAAAAATTAAAAAAAGGACATAAAACATAATCCCCAATGCTTTCCTTGGCATCGCCGACTGTTGGCTTCCTTCCTTCATGTATTATAACGAGCACCCTCATTTCCCCTTCATTTATCTGCTTGTAGCTTACGGGGGTCTCGGTTCTGGCAGTCTTGAAGCCATGGATAGCATAAGAGGGTTCTAGCACAGCTTTCGCCCTCGCTCTTGATCACGTTCTACGTGACGCTGGCGGTAACACAGGACGTTACAAGTCCGCCGCTATGGTTGAGGGTGGCGCTGGTGAACACTCTCAAGGTTCGTATACAGACAGCATTAATATCCGAGAAAGTAGCAGGGGGGACAGCGGCCGATGTAGCTCAGTTGGAAGAGCACCGGACGCGATATTCGGAGGTCGTGGGTTCGGTCCCCACCATCGGCACGTTGTTTTTTCTTCTACTTCGTGTTTAATTATCTTTCCTCTAAGCAGATTACATTACTGTGATTATCCAAGTAAAAATTAAAAAAAGGACATAAAACATAATCCCCAATGCTTTCCTTGGCATCGCCGACTGTTGGCTTCCTTCCTTCATGTATTCTTGTAGCTTACGGGGGTCTCGGTTCTGGCAGTCTTGAAGCCATAGGTAGCATAAGAGGGTTCTAGCACAGCTTTCGCCCTCGCTCTTGATCACGTTCTACGTGACGCTGGCGGTAACACAGGACGTTCCATGTCCGCCGCTAAGGTTGAGGGTGGCGCTGGTGAACACTCTCAAGGTTCGTATACAGACAACATTAATATCCGAGAAAGTAGCAGGGGGTACAGCGGCCGATGCAGCTCAGTTGGAAGAGCACCGGACGCGATATTCGGAGGTCGTGGGTTCGGTCCCCACCCTCGGCACGTTGTTTTTTCTTCTACTTTGTGTTTAATTATCTTTCCCCTAAGCAGATTACATTACTCAATTCTGTAAATTAAAAAAAAAGACATAAAACATAATCCCCAATGCTTTCCTTGGCATCGCCGACTGTTGGCTTCCTTCCTTCATGTATTATAACGAGCGCCCTCATTTCCCCTTCATTTATCTGCTTGTAGCTTACGGGGCTCTCGGTTTTGGCAGTCTTGAAGCCATAGGTAGCATAAGAGGGTTCTAGCACAGCTTTCGCCCTCGCTCTTGATCACGTTCTACGTGACGCTGGCGGTAACACAGGACGTTCCAAGTCCGCCGCTATGGTTGAGGGTGGCGCTGGTGAACACTCTCAAGGTTCGTATACAGACAACATTAATATCCGAGAAAGTAGCAGGGGGTACAGCGGCCGATGCAGCTCAGTTGGAAGAGCACCGGACGCGATATTCGGAGGTCGTGGGTTCGGTCCCCACCATCGGCACGTTGTTTTTTCTTCTACTTTGTGTTTAATTATCTTTCCCCTAAGCAGATTACATTACTCAATTCTGTAAATTAAAAAAAAAGTCATAAAACATAATCCCCAATGCTTTCCTTGGCATCCCCGACTGTTGACTTCCTTCTTTCGTGAAGGATTAGTTATTCATAGTTGCTTCCCGCTTCTGCGTCTCCTTGATTGCACTCAGAATAAAACAAAGGCTTTCAACCACTTCTATAAAGAATGAGAATGAAGAAGCAGAGGAACTCCAAACAAGAGATCTGATTAGCTTGATTGGAAGGAGGCATTTCAAGAGTCTCTTGAAAGGCAGGCTTATCAAAATACGCATGCATACTTTAGTATACCCGCCATTTTAGCGCCTTTATGGTCTTTTTTGTATACCAAGTGAAAGCAATTTGAGCACTTCCCTTAAGGAGAGCCTGGAAACTCAAAATGTTTTAAATTTTATCATAAAATACCTCTTCTTGTAACGTATGCACCTTTTTTGTCACGGGCAATGGCGCGTAATGTCCGCTCCTTTTTAGCCGCGACTAGTTCCGCAAAGTGGAAGGGTCATTTAGAAAAATTTATAGCTTTGAAGGCTTTTACAAAGTAAAACGAAAATAGATCGGTCAGATTTACGCGGATTATTTTCTGCACCTTGTTTGTTTTGTAAAATTTAATGATCCATATAATAGAAATATCTGGTAAGAGTATAGTTGTGTTTTCGATGCTTACGGTACAGTAGGAAAAATAAATTGGGAAGAAAAAAAACATCCAAGGTCTTCCATAATGTATTTTTTTTTCTTCTTCTATGTCTTAACAGCCGATTTAAGAAAATTTGCGTGGACGTCGTTTGCTATCTAGGTCGTAGAGTCCACTTTCCATTGACGGTGAACCTATCATAGTTTGCAGGTCCTAAAACTGTCGCGAAGCTGTGTTATAGTTATCAGCTTGTGATGGATTCAGAATAGTCTTGTTTCGTTTCTTGAACATAAAAAAGAATTCTTTATAAATTTAGCCTGTCGCTGGTCACTGCTTTTGCCCGGGCTGCCACGTGGGTATACATTTTTGTTTTTCTATTTAAGATTTTTTTTGTTTTGCAAATTGGCAATTACTGCATTTTCGGCATCCAGTAGGAGCGATTTTAAAATCACAGTGTTTATTTATTGACTTAATAAAGCATAAATATTCAATAACCATGCAATATTTAAGTATGAAACAGATAATTGTTAAGGTTCGTAATTCTACAAAACGGAAATATTTTTGGCGCCATTTGGTTTGCCTGCTCTTACAACTTTATAAATCCTGCTAAAAAGCACCTCGTGTGCTTAATTTTCAGCAAAATAGTATTAGTATTAGTGTTACATGAGTATTAATAACCACGACTGGCTCTAGGAAGAAAACATTAGGCTAAATTATCAATGAAAGGTACTCCTGATTCTCGGTGTGGGAGGCGATGGTGGTGGAAGAAGTTTATTCTCCAGCAGATACAGGATACGCGTCAACCTATCCATCTGCACGATGGCCTGGAGCCCTTGGATACCGGCGGTGTGTTCAGCTAGTCGGATTACACCTAGCTGAGTCCCAGGGTGGGAGCTCAAATGTGGTCTCCCAAAATGTTCTTGTTTTTTTTTGTTCATTTATATACTTTTTTTTATTTCCAGACACGTCTATACTATATGCACCAGATCCACCTTATCTTGACACAGTTTGACCTTTTCTGAGAATTGTTACGGTTACCACTGATTTAGGGTAGCTGGATTCGGGAAAGTCCTTGTTAGTAAGCGCCTCCAAATGCCTTCTTAGATCTTATTTATGTCCAGTCTGCCGGTGGGTATTCTCCCCTGTTTAGCCGATAATTCTCTGTAATCTCTTTATGGCTGACTAGCTTGTTCCTGCTAAGAGCGTAGTGGGGGTCATAGCCTACGCGGAATGTGCGGCCGCGGGAGAGCTTATGAGCTCCCTCATTTCCCTGAAGCTTGGTGTGGCCTTGTGCCCCTATTAGCCAGAATATTCTGTCATCATGACATATTTTCCTTATCTTTTTGCCTGTGGAGAGACGCTTCCCATGCGAAAATTGCATTTTGCTGTTTTCAAATCACTTATACTTTTAGTAGCCATTATCCATGCTATTGCTAGGGAAATTGCCACCTCTTCAGCCGCGTGAGATAATCTCGTCCTAACCGAGCCGCTTATTCTTAGATGTTGTTCATCTGACACTACCACAACCATAACATGCCTGCCACATACTTGGCGGTGTCGCCATATACCCCGTCCTTTCTTCCTTGATATAACTTCTGCAACGTTTTCGCCCTTTCCTCTCTTCGTTCGTAGTGATATTTTGGTTGCATGATTCGTGGCAGTGGGGGATTTTTAGTCGCTTCCTGACTTCCATCGGAACATACGTCTTCGGGTCCACTTGGTTTTCGTATCGAATGGCTAGCTTAGCAGTATGCTTCTTTCCGTCTAGGTCTTTGTTAGTCTTACTGGGAGATGGCGCTGTTTACGTAAGAATTATCAGTGATCGAAGTAATAAAACTTGCCGTGGAATGAAATGCAAGAAAATTATGTAAATATGCAAACTTTTATTTCCTTTTAGCCGAGCCGTATCGCACATATCTAAAAGCGGTGATGTCAGACTAGCCGCAAAAAAGTGGTTAGTATGTCTCACTAAAATTGGTGTGCTTAATAAGATAATTTGTCTAAACGTAGAAATTGGCAGTTGCTTTGTAGGAAAATCTGAATTTAGGCTCATAAATGTCAGATTATGTGCAGAATTTTGGGTGATATTGGCTATATTGGCTGATCATTAACTCGGGTACACATCTCCAGCTGAGTGTTAATGGGAGAAGAACGCAGTGGCAGCAGAAAAAAATGGTGCCCAACATAACACAGGGAATCATAGCGTCGAAGTATCAACTTTACAGTACCGATTAACGTGGCTAAACTACACAGGCATGTTACCACCATCTGTAGACTCCGTAATCATTAGCCTTTTGTCTCATACGAAACAACATGATGAAATCAGAAGAGCACTTGACTTCTATAATGATCAGTCTCCATGGCAACGTCCACATTACTTAAAATATATGAAGGTGAAGTGCCCGGGTTATCAGATTGCCCATTCTGGTTGCGAGATGCTAGGGCAATGCGAGTGGAAACATAATGCAAAGGTGTGAACTCTATGATGGTTTTTGTTATTCTTAGTTACATAACAGAATTTTTACTGCAGTGTAGCGAATAAAGTTCGACTATATGAAAAACATTCGCAGCAGCCCCGGGAATATCACTCATTAAATACTGAGGACTTCACCCGTTCAAGCAGAACATTTTTGCTTTCCTTAGAATTTTTATATTCATGGTTTATGGGGCAGAGACGCCGTAGTGGAAGACTCCGCAAATTTCGATCACCTGAGGTTCCTTAACGTGCACATATATTGCCCAGCTCACGGGCGGCTGGCGTTTCGCCTTCGGAGGGTCTCTTTTCGGTACATAATAAAAGTTTGCATTCTTCTTCTATGCGTTAAGGGCACGTCTGGAATGTAGTTCGAACCCGAACGGCGACATATGCATTTGACTAGATTTGTTCTAATTTTTGTAATACCTCTTTAGAGCTACCTCCCCGGCAGTTTTGGTTTCATTAGGACTATTGCTCAATTCGTTTTATAGGTTTATTTTGAATGCGGGGCGCTTGAAACACAGCAAAACATTCATGTTGTTGTCGACAAATAAGGTTTCTTTTAGCACGAATATATCTTATTTGCAATACAATTACTGTGACGGGGTCTAAAATAAATGACGGGAGTTGTGTGATAACCATCTTGCGGTAATACATGATATCAAGACTTGCATATTCCAAGCAAGCCCTTATTTAGCTCATCATTTAACAAATATATGGAAACTGAGAGGCTTTGTTCGGACATGCGTACTAAAGGAACGAAGAACACAGAGGAAAGCATATTGCGAGTATTTTTAATTCTTTCGTTCAATGTGAAATATTATTACTATATTTATATGAATATCTTCTATTGGAAAGTAAAAAATATATTCAGCATGTCTTCGGTGCTGTCACATATCATCATGGGATGCGGATGTTTTTCACTAAGCGTAGAAAGCTGCGCTATTTGGTTTCTAGTAAAGTTGTGAGACATTGTTCCAGCGCACGAAAAAACACATGGACGAAGGTAAAAGAGAAATTGCGAATGCCGGACTAAAACTGAGGTTTATTCCACAAACAGGCATTTATGCAAAAAAGGGGGCACAAGGCCACAAAATATTCTGCGACCTGATAACAATATCGAAAATAGTCGGAAACGATAACTATATCGGAATATTGTTTCCACTTTGTGGCCATTTACCTCCATGACGGTTTCTTTAGCTCACATTTGCCTACCAAAAACAAAACATCACATGTGCTTTCTTTTACTTTCTCTTGTTTCAATGGCTGTTGACTCATTTCTTATATTACAACTTGGATATTATAGTCCTATTAATTTGCGTCACTAACTTTATGTGGCCGTCTTCTACAACGCAATTTATCTGACACATATCATCAGAAGTAGGTGCGCTTGCACTTGTTTGCATCATGTTACTGTGCCCTTTTCATACTTGCTACATAATATGGCGGTTCGTATTCCCGTTATTCTCTGCCTTTAATATTAATTTTACTGTTGAATATTTTTTTCACTTTCCCATGCGTAAGCACGCGTAAGCTGTTGGCCTAACTGCGTAAATTTAGCAAAGAAAAATAAATGACAACAAATGTAGCACGGTTGCACCATCTTTTTTTTTCTAAGAGCAGGATTAAATTCTCTTGTGCAGCTCAAGTTCAGTCACTTCGCCAGTGCTCAAAACAAAGACTCTAACTTTGCTGAGTGTACCAGTCGGCCGCTTGAAGCGAATGTATTTCATAGTAGATAAGGTGGGGAGATATTAACTGCATGAGTATGTTTAGCAATAAAAGTTGTTGTCAATCACAGTTTCTCAACTGCTTTATTGTGGCTCACCAGCTTCGCAGCATGAATCATGCATAAACTGTTCTGGGTAAAGGTGTAATTGAATAAATCACGTACGTTGACAAAAGAACTTCCATTTTTCGAGTATAATGTCACTGGTTTGCTAAAACTCCTGAGAGCGCAATGGTGTAAAACTTTTTCTATTTTGTCTCAGTGCAAAGAACGGTGAAAGCGCAAACAACAAATTTTGCTATATTGTTTCGATCTTATTGTTATTTTCAGACTGCCCTGTAGCTCATTCGTGAACCTGTGCGGAGACCTTTTCTTCAAATTTACAATGGGATATTACAGTTAAAATGGTTTGCCTAATTTTTTTATGTTGCTCTCTCACTGTTACGAAAAATTCTTATCAAGGGCTGACTGTCCAATTTAGTGTTGCTGCCTTTGAGCTTCACTTTCAGCGTCTCGAACATCATAAGTGATATGAATATCCTCGTAGCTATTCATATTTGTGTTTCCATAAACTTTATATTTTTTAATATAATGAATTCAATGTTTAGTCCGTAGTTACTCTTGAAGCAGTTCCAAGTATATTTGTACAGATCTGCCCAAGAAGCTCTTCACATGAAAAGTAGCTCCTCTTCAAAACAGAAAACCTGAAAAAAGCTAACGGTTCGCTGCATGTCTCCGCGTCGGTTGTTTCGAACCACACTTGCACTGTACCACGCTGTTAGGTAAAAAGTCATCACTGCCGTTGACGCGCAAGAAGCCCGCTAACATGCTTGCATGTAACCGTGCTCTCAGCCCTGGACCAAACTTCATTTGGTGCGCACGATTGAAGCACTGTTTCGATGTACTAAAGCTTTGAAAAGGCGAGACATTCCTCTCCAATTCTAGAAAGATGAAATTTCCAATAACTGAGTGCTCTCGAAGTGTGCACACAGACACAATAAATGAAAATAATAAGTTACACAGCACCAATGCAACTGGCACTTATTAGACCGAAATTGTCTGGTAGTCAAAGGTTTGTCGCTAGTTACGCACCCCAGACGCCACTCGCAATGGCTAACGTGTCTTGCGAAACAAAAGAAGCTATATAGGAAAGATTCAAAGTCCACCGTCTTTCGCAACAAAAGTCGCACTTAAGGCGCCTCCATGGAAGTGCGGAGCCACGTTGAATTGCAGGTCGTTGCTAGTTCTCAGATTCACTGCCTTAGTCAGCCTTCCTTTTCTGCATTACGAATATCTGAGACAGATGGCTCGGTATTCCACTTTCGCCGATGCACATGACGGTTTGGGCTAATTAACTACAATGCACGCCGACCATGCCCTGAGGTGACAGAAAGCCATACAACTATAGCGACTAACCAATGAAAATTCAGCAGATATTAAATAAATATTAACACTTTATTTGCAGAAGAAACGATATCAGTGATAGGAAATTTCTCTTGTTGTTTAACCTATCTCATCAAAACAGATCAGCAAATAGGGGATCGCAACACAAGAAGCTCGCGTGTAATTAGAAACTTTGTTATAAGCAGTGTTGACAGCCAAACAAGCGTCCCGTGAGGCGACGACATGCACAAGAACTACTGCTGTAGGCCTCTTCCCCATTTATTGTCTCTCATAACAAATACATTTGAGCAGACTTTGAAGCGAATGACGAAATGGGCCTGAATAAAAATCTAAAGACCACGCAAATGGTTACTATGTCGTGATTGAAATTATGCCGATGCAAAATAAACATAAACGCCCTAAAAATGAGGAATTAAACAGGAATACACGAGAATAACAAAGACGAGAAAGTTTTTGGTACACGTACCTACCTAGAACACGAAGGAAAACATACGAGTAGCACTAAAATAATTTCACTAGTTCTCACTTGGCTGCGTAGCTATCTGAAATTTGTATTTTTAACACTTCTTTTGTCGCGATAATTGTATATACCGCCCATATAATTAGCAAAGTGAATACTTGTAAAGTTGTTTCTGAAGTATTTCCTTGTAATGACCGCCGTATAGCTCATGGTGAGAAAGGATTCTATTTCAATACTCAGCTGAACCCAGTCGTAAAAAACTGCAGAAAATTTTCTGTTGTTACGACAGAATTTCTGTGCGTTTTTTAACGAGAAACCTGTTGTGACAACAGAACATTCTGTAATAACATCAGAAATTTCTGTAGTTACAACAGAAAAGTACTACAGAACTACAGACAACAGAAATATGCTACAGAAAAACTACAGAAGTACAGAAAAGTACTATAGAACTACAGAAAAAATTTGATGGTTACGACAAAACTACAGGATATTTTGTCGTCTTTTTGACCCCGTTCTGTAGTTTTTTTCGATTGGGAATAGACGAGTTATCAAACTATGTCCGGGTCATCTTATCTAAGCCTTGCAGGATAAAGAGTGTGACTAGAAGTGGTGTTAACATGCTCTAAGTTTTACCAGAAAACAGGTGTGCAAAAGAGTCTCTTGAAAATTCCAAACGCGTGTAGACCACCCACAAGCTTCCCGTTTTTAAGTTTTCCTTTATAAAGCTGCTTCCTTCACTTCACAGGCTTGGTATGTAAATCATAAACACCACTTTTCATGTATGCGGGTCCAAACTCTGATTGCAGATATATGAATATATCAGCAGAGAGGACGACATACCGCTTTTTGGTCACGCAACGTTGCAGCGTCGCCAGAATAGGCCTAAAAAGCGTTGTCGTTCGGTACGGAGATCGGAAGCGATTTACATAACGACGTCTCTTCTCCACGCGTCGTGTTTGACAAGAGCGCATTCAGAACATATCGACTACGGCAGCTTTCTTTGTTTCCTCTTCGAAAACGTCCACATAGAGTATTTGGCCCGTGCCTGTCACCATTCGCAGGACGGAGCAGGAATGAATGGAGTTTCAAAGAGACAAAAGGATAACGTTACGAGGAATGTGAGAATTTGTGCATGACAATCAGACAAGCGACAGACTAAAAGGTCCCTATATTTACGCAAATATGTTACTGTTGCCGCGTTACAATGTACAAACAGGCTAAAAAAAAGTTTGTGCTATGCATAATGATACAAATGCTGTTATTCTTTCAAAATACTGATGTTTGAAAGGGTGCTTCTCAGAGATAACTAAGATCGCAGAACTTTTAACCTCAGATCTCGATTGTGCCTATAAAAAGCATTTCAAATAGCGAACCGCCAGCTTGAGGGTTTGAGTGTGCTCATTGGCATAATGTAGGATATATGGTTACTGCAATTTTTCATTTTGCCGTAAAACACGTGCGTTGCCCTAGTCCCATCTGAATGCGAGGTGAAGTCACCCTTGGCCTTTTTTTCAGATAAGCCTAAATCCCTTTTTCATTTCTGATTCATTATATGTGCGTCTCATTTATTTCATGTTTAACGAAGTTGACTTCTATAGTATGGCTGCAAAAAAGGCGTTGATATGAGCATACTAATCTACTTTCAGACCTCTTATAGCCCTTAATGCACCACACTTCATCCAGAAGTGTTTATGTCACTGTTCTATTGCGTAGCCATAAAAATTTATTATACATTCGGCATTGTTCTCAGACTTTGAATGGTCACGTAAAATTAGTTATCTTAAAGAATAATCTATTTTCCTTCATATTTGCAGATTTAGAGACTTTTTGTTTGACTTGATGCTTTCAAAAATGACGAGGAAATTAATTTCTTTCCGCCGCTCACGTGTTTTCAGCGGCACATAGAGAAGTCGCAGAATATTATCACTGGAATGAACTTAGAAAGGAACTTGATTAGAAAAACAAATTAGTTGATCTCTTAGATGTCTCTTAAGAAGAGAATGGCGACAGTCGACCCATCTTCTCCTGTCATTTACTGTCATCGTTTGCCTCTTTTAGGTGTCAGTTGTGGTGCTACGTATAATTAGAATTGGTTTACAGGAAAAAAAGAAGGGCGCAGTATATGTCAAACTTTCTCCGGCAAGTGTGTTTGGACGGTATACCCTCGCTCCGATCGCGTGGCGTTCCTTTGCGCGCGTTGATGTATGGGATTGCAGATGGCAGGAACGCTAGACAACAGATCTCGCGAAATCTCGCAGAATATGTAAGATCTGGCACGAAGATCTCGCGCGCAACTCTCGCGCACTACATGGAATCTCTTTCCATGAGCCTGGAAACGCTTCCGCTTTAATAGTGTCGATACGATTGATGAAGTTCCTGGTGGGATGTTGAAATATTTGAGATATTTATCAACACATACCTTGAGATATATATCAACAAATTAAAACTGATCACTGTTTCAACATTCCGAATAGCTATTGCAAATGCTTACTAGTTATGAAGTCTTCTCCAGCGGATTTTTTTCTGCTACCACAACTCAATCTGCGAACTACGAAGGAAAGTGGTTTTCTCGCTGAGCTTCCGTCTGCATGAACTGTGAAGGGAATAGCTCTAAATACTCAAAGTCATTGTAGATGATGTTTAAGAAGCCGGTGCATTATTCAGTTCTATATAGTCAGTAGGGTAGCGATGATTATCAATGTTGTGCGTAATATTTTTTCTCTTCATGTTGATATACGCAAATGTTCAAATATTGAAAACGAAAATCCATGGACTAAAGTAGGGTATGCCCCTATCACACGAAGAGCACCTGTAGAACCGTGTGATTGTGAGAGATCAGATAATATAGCGCTTGATGGCATTCTACGTGGGAAAGCAGGGAAGGATTATAAAGGAATGCATAATCGTTCTGAAAAAGAAGATCAGTCGTTGTAATGAGCGATAAGCACATTCCATGAAAGTTTTGAATGTTTCTTTTGAACTATCACGAACAGTATGCATAAAAGTTTCTGGTTGTGTACATGTGCATGCATGCATCTAGTATTGCGCGCTTTCTGATACCAAAAAGATAGTGACCCTACGGGCATATATGGATTTTCTGCAGTCTGTTTAGTTTTCTGTTAACTAAATCACGATCAGTTGGAACATCGACAGGCACACACGAGATGAGGTAAATAAGTTTAGCGGAAACTTGTATACGCAGGGAATGAAGCTCCTCAAACAAATCAATTTAGTTTATAATGCACTACCCCATACATACTAAAATGTTACCAGAGTATGATAGGTATACTGTATCCATTCATGTAGAATACGATCATCACAGCTACTTTTCATACTGTCATGTATTTCAGACTAAATTTTAAGCTTGTATATGTGATTTATTTGAGAGGTCAGAGCCTAAAATGAACTTTTGCGGTAGCCTAAGCTGGGGGGTGCAGGGATGAGTAACCTTATAATGTGACATGTACATCCTGCTTTTAAATCTGTTCAACTAGATTATGGAAATTTTATTTGGTACTGGAATGTTTTTCATCTTGGCTCCTTATTGCACACAGCCGCTGATTTGCCTCTGGTTACTCGGGTTTGGAAATTATAAATTCCGTTCTTCTTAGAATACTTTTCTTGTTGCCGATGTTCAGCTAGAGAAATACATGATGAAAAATTGCTATTTCTTCTAACTATGCTTTTTGACGGTATCAGATTGCTGAAAATTTTCTAGGTTCATTTCAACAGCCCGAAAGTTTGTTTTCGTGACAAACAAGATGCCGCGACAAACAAGGTGGCTCGTTTTGATGAGATGCACACAAGATAACGCTCGAGAGAGGGTGGAGTTGCACCTCGTTAGAGTGACGCGCATTAACGCCGCGGTTAAAGAACCTTCGTGCTCCACAGAGTTAGGGATACCGTTGTTCGTAAGAGTCACAGGGCTTCCCGCGTCTGGTGCGTTAATAAACTTTACTATCGCAAGCGCGCGAGGGAAACAACGTTATCATAGGCTTCCCTTCTTCTCCGGTCTGCAAACACACTGCGCATCTCCGGACATGCATGTGGACCATAACTTCTCCATAATGTCCCAGATCCATTCTCCATAATTGCCGCGGCTCCTTTCTAAACTCTCTCGTTGAAATGGTTTACTTATTCGGATGTGTTCATTAGCGATCCCCAAAATCTACTCTCATGTTTTAACGATCTCGCTTGCCCAGGATGGCAAAGATTCAATGCTCGTTTGTTGCTTTACTAAGAATTAACTATTTCTGTGTGTCTTATCTAGTGTCCGCACGGGGCATGGTATACCTGACTCGCGTTTACACTGGGCTGTTTATTTAGGTATTGCGCAGACATAATTCAATTACAGAAATAATCAAGTGACCTGCAGCTTGCCTTGTCAACGAAAAAATATCTTAGTTGATCTCGAGAATATTCTCGGGTCCCTAGATATTATATGCAGCTTGCCGAAACCCACATTAAGTAGTAAAAAATCGCAAGCCTTGGTTAAAGGGCAAGAAAAATTACAATTAAGTTATCACGCTCTTGACCTAGAAATGTTAATGACTTCCTCACAGCTTCCGGCAGGTTAATTAGCCGAAAAGCACTGTGTTGTTCAGCCGCTCTCACCTATATTACGCCTTGTCCCCATTTTTCACGAGGAACAGCAACCGCAACAAGACCGGCGAAGCGAAACTCAAATTACAAATTGCGCGTCGTTGGGCCTACCACAAGGTCTACACTGGTTACGCGCGCATACTGCCGAAGTACCGAACCGCCAACAGAAAAGTCAATTACGAGGAGCTCTAAGCTCCACTTCCAGACTTCGATAGTGAGTGACGTTCCCCTGGTAGGGTAAAACAATCAGCCTCGCTAGTATGCAGCGTGAACACGATTACTACACCGGAGACTTGTTATGTTTCTTCCTAGAACCTCATTTCCTTCGTGCGTCATGTGGAGTCTTCTAATCAGAGTTCTGTGCAGTTTTTCTAACGCGCTGGTTCTCTACGGGCAGAAATTACATACATACATACATACATACATACATACATACATACATACATACATACATACATACATACATACATACATACATACATACATACATACATACATACATACATACATACATACATACATACATACATACATACATACATGCATGCATGCATACATACATACATACATACATACATACATACATACATACATACATACATACATACATACATACATACATACATACATACATACATACATACATACATACATACATACATACATACATACATACATACATACATACATACATACATACATACATACATACATACATACATACATACATACATACATACATACATACATACATACATAATATTATTTCAATTCATAAATACAGATTACATTATCGTGCCCGCAGAAGCGCATTAGCGCTTCTGGGCGGGCCACGGCAATCGACGGGCGCGTGCTCCACGCCAAAATAAACAATAATAAACTAACGGTACATCATACAATATAGTACATGGCAAAAACACTTTCATGTAGCATGCTGCGTAGAATTAGTAAACAACCATTTTTGTGCTTCTCGCTTAACTTGAGCAAGAGACGTCAACTGGACAATTTCATTTGGCAGTCTAATAAAGTGATAGGGAACGGAATAGGCACGACACCTTTTTCCGTAATTAGTGTACACCCTTGGTAGTTTAAAACGTTCATTCCTATGAAACACCCTACGTCTATCCTGAGGGAGTTTGAATTTATTCGAAAAACAATTTCTTGTGGTAAGTACTCAAGCAAAACGATCTGATAGAGGACAGATTTCTGCATTGATTAGTTTAGCATTCTAATCTAAGTTTTCTGGGACAGTCCCATACATAATATTATTTGCCATTTGGTACAGCAGTTTATTCACCGGAAAAATTCTGGAATTCGAAAAAGAGCCATACACTGTAACACCATACCGTAACCCAGATTCACCCAAAGCTCTAAAAACCATTTTACAGTGCCTGATTGGGCATGTGAACCTTAGATTGTACAGTTGGGCTGAAACAGCTCGAAGACGATTGACATGTTGGATATGCGAAGCCCATGACAAATGTTGATCGAAGTAAAGGCCAAGGTATTTTACTGTAGATGAGAATGGCAAAGGCTCACATTGACATTCACTACACCCAGCATTGTGCAGAACAATCATTTCACTCACGGGTACATTCTTGTGTGGGTTTCTAAAGCTCAACAGGATACTTTTGCTTTTATTCAAATATATTTGGTTCGAAGCAAACCACTGCACTATACTATAAACATCTGCTTGTAGCAAGTCTCTGGCCTGTTTAAAGGATCGATGGGACATAAGTAGTGCTGTGTCCTCTGCATACTGAAAAAGTTTGGATTTAAGTGCAAGATTGCTTAAGTCATTATGGGCACGCCACTCTTATAGTCCAGCGGAAATTCTTTAATACTAACCAAAACTTGGATATATGTGGAAAATTGTATCAAACTATAGGATTCCAACTCCGGCAAATAATTTTCTGTACTGACTTTAGAAATTTAGGGCTTCTGGTAAGGTTCACATTGCATGTGGGTTTTGAAAATTCATGATTACGCCAGGAAAGCCTATAGGAGTAGCAGATAAAACATAACTACAGCAAAAAGCGGCATACAGTTACCCATCACACTGGCTGGGAGATAAGTTAGGCGGCTATAGCGAAGCGCCAACAGACGGCAATTCCGATGTAGTAAAACGTGTGCAAAGCAGGAGTGACGATGGGGAGAGTTTCACTATAGGCGATAGTGTGGGAAGGGTTAGGGATACCGATAGATGGCGCAGAACGAAGTTTTAACACACGCTCCGGCGTCCCGAAATATTGGGATTCCAGCCGTACGTACTGCCGGCGCGTATGATTGATGCAAATCTCAGTGCTACTGACAGTTTTTTGTTCACTTCCCTGTAATACAAGGAGGAATTAATATACAGACGGCTTATCGCAAACGGCATATTTTCGGTTCCTGCTCATTTTCTTCTTCCAGAAAAAGCCACCCATCCAACTATTCACAATGCGTCATTTGCGATTGATCAAGCTATAAGATCATAACGAATAACAAAAAAAATTTAAAGCTCGCACATGTGTGTGCAACCAGAAATGTGGGTTAATTTGCTGATGTAGAGATGCGTTTTATAGTGGTTTTGTCTTTGCTCAAGCCACCAAAATAATAGCGTTAGAAATGAGGTAACCACTTAGAAAAATGACGCACATATTTACGTAACACTAAAAAGTAAAGAAGGGAAATTTGTGAAACTTCGAATTTAGGGTGATTGCGGATAATTTCATTTAGTAAGAATCGTCTTCTCTTTTGATTGTGAAAGTTTATTCTTCTTTACACAGAAGCCTATGTTGCATTTGTTCCACCCATATTGCGATTTTAAAATAAGGTTAGCTGCTCCACTTTTGTCTTGTCAATTGTTTTGAAACCAAATTTTTACAATGGCTATATTGTAAAAAGTCTCGGCAAATTTCAGACGATTACTGTACACGACTGAGGAATTGCCAACTTGTCGCCCATTTTTCTACTTCTTTCGCGACGCGCTGAATTCTTTATATCCAGAATTTGCTGCGTGGTATATAAATTGAACTCTTGAAGTAACGCAAAATTGTCTCTGGGCAATCCCTATGAGAGAAGCGCATATTGACGGAATCACTATCCTCAGCACTTGTAGTGGAACAGAGTTAGAGAAAGAAGTAGAGCACCGTAATGTATCAGCACACTGCCACGCCATGTTTCAGCTGCATCGAGTATCTTCCCCCTAAAAGAAAGGGCACTAAACGCAGAGATTTTGTGTTACCACATTATGAAAGCCAGGAAGCCCTAGTGAGTACTTTCAGCAGCTGTCAATTTAAGTTTTCAGACTGCCTATGCGTGTGTGATGATGGTGATTGTGGCGAGTGTGTGGGTGGCTCGAAAGGAAGTGAAGTGTGGCCGCGTGCGGGGCGTGCCAGTGCGCGTGAGTTTGTTCCGGCAAGCGAACGGGTCGGACGGTCCTGGGCGTCGCTGGCGGCGGAGTTCATCGTCCTGGGCCTGGCGTACAAGGCCGGCTCGCCAGCACCTGCCGGGCACCTGGTCCGGGGTCTGGTACTGCCCAGCGCTTCGCCATCCAGCGAACAGCTTGCGGAGGCAGCTCGACCGCTACATCGTGCCTGGCCGCCGCACTTGTGCTGCCGCACTGGTGCCGCACTTTGCAGTACCCGGGCGTGACGCGGTACCCCGCGGTACACCGCAGTACCCCGGACTGTGAAGCAGACGCCGGACACAGACGCCGGAGCGTGGCCTGCCGCGCTACCGAGTCCTCGGGCGACTGGCTGGTCTTGCCTCAACCGGACTCGCCTGCACCGGCATCTAGTCCACGAGCGGAAAACCAGAAGTAGGACGGTTTTGTGTTGGGACATATCCTATTAGGATAAGCTAGGCTGTATGCATGTCTGTTGCCAGTTACGTTAATTGGTCAAGAAAAGAAAAGCGTCCGTGTGTCTGTGAACCTGCTCTGCTACCTGCCCAGAGCTCCTGAACGGACCTGGGCCCATATATAACATCACAATTTGGCGAGCCTGCCAGGATCCTAGAAATTAGTAGATTCAAGGAACTAATCATTCAGAGAGAGGGCAGAGAGTCGAGGACGGGTTCACACGCATCGCGACGTTTGAGCAAAGATGGACCTAGAGCGTCTAGCCGCGTTGGGCGCTCAGAACGTTTCTCAGGCTCCGAGCTGAGAGACTGGATAGATAAGGAACGCGCGGAGCAAAGGGCCGTACGTGCTGCTGAAAGAGAGCAAAGCCGCATAGCCGCGGAGAGAGAGAAAGAAATCTTGGAATTGAAACTCGGACTCCAAGAAGGAGCGAGGAGCAACACGACAGATGATATCGAGCCCATAGTGTCAGCGCCACAAGTACAGCTTTTCAACCCTCAAAAACTGCTACCCCTATTTGACGAGCGACGAGATGACCTGCATGCCTATTTGCAACGGTTTGAGCGTGTGGCAGTGGGACAGGACTGGCCTCAAGATAAATGGGCGATGGCCGTAAGTATGTGCCTAACTGGGGAAGCCTTGACCGTGATCGGCAGGATGTCAGCTGCAGATTCATTAGATTATCAAAAGGTCAAAAAGGCTCTTCTGCAGCGCTTTAAATTCACGGCTCAAGGTTACCACCAGAAATTTCGAAAAGCTCGAGCAGGAAATGGCGAGACGGGAAGGCAGTTAGCCGCCAGGCTTTCGGGTTACTTCGACCATTGGATCGAAATGGCGAGTGTTCCCAAGACATTTGAAGACCTGCGCGATCATGTGATCGGTGAACAGTTCCTGCGGTGTTGCCACCCGAAACTCGTTGTGTTTCTGAAAGAACGGGAGTGCAAGACACTCGACATCATGGCAGACGCAACCGATCGATACTTGGAAGCTCAGAACTATTCGAACATCGGTAAAGTCCCTGACGAAGAGAAACCTCATACCAAGAGTTCCGTCAGCCTGCCGAATAAACCCCAGTTGCGGTGTATGTTATGCAATCGTCCAGGACATCGGGCTTCCGATTGCCGCACGTCCACTAGACCGGTGCTCAAGTGCAACTCGTGTGGAAAGGTCGGACACAAGGCCGAAAACTGCAGGAATCGACACCAAGAGGAAGAACAGAGTGCCGCATGCTCTGCAATTCAGGCTCCCAAACGTGCTGATCATCTTGACTGGCATACGGCCCGGAGCCCATCCGACTCTAGCAGTTGGGCGCAGGTCAGTAAAGACGCACCTCAGAATTCAACAGGAAGAATGCCCATTGTAGAAGGGTTTGTGATGGGGAAACAAGTGTGCGTGCTTCGAGACACTGGTAGTAATGTCGTTATTGTCCGCCGGGGTTTGGTCCCAAAGAACTGCTTCACAGGGCAGACCGAGAGGATAGTACTTGTCAATGGTACGGTAGCCTAGTTACCGGTGGCAAGAGTACCAGTGGACACGCCATATTTCAAAGGCGAGGTTACCGCGCTTTGCATGAAGCGGCCCTTGTATGATCTCGTGCTTGGGAATATACCAGGTGTCAGGGCCCCAGATGATCCCAATCACGACTGGATGACCTCAAGCAGCCTAGAGCTTCATACCTCGCAAGATTCCCGAGAACAGGAGCGACCTGTGAATTTTAGACGATGTGTTGCAGCCTTGGCCAAGCCAACAGAAAAGAAAACACCGCTGTGCGTGCCACCCATTCTTCTGTGTGACATGACAAAGGACCAGTTAGCAGAAGAGCAGCAGAAAGATGTATCCTTAAAACGGCTCTTCCTTAAGGTAGATAAGGAATTCCGATCAGGTAAAGGTAATTCGTACCATTTTTGTGAAGAAGAGGATATTCTTTATCGATATTACTGTATGACATCGGGAAGGATCTTCAAGCAGGTTGTTGTTCCACAAAAACTCCGGCAATCAGTCTTACAAATAGCACATGAAAGTATTATGGCCGGACATCAAGGGATCAGACGTACTACTGATCATATACTTCAGGACTTTTATTGGCCTGACATACATGGAGATGTTAAACGATTCGTTAAGTCATGTGATAGGTGTCAGAGAACAACACCGAAAGGCAAAGTTGGCATTGCCCCTTTAGGCAACATGCCACTGATTACCACTCCTTTCGAACGAGTGGCCGTCGATCTCATAGGACCTTCCTCACCTACGTCTGATAAAAGAAACCGATATGTGCTCACCTTGATTGACTTTGCAACACGGTACCCAGCCGCCGTCGCCCTTCCAGCTATTGATGCTGTGCATGTTGCTGAAGCGCTCGTTGAGATGTTTTCCCGCATTGGCATACCGAAAGAAATGGTGACCGATCAAGGAGCCACGTTCACCTCAGAGCTCATGAGTGAAGTTGGTCGTCTTCTTTCCATCAAGCTTCTGAAGACATCACCTTACCATGCCATGGCAAATGGTCTTGTGGAGAAGTTCAATGGAACATTGAAAACTATGCTGAAGAGGATGTGCCAAGAAAAACCTAGGTCTTGGGATCGGTATCTGGCACCGTTACTGTTTGCATACCGAGAAGTTCCACAAGCAAGCCTTGGGTTTTCTCCTTTTGAGTTGATTTACGGCCGTCATGTGCGAGGACCACTAACAGTACTGAAGGAGCTCTGGACCAATCAGCATATCGATGGAGATACTCGGTCAACGTACACCTACCTCGTCGAGCTCAGAAACCGTTTGGAGGATACGTGCCAGATTGCTCACGAACAACTAGCACGAGCACGTCAGAAACAGAAACTGTATTATAACCGGAAAAGTCGGCCCAGAAAACTGTTACCAGGTGACAAGGTTCTGATTTTGTTACCGACTGAATCCAATAAGCTGCTCATGCAGTGGAAAGGTCCATACGATGTGATAGACCGTAGAAACGATGTGGACTACATCGTGGACCTAGGAAATAAAAGGAAAATTTTTCACATTAACATGTTGAAGAAGTACGAAGAACGAAACCCTCCGACTATTCATCCAATCTCAGCAGCTGCTGAACTCGACTCCACCTCACTGGACATAGAGACACCTGAAGAGGACTCAGTAGAACTACCTTCTGTGAGCTTGCATCGAACGCAGTGCGCAACGGACGTCAAGTTGCCGTCAAGTCTCTCGGAAGTGCAAGCTGAAGAAGTGCGTGGCTTGCTCCAAGAATTCGAGGGGATATTCTCAGACTTGCCGGGAAAGACCACATTCACAGAGTGCGCTCTCAGATTGACATCTAATGAACCCATACATATTCCGCAGTACCCTATTCCATTTTCTCTACGTGAAAGTGTAGAGAAAGAGGTGCAGGAAATGTTGAGGATGGGGATCATTGAGAAATCGAAATCCCCCTATCATGCTCCAATAGTAGTCGTAAAGAAACCTGACCAGACACTTAGACTCTGCATCGATTTTCGGGAGCTGAACAAAGTATTAATTTCGGACAGCGAGCCAATACCACGCATTGAGGAAGTTCTTACTCTTGTCGGCACGAAGACTTGCTTTTCCAAGTTTGACTTCACAAAAGGGTACTGGCAAGTGCCAATGACCTACAACAGTCGTGAGAAAACAGCGTTTTCTAGCATGTCAGGACTGTACCATTTTCTATACATGCCGTTTGGAATCAAAACTGCCCCTGCGGTGTTCGCGCGACTCATGAGGACTGTGCTGGGCGATGTGAAGAACGTTTACCACTACTTCGATGATGTTGTCATCGCCACTGACACATGGCAGGAACATATGGAAACGCTGAAAACAGTATTCGCGAGGATCAAGCGGGCACACTTGACCATAAAACCGAGCAAGTGTGAAATAGGAGAGCCGTCTGTTTCTTAGGTCACCGTATTGGAAACGGCAGGGTAGAACCCCTCCTAAAGACCTTAGACAAGATATTAGGGGCGAAACGGCCGACAACAAAGAAAGTTATGCAGTCGTTTCTTGGATTGACTGGTTATTACCGGAAGTTTATTCCCCATTATGCCGAAATCACCAAGCCCTTGACAGATCTCATCAGGAAAGGACAGCCTAATGCCATTTCTTGGCAACCAGTGCATGAACATGCGTTCACAGTCCTGAAAGCAAAACTCAGTGAGACTCCTATTTTACAGGCTCCTGATCTCTCGAAAACCTTCGTGCTTCGTGCAGACGCATCCACCACAAGTCTCGGAGCAGTACTCTTGCAAACGGGCAACAATAGTATTTTACATCCAGTTGCCTACGCTAGTCGCAATCTGCTGCCCCGAGAAACACGCTATTCAATGATTGAGCGAGAATGTCTAGCTCTTGTCTGGGCAGTGCAGAAGTTTCATATTTATGTGTATGGCAAACATTTCACCATCCAATCTGATCACCAGCCGCTCCAGTACCTGCAATCCGCGAAGCATATGAACAGTCGAGTGTTGCGGTGGAGTTTATTCCTCCAGGAATACAACTTCAGCATAGACTATATAAAAGGGAGCGATAACGTTGGTGCCGATTACATGAGCCGTGTGTGAAAGGTGTAGTAGTGTGTTTTGCTGACTGGAACGGGATTTAGAAAAAAAAAAAAACGAACTCGTGTGTTGCATTGTGGATTGTGAATGGTGTGTGGATTGTGACGAATTTTTGTGTGTTTCTGCTTTGTGGTTATTTGTGTAGTTTGTGCATTTATTCCCCGCCACGTCTCCTCCCTCCCGGCGCCAGAACAGTTGCAAGAAACTGTCTTGGAACGGGGGGAGGTTGTGATGATGGTGATTGTGGCGAGTGTGCGGGTGGCTCGAAAGGAAGTGAAGTGTGGCCGCGTGCGGGGCGTGCCAGTGCGCGTGAGTTTGTTCCGGCAAGCGAACGGGTCGGACGTTCCTGGGCGTCGCTGGCGGCGGAGTTCATCGTCCTGGGCCTGGCGTACAAGGCCGGCTCGCCAGCACCTGCCGGGCACCTGGTCCGGGGTCTTGTACTGCCCAGCGCTTCGCCATCCGGCGAACAGCTTGCGGAGGCAGCTCGACCGCTACATCGTGCCTGGCCGCCGCACTTGTGCTGCCGCACTGGTGCCGCACTTTGCAGTACCCGGGCGTGACGCGGTACCCCGCGGTACACCGCAGTACCCCGGACTGTGAAGCAGACGCCGGACACAGACGCCGGAGCGTGGCCTGCCGCGCTACCGAGTCCTCGGGCGACTGGCTGGTCTTGCCTTAACCGGACTCGCCTGCACCGGCATCTAGTCCACGAGCGGAAAACCAGAAGTAGGACGGTTTTGTGTTGGGACATATCCTATTAGGATAAGCTAGGCTGTATGCATGTCTGTTGCCAGTTACGTTAATTGGTCAAGAAAAGAAAAGCGTCCGTGTGTCTGTGAACCTGCTCTGCTACCTGCCCAGAGCTCCTGAACGGACCTGGGCCCATATATAACATCACAGCGTGACCGCAATTCAGAAGCATGATTTAGAGTAGAAAATGTAGGCTTAAGTGTCAACGTAAATATCCAATTCATCGGCGCCTCAAAGCGAAATTCTCTAAATCTGTGCATACTGGAAGAGTCAGGAGGCACCTCTAAGATAAGACCCTAGACGACCACAGCATGACACATCAGGTGGTATTTTAAGCTATCATTGAATATTGAATTACATATCGCAAACTTCGTTCTCATTCTCAAAGCTATACATTCTTACTAACCAAGAAACCTATTTTTGTAATAATGTTGTTCACAAAATAACTTGATACTGATGTTTATTATGCAATTACTTCCGGGTACCGCTTTGGCGACATTCACGCTTGATTATTGCAGTCTGCAGTAATCTTCTATCAGCATAACACAAATAAAAACAATTGATAAGAAAAGCTTGTTTAAAAGCGCAAATGATCATGGCTTCAAAATTCCAGAGACAGCAGTTCGGAATTGCACACAAGCATATCTTCGGTATTGTCTAGAGAACAAAATAGTTGGCAGGTTTTATCCACAATATAGCTGTACCAGTCGTCATATATTTCTTATGATAGCTCTTCTGGATTCGGCGTTTTCTTATGCCCATATATAAAGTAAGTCTCTGTACATTCCCATTCAACCGGTCAAGGTCATACAAGGGAGGAAAGTTGCAATAGATGTCGTAAGAGTAATCAGTGTGGCTTCTCACTAACCTCTGGGAAGACAGTTCCGAGTATGAGCAAATAGAGACGACAAGAAAAACAGCGCACACAAAAAAGGCAGCAGAGCGAAGAAGCCTCTCCAAATCTCTGCGGCTAACGGTCGGCCAGTATGTGGAATACAGAGAGGGAAGGAACCAGCAAGTGCCACATTCGATGGGAGTGAAATGAAGACAGAAAGGGTCGCTTTAGACTGAAATGATCTTCGCCAAACCATAGCGCCAACTCCTTCTCTTCTTATATTCCCAAAATTCCTTTAGTTTTTTTTCTTCAATTTTTTTTTTTCGGCAAGCAACCACCATTATTCTCACAGGCATCTACTTCGATTGGTACGCCCCGAATTCGCGCCAAAGTGAGAGAGCCCCGCAAACAATAAAAACATTTCTTCAGGTCTTCCGTTTTTCTCCCATTTTCCCTACTCTCCACATGAGTTCTATTGCCTTGCACTCTGCTTCAAAGAATAATGATACAGAACAGTGGTTACTGCAGTGGGTACTAGAAAACCTGAGGTTACTAAGGGGAAGAATGTCCAGGAACTACCGCTGAGTATCAGCATGACTTAGTATTCAAAATCTCTGCTCTAACTGTAGTTGGAGTCACTATTTTTTCTTAAATCTCAGCCTCAAAATGAATATTTTGAATGTATTTTATTCAGGCGCGTTATGTTTTGACATCTAAGCATGTCTTACGCTCACATAAGCGATCACACGTGTGAACATTTTTTGTTGCGACGAATTATTTTTGCTAAGGGAACTTGATAACATAATGTGTGTCTGACCACTTTCCGATCACTTTCATTTATTTCGGCTTTTTTGTGTCCGAACACGTTCATTTTATGCTTTGTAACGTCTTCACTGCATAATTACATTTTTCCAAGATTAGTCTACATGGTGCCACAGTGTCCTGAACATTCCTGTCCTGAAGCAAATTCTTTCCTGAGAAACGGTTCACTATGACAACCGCAGAAGAAGCCAAATGTGGTAGGAGAAGTCCTTTTGCTAGGTAATTATTTTGGATTGCAGATTTTGTGCTTACTAAATAGAAATTCTTTACCATTCTTAACGCTCCTTACCCGTGCAAAATGTCACCGGATGATATCACGACAAGAAAATGTAAAGGAAGGAAAAAAAAGTTGACAAGTAGATTCGGAGGCAAATTTTCAGTGGGATAAAAAGAACGAGAAAGAAAGAAATAAAAGAACGAAGAAGGCAACTTTCCGCAAAGTTTGGGACGGTGGCGTGCTAATTACCTCCGGCAAGACACGTTTCCTTCTCCAGGGAGCTGAGAAAGGCTACTGAGATGCCTCAACTGCTTTTACTTCTTGAGATAGACCTCCCCTCATCACAGGTAAAAAAAAGCTTGAAAAGAGTAAATGCCCCAGAAACACAGGATGGGAGAGAAAAATGGCTGCGCAGCGCTCCAGTTAGAACAAATTGGATGTTGTCAGCGATAAAGCTCCGAAAAATGTGTTGTCGCTCTCGTAAAACAAATCACAGAAATTTCAAGAAAGGTTGTTTTTAGAAATGACGCGCAAATTTTTTCATCTGTTTTTGTAATTTTCGGTGAGTGTCTGCGTCCCTAACTTATATTTTCAGAAGGGCGCTCTACACAACCAGAAAAAAGAGTCATTTTAATTTGACGCCTGAATTACTAGTTGGCATTTCGCGCGCCTGACACCAGCTCAGTCGCTGAAGGTTAATACATTATGCGCACTATAACGTTACTAAGGTTCCCAAATATGAATTCTCAGGAAGAGCAATATGTTTTGCTTGATGCGTTTCGTGCTATTCAGGAGTGATTTCAGTAGCACCAATTGAAATCCTTTCGCATAAAAAAAATTACGAGGGACTTTAGCGACTAAAGTAGTGAAACGCGAAACCCTGAGTGCCGCATTATGCTACGCAACTGGCACTAATTAGTAAGTACATATTTTTACATTATTTAATTATGTATTAGTCATTAAGTGGGTAATTACTTAATACTGAATTAGTTATCAATTATGAAATAATTTTAATAATTGATTAGCCATTATTTAGTAATTGGTCACTGACATGAGACCACATAAGGCACGCATTCGCGCATACTGTGGTGGTGGTCTGTAATTGGTCGAGACCTTTTTGACATTATCCCGCTTCGGCCAATCAGAGCCGCCGCAAAATCGGGACACATTTTGTCCACGACAACATAAGCCATTGAAGGCTTTCGCAAAGCGAAACTGCGGGCAATAATTGCGGAACTTAGGCCAACCAGATACAAAAGCGCACTAGTAGGAAACAAAAAGAAACATTCAAATATTGTAGCTGACATCAGCTGTGTAGAACATAGTGGAAACATAATATGTATGTTTAGTTGGGCGTATAATGTAATCAGAGTCACGATTTTAGGAGACCATAGAGGTAATTTGTTCTGCCAATGACATATCTAACCGCGGCAGCATTCACAACCGCAAGATCACAATGGTACCATTTATTATCAGTGAAGTCCACGGAGCAGTAATATATATATATAAGAAAAATAAACCAGAAACCATTTTGATTGGTAGACTAGAATATTTTTCCGTTTACTGAAATGAGTTCGAGAAGGTTCTTTAATGAAAACAGAGATTTAAGCGTGCGTTAATATTCGGTGACATGGTACTCTGCATGTGGTAGGGGTATTAAGGATTAAAGATAGAAGAAGGGTTAGGAAAGAGTGCAGTCTTTGAAGATGGGAGGAAGACTTTTTGGATAAATCCGAGGTTCAGTAGTGCGCTTGTATAGCGGGATGATCAAGTTGGCGGGTAATTTACTGAGTGTTTAACTATACCAATATCATCTAAATGGGCAAATAAGAATGTCATCGCATGGCGCTGCTGTTTGTAACATCCTAAATGACCTACTATAAAGTCCACTGCGAGCGGAACCTGGGTGACAGACTGCATGCGTTGTTCATAGTGCACACATTCGTTGGCGTACGCGTGGCAATTGCGAATATAGACTACAGTCTCAATTTAGCCGCCGTTGTAACAAAACGGCCTGTCTGCTTGCTTGAATCGGTGTAGTAAACTGTTAATAAAAGCGGCATTCAGACGAAGACGATGATAAATTGTTTCTAGATGACGCGGAAGCCCGAGTGGTAGTCTTGATTTGAGATGTGGGTAAATACATTGAAGAAAACGATAATGATGGCTTGGCAAGTTCCAGAGGCGGTTATTCTCATCCTGGGTATATTGCTTTGAGAATTGAGACGCATCTGATTTGGCTTTCTTGTTGGCCAGGATGCTGCAGTGAGAATCCATTGAGCTGGAATTCATTGAAAAATTATACTCTGACCTTCAGTAACAGCCAAGTGGTGCAGGTATCCAATGTCAGAATAAATCGCCTGGTGATTACTTCTCTTTAATAAGGTTGACATGGTTTGTAGCGAACCTTTGGTTATGGCCCAAAATATAATACAGAAGGTTTTCTGACCAAGCTGGCCTTTGTTTTTGTTGTGCACTTTCCTCTCTGCACTTGCGCATTTTTTGCCTTGCCGAAAACGTCGGCACAATCGCTTTCTTTCTTTCCAACCGCACAGGACTTGTTCAGGCATCAGCCCGTGTCGTGGTTGCGTACGTTCGTAGGCAGCTCGCCCTTTTTTAATTGCGTTTCTACTGCTCTGCTGTTTTCAAGGCCGCACTTTAGGACATATAGGAAGGCAACCTCTTGACTAGACGAAAGCAACTACCAATCAAAATCAAATGCAGTACTTGAAGCGTTGATTTATTGGATGAAATTGGAATTCATGCAATGACATTCCATAAACTACATTGCACAAGCTGGTGCTTGGCGAATGTGAAGTTTAGCTTAAGTTCCAAAGCTAGCTCACCTGTACAAGAGGTACAACGCCTCGCTCCACTCGTGATGCCCACCTACACACCCACACCATGAATGCAGAACATCCTACGGTCGCTTTCAAGAAAACGTCTGTCGAGTGTGCGGTGCCTTGGCCTGAAAAAACAAAGCGACAAATAAATCATCGAGTTTATATTTTCTTTTTTTGACTGCTATAAGGTTTTGTTGTTTGTTCGTGGGTTATTTGGTTGCGCATCTCAAAAATTGAAATACTTTGATCGTCGATAACACGATCACGTTTTCTGCCATTGTGGAGCTTGGCTACTGCGACTATGAGACTGTGGTAAAAGCGACGTGTTCAAAATTACAGGGTTGATGACACTTACACCGCTCGAGCTATGTTGGGCGGAGGAATGAAGTTGAGTTATTAGGCAGGTTATAATTTTAGTTACTAAGCCTGCATTATCTCCCCTACACCACACATATTGCCAGAACGGAAGGAGGGAAATACGATCAATTGCGTACAATCTGCAGCGTTTGTAGTCCACAAAATAAGAGCCTTTATTTTGTTTGCACACATCTTTACGAAGCTTTTGCTTCAAGCGAGAACTTTGATCTTAAAGTTCTAGTATTCTACCAGTAACGTACAGCGAAGCAACAAACAACCTTCATTCTTGCCACTGTCTACATAAAGGAAAATTTACAACATTTGCCAACTTTATCAGATGCTTTGAATCATGGGCAATGTTAATTTTGTGGACAAGTAGATAAAAAAAATGCACATACGATGGCAGAAGTTTGAGCAATGTTGAAATTTGGGCGTAGCAGGCTGCGTGCAGAGACCATCGTAAATGGTGGGGCATTAAGTTCGGAGAACTGCGTAGTTAGAGCAGAACTCTAACAGTTTGCGCAACCTGGAATAGGGGGCTCTTGGCTGTGGCAATGACCGATAATTAATTAACCGGGTCACTAGAGCGTGGAATAGACTTCCTTTGCGTGGCAAGCAGTTGTACGGCTAACATTACTGGTAATAATAATGAGCGCTACCACTTGCAGCTAGACATAGAAGAATTAACGGCATATGCTATCCGGCACGAAAAGTTTACGACACGGCTCCACTACATTCAAACAATAGAACTACTAGAATTGTAAATGACTGAGATTGTGCTTTTGAAGGAGAATCTAAAGCTTTACCAGTATGATGATATTGATCAAAATGACATGAAATAAAATAATAAATTGCAGTTTCAAATCTTGCACAAGGCTTTTAAGTTTTAAGTATCAAACAAAAACAGCCTACCGTTTTTTTTCAGAAATTATTGATGAAAGACATGTCGGTCCCAGTCCAGCCTCGGCATCTGATTACTTTGGTTCCTTGCACGAGCTTGAACTTCCTAAAGCGACTCAGACTATGAGAGACGCCGCACTAGAGAGCTCCAGAAATACTGGCCACCTTAGGTTCTTTGACGTGCACTGATATCGCAGAGTAAAGGCGCGTTCGCTTTTCGCCCCCATGGAAAAGCGGCCACCGCGGCTGAGATTCGATCCCGCATTTTGGGCACAGTAGCTGAGCACCCTAACGACTGCACCACCTCGGCGGTGCCTTCAGCATCTGAGTAACGCAATAATTCAGAATGATTCGCACAAATCTAAACAGAGGAGCCCTTATTAGAAGATTATATATTTTACGTTTTTTTGTCACTCCTCAATCTCTAATCGAGAAAGGCTGAGCGACCTCTCGAGGTCGTTCAGCGCGTATATGCGTTCGAATAGCAAATGAGCTAATTAAAAGTTTATACGAAGCAACAGGAGATAAACATTTCTAAAAAGGTGCACGTTGTGCTTGAAATTTATAGTACAGAAACAGCCATTATAAATATAAGTCTATAGAGGTACTACAACTTATAAATATAAATATATTTATAAATATAAGTCAATAGAGGTACTACGCCCTTGTGTTCCCTGCAGGCACCTATTTTATTTTAGGTGTTGGTATTACATTTGGTGGCATGACATCAGTTGGTATTAAATTCATACTTGTAACCGAGTTCGGCATCCATCAACAAACTTACAATGGGTTATCGCTGAATGCATATGTCCAGCCAAGGCGCCAGAAACTTTTTCTCTCCCTTACCAAGCTATTTTCCGCTATCACAGTACATTGCACAACAAAAAGACTGTCTCCTTGTGCTGAAGATTTTCAATTACTGCAAGCGCTGAAACACAGACAATCACGACTACAGACGAATAGATTTCCAAACACGTTGTTGCTTCACGTTTCAGAATTGCTATCCCTAGTCATATTTTTTTAATCTATATTGTGGAAACGAAGGAGCTATTGATGTAGTGGAAAATGACCAACGTAAAGAGAAAAAGGACCTTTTTGAGTTTTCAGTGTAGACTCACTTATGAAACTAGTGCTGTCATTATACTTAAAAATATAGGTAACAGAAGTGGCGGCTTGCTTTAATACTTCAAGGCGAACAGTATTGTTCAATGAAAGCGTACTAAAACGTTTGAATCCGAGAGCTCGAATCTGTTTTTCTTGAATCTTTTTTCTCACCATTGCTTCTTAGGTTCCTTCAATTATACGTAGGCCCTAGTAACTAAGAGCAGGCGCGAAGACATCAAGCGGATGAGAAAAAATCTATTTAAGGATCAAAAGCAAGATAGCTGAACTCATGGAACCCAGAAACACGTCCAATATTTTACGCAGAGCCACGGGCAAAGGTTTACTAAAATACGGACGACCTATGCTTGTCACGTACTCAGGCAAATAATCGGAACTATTTGGCGACTATCGCCTCTTCGCCCTTCCCATGCTATTCATTTTGAAATGTCTGGAATGTAAGTGTTATTCTTTAAAATCTATGACTAGCTTCACTAACGGTTAAGGTACTAGCGTAAATAACTTTAATTGGACCGTACGAGTACGTATACTTCTTCTGAAAGACTGCTGAATATAACCTAACCACTTTCATTGAACATGCTCAAAACCTCAAAGTTCGATTAATTTACTGAAACTATTTGTAGTCCATCAGTGTTACTTACCTCAAAATAATGCTTGCCTACTTGACCGTCAGGTGACTAAATGCTTTCAATGAACGTGTTCCAATCAATCAGAAACACACTATAATTACAAGCCTATGTTTGTATCATACAATGTGTCGCTATTTTTAATGCTCGCCAATACAGCCCGCTAATCGTCCTTCTGCCCTCAAAAGCTGCAACAAGGCTGCTTATGCACCTCGGGCTTGCACCGCGACCCACATTCACTCGTTCGTCCGAAATACTCGTAACTGGAGCTGTTCACTTCAGACAACTGCATTTCTTCATACTAACCTGCACCATTAAAAGAAAGCTACGGTGTTATTGGATTATCAACACCATGCGGTTAGCTCGCCCCTCATGTAAACCCTCACCCAAGGACCTATAGGATATTAGGAGTAAGTGAACAAACATGTGGAAATTAAGAATATGCGCAAATCGTACACCAGACAGCGTAATTTACATTTTGAATGGCACTATTTAAGGCGGTATATCTCAATGTATGTCGCAGAAGTCCCCCTATCTATTTGAAATTTGCAACTTTGTCATAACAACACGCTGTGAACATTTCCATGTTCGGGCTAACTGAAAAGTAATTAAACATGTTGGCGAAGGTATTTGTTACCGATATAGCGCGGGCTACGAAATGTAGCTTGTCGTTTAAGTCAAATAAGAGGCTGTGTTGAATTACGGTTTTCCTGGGTTTTGTCGCCAAGTTTTGACTACTTTTTACTCTTAGGGTAGAATACGTGTCAGGAGCAAATAGGTTGAATGAAGAGTTGTGGAACGGGCGCGGCTTCTACTAACGCTAGCTACTATATCAGATATATAATATACCTTAACTGCATTATACTGAACATAATTCTGATGTAGTAGCATCTCACTACAAGAATCTGGTGTCTACTGCCTACTTTACTTCGGTGAATGGTTGACATCGACAAATTGTCATCGCGCGTGAAATCATTTTTTTTATTCGCTTAAGAACATGGAGGACCCATTCTCCCATACAGGACTCGCTGAGCCAGGCGGGAACACGACCGCGAACCGCCGGCATTCAGTCCAGCTGCCACGAATAACGCGGGCTTGGCAAGCGTGCTGAGGCTGTCGTATTCTGTGGAGCCGAGACTGTGATGGCATGCTACAGGGCCCCCCGGCGCTATGTTCCAGCGCAGGGCCCTCACTGCGCCGTTCCTCTCCTCTGGGATACGTCGACCGGTCGCCCTCGCCCCTACGTGTCTCCATCATTCCGCTGAACCATCTTTGATGCCCCTTATTCTTTACCTCATCCTGGCATAGGCGCCACTCAGCGGTTCGTGACGGCTCGTTATGTCTGGCCTCGCGTCAACGTCGACGTTCGCCGTTGGTCGCGCACGTGCCTCAGTTCAGTTCAGGCGTTCAGTCGTGTCCGACTCTTCGTGACCCTATGGACCATGTCACGCCACGCTTTCCGGTCTCTCACTATCTTCTTAACATCACATAGCTTCATCTGCAATGCCTCGAGAATGCCATCATTGTGACTGGCCATAGGGTTTTCTTGGCAGGAAATACTGGAGTGGGTTGCCATTACCTTCTCCAGTGAATCACATTTTGTCAGAACTCTCTGCCGTGACCTGTCTATCTTGGGTGGCCCTACACAGCAGAGCTCACGACTTCATCGAGTTTCGCAAGCCCCTCCGCCACGACAAGGCAGTGATCCATGAAGGGAGCACGTGCCTCAGCTGCCAGCAAAATAAAGTGCCCCGACACACTGCGACTCCTCTTGGATCCTTCCCGTCCCCGGACGCCTGCTTCGGCCATCAGCACGTCTAAATTGTCGGTTCCGTGCCTCCCTACGGGAACCACCGCTACCTGCTAACCTGAATTGACAGATTCGCCAGGTAGCCTGAAGCGATGCCTTTTCTTGACATAAGAGCGCAGTCGATCGCAAGAGCGATCATCACACTCTGGATAAGCCGCTACAGTGTCCCTTTCACCATTAAACCTGATCGTAGTGGTCAATTTGAATCAGCATTATTTGTCATCCTATCTAGGCTTCTCGGCGTCAACCAGATTAAGACGACCTCTTACCACCCTATTTCGAACGGTATCATTGAACGTTTTCACCGCAGTTCAAAGCTTCACTGATGGCGTCCGCCTTCACTGCACTATGGATTGAGCGCCTACCCTTCGTCCTCCGTGATCACCGCACCGCATTTCACAGGGACTCTTCTACCTTTGCACCAGAGGTAACCTCAATCAAAAATAATACGGTGCGACGGACGAAGACAAAGAAGTCACGCAGTTTACAGGACTGGCACCAGTCCTGTTGTTTGCACGACTCCTTTGTCCTCGTTCGTCGCACAGTATTGTTTTTGATTCAGAATGTACGAACTAGTCCACACAAGAGGTCTAGCAGAGTTAACGTTGGGCCCCACTCTGGTCGAGTTCTTCGGACCATCGCCACCCACGCCCGCTGACGTCCCAAATTACGCCTACCGTCTACACACAGCTATGAGCAATATCATTCTACCACGCCAGCGCCGGTATTCCCTTCGTAGCCGCGTCCCCCAAACCTTCAGCGGTGCACTCACGTCTTTGTTCGCCACGACGCCGTACATCCACCCTTACGGCCACCACACGATGGTCCGTTCTAGGTGTTCCTGTGTGCTCCTGCACTTTCTACTGCGCATAAAAGGCCGGGAGGGCACAATCTTCGTTGATCGCATTAATCCCGCCCACCTTGACTCAGACGTCATCGCCAACTGTGCCACTGCAACCCCTCCCTACCGTGCCAGTTCTCCACAAGTACAATTCTCCCTCAAAGTTTCCGCTTTTCGCTGTTCCCTCTGCTTATGGCTTCATCACTAGAGGGGTGTCTCCTGTGGCATGACATCGTGGTCTCAGCAAAAAAATGAGCCGACAGCTTGAGCACGCCTGCCAAGTGCGCACAGTTCGTTCTTCGTGGCAACAGGACTGAATGGCGGGTGGTTCGCTGCCCTGTTTCCGCCTGGCTCAGCGGGTCCCGTCAAATATATTTATGAAGACCCGACAACAAGTGTGTCTGTGGTCCATCTCCATGACTGCAATATAAAGCAACTGAACCAGTAATTTTGTTTCATGTTCGTCGAGATTATTACCATATTCTACAGATATTTAGAATCCCCATCAACCACGACTATAAGCAACCCTTTTTGCGAGGTAGAGCGAGCAGACAAAACTACCAGCGCACTATATAGCTCTCTTAGTCAACGAATTGGAGCCTTCGGAGCCCCGATGTGGTGGGTTCTTGAGTTAATGCAGCGTTTGGACAGAACCCCACAGCCGGCGCCAGAGAATGCCAAACGCCAGTCGGAAGCAACACCGATAACTCTCACTGTGTGTCACGTGGACATAGAATCTCTGGTTATTCCAAAGGAGGAGCTCAGAAGGCTCCGCGAGTATCTCCGACCCTTGTTACTTTGCTTGTTGTCAGCTCGTTCACAGACATAATGGAATTAGGAATGAGCGTGAAGAGCGCTGCCAGAGCCTTAAGATCAAGCGAACTGTTTGAAGTTTTTTTGCCAAATAAATTGTTCTTTTTCGGGTCGGGTCCAGACGTCGCCATGAAAACGGTGGAAGGGGTAGGTAGAAAGGGGAGGATTGTTGTTGTTGTGGCTGTAGGAAGAGAGAAAATAAAATGCACGGGCCTGCTACTGGCTCTGTAGCTGAGCCACCTCCGCTGCCTCGTGCAGATAGAAGAGAATATAGATAGAAAGCAAAGGAAGAGGGAAAGAACGACGCGCGCCGCAACAACAGCCGTCGTCCACCACCAGCGGTGGCGTGTGCAATGACGGCCTAGAACAGATAAAAATTCGGTGCCAGGCTAGCCCCCGCCGCAAGCGGCGGTGACCCACCTGTACCAGCCCCATCAGGGGAGAGGAATAATGTGGCGTTTTAGACATTTTCAAATCTCACCCCCTCGTCACATTCAAGAACGCGGTTCTACAAAAAAGAATGATCATCATGCAAAATAAAACACAGCATACGTCCAATTACGGCTGGAATATTTAACATACCCTCGGTGTAATTATGTGAAAGTGAAACGCGGTTTCCCCTTTTGTGTTTTGTAAATGCAAGCTCTGTGAAGAAAATTGTATATCTACTGTCAAATTTAAGAAGTACATGAATGGTCCTCATTATTGTAGATATTTAGACGCCCTGACCCACTAAAACGAGCGCTAGACCGCGCAAAACCAAGCCCGCACCGCCCGCCGGCACAAAAGTCACAAAGACAATCATTCATGAGATGGATGGATAAAATATAAGAGCGTCCCTTTTGAAACGGGGTGGTAGCACTTGATATGTTTACCCCCTATATCTTAATTAATGTTTTAGATAGGGTACCAATACAATTATTCTCATAATAATTGGTTTACAGGAAGGGAAAGGCACTGTATCTGCCACACTTGCTCTGTGGACACCTGAACCGCGCCGTAATGGAAGGGATGAAGGTGGGAGTGAAAGTGGAAAGAGAGAAAGGGGAGCCGTAGTGGAGGGCTGCGGAGTAATTTCGACCACCTGGGGATCTTTAACGTGCGCTGACATCGCACAGCACACGGACGCCACTTCGTTTCGCCTCCATCGAAACGCAGCCGTCGTGGTCGGGTTTGAGCCCGGGAACTCCGGACAGTAGTCGGACGTCTTACCACTGCACCACCTCGGTGGGGTACCATGATTCTATATATTGAATTTTTGTTCCTACATTACTCCAGTGCTAAGCCCGCTGCGCCTCCCGTGGCGGCGACATGTGTAATTGGCCTAGAAAGCTCCCATTGTACCTTGGGCTGGTACGTAGTACATATGAAAGTGCTCGCTGCCGCCGCTCGAGTCCGGACGTGCTTATTACTAACATGAATCTCCTCTAAACGATTTGACAACTGCCGTGCACTTCTCCTTTCTTAGGAAGAAAATCACAGTTACTACATCAGCGCCTTTATCGCGAAGTCTTTCTTAAAGCTTACCTCAAACAGAAGGCTTGATTACTTTATGAAACAATGGGTCACTAGCTGTAAGTACTTCGTTACTGTATCTGACATAGCAGGAAGTCAAAGGAAATAAAATTTATTCAAAGGACAATGGAAAAAGTCACGTTCTACACATCTAAGTGGACTGCGTCATAGTAATCAACATAATAGAGGCATTGTACCGGAATGGCAGTAGGTTCTGGATACTGAATATAAAAAAAATCAATCCCACTGCAGTCCTAACTGGTTGTTGCGTGAGCGGGAAGTACTTTGAGGGCAAATTTTTGCTATGCTCATGAATGCTTTGCAATACTTCGATTTTCATGCTTTAATAGTATTTTGTAGTTTATCAGAGTTTTTTTACAGGTAAAAGTAGTGTGAACGAGAGCTTCCCTCTTGCTTTTCCACATGCTCTTTACATGTTACCAGGCAAAAGTATTCACATATCTTGACTTGACCTATGCCGTTTCGCATCTTGTTATCACAGGACATCCTATAGCTTAGCCGTGCCGCAGGTTTGTTTTCTCTATATGCCATTTTATTTCTGCTCAAGGAAGGATTATCAGGACAAGGGGCCTACACTAAGGTATAACTGTGCGTCTATATTTGCATTTTGTTTTCCCAAACCTGAACGCGTGGCCCAAGCTGCAGAAGCAATTTTTTTTTATTTCTGTGAAATTATTTTTTTTGCCCACATCCACACAAGGCGGTTGTGCAAACAATGAACTTATGGAAGGCTGCCAATCGCCGAAGTCCTCCGAAGGCTATGCCCGCAAAAAGAAAGATTTAATTAGGCTCTGTAATCATGTGCCTTTTGGCACGAAATTTCTGCGCTCTTTTGTTTTCGTCACATTTACGGGCAGAATTTGCATGAATCAAAAGCTCTGTGGAAGTGGCACAGGCAGAAATATTTTTCAGAAAGTGTTTTACGCCATTGTTGGGTAAAATAACGGGCTAAAGAAAGGCTGATAGAGGAAGGGGATTCGCACTGACAAATTGTCGGCGGATGTTTTGCCCCCCCCCCCCCCCTTTTCCACTCTTCTACGCCCCTGCTTTGTGAACTTCATTCTTCAATCAACCATTTGTGGTTTGTGGACCTCTTATGAATACAAAACATTTCAAAAATACGGTTTTTGGGCAAGGTGATCCGCTAGTTGATGTGCTGGTAAAAACACGGCTTATAATAAGTAAAAAAAGCGTTTTTTTGTTTCATTTGCACGCTCCTCAACGATTCAGGTATAAAGACTACTGGGTGCAAATGGTATTCTGCTTCAAATGTGAATACACTTCGAAAAAAGTAATTTGTCTGGTTCAAGAAGCAGTCGGCGATGACCTGTGTATAAAAGGATTGTTGCGAATTTGCAGGGTCGCAGCGGAGCACCAGAGCAAGATGACCTGCGTGACTCGAATGCTAGGATGGCAGATGTTGTGGACGGAATGGAAAATGGCACGACGAAAAGCCTCCGTGATGAACGGTCGCAGTAGAGCCGATGATATGTCGCACTAGAGCGATCCGGGTGCTAATGAATGAGCCACGAGCTGTAGATGGAGGACTCGGGGGTGGGCATGCAGGAGTTGCAGCTCAGGGTCTTCAAGCTGTGTCCGGGCCAAAGATTGCCAGTCCACAGCAGATGAAGACACGCCGCGATTATGGTAACGCGTGAAATTGTGAAATTGCGTCAGCTGCCTCGTTGTAGGTGCCTTTGATATGTGGAATATCGGTTGTGAACTCCGATATGCAGGCCAGCTGAAGAAGTTCACTGACGACGTACTTAGAAGAGTTCGTACGGAACATGGGTACATGAAAACGTAAAAAGGCCTGGCCCTCCAAGAAGTGGCGATAGTGCTAGATGGTGGAGTAGATGGCAAGTACCTCACTGCCAAATACGCTGTAGTGAGTCTCAGCAGGCTGGAGCTTCCGAGAAAAGAAACCCAGTTGGTGCCACTTGGAGTAATTCTGCTGCTGGAGAACCGCACCAATGGCCACGTTAGAAGCATCCACGATGATGCGAGTGGGCGCGGACGTCCTAGGGTAGATGAGGATGACTGAATCGGCTAGGGCTTGTTTTGCAGCCGTGAAAGCGGCCTGTGCTTCGGGAGACCAGAAATCGCGGAAGATGATGACTTGGTGGTGCGAAAAAGGTCAGTCAGGGGATGACGAAGCTCGGCGCTGTGCGGAATAAAGCGCCGTGAAAAATTCACTAGGCCCAGGAACTCACGGAGCCTGCGTAGGGTAGTCGGTGCTGGAAAGTCCTTAACAGCCTGGACGTGAGAAGGCAATGGATGAATTCCCAGCGCCGAGATGTGGTGGCCCAAGAACTCGAGCTCAGAAGAGCCGAAATCACATTTCTGGGCATTGACAACCAAGCCAAACTCTTGGAAGTGTTGAAAGAGTTCTTGGATGTGACGCTCGTGATCCTGTTGAGAACCACTCGCGACGAGGATGTCGTTGATTTAGGCAAATACCGCCGAGAGTCCACGCGTCCCTTCAGGATTGTAAAAAAAAAAAACCTGAACTCTCAGAGCAATAGAACGGACTCGCGCTACAATGCGAGAAAATAAGAACGAAATATTTTTCTAACGAGAGGATTACAGTATTTAACGCGGTAAAGTCCCCATTCATCGAAAATTGGCCATCAGCAGCCTTACATCGGCATGGGCATTTTGATCGAAAAACAACCAACATGGTTCTGGCAGGAGGAATCTGGAAGCTGACATAGTCGAGAACAAACTGTGCATAAGGTTGCCTGACACTGCGTTTCGACTTAGCATTAAAATGCATTAGCCCATTCAGCTTTCTGTAGCCATATTTGTCAAGCGCTAGCGATACAAGCTCCCTATTTCCCATCTACAAGGCCCGTTGCACCCTATCGCACTTCTTACCGCACCCTCTGAGCAGCTTGACACCGAACGCCTGGGTTCTTTTCCGCTGTCTTCAAGCGATAACTGAGATCGCACCCTCTGAGCAGCTTGACACCGAACGCCTGGGTTCTTTTCCGCTGTCTTCAAGCGATAACTGAGATATAGTGGCATGTGTTGATCACCTGACTCGATATTCAGATACAGCCGCCATAACATTAGCCCCTGCTTTCGAAGTATGCCTATTCTTAGATTTCTAGTCCTTCGACAGGTTGGTTGGTTGGTTGGGGTCTTTGGGTTATTCTCGGGGGGGGGGGGGGATACCGGACACGGGTTATGCCGGCCTTAATTCGCGGCGGCACTCTGGGTGTCCCGGGGGAAGGGGAGATGGGATGTTGGGAGGGGAGGGGGGGTCATCATCGTCGTGGAGTCGCTCTCGTCGTCCTTGTCATCGGCTCCGTCGCCAGCGCTGTGGCCAGCAGGTCAGCAGGCCCGGTGGTGGACTACAGTCGTGCAGCCAGGCCGGACTCCTCCAGGAAGGCCAGCAGGAGCCGGTGGGCTGCCAGGGGGCTCCTGGCCGGGAAGAGCAGGTGGTCCTCGGTGGCAGCAGGAAGTCCGAGGGCCCGGTAGCCTGCCTCCATCTTGCGACGGTGGTGGGCGTGTGCCGGGCACACACAGAGGAGGTGCCCCAGCGTACCTGCATCACCGCAGGAGGGGCATGCTGGGGAGGGGGCCCGGCCACGGACATACAGCTCCGTGGTTGTCCAGGAACCTCCGGTGCGGAGGCGTAAGAGGAGAGCTCGCTCCCTGCGGGCGAGCTTGTCGGACAGGCGGTGGAATGTCCTCCCCTCGGCGATCCGCCGATCGGGGTGCAGGGTCCTCACGGCCTTCTTGAGGGGGAGCCTGGAAAAGTCAAAGGCAGATACATGATTAGTCATACTTACCTGGTTGGAGTGGGCCGCCTTGGCAAGTGCGTCGGCCTCATCGTTGCCCTGGATGCCCGCATGGCCCGGGATCCAGTGCAGCGAGATGACGAAGCCGGCATCCTCCAGGGCCTGGAGGCGCGCTCGTAGATGGCAAGCCGATAGCTGGAAGCAGGACGGCTTGCGCAGGAGCTGCAGTGCCGGCCTCGAGTCGCACAGGATGGTGTAGAAGCCTGGCCCTCTTCGAGTTCTCATCAGTGGCTACGGGCGCCAATCTACAGTTGAAGTAATTGAAGAATTCCTTGCCTTTGTGCCTGCGATAACCATAATTAAACAGCGCACCACTCCCAAACGAATGGTCTTGTTGAACACGCCAACCGCACTAATACCAGTATGTCGGCGATGTTTGTCGATTCTCGTCATAACAAGTGCGATGACATTCTCCCTTTCGTTATGTACGCATATAGTACTGGGCAGCATGAATTGGCTGAATACAGCCCCTTTTACTACCCTCATAATCGAGTTCCACAAAGCTCTCTCGATACCATGCTTCCTTTCTGCCTCCACAATGAGCGTTCAATCCCCGCCACTCTATGTCGAGCTGAAGACGCTCGCCGCATTGCCCGCCTATGCATACTGGACTCACAGGCGCGCTTGAAAGAGCCTTACGACAACCGACGTGCGCATGTGTGATATGTCTCTGGTGAGTTAGCGTTTCTGTGGACGCTGTTGCGCAAGCATGGCCTATCCCAGAAGCTGCGGTTTCACTATAGGGGCCCTTTTGTAGTTCTGGAGGCCTGAGCGACGTAAACAATGTGATATTACGCCGCACTGAGAGCCGCTGAGTGGCCGATGATGACGCAGGACCCAAGTGGTGCATTTTATTTGGTGAAAAAAGGTTCCATCGTAGGCACATAAATAAACTGCTTGCCTTAGCGGCTTCGTCTGGGAAAGAGAAAAATGCCACGTGCTTTGCTGCCTGATAAAATGAAGCAGCTGAAGAGTGAAGGGAGAAGTAGAAGCTGGCGTGCCTGGAGAACTCGCAGTCTCTCTACTAAAAATAAACACTCCTGTTATGAACTGAGTCCGTGTGGGCGTATCAGATTGAGGATGCACTAGTTAGGAAAGAAATTTGTGAAAATTATTTTGTCTTTGCATTGATTAGTGGTGGAACGCATAAAATGTGTGGCCATTATTCATGGTATATTTAGTGACGCCAATGTTGTGTGCTGACTTTACGATGTTTATATACGAAGTCAGCGAGGTGCAAGTAAACTCCAATAACTTAGGCTATTTTTTCTTGTCTGAAAAGAGTACATTTAGAAATGATTTTGGTTGGGCGGTGTCTTTTGTAGGTGATGTTTTATATCAAGATTTCTAAATATCATAATTGCAAGGACACTGGTTCGAGCTTTTTTTTTCGTTATTAATACCGTTTGGCGCACCTTTTAGTTTGTCATAAAATTCCAAAATACCAATTTTGCTTTAACATAAAATGGGTAATCAATATGAATTTGTAATGAAAGGATTATGTTACTCAGGAAAAAGTTACGCTACATGTAAGAATTTTAGATCTCTGCCCTGCACGAAATGTTATACTTATATGCGTTCAGACAAATGCTCAAAAATGCCAGAAAGATTCAACAATACACAACACCCGAAAATTAACTTGAGGCAGCTATCCTTCCCACCACATTTTCATTTGTAAGTTTTCTCCTAGGATTGACACATAAATTGATGTTACTAAAACAACGAAGTCAGTTTAGAGCCATCATCTTTGAAGACAAAGTCATAACTCCCTGAAAATCAGCCTGGAAAAGAATTGCCTTTAGGCAAAACTCATTGCAGTGGTGGCCGAGATAGCGCCGAATTTGTGAAACTGAGCTGTTAAGCCCTTCATAATAAAGTCGCTGTATCGGGAAGACGCAACTGCAAAGATCGACGCTTAACAACAGCTTATTATTTTATTGTGCAATGTATGCCTTCAAGAACACATCTCCGGTCCCTAAACATTAACTTAGTAATGCAATTCTCGAGCCCCATACTCATTATGACTTTGGTCCCCAGAAGGAGGCGCCAGCTTGATTGCAACTTATTTTTGTTTGTTTGAAGCTGTCAGCCTGCGACTAGTTTTGTAAACTACTTCCAAGCACTTTCGACGCTGCGAAGTGTATAAACTTTCACTGGCGAACTGACTAAAGCACGGTTTGAAGTTGCATAATACAGTTTAGTCTGGGCGTTAACGACGCAGTGTCAGTCAACTAAGCGGAAAGCCATTAGGAGGCACTCTCTCCGCAGAGTTTGCAGTTGACGTGCGGGGCTAAACTTTCATTTGTTGGGTAATATTGATACGGGTAATATTGATATTCTCAGTTTACAGATACTTCATGTTTACATAATTAATGCTTTATGCATGTTTTCGCAATATGCTTCCAGCCTGCTCGGCCAGCAGAAGGTGGCTTGTTAGTATGGCTGGCTTGTAAGGGAAGAAATTGCTTACTGACAAAAAAAAGAAATTGAAAGTGCGCACCCTTAACAAATAAAAGAACAAGCACCCATTCTACAATGTGAAACATACTTGTTTAAAAACTCATGTGTACTGCAAGCAAGCTGCATTTCAGCTTATTGTAACCTACATTCGGAACAATGTTGAGATGAGGACGTGGTGATTTCGTTTTCTTAATAATTGCATCCAACGCCCTTCAGCGCGCAAGCCTAACTGAGCCCCTTCAATCAGGCAATAAAGACGCAAAGTTTCGGGCTTTACTAGACCAATATTTCATTGAGAGTCCAAATCGCAATACAAAAACAGAAAAATCTGCTTTACCGCTGACTATACCCTTACAAAAATGTCTATGATCACTTTATGCGATGTCTTTAGACAATATGATCATAGAAGCTATCGACCATCAAAAGCAAGTCTTTAGAACACGTATGATTATATATGATCTCCCTTCCGACAATTGGCCACCGTGATTGAATAGAATGTATTTACATAGAACGTATTTATACCTGCTATGATTAGCCTATTGATAGCGTATATGGACACTGTAACGACTGTGTTCCGATAATTGGCCACCGTTATTTTAAAGAATCGTGTTCATACAAAGTATTAATATCTTGTGTTATGCTAACTATATTTCAAGTGTCCAATAATAATGTGTATTTTACTCACTGTTCACATGTGTGTAATATTTCGTGAAAAGTGAGAGTGGTGAAAGAAACAGATGCAAATTCACACCTTCATTTATTGCACAAACGCTTGACGCAGAAACACTTGGTTTCCGATGGCAACGACATTGTGTGTTTGATGTAGCAGCCATATCAAAATTTATCATGGTGTCACCTAGAAAAGAAATATGCATGCTCAAAATTTTTCTGACAATTTCACACTTTGTGCAAGCATCACACACATCTCTTCACTCAGATGCCTCTTTTTCCTCAAAATATGCTAACTGGTTTCCAACTGCTTTCTGTACAAACTAGTACCTGCAAAACACTCTCAGGAGATAAGGACTATTGCTGTATTTAGTTGTATTTCTTTTGATCCTCTATATCATTCGACATTAGTTTATCACAATAGGGGCCCAGGAAACAAAGGTGTGAAATTTACACGCCAGTATCATCATCATCATCATCAGCCTGATTATACCCACTGCAGGGCGAAGGCCTCTCCCATATTTCTCCACTTAACCCGGTTCTGTGCTAGCTGCATCCACTTGACCCCTGCGAACTTCTTAATCTCATCCGCCCACCTAACTTTCTGCCTCCCCCTGCTACGCTTTCCTTCCCTTGGAATCCAGTTTGTTACCCTCAGCGACCATCGGTTATCCTCTCTTCGCACTACATGTCCTGCCCATGTCCATTTCTTCTTCTTAATTTCCACTAGAATGTCATTAACTTGAGTTATTTCTCTGACCCACTCTGCACGCTTTCTATCTCTTAATGTTACCCCTACCATTTTTCGTTCCATAGCCCTCTGGGTTGTCCTCAACTTAAGTAGAACTCTCTTGGTTAGCCTCCACGTTTCAGCCCCATAGGTGAGTACAGGCAAGATGCAACTGTTGTACACTTTCCTCTTGAGCGATACCGGTAAGCTGCTAGTCATAATCTGCGAGTACTTGCCAAATGCGCTCCATCCCAATCTTATTCTTCTTGATATTTCCTTTTCATGGTCTGGATCTGCGGTTACTACCTGTCCTAAGTAGACATATTCGCCTACTATTTCCAGTATTTCGCTACCTAATGTAAACTGCTGTTCCTTTCCGAGGCTGTTGAACATTACCTTAGTCTTCTGCATATTGATTTTCAAGCCTACCATTCTACTTTTCTGTCTAGGTCATCAATCATTATTTGCAGTTCATCCCCCGAGTTGCTTAGCAAGGCAATGTCATCAGCAAATCGCAGATTACTGAGGTATTCTCCGTCTACCCTTATCCCTAACTGCTCCCATTCCAAGTCTCTAAATACTTCCTCTAAACAAGCTGTGAATAGTACTGGGGAGATTGTGTCTCCTTGCCTAACACCTTTCTTTATGGGAATTTTATTGCTTTCTTTATGTAGAACTATGGTTGCTGTGCAGCCACTATATATATCTTCCAGCACTTTCACGTACGGCTCATCTACCCCCTGATTTCGCAATGCCTGCATCACCGCCGAGGTTTCAACTGAGTCAAATGCTTTTTCGTAATCAATGAATGCTATGTATAAGGGCTGGTTATATTCCGAGCATTTTTCTATCACCTGATTGATGGTATGGATATGATCGATAGTAGAGTACCGTTTCCGAAACCCTGCTTGATCCTTTGCTTGATTGCAGTCTAAGGTTGTCCTGATTCTATTGGCGATTACCTTAGTAAATACCTTATACGTAACAGACAGTAAGCTGATTGGTCTGTAATTTTTAAGGTCCTTAGAGTCCCCTTTCTTGTGAATGAGGATAATGTTTGCATTCTTCCATGCTTCCGGTACCGTCGATGACACCAGGCACTGCGTATACAGGGTGGCCAGTTTTTCTAACACGATATCCCCCCCGTCCTTCAGCAAATCTGTAGTTATCTGATCCTCTCCAGCTGATTTCCCCCTTTTCATAGTTTCTAGTGCTTTCTTGACCTCGTCCTTCGTCACTGGTGGAATGTCTGACTGTTTTTCCCTACCGCCAATCTCACTACGGTCCTGACTACTTTGGCTACTGTAGAGATCTGTATAGAACTCCTCGGCTACTTTGACTATCTTGTCCATATTAGTGATGACGTTGCCCGCCTTGTCCCTTATCGCATACATCTGGTTTTTGCCTATGCCCAATTTCTTCTTTACCGCTTTAAGGCTTCCCCCGTTCTTTACAGCATGCTCAATTTTCTCCATGTTATACTTCCTTATATCGGCCACCTTGCGCTTATTGATTAGCTTTGATATCTCGGCCAATTCGATCTGGTCTGTTGGATTGGAAGCTTTCATACTCTGCCGTTTCTTAATCAAATCTTTCGTCTCCTTAGACAGCTTACCGGTATCCTCTTTAACTATCCTACCGCCTACTTCTACTGCGCACTCAGTAATGATATCTCTGAAATTATTGTTCATTGCCTCTAGGGTAATGTCGCCATCCTCAGTTAGAGCTGAAAACCTATTCTGTAGCGAGATTCTGAACTCTTCTGCCCTCCCCCTCACCGCTAATTCGTTGATGGGTTTCTTTCTTACTAATCTATTGCGTTCCTTCTTCAGATTTAGGCTGATTCGGGACCTCACCATCCTATGGTCACTACATCGAACTTTCCCGATTACCTCTACATCCTGCACAATGGCGCTCTGATGACCAAGCATACACGCCAGTATGCTTGGTCATCAGAGCGTTAATCTATAGTAAACTCTCTCCTCTGCCATTTGCTACATCAAGCAAATACACATGTTGAGCGGCAACGTATCAGTATGTATACATACATTTTGGTGCATGCTACCAGCAAGTGATGCCACTATGCCTGTTTGCTCCTGTTTTTCCTGAGTGATGCCTATGTTTGCCATAGCAAGATAACACACACACCTAATTACTGAAGGAGACCTGCAGCTACACCAAGCACCTAGGTGAATACAAGAGCAATAATAGGGAATGATGAAGTATATTATAGTTACCCTACAATATGCAGTCACACATACTTTTTGCTACATATGCAGGTAACAAGTCTAGTGTATTCCCAGAGAGTAAGAAAATAAGAAAGTGCCACCCATGCCCATCTTTTCCTTTCAAGAGCTTGTCACCAAGGTAAAATCTTTATCACACATGAAAGCAAAATTTAGAATACCTTTCTTCTATAGGACGTCCATATGGATGCTGAAGAAACTATGCTGCTACGTCCCACTGCTACTTGTCCGGGAAGTCAGGTTGCCTTGTTACTTGTCGGCACAGACCACGGCAACAGGGAGTCTCCAGATGCGGTCTAATGAAGCAACAAGAGGACTGCATGAACATATGAGAACACTAGTCAGAACAGCAGGAAGAAAGATTTTATGAATAATAAAGGAAAAGTCAAATGCACAAGTAAAAAAAACATAGGAGGAGTATTTCATATGTTTGCTGAGTGACAGCATGAAAAGAGAAGCCCATAATTGGAAATGCAATGCTCCACTGAGGAAAATTACATAATCATAAAATAGATAAATACAAAATAATCTAGGTAATCTCAGGAATAGTGGCAAATCTTATGTAGGCACTATCTTTTGGTGATACGTGGAAAGACAAGTCAGATGGGGTGGTAAAAAATGACTGGTTTGGTTTATGTGGTTTAACATCCCAAAGCAACCCAGGCTATGAGAGATGCCGTAGAGGAGGACTTCAGAGCGTTCGACGAGCTGGGGTCTTTAACGTGCACTGACATCGCACAGGACATGAATGCCTTTTTGCTTCAATTTTGAGCTTACTGCTGAACTGGTAGTACTCAAAATAGGTTGGCGCTACTTTTGTTTAAATTTAGATGAGGTCCTTTTGAGGATACAAGACTTGCATGTGTCCCAGACACATTCTGGGAGACACGTTGGCCCTGTACAAAGGCTTAAAATGTGGAGAGCTTGTCTCATTAAAACCCACCCAGCCCCCGCATAATCACTTTTTGGTACCTAGCATTGCCCGCTTTGGCTCGTCAATTGTAGGCTACCGACAATAGGAGCTAAATTATTTCATCCTTAAAAAATCATGCAGCCTACTGCTGGAATATGCAGTCACACATAATTTTTGCTACATATGCAGTTAACAAGTCGTAATAGTGTATTCCCGAGAGTAAGAAATTAAGAAAGTGCCATTCATGTCCATCCTTTCCTTCAAGAGCTTGCCACCAAGGTAAAATCTTGATCACATATGAAAGTCAAATTTAGGAGAAATAGCTGTCTTTTATAAGAAATCCACATGGATGCTGAAGAAATCACGCAGCTACGTCCCACTGCTACTTGTCCCGGAAGTCAGGTTGCCTAGTTTTTACTTGTCGGCACCGACCACGGCAACAGGGAGTCTCCAGATATGGCCCAATGAAGCATCAAGAGGACTGCATATGCATACGAGAACACTAGTCAGAACAGCAGGAAGAAAGTTCTTTTGAATAATAAAAAAAGGAAAAGTCAAATGCAAAAGTAACAGAAACAAACAAGGAATACTTCATATGTTGCTGAGTAACAGCATAAAAGGTGAAGCCCAGAATTAGAAATACAATGCTCCACAGAGGCAAACTACAGTAAAATGCTTGTGCACAAAATTCTCTTCTAGAGTGGAAGACTCAGTGATATATGCAAGGGGTTACGTTTATCTATTGTGCATGCATACGGTACTATAGGAATACATTACTGTCTGGGAAGTCAACCTCCACACCACCAGGTATAAAACTATTTCAGAAGTTTCTGAAAGATTTCTATGCAATGACAGGAAGATCTTTCACTATCAAACACAGTTGCAAACAACACTAAAATCTAATGAGCCCATGTACGTTTCTCTTAAAAATGTGCGGACGAAGGAAATGTAGTTGCTGCTCCTTTTATTTATTTACTTGAAACTAATACTGCATCATTTCCAGCTATAGCACGCGTGAACACAATGCAAACAAACAATAGAGGTGAGCAAGCTTATCTAACGGTTTAGATTGACTTTTTGTAATAAAATGAACAGATATCATATAACTAGCCATGTACAGGAGACAATGCATGTACTAAAGCAGAGCTGCACAGATTTAAGAGCCGTAAAAGCTCTAGCAAAACACCCTTCTTGTCACTGTTGCTTTTTCTCAAACACTACAGGCTGGCCGAGAGCTAGTTTAGATACAATACCTCTAATTATCACATTCAAACTGATCACTTTTTCAAATACATTGATAAGCACAGGTACACATGGCTGAGCTTTCAAAACATCATCTGTTGGACAAAACCCTCATTATACTCTTGGATAGGTCTGATAATAAATATCAGCATGGCGAACAGCCATTCGGCGCTTCCATGCGCTATGCAAGCTTAATAGCATTATAATATCTTTAAGAACACTGTTGTAATTTCCAACACCTGAGAACCAAATTCCATGGGGGTTTAAAGGGACATCTTTGAGCAAAGTTCACTGTAGGATATTGACCCCAAAAAACCCAATCACAACAATCTATAAACACATGTTCGACAGCCTCTGGCTTTCTGCACAAAATACAGTTCACACCCCATGGTAGAAAGATCTCTGTCTGCCATCCATGTTTATACAGGCAGAACCCAAACATGCAATTTAAAAAGAACATTTTTAGCAGGCTGTAAAGGCATTCGTTTTACATGTTAGGATGCATTATTATATGATAAACATAAAAGGGCCGCCACACTCATACTATCCTTCGTCTTGCAGCCCACCCCTTCTCTAACAAGCCCCCTCATGTTTGCAGAACTCAAAAACACGCAAAACAATTAAACAAAAATGTTCTCCAAACAGATAAATATCAAAATATTATTAATTTTGTTATTGCTAGTAACTATTTAGCTCTAGGGTTAACGATGCATTTATTTAGGTTGTGAATAAAATGAGTTCGGAAGTTAATTGCAAATCTTGGTGGCTAGCAAGAAAGTAAATATTTGTGTATATGTTGCTTTGAGCAAAGTAAATGTTCTCGTTTAGTCACAAAAATACAGAATACCACTTGAACGAACGTCACTTTGACGAAGTATTCAGTTGTACGAACTTTATTAAATCCCCCCACTGAAGCTCTATTGAACACTATGGAACGCCCTTCATTTTAACAAACTTCAGTTATTGCTCATTTCAGTTCAACGAACATTTTTCGAGGTGCTATCCTGTGTCTTCAACGTCATACTCAGCACTTAAAAAAGCACAGTCCGCACTCTTTGTAGCATATTTTTATGTTAAGAACCACTCTTCATTATTGCGTGAGGTGGCCGTTATTTAGCTTTAAAGTGAATTAGCTGTCTAAACCAGCTTGTAACCAGATGAATCCATAGCTGTCTTTGCACGCTTAATTAGCTGTACAGTCATAGCCAGTCAAAGCCAGATCTTCAGCCCTACTAGGCCCTTTAGCTCCAAGAATTGCGAATGCGTGCATTTTGGTTAACCATGATCTACTTGGAGAAAATGAAAGCCCTTTCTCCTCAGCAGGCCGTTGTGATAGGCAAGATTCTCAGGAGCTTGCACAGTAATTGAGTTCAAAACCACTGTAGTCCTTTCAAAAGTGCTGCAAAAGGTTACGCATTCTTCACTTGCAAATGAGCGCAGTGACAAATAATTGGGCTCAGATAAGATTTGAACAACCTATATTTCTTGAAGCTAATGGAAACAATCTTGCACGCATTTATTTCAGTCCAATGAGCTTTCATTTTAACAAACTTTTTCTAAGGTCCCTTGAACTTTGTGCAAGTGAAGCTTCACTGTATGTGTACATATGCTCAGGCAGTCTAAATAAACAGTAACTGAATGTCAGCATGAACATGCATACATATGCACAGCGCAGTCAGTTATATTATGAAGCCATGTTTGTCACCGAGCTATTAAAACACAGGTTTACTCAATTTTGCCTCAACTAGAAATAGTAGGTACTACTGCAATAAAACAGCTAATTATAACTCCTGTTTTAAAGCTGTGAAGACGCGATGAAAATTTTTATTTAGTGCAGACTATGAGCAAGATTCACCAACAGGTCAGTCTTGAGCTAAAAACACAGCAAGAATCGTATAACAACACCGAGCTGGTTTCAAGCTTTGCTTTAATGAAGCCTGTTACACATCCACCCTTTATACTCTCAAAAGAAAACAATAAATGCAAGAGAGCATGAATCAGTAAAAATTTTACAGTTATAAAGCAAACACATGAATGCAAAAAACATCACCATGTGATACCTACCAATTCAATGTCTCCTTTGCAGGAAGGATGCTTTAGGGCAGGGCACCCATGGCTGATAGATTAAACTGCCTCAACAGATTCATGACGCTGTCTGCCTCATATTCAGGCAGCACTCCCTCGATGGCAGATGAAATCTGCTGCAAAAGCAGTGTGACGATACAATTGCATCAGCTGGACTGCGAGCATTATTGTCAAACGAGCTGTAAACGCAGTAAAAGAAAGACTTCATTAAATCCATGCTTCTCAAATTCATGACATACCATTACTTTCCCTATACTCCTAGAGAAAAGCTGTCTCAGAAATTGAATTCCTAGCAGCTCTAGATCACATGCCATAAGTTACCAAAAAACTCGATCCTATCATCTGTTTCAATTCTGACCCTTGTCAGCAATGTCATACATTAATAAAACGAAGAACTTCCATAGTTGAAATTCACTTTTCAAAATATGCTGTTTCTCTGTGAGGCTTAAAGGTTCTTAGAAATTAAACAAAATAGAAGACTAAGTTCGAAAGCTCGAATCACTTAATTCACAGCTAATTGTTAGCTTGAGCCACATAACTTGCCACGCCTCCGTAAAAAAAAAAAAAAAAAAAAAAAAAAAAAAAACGTTGGGCCTTGGGACTTCAATAAATAATACAAAAATAAACGTTGGGACTTAAATAAACAATACGTACTGACCTACTGAGGATACAAATGTGTTGGAGTATGCGAATTGTCATGAATAAATGATAAATCACAATCTGTGCTTACTCAAAAGGAAAGCTTAAAAAACAGTATAATTTTACGCGCAAAAGTCGTTGCTTATGGACTATTCCAATCAACCTCAAATTACCGGCTCTAGCTGCAAATAGCTCAGCAAAGAAACGCTATAAATAAAAAAAAATAGGTAACGAGCGATCGCACACATCTGATGGAAGATAAAAATAGCGTCTACATCGCTTTTACGCAGTACAAGGCCTCTCTCAATATTTAAGGCTGAATCGCATGCACGCGAAAACTCACGCGAACGCGACGGCGGCACGCGTCGCGCGAAGCCTTCGCGCGAACAGCAATGCATGTGTCGCTTGGCTCGTCGCTCGGATCTGCCGAAATAGAAAATTTCGCTCGTTCGCCCGGAAGTAACCGCACGTCACTGCCGCTCATTTCGCATGCTTTCTTTATTTTGCTGTGTTGCATTGTTATTGTGCATTACCGCGCAAACATTTCGCTTTGTGCGGACAATGGTGGATAGCCAAGGATTCAAAGAACGTCTAGTCGCAACCGAAACAGCAATAGAAACAAGGGGTCACGTGACTACTTGTGCCGATTACAGTGCAAGTTCACACACATTCGATACGGTTTGCTGTAAATACATTTTACTTTGCCACGTTGTCGCAAAATAACGTTAGTTCTTGCAATCGTTATGACTGTTGTTAGATTTCGCAATAGTTTTGCGGTGTACTAAGCCACTATGCCAGCCAAATGCCAGCCACACAACGTACACGGAGCGTTGTCGCCGTTTCGCTCGGTTCGCGCTGTCGCGTGCATGCGTCTTCCCCAGTAGGCGATGGAGCGAACCATGATCGCTTACGCCGCGCCGCCTTGTCGCTTCGCTCACCTTTTCGCTCACATGCGTTTCCCGCTTTATGGCTGCGAGGCCAACGGTTGTTTACGTTTGAATAATTGGTATTACTTTCGCAAAAAAACGCCTTAACTATCTGAACTTTGTTGCAAAATGATCGGAAAGAGGCCGCGGACAATCGAGGATCGCATTTTAGAACTTAACTAGGTGATAAAACGGCTAAACGATGAAAAATCTTCCTAGCACATTTGTCGTGCTGTGTGCACCAGATTAAAAAATGGGTAAACGCGTGTAAGTTAAAAACTGCTCAGTTCAGAAACATAAAATTTTCCGTGAGTATGCGCAAAGGGTTTATAAAAAAGGAATGAAAACGTTTGGCAACTTACATTGAAGATTTCTGGCAGAAAGAAGTATTTTTTTTTCCGTGCTCGACGTCGCCAAACGCCGCCTCCCCGAGAAGTTTTTTTTGCAGGTCTTCCGGGCAGGACCACGTGACACAATCACGTGACGCATGCCTCTATTTTTGCAGGCATTCTGAGAACAATAACGTGACACATGGGTGCCGTAGCCAAGCCCTAGTCTCGGCGTCCGCTCACGCGAGTATCGTGGAGTTCGCTTTTTTTTTTTTTAATCGCGCTGCCGCGCTGCTCAGACGAAAGGCGGGAAGCGTGAAATGCCGAGCGAGCCCCGGTTCTGTGCGTTCGTAATCTTGTGCTTTCGTTCTTTTTCTTCCGGTGGTTTTGTGGGGTGGCTGGTATTCGAGGCGACGCAGAGACTCGGAGTGGCGTGCCCGCTTCTTCACAGCGCGCTGCATGGATCGCGTGTTTGCTTTTCTCATTGTAATGAAAACTTGAGTTCTGACCCTATGCGGGGCCACACATATTGAGTACCTGCGCATAAGTTATTTGCACACATGCCCGCTCACACACATGCAGATTTGTTGTGGCGGAAAAGATATAGCTCTCAAGACTGAAAGCATTATCCATTTATGCTAAATAAACACCAAAAACTGATTGCTGATTTAGTTACTTTTACTCGGAGACAGCTTCGTGAATATTTTGTGAAACTTTGAAGCCATCCTTTTCGCTGTATTGATGACATCACTGCGGTATTACCATAAAATTGAGCTGTTATTCGGTAAACACATATCTATTTTCCTTTTTTTTTTACTTTTGATGCTGTTCATCTCTGTAATGCCTGCAATTTTTGTGCCTGTAATGTGTTCCACGTAAACTCTCAAGCAGTGTGCAACTGCTTTCTCGCTGAGGAGCCCCCCCCCCCCCCCTCCCCCGTCCTCGGATTTGAAAATAAGATTGATTGATTGAGTGATAATTTGATTGATTGATTGATTGATTGAAGGGCGCGTAAATGTTAACGTAGCAGTCAAATCGCCAGCGCTACCTAGCTGCCGATCAGGCTAAAGCAGTCCATACCAAACTTTAAAAAAATAAACGAAAGGAAGAAAGCGTGCAACCTGCTCTGTGATTTGCCGAGGACAGCTCCAAGCCGTCACAGGTTTGATACCATGCTGTCTACGTTGGCAAGCCTGCCCCCTTCTCCTTTCACACCTTCCGCACTTCAAGCGCGGGGGGGAGGGGTGGAAAATGCGTGCGTGCGTGTGTGCGTGCTGCTGTCTGCTTTGCTCGCAGGACGGCTAGACGCTCCCCCTCCTCCAGCTCGAAGGCGCGCGCTCCGATGGTCAAGGGCCTCCTTGCATCCTCCCCGCGCATTGGATTTGAGACACCTTGCAACCACCCTCTCGAGAGGGTGGCTGCAGCTAGAACTAGCATAACGTTCTTAATGAATCACAACACACGGAAGGATGAATATGATCAGCTACAGCTGGTTCATATTCCGTGGTTCTGCATGTTAATTGCTGTTAATTGTGCCGTAAGGGCGCTTAATTTATGCACAGAGCAAGGTCAGTGCTGCGGACCGCAGGTTGCGCGGTGATATAGTTCACCAGGCTGAATGAGCGCGATGCGAAGGCAGAGAGCGAATATGCGTGTTTCTGCGGGCGCATTCTATGCCGTTATGTGTGCTAGTTCGCCCGCACGGCCCCCTTCTCTGCGCCTTCCCTCTTCCGCTCTCTTCTCTTACCATTAGCGCGCCTCCCTTCTCTACCCTTGCCCTTAGCACGCACCTCACCCAGACACCACCTCCAGCAAAAACATAACAAACAAAAGTAGAACCTGCAGAGCACTCGCTTGGTTGACGCACATGCCCAGAGGCTGCTGTGCGGTCTCGGATAACCTCCATGAGCGAAACATACGATGCGCGCGGTCAGGAACAGATGGCTGAGATATGGCCGCTGCCTTGCCGGGAGCTGTGGCGCAGAAGTGAACAAGACAATTGCTAACATATTGAGCGCGGCGATAGAAAATGTCGGCGACGCGGACGCCGATTTGTTTCCATAAGTGGTGGGCAGGGGCGTAGTGTGAACAGTGGGGTGGCTCGACGGTATCTGGGCGCACAGTTCTAATCCCGATCGTGTCGATAAAAGAAAAAAAAAAGAGAAGTTCATTTTTTTTGTGGTGAAAGTTTTGTCCTCGTCAGGGAAAAGCACGCTCCATTTTCCAGTAATTTCGGTGCGTGAAAAGGGAAGGGGGTGGAGGGGGGGGGAGCTCGTTCGGTATTTTACTGAACATGTGCATATACTCAATAGTTGTGTGTATACCATCAAATAATGATAAAGTCCCGCCCATACAGCTTCTGGGCTACGTGGATCCGAGCGTCCAGGGCGTGCGCCTCTTGGAGAGCATCGCGCGATGTAACCCGACAACACCACACAGCGCACATTCGCCATCGTAAAGTTGGCGGCGCGGTGGTTGACGCCGTGCTGTCTGCGTTTACCTTCCATTTGTGATGTTTTAGTCTTTATTGGTTCGAGCGAGCTAGATAACAGGACTCAGTGCGTCCTCAACAAGAGCGGACGCTTGACGAAGAAATGCGCGATGAAGAAACCAGCGCGATTGTAACCAGTTAAATTTTTCAAAATATAAACTTATACGTTTTTATCAATGATTCTTGCAAATTGGTCGTATCAATTGTCTTTTTCCATTTTTTTTAACAGATGTTACTCATAATAAAAATAAAAAAGCAATTCAAATATGATTTGCAATGAACAGCATGCACTCGGTCAGTTAATTAGGACTATATACTTTCGATCTGAACATTTTTTCTGACATGCCAAATTGCTTCAATATATTGCAATAGCTGTGTATGAGTGGTATAACCAGACATAATTGTCGAGGGCGTTATACGACATCGATAAAAAAAATTGCAAAAAAGGCCGAAAAAAGGAGTTCAAAAACTTTCGGAAGGTGTTTTGACCTCGAAACAGAGCCCTGGCTACGCCCCTGCTGTATATTGACAGGCGTATATACAGAGAAGTATATTGGCCTAACAACTTGCTATGTACTAACTTTATATGAACTGATCTAAACACACAAAAGTAACCGTGTATGAACTTCGTATTTACACATGTCCATAGAGATTAAAAGTACGTACAATATTGATAGAGTCAATAAGGTGCTAATACAAATTCTAAAGACTGTTGACGACCATTTTTGTAAGGGTAAATACGTTGTGTTGGACAAAATGGGCATCGTCAAACCAACCCGAACGCTAAAATCCCGCGTGCTATGGATTAACGGGTATTCTAAGGATATCAGCTAACAAATTCAGCATTCAACATTCGGCGACTAGAATCTTACTTGTGGTGGCCTGCTTAAATACACTAGGTGACCTACGAGGTATCTGAACATATTTGGGCTCCAGACATTATCGCAACTTCAAGGAGATGAACAGCAATCATCCTTAATAAAATTTTCAAAGGAGCACCAAAAGCTCGTTAATTTCATTGTGGCTTCCCCGCGGGAATTGGTACAAGGCATTGAAGAAGATGTAAACTTTGTTAGAAGAGAGACTATTAGCAGTGCTGGAGGAAAACCAGAAGATATTCGAGTTTTGATGTTTCACAGATACACTTACCATATCAGAGGTAGATAATTTTCGCCGCGGTTTCAATGATTTATATTGAGTATTGATTGCTATACTAATGAAAAGACTGTTCCTAAACTGAACGCAGTTTAAGGCACCGTAATAGAAATTTCACCTATAACAATTTTGAATATATAATCACGCAATATGCAGCAACATTTCGATTGTGTGAAGAAGTGTATCACAGTTCCGCTCTTCAGAACAATGATAATAAAATTATATGTTCCGAAAGCATTTTTAGTGCGCACTTCTCATTGAAAGAAGAAATTATACATTGAAAGCAGGCTGGAATAGCAAGAAGACGATTGCAGTATTTTTACGCCCTTCAACGCTCCCTTATCTAAGAGGGTGCTCACTATGATACCCTGTATACAGGTCATGTGAAGCGCCGCTTCCATTTTAATTTGTGCCGGCCAGACATTGCTTCGATGGGCAGCGATGTGGAAAAAATGACGCTCCGTGTGCTCCTACTAAGAGTGGATATTATAGTACATGAATATTCAAATTATATAAAAAATTCGTAGCTAACAAAAGCTTTAAACAGCACGTAGTTGATCAGTGGTGTAACGTTTACAGGCGGAGCACGAAAGTTTATTATGACATCAGATACCCAAGTTAGGTGTTTGCCTTGGAGCTCATAAAATGTCATTCGCCATGGAACCATCCTCTTCGTTAGCGGTAGCATGCGAGGAGAAAAAAAATATTGTTGTGTGGGAGACTTCAACTTATTGTTTAGGAGCGCGACAGGACAACGTTAATAAATCTCGTATGCTGTTCTACTTGCGTTTCGCATGGATGAACTTCGTAAGTCGCTTAAAGGTGTTAAGCCAACGGTATCTGACTTGAGCCATACATTTTCAAAGAGCGTTTGACACGCATTTCAAATGTGAAAGCATGCTAGATAATTGGAATTCGAAATGCGAATTGGAAATAACCCGCAGCGCTACAAAATTCAACCTGTGGTAAAGTGGTATTCCTAAATATTTATGTCCCTCTCAAACTGTACCTTGAAGCCGCGGAAAAGCAGAAAACGATCAAAGTAGAGGATACAAAGTCTTTTCTAGCTCTGCGGCGAAACGACAAAAACTTTTATATTCTTCCAGCTTCATCGGCAGTGTTGTGGGCCGAAGTATAGTACATCGTTAGCGAAAAAGTACTCTTTCCTCGCAACTCGTTTACGACCGCGGAAAACGTTTATGTAGCAACACTTGTTTTTTACGCCCTTATGCAGCGAACAAAGAGCCGATGCAGGGAAACGCGTGGGGCGGAGAGGTTGTAAAAAAGATGAAGTACCGCTTTAACGTGAAACTCGATAGAAGTGCTCACCTTCTTCGAGGGTTTTGCTTTGTGCATCATGTTGGGACTCTTAGTAGTCGATGTGGATAAGATACCTGTAATGGAGTTGTACTCACTATTTTGCTAGCATCCCTTGCGCTGCAGAATCACTGAGCAGGTTAACGAATGCAATCTTGGTATTAAAACAGCTGGTCATGCTTAAATATGAGCATGCATATCCGGCTGCCCCTTAGGAACTGAGTGAAGTTGCCTCGTCTTGGCTATGCTTTTGGATAGGAGTGTGAAATCGCCTGGCCATTTATTTCCTCAGCGGCAGTACATCGATGACAGGGTGCGTACCTTTGTGTGCACTCTCGACTGATCGCACGCTCTTATCAGCTGAAGCAGTCTTGTATTGACATTTACTAGCGAACACTTCTTAGGGAACCGAAACAATTATGCGTAATACCGATGTTATGACTTTGGCTTGTATATTTTGCCAAGTACGCTCACTCTCAAACGTCGAATATGGGAGTTGGCGAGAGTACACTAACCTGCCATACTGCCCACCCCAAGAGCTGCACTACAACACGAGCACTCCACAGATGTCTTGCCATGAGTATATGCTGTTCCATCGCGGTATAAATATTTCCGCCAGCACGGTGCAACTGATTAAGAAGCTTGTCATTGGAAGGTGAACTACATGCTTTAATGTCTGCCTCGTCTATCGATAATTACTGACAGAAGTAAACGACTGTGCGCCCGGTTGTATAATTGAGTTCTTTTTGAGTTGAGATACGACCATTTTATTTTTCTTGCATAGATGACTATAAACTTCATGAAAGCGGTTCTCCTCACTGAATGAAAAATGTACAATATTGCTCCTGAGCTTATAAGTAATCATGCTGTACTTATCTATTTGAAAACATAAATTAGGTACAATATGAACATGAACTAAGCTGTTCAAAATGTGCTGTGTAGATATTACTTGGAATAAAGCAATTATATGAAATGCTAAATGTCGTCGGGAAAAGCGGCCACAGACATAAATCTTTAACTGTTGTCGAAAGGTCGTGTAGCATGCCAGTATTTCTCTTAGGTAATTATGTTTTCTAGCTTGGAATGTATTGACCTGCCACTATGAGACAGATGGTTCATCAATGGCTTATTTGGATCGGCTATCATTTTCCTTTCTTTTTTACGTTTGCGTAAGTGTTATCAGCCAGTCGGCTTCCGGCGCCATGCACCATGCAATTTGTCCTCTCAAACATCACAATCCAGAAGTAGCGCAACGAAAGCAGGAAGAAATATACAATGTAAACTAAAATAAGGGCGTGCCATCAAACCCTCCTTTCAGCTGTTCAAGAGTTTTATGTCAGGGATAAGTAGGATTAAAAAGAAATAACGGTCTGCATTTTTTACCATAAAAACGCCATAAGCCATGGCTGCCACTGTTTATTTTTTTCTTCTTTCTTTTACATGGACATGTGTCGTTTAGATCACCTTTATTGTACTCCGAATATTGATGTATTACCAGTACTAGCAGCTCACCAAAGGTGTGTCTAATTTGTTTTTATCAGTGTGTATGCGTGAATGCTGATGTGAAGACTGGGAGCATTAGAACTACCTGTTAAACTGACAAAAGTAGTTCAGGAATGTGGGCTTTAGTACGGAGCTAGCTTTGAGAACGGAAACAAGGAACTTTGCTCTGGCTTCTAGCAAAAGGAATGGTGATAAACGGTTAACGAATAAATTCCTTAAACAGGTGGAACTTTTAGTAGGTCGTGATTTGCAGTAGCCGTGCTTGTATAACCTGCCGGGCTGCTCAGAATATATAGTTGGAATGCATGGTTCTATTTTCAATAAAATTAAAAGCGGTCACCTCCACGAGGCTAACGGGTAGACACTATCAACCAATATGTCGCAAATGTTGCCGGCTACTCCTTCAGATATGAACTATAATTCAACGTTCAATAAGACGAAATCAATAGTAGTCTATGCAAAAAAAGAGTAATATGTTCATGTTTATCAGTAACAACACTCATATAATAATAATAATAGGTAATAATAATGATTATGGTAAGTAAAGTAATGAAAGGTATATTAGAAACAAAAGTTCATAATTATTATAAAAAAAAAAGAAATGTTAAGAAATAAAAGTAAGTTAAACAAACCCATGCCGAGCCAACTGTAAAAATTACGAACGCGTCACGGCGGCGCGAATGCTTCTGTATTATGCTATTGCGATTTATGTAGTAACCTCTAAATTTAATTTTAGCGAATAAGACGAAAAATTGTTACAAACTATCATCCATAAAATCTTACAATGGGCAGTAAATACCTAACCATCTGACTAGAACTTGATTTCTTGTCATTATTTGTTATATAGTTTGATAGCATCATTTTTTCCGAAACACTACAAAGCTTTTCTTGTACCATTCATTTCTTTTGCTTAGCTCAGTTTCAACTAACGAACCAGTAATCGCAGCTAGCATTGCTCGATTAACGAGAGTACAAAAAAAGCTTATGTGTTGTCTTTTACACGATTAACATAAGGTGATCGAGGTTGTCTAAATACGTTCATGACCTTTTACGACGCCCTCTTTTTGCATTTTCAGGCAGTGAAGGGTTTCCTCCCTCATTATGACGAGGTAGCTTGGTATCTACGCCCTATATATTCCTCTTTCTCAGCAAATGTGGTTTCTATAAAGTGTCTGCACCTTTTGAGGATACACCGTCGGTTGTTTTTCTCCTTTTATTCAGGGAACACTGGCGCATCATTCGTAATGGCTTAGATTTGTTCCTAAAATAATGTTATCGATGATCCACGCGCCGGCATTGACATCTATGTGTCCTTATAGATGCATTTTGAGATTGTATGAGCCTGTTTCACCTTCTTATGGGGCATAGTTTGTAATGTGCAGCAGAGGCTGTATTGCTTCAAGATACAGAGTTAAAAATTCAAGCTTGTGATTTTCGTGATTGTGTCGCATTTGTGGGCTGAACAACATCGCTTCCAAATGAGCCATTATTAAGGCAAAAGCATTACTAGGCTCTGTCGGCGGGGTCCTGTGTACAGAACGTGTCCGCAGCCGTAGTGTCGTTCTCAGAAGAGTTAGGATCAACCGTATAGTTGTGATCGATAGAGAATGATATCAGGAGCCTGCATACAAAATGGCGATAGGATGATTAAGTAATTGATTACAGCCAATATAAAAGCAAAATAATCAGGCATCGAAATAGCCATACGATTAATGTCCACGTCAAAAAGCTGTGACGTCACGCAAACTGGGTGTGGATGCGTTTACGACTCAATGATCGAAATAGATGCGTGGTATTGATCAGAAGTGTATAATCAGTGTAATTGGTCCGCGAGATGTGTCAGCGAGATTCCGGACATGGCAGATAGATACTAGGTATTTTCTTTCCTGTAATCCAATTGCAAGATGCCGGTAAAGTTTGATCTGTTCAACGGAACTTTGGTTGTGTTCGACAACGGGCGCGCAATGCATCGTATGGAACAACGCTAAGGTTTTCGCATTTCTCCGCGTCATACTTTGGTGTGCTCTTATAATTTATCTGGCATTCTCTGTGGTTGTCAATACTCGTAGCATGTAAGCACAGTTCAACGACATTAAACCTGCATCCGCTAAAATATTCCAGTTCCTCCATATTTTTTTTTTTTTTTCACTAGGAGCTTCTCCCTCTAAACCCACTTGCTGACAACTTGCCTGCATTTACAAATATTTCACTCCTGTCTGTAAAAAAACTTAGTGTCGACGCATAGCCCCTTTGCTTTGGTTGAATGGTGATACTTCTAAGGATATATGACAGGGATGCGGGCCAGACAGGGTAGTAGGCCCTGCCCTCCATTCTATTCGCGCTCTATTTGACCTCTATTTCTATTTGCGCGTTCTATTTCCCTCTACGTCAGACCAGGGCTTAAATATGTCTGCGTAGCCGACTATAGCCATTTTTTCTATGAAAGTAATTCTTTTGCAGAAAGAAGCGTGCCGTTTCTTTATTTGTAAAGAATATGGTAAATAGATGCCAGTTTTCTATCGAGCATGCAACCCGTCCCTTCCTTTCAAAGCGGGCTCTGTTTCCATAGTAAGCCCAGAAATAATAGCGCATTTTGCAGAACTGCATTCCCGCCACGTACCTCCTCTCATTTCGCATTCCGTAACTCTCTGAACTATGCAGAGTTTCTGTTTTTTGTGGCAGCTTAATTTAGATGTTCTGGGAAATGGTTAATTTAAAGAGTCCAGAACGTGCGTTCCCTAAAGCAGAAAGGCTGTTCTTAGTCTTATACCTGTATTTCATATACCTGGCTGCAAAGCACGGAACAGACATTTTTCACGAAACTTTTTTTTCGTGAAAAAGCAAAATAAATGTTCCAGCATTCCTTTCTTAGTGTTTAACCAAGTAAGAAAGTGTGAATTCATTTTTTTGTGAACGCTTTGAGGCTTAGTGTGTCACCCATCAGAGGCAAACCTACATTAAGATGAAACAAAAAAAAGGTGTCCTCGAATGTTTTACAGTGAACATGACCTTCAGGATTTTTGAATGTTTATGCGGGTGCTTTGAGTGTTTGAATGTTATGATGCTGACGGCTCTGAGTTTTGTACAAATCTCTAAACGAATTCAACGTTTTCCATACTTTCTGTATTCAGAACTTTGTACTGATTTCTGCGCATATTGTAGCAAGCATTTATTACAAATATGATAAACCACGTTTCATTAAGAGCACATCGGTAGAAGGCAGGATATAACACATTATTTTTCTAGGTTTTGCAGTAGCGCACTGGTAAAACTATGATTAATGCTAGTTCCATATTTTGGATGAGGTGCATTTATATCAGCTATTGTCGTAGTATAAACTGAACTGGTAGCCTTATAAGAACCCTCTGCAGACGTCGGAACCGCTATCAGGACTCAGAAGCTAATGAAAAGAAATTAGATAAACAAGCCGGGAGTAAGCCGCCGATTTTATCTCGGCTGTTTTCGCATCAAGAGGTGAGGAAATGCTGCCATTCTATAAGTCTCACTCATCGCAGCACTTCGAGGGTATTCAGATGTGAGAACAATCTTGAGGAAGCGTGTGTCACACTAACATAATTTCCGCTTTCACAAGTTACGCTTTGTTAACATTTCTTGCAATAGGTATTTTTGGCAATGAAGGGTAACGCTTAAACGGACGAGGCGTCAAGTGGCTTAAGCCTTACTCTTACTTTCAAAGAAAAGCTCACCAACTAGCCCAGCATCAAATTAAACCGACCAGAAGGACAAGTTTTGCCTCTTGCATCCACCAGTCAGGATGATAAGGACCAATCGAGAAAAATTGAGTTTCACCTGCAGACCTTCAGCAAGACAAGTTTGTCAATAGAATTGTGAGACTTGAAGGGGTTGTGAAACAAAGATAAAACACTGGAGTTCAGATAAAACGGTCAAGGTAAATTATTCCTATTATCTGTCAAGGCTGTTCCTATATCACCGCCACCCGTTGTTCTACAGATCGCATCGGTTCTGAAAAAAGGGCGAGCGTGCGTAGCTCGCTCCGGTCTTCCAACGGGAAATGATTTAACAGGAGGTAATTTCTACAAAGAAAATTGGTGCTAATGATAAAAAAAAACTTTGCGCCACCAATTAACTCAAGTTCCTTACTCTACACGGTAAAAAAATCGAATGACCAGTTTCTTCCTAACATTCTCTTTCTAGCCGCGCCTAGTACTGTCCAGCTCCACAGGGTTTGTTTTACTTTTTCCCGGATAGCAAATGCCTCGTGAATTATGCATCGCTGCGCGTGATACACGGTCGCTGGACTGAACGGTTTCGAAATTAGTCCGGGTAGCAACCCACACTGAGAACGCTTCAATCCAGGCGTCGGGTATTCGATTATTACTGGAGACCACGTTTTTCGGTCTGCATACGTGATCACTTGAGTCAGCATACCCATCGCTCTAAACCAATTTGGCTTCTCAATGAGCTTCCTTCTGTTGTCGAAGAAAACTTTGTTTTGAGTCCTGCCTCATCTTTGTCTCTTTGAAATTGTGAATACTTTTGGCTCATCGAGCACATAAAGTATTACACTACCAAAATAATTTTTAAGACGTTACAAAAATGTCTTAAATGTCTTACATTACAACATTCTCCGCCATTCGCGTAGCTACTCGGAGTAAGCACCTCGGGGGATATTTTAGTTGTAAATACAAGAAAAATTAAAACGGAATTCTGGAACGGAATTGGTGGCGTGCGAGTCACTGCTGCGGAAGCTGATCGAAAAGAAAACGAGCCTGCGTCACCCACTTGTCGCTTGAAAGTAAGTTGAGCCCAGTGATTACTGCAGGTTACTCTCGCGTAGCTACCATAATCATATGGTTCCAGCAAGGTTACCGCAGGTTAAATTTCTGGAAACATATGATTATGGTTTCAGGAAATTGAAAGTAAGCTGACGACGAGGCAGAATATTGTACTTTAATAGGACGACTGAAATTTTTATGAAATAAATGCAGGTGAAATAAAGGTATGAACCACTAGTTTTGGCAGACTGAGATCTCATTTGATTGCTGTTTTGGTTAGAGTGCGAATATCTTAAAAAAGAAGAACTGCGCAGAAATATTTGAAGCAGTAGTAGAATACGAAACAAATTAGATTTTGTTGGTGCGTGATTGAAATTACGTACGTCGCTTTCTACCTTATATAATGGTATTTGTGCGATGTCAGCGCACGTTAAAAATCCCCAGGTGGTCGAAATTACTCAGTAGCCATCCACTGCGGCTCCTGTTTCTCTATTTTCACTTTAACTCCCACCTTCCTCCCTCCCCTTATAGCGCGGTTCAGGTGTCCACAGACACAAGTGTGAAAGATACTGCGCCTTTCCCTTCCTGTGAACCAATTATTATTATTATGGTTGCAGCATGCCACGTAACCTAATTTCCTGCGTCCCTATTTCGCAATACTTAACGCGACAGCAACCACTTTTCTACATCAAGAGCAAAAATAGGGAACACAGATGCTCTTGTTCTATAAAATGTACCGACACTAAGCTGGGTAGATTAGTATAAACATGATATATTTGCACTGCACTGTACTATTCACTACCCAATTAATTATTTACCTCCTGAAGGCTTTCCTTCATAAAAACAAAACTAAAGAAATAAATTAGTTTTGCCAATTATATGCCATAATATATCTGGTCGTTTTATGTTGAGAACAAAGCTATTCTGAAGGCATGCATCGTTTTGTGAATCATATTGTGACCAAACGGAGAATGGAATTGAGAGTTGGTGTTATATTTTCAATTATACATCCTTAAAAACGTGGTAGGGAGAAAATAAGAGTATTAATTACTTTGAGTTGCGTTTCACCAGTCTCTTTCTCATAGTTCGTTTAATTGTTACAAACCGAAAGAGGAGGCGACTTTATGGTGTTGGAAAGGTTTAAGGCATGGGAACCTTCCGGTAATTAGCGATATGTCTTTAAGCCAAAAAGGCAGCTCGCGTGTCAACTGGCCGACGTCATGCCTTTATTACTCTCTCGCTGCTACGCTTTGTTGGATTTCTCACGGGATTTCGGCAAATACCGCGACAAAATAGCGTCCAGCGTAAAAATAGCAAAGACGCTTTACAGAAAAAAAAGATGCGAAATATGTTCGTCTGCTTTGTTTGAAAAAGATTATGTTTGAAGTGAAATCGTGGTTTTTCCCCCGTAGGGCTCTGTGCGTCGCCCCGTTATTCCATTGAGACCGTGTGACCGGCTGACGATAGGGTTGTCATTGCACTTGCCACTGCACGCTTTTCGTTGGAGCTGCAAGTTCGCGCCCCAGATTTAGCATTTATTTCAGGAGCGAAGCTATTGGCGAAAATGGGCCTTTGTGTTCCCGACAGATCCTTTCGCAGTCTCCATTCAAACGGGATATTTTTTCCCCGATATAGGCTGGATATGACAGCATCTGCGTTGACTTTGCAGTGTTTTGAAGGGAAGAAATGTTTCGCAAATAGGAGACCACTTCTGGTTTCACATGAAAACGCAAGGTTTCTGTGTAAGGGGATTTCATCGTTTTTCTCGGGCAAACATTGTTTCTTTTCATTCTTCACAGTCATGAGATGTCACAGCAAAGGTGGCGCCCTAATTTACGGCATTTACTCTAAGTAGGGCCCCACGAAAGCTTTCCTGTCGAGAGCCTTCATTTCCACCTGGGCATTACATTAAAATAGGAACCGATGAAGCACGTTCACAGCTTCTTGTACACACTACATTCGATGCTTTGCTCTACGAGACGACTCTTCAATATTCTCTGCCATAGTTGAAAATAGTCGAAAGTGTGTTCAGTATTTCTATAGTTAGTGCTTGTTTACGTGATGGGAAGGGAAATGTTATTTGTGTATGTAATTTATTGATTACTACATTTCATAACTGAGCAATCTCGCGTATAGCGCGAACCGTTCATCTTTGGCATGCTTGCCTATCATTAGTCTGTTCGAAACGCATGCAATGACTGGATCTGCTCTGGATAGCCAAGGTATTGGGGCGAGTTGTCACATGAGCCTGCATGCTCTGAACGCTATGTGTGAATTCAGTCATTACCCGTTGCCAATTCTCAGAGAGAGCAAAAAAGAAAAAAAAAAACACTGAGTGAGTGGCATCAACCTGTGAAAAGAACTGCTGTAAATACAAATGAAAAATCCGAAACAATATTTGTCTAACAGTTTTGTCTAACTATCTTGGCAAAAAAGAAGAAATACGAAATATACATTTTTTTAAGTGTTTTTCGCCCTTGAAATGAGCTTGCATTACTTCAGTACATATTCCTAAAGTATTTTGCCAGCGGGCTGAGTCCACCGAGTTTTAAACCCCACAACAAATTTTGTATATTAGACAGCATAATAAGCGTTTTTGTACGTTTTCCTTCCTTGCTAGAAAAACATGACAGCAAAGTATATAAATTTCATAAATCATCATCATCACCATCCCCAGCCTAATTATACCCACTGCAGGAAGAAGGCCTCTCCCATATTTCTCCAATTAACCCGGTTCTGTGCGAGCTGCATCCACTTGCCCCCTGAGAACTTCTTAACCTCGTTCGCCAGCCTAAATTTCTTCCGCCCACTGCTACGCTTTCCTTCCCCTGGAATCCAGTTTGTTGCACTAATCGACCATCGGTTATCCTTTCTTCACGCTACATGTCCTGTCCATGCCCGCTTCTTCTTCTTGATTTCCACTAGAATGTAACTGACTTGAGTTATTTCTCTGACCCATTCTTCACGTTTCCTATCTCTTAATGTTACCCTACCATTTTTCGTTACATAGCCCTCTGCGTTGTCCTCAACGAGCCTTCATTGTTAGCTTCCACGTTTCAGCCCCATAGGTAAGTACAACTAAGATGCAACTGTTGCATACTTTCCTCTTGAGCGATACCGATAAGCTGCTAGTTATAATCTGCGAGTGCTTGCCAAATGCGCTCCATCCCAGTCTTATTCACTTTGTTATTTCCCTTTCGTGATCCGGATCTGCGGTTACTACCTGTCCTAAATAGATATATTCGCCTAATACTTCCATTGCTTCACTACCTAATGTAAACTGGTGTTCCTTCCCTAGGCTATCGAACATTGCCTACGGAAGGAACAGCAGTTTACGTTTATTTAGGAAGTAGTAATTTCTAAACCCATAAAGACCAAGATCTTACTGTCACACTATATTCCCCTCATTATCTAAGTCAAACTCTATTAAGCTTATAAAATATGAACAATGGGAACAATGGGAAGCATTTTGGGAAGATTAATTCATAAACACCCATAGGCTGGTTTATTTATTTCACCTGGATTTTACCGCTTTTTATAGGTTCTTTGCAACGTTTTCAACATTTCGATTTGCGTTTTAAAGTGCTTTGGAATTGATCCCGTGGAAACGTGACAAAAATTGATATAACTAAAAGAATTGATGCTTACATGAAGGCCATTTTGAATTGACCACCACTGCGTTTTGCAGACATCTGCGTGTCGAGCGTTTTTGTTTGTGAGGGGAATAGCTCGGTAATTTTAATGCAGACAATCCGCATGCCCCCTCCGCTATAGCAGAAGTTGTTGCTGCTTTCTACCGAGAAGGTTGGTAATATCTATTTTATTCCTTGGCGATTTGTTATTGGATCACATCACGGGGGATTGGCGCAATACAGCGGACGGTGGAAGAACCAGTTCAAAAAAGTAAGTGAGCCTTCCCAATAACAATAGGAGTATACTTGTTAAATTTAGTGCACTTCTTTAGGGATGGTTCCTATTAAAAATTGGGTGCAAGCTTCTACCAAAATTGCGTAATTTGCGCAATCATAACATACCCTTGGGAAAATCCTCCCTCACAATTGTTGCCCGCTCGGCGCAAATTCTTCATTCATCAAATATTACCATAGACATAATCTACCCACTTTGCTTTGCTGCCCTCCAACGCTCCCCTATTTTTTATATCCTAAGGTTAAATATGTTAGATGGGGGGGGGGGAGGGGGGATTAAGACGAAGAATATATATTTTTCTCAAGGCTCCCAAACGTGACACCCGGTTTCGGTTGTGGAAGAGAACCGCCGGTTAAAACAATAATGTCCTTTATATTTAGACCTACTCAAACTAAACTTTACTAGTGTATGGCTGAGATAAGAACCCTCTTAGCGCTGCACGATAAATGGAGTTCATTTTGTCTAAAACTCGAATACCCTTTAGAGCCCGCACTAAAGTTGGAGTGAAGAGGCATAGTCATTCATATTTAAAGGGGGCACGTATAGTTTCTCAGTCTTTTCTTTCCGCCTTGTCTTAGAAACACAAAGGGAAGGAGAACATTCGTGGCTCAGAGTAATAAATAGAAGAAAATAGCTAGATTGTGCTCTGAAAACTAAATCAAACACCTGGTAGGAACCCGTACTTCTCAATCCTGAATGTTGTAAGTTTTGAGGTTAGTTTATATTGGAAAGAAAGATCACCATCTGTTTCCGATAGCATTGCATAATAACCAGATAACTTTTTTATATTAGCTGTAATTATCGTTTATTTGTATTTTGCTGTTCAGTGATTACCATATTACCATCGAGTAATTTACCAGAGGTTGGTTTGGTTTGTGGCGACTCAGGAGACACCGTAGTGGAGGACTCCAGAAATTTCGACCACCTGGGCTTCTTTACGTGCACTGCCATCGCACAGCACACGGGCGCCTTGCTTTTCGCCTCCACCGAAAAGCGGCCGCCGAGGCAGGGATTCAATACCACGTCCTCGGGAGCAGTAGTCGAGCGCCGTAACCACTGCGCCAACCCGGCGGGGTTTTTCAAAAGGATAAAGCTTTTCGCCTCCAGACTTTTATGTCAATACTCGGCCGTACTTATAAGCGATAATAGGTATGTTCACGGTATAATGAACTTTAATAAATAAGGAAGGCGTTTTTGCAAGAAATATGTTGCAGCCCTGTCTTTCAACAGTCCACTTCGCATTGCCCTGGCACGGATTATTTTGCATGTTTCTCGTGAAAAAAAAAACATCAGAAACCCGTTACGTCCTCTTTTAAAACGCAGCAAATGTACAAAAAACACATTTCTCGAAGGCCATTCATAACAAAACTAAGATAAAAGACACAACGCAACGCTCTCAGTAGCGTTATCTATCATCATGCGAGAGTTTTTGAAGGGTCCCGTCTTGCAAGACGAGAAGCTCCCGAAGGATCAAGCATTTATGGGTAGGAATAAGCTTGATTGCGCGCATACCTCGAGCAGAAAGCGGGTTTCTGTGAAGAAGAGCGGCGGTTTATAACTTTGCCTCCTTAATCTAGGTGTCTTCGTTTGTAACTGAACACTTCATTAGTACACTTGTGCAGTACATTAAGCACGCCTTCTTCATCAGTCTCCGGTGACATATTTAGGCGCTGTGTAGATGGCTCTTTTCGAGAAACCTGATGACGGCCCGCGGCATTCATTATCCTCCTTAATGAGCGGCGGACTCCCGCTAGTAGGCGATACGCCGAGGCCAGCATCTATTTCATGTCCCACGTGCCAAGGTCGCTTAACGGCGGAAGTCTGAAGAAACAAGAGATGGCGAGTAGTTTTTGCGCTGTGCAGGTTCAGGAGAGAATAAGAGATTTTTTTACTGTATAAAGTTTACAACTATTTTTTCCCTCAATTCAGTGTAATAAAGAGCGCTTTCATATGCCAAGCTACATGTGCCATACCCAGTGGTCAATGTATTGTCAAATTAGTGGTTTCAAGAGCAGGTATCTTTAATGGTGAAAGGAGATGTATTCCATGAACTTTCTGAATAAGCAAAAGTTTCTGTATTTTAGCCAACAGAAAATACAATAATGGTCAAGCAAAATCTCAAAACAAATCAATTACTTTAATGAGGCACCGATGTATTGCAGCAAATATCACAAAGACTTCACTGAACGCCGAATTCACGCGCTTACGCCAGCCTTTAAGCAAGAAGAAAACATCGCGAGAACTCTGCGTATACAATTTTCAGGTTGCTGCACACTAACGTTATAACTACTATTGTTGTCTTTCTAGGCGCACTGCAGAAAGGAAAAAGCAAATAGAATGTCTCACTTCCGACTTAGTCATTTCACTGAACATAACCATTCCGCAGAGCAATCGAAGTAAAAATTTATCAAGCCTCCGCGCGAAAAGGAGGTGTTTGTGATAAGTGTTTGTGCAGTGTTTCGCCGGAGCTTTCAACAAATAATGGCACCCCTCACAAAGACCTCAATTTCGCCAATGTTTTCTATACAACCAGACAATGAAGCGTGGGTCGAAGGCTTCCTTTACCGACTTAAGGGACCAAGACATTGAGGGACACTTAAGCTCCTCCTCTAAGAGCATGCCTCGACAGCGTTGCTGGCTCACGTTTGCAGGCTCCCATCGCGGATTCTCATTCGCGTACGAATATTTTGCCGCTCCCTAATTAAAAAAGTTGTAATTTTGATTACGTTGCATGCACATTTAACAATCGTAAAAAATGCTATAGAAAATACTACTTAACATACGACAACTTAACCGAAGGGGGACGCGACTAAGGTTCCAAGGGCCCTATATCCCAATTTTGGTCTCATCATCTCCACTCAAAAGGAAAGACTGACAAAGCAACCCCTGCCAACTTGGTCAAGTGATGCCTTATGGTGTTACACCACCCGACGACCAGTGAATACATAGCCATGAAACCGGAAAACAATCACCTGCAGAAACATGCTTGGAACATTTATTTGAAAGTGCCAACGCCGGCAATGCCGACGCCAGCGCTTCATTAGAACATAGCCTGTAGCTCTCTTGAGTTAATTTAGAGACGAAATAGAATAAAGTCCTCTTCTGCATCCATTTACCCGGTCTCAAAACCTCCCTTCGCGACCGGGAGACCTTATGATTCGTGCCCACTGAAAAGTCTGACCTCATTTATCGCTTCGCTTTTACCGAAAAGATAAAAACAGAAAAACAGGTTCTATGTGTTTTTTATATAGTCTATTGATAAGTACAGCTATAATCAATATGAAAGGGAACACAGGAGCGCGTGGCCTCCGCACTTTGCAAAGCGCTGCCACAAACATGACCACAGAGGGTGGCATCAAGTGTGAGCTCGGAAAGCGGAGCCGACAAAGCTTACTTTAGATATGTTTTTACCACTGATTATTGTCACCTGTCGGTGACAGCGCATTTGAAAGCGTGGAGGCCACGTACTCCTGTGTTCCCTCTCATATTGCTTCTAGCTGTATGTAATTACCTTGACTGGGGCCCGTTCTCATTTTGTAACTTGAAATGAATGTCTTTAAGGTATATGCTGTTCCACAAAGAAAGACAACTGGTTTTTGAAATTTTCGTGTCTTGCGTTAACAGTCCCTGATGTATGTTGTTTAGCAAGGAGCGATCATATCGTCAACATATTTATTGACTGAATGACGAACAGCATTAAACAGAATAGCAATATAGAATAGAAGTCTCATAATATCAGTATGTGAGAACACTTTTCACCTACCTGTATATATAGTCGTTTGTCTTTGTGATGTATTTTTCTCAGTGCTGTAACGTCCTTAGATACTGCAATGGGTATTTGAGCAATAGCAACCAAATATTTTGGCCTATTTGAATGAATGTAAGCCTACGAAGAATAAAACAATTCCCATCAGAGGGACAAGCTGCGAAATTAGTTTTAAAAAGATTGACATGATTATTTTAGCATCAATATAAAGGGTCGCAAAAATGTCTACATCTTCTAAAATGAAAATAACGATATGAAGCATGTCAAGCATATATATGCATACTACGAAAATCATTCCTTTCATCTCGGCAACAATAGGAATTGTCTAAGCATGGCGGAATTATACGATATAAGATAGCTCTGCTCTTACAAGGTCATGTATTACTAAAGGCAAATAATTCTATCATATCTCCCAATAATCAAACATCACGCTAATATTCAAGTCAAAATGAACCAAACCTTTAAACGTGATGAATTTCAAAAGCAGGCATGTAGTCAAGAGAATATAAGTCTCTTGCCTCCAAGTGTTGCTTAGACTGAGACTTTCGTAGTTCAGTAATTACGTAGTAAATATTTCAACTCTGTCACCAATAACTGATAAAATTATTACCATGATTCCTTACCTTTGAGGTCATTGAGTATCATCGCGCTTCTCCAACAATTTTGCAAATCCTCCTGAAAGCATGTACCTAGACACAGATTCCATCTTTGTGTTAATCACACTAAAATTTATTGTTTAGGTAGGAGTGAAAAGCACAGACTCAAAAGAAAATTTGTTGTTCTTGATGGTTCAAGCCTTCACCATGTCAGCTGCTGTGCTAGAACAGCTGTGTACAGCGGACACGAAGTAAGTTTTGGGAAATTATTCTAATGCATGTACCACAAACACACTATGCGCCTCATGTACTTCCTTTCACACCTTACCCTTAAAAAAGCTCACAAAGAACAATGAATATTTCACCGTGTAATGATGCCCTTTTACCTACATATCCGCACTACTGATCAGATGTGAATGTTTTCAGCAACTTAGGATATTCGTTCTATGTTTTACCTGATGTCTTTATGGTTCCCGATTTATATTGCAAAAGATTTCTGCCTAAAATGGGCAGCCATCAAAGGCTCGTGAGAGCTACACACGACAAAATAGGGTACATAATTTGATTAGAAGTATGTTAGAGCACGAAGGCAGTGAATGTAATTGAAAGCAAAATGGGGAACTCCCAGGTAGCACAAATTGGGCTATGAAGGGTGGCCCCGGTGGGCTCGATGTAAGCAATGCAGGACAGCCCCGGTGAGCTCAATGTGGGTGCTGCAAGTGGGGCCGACGTAGGCCCGAATGGGGCTGTCGACAAAGCCCCAATGGGCCCCACTAGGGGCCGATGCCGGGGTTGCCCACATTTTTCCGCAATTGGTAAAAGGGCACATCCCGCCAACTCCCCGCGATGGTCCTAGTTTGGACCAATTTGGGCAGCCGCTTTGGAGGAACAATTTTTTTTTATTTCAGTTAGCCCCTCAGATAATGACATAGGACCAATGCGGGTTCTGTAGCGCTAGCCGCACTTGGGCTTGCCCACATTATTCTCATAGGGGTCCGACGCAGGAAATTGATGGAAAACCCTAGTCCAAGTTTTCCCAATCAATATTTATGCACAAAAGTAATTATTTTATACATGTCTGCACTTTCTAAACAGCCACAATATCAAATTTTACAATAATCCTTAACATTCATCTGACCTCATGTACATCTTGTTCAGGCTATGGAGATGTGTGTTCTGAACAGTTATATTGTGCTGAGAGTTGCAGGCTGTCCAAAGCAACCACATAAGAGGCAACAGTTAGCAATCAGTTTGTTTTAGTATTTGTAGCGCAATTTGCATGAGCGCAAGAACTAAAGCCACGTAAATTTCTAATCGACTAAACATGGCAACGACTGTTATACAAATCATCTATAATGGTAATTTAGAGAACATCTAATGCAAATAAAGGTTGGAAACAATGATTACGCAATTGAACGCACGCATTCTTGCCCCATTACGGCCAATGTGGGACCTACAGCGGTTCTGTGTGGGCAGCCCCAATTGGGCTGGGTGTTGGTTTTGAACCTAAACTCCACTTGCTGTTGCACGTGCCTTCAAATTCCCTACAAGGGACCAATTTTGGTATCATGTGTGCCCTCCCGCCGTCCAGCCACACTACGGCCCATGTGGGATTTAAAGCAGTTTTATGTGGGTAGCCCCAATTGGGCTGGACGTTGGTTTTAAACCTATAGCCCACCTGCTGTAGCACGGGCCTTCAAAGTCCCCACAAAGGACCGATTTTAGTACCATGCGGGCACGCCCACCTTCCAGCCTTATTACAGCCTATGTGGGACCTAAAGCGGTTTAGCTAAGGCTGCCTCATTTGGGCTTCACGAGAGCTTGCCCAAATTGAGCCCTTATTCATATTTCACCTGCCCTCAAGTAACCTACAAGGGGCCGATTGGGGCAGCATGTGGGTATGTCCGTTTTCTTGCCCCACTACGGCCTATGTTGGTCCCACAAAGATTTAATGGGGGCGGCCTCATTTCGAATCTATGAGGGCTTTCCCATAAAAAGCCCACATTTAGGTTGGATTGCCCTCAAATATTCGGCAAGGGACCCTTGTGGTCTGGATGCAGGAATGTGCTCTGCATTAGCCCAAGAAACGCCGCTATGGGACCCAGGCAGGAGGAGCAGGGGCAAGCCCAAATGGGGCTTGCCCAGTTTTGCCCCATCGGGGACCGATGCCGGTTTTATGATGGTTGCCCCAGACACACTTGCCTACATCGGACCTACCGGGGCCCCCCATTCTGTGCTACCTGGACTGGTAATATTTTGTTTGCAGATTTTTGGCGTAATGGAAATTGGACGAAGGGCCGAGAGAGATACTGGAGGATGACCTGATTTCAGTATTATAACAACAGAATGCTTCCACTCGTCCGGCATGGCACCAGAATGTCACACGTCATTGAATGCATCAAGCAGGGCCTGCAAAGCAGTCCCTTCCAAGTTGCGGAATAAGGAGGTAGGTATGCCATCGTGCCCGGGAGCAGAGTTAGGTTTAAGACGTTCAATGGAGGCCAGCAGCTCTGCCATGGTTAGATCAGAAGTAATCTGATAGCAGGGTTCGGTAACCGGTAAGCAAGGTGAAGTCGAGGCGGAATCTAGTGTGGAAAAACCTGTCTGGCCACCTGTTTTGCAAATTTGTCTTCATCCACATTCATCGCAAGGCGAATGCTCTCTGTGTAATCAGAAACTTGAGAAGAGCGCTCCATGGCGTGAAACACTGGCCAAAGTTGTCGATTTACCAGCTCGGAGGACAGGCGCTCACACCATGCAGCCCAACGTTATTGGGCTCGACTTGTCTGAAGCTTAGACAGTTGGCACTAAAGCTACTGAATTACGGGAATAGCGGCCTGTTGCTGTGGGACAGATTGATGTGTGAGTAGTGTTGCCCGTGTTTACTCGCCGGCATTCCGTTCGTAGAAACGTCGGCCGTGCGAACGTGTTTGTGATGACTGCCCGTTGCCTCTTCCTTTGCGGTCCAGATGCCGCCTGCGCAGCCCCCTGCTGGCCGGAAGCGGCCAACAACCCTCTTGCGATCGCGCAACTTGCGCCGCCCGCTTCTCAGCGGTCAGGAGGCTCTGCTCGTGGACCTCTGCTCTGAAAAACGGCGACTGTGTTAAAAGATGTGGGGTGACAAAACCGCGGAGGCGGAGGCCCATACATTGGCAGTCAGCGTAGACACGTCCATTTGGAAGCTCAAGTTCGCGCTGGGCTGAGAGCGGACGAGCTTAGATCACCTTCGTCGGCTCCGAAGAATGCCCATTCCCAGGAGTCATGATACATCAATCGACCAGTGTCATGGTGGGAAGACCAGCGAGAGTGTGAAGGCGCCGCCTTATCGTGGATGGGTTTCGCCAACGAATGTGATTGGTTAATTAGGAAACAGCCATGTTTTCCACCTTATTCAGCACTTCGTTGGAGAACCGAGGAATCTAGAAACTATCAAGAAGTTACGAACCTTCACACCCATCTACAGTGATTTGTGGCATCGTTTAGCTGCGATAAACTATAATCTATCTTAAGTTTCTAAAATCTTCCAGAAAGCAAAATTCTGATTGGCAGAATGCCTTGCTGCCTTGCTGTGAATGGCCATTCATAGTTTAAAGAGCATCAAGCAAATATTTACAAACAAAATAGTGTACATACATAGCACCGAAAGATAAAAGAGCACGACCATTCTAAAGTTGTATTTGTAGAGCATCGCGAATGGTGTGTAGTGGCCATTAAGCTGCCGGTCTCTATGGTTGCTTTCTTCATTTCGTTACTGAAAATAATATTTGTGCAAACTCCAAATGGAAATACTAGAAACGATGGCATGACGTTGAAGTTTCCCATACTGATGAAAAGTTTGCAATGGAGACTTGATTCTGATTCCGCTGTTCAGTCGACTCATCGCATCTTTCCCGGGTAAAAATGCTATCGGAACGAAGCGGCGAAACGGCTTTGCTTGCCATTGGCAGAGCTGTTCGCACCACACGCCAGTTCCTACTCCTTCCCTCTACGAGATTCTAAGGTTGTTAGAGTAAACGTTGCTGCTCCGAGAAAATAAATGCCAATTTCGCACTCACCAAGATAATGGCACCTAGAGGACGAAATAACATTTTTTTATTAAAATAACAATATGAGAAATGTGAGATCTGTGTGCGGAATGCCGCACGGATAAGCTAAGAACGCCCGAGGTGATACTCTTAGCTGTTTAAAAGTTTACACAAGAAAGGTAGCCATGCAGCCTACTACAATAACAATAAAGAGATCTGTATGCTGCAATGTCAGGGATTCCATTGCACGGACTGTACATTTCTACAAGCTGTTACCTTGTGTCGTGCAGACGTTTTAAGAGCTGAGAATATCCTGAATCTTATAATTTTATATTATTTATATCATATTTTATATTTCATTTATATTTTATATCTTATATTTTTATTTTATATTCCTATATTTTCAGACATTTCTTCATAGCTGGAGAAGCGTACTGGTGGGCATAAGAAAACAAGAAACGTGCCCCGAGTGGGCGGCCACAATGACATTGCGAAATGAGCTGTGATATGCACTCAACCTCGATATGCAAGCATATTTGTTGTTTGGGCTCCGAGTAGGGCTTCTATTTGTGAGCACATGCACAACATCGTATTAAAATAGATAGGTACTAAAAACTCTAACGAAAACAGTACCGACCATTACGTTACTTCCTAATGCGAAACTTGAGCGATGCAAATAAGCTGTTTCACCTTTTCGATAGATTGAGGCAAAGAAATCGAGCAACACATGTATGCGCTATCACAGAATTTTTTTTTTCACACGTATTCCTTTAACAAAGACTCCACTAACAGTTCTTGACAGTCATGAAGGAAGCTTTGTGGTCGGAGAAATAGACTGATATATGTTCGACTTGGTCTCTCTGCTCTGGCACCTCGTTTAGCAGCAGCAGCAGCAGCAGCAGACGGAGGACTTCCACCGGTCGTCTCGCTCATGGCTCAGAAAGAACTGGCAGATAATTTCGCAGTGGCGAACGGCAGCGGCAATTTCGGCTCGGGCGGTGCACATATACAGATCCGCCGCCACCGATCTGGCTCTCTGATTGCCACCGCACAGGGGTTGCATTGGAGGAGGAGCGAAGAAAGGAATTAAGTTCGAGCCGGCGCTCTGACAACCGGAGACTCGCAGGAAGAGGGGGGAGGGGGGCGGCGTGTGCACCCAGCGGCAAACGATGGGGGCAGAAGCGCGCGCAGCAAGCGGACAATGCGATAAAGGGAGGAGGGAAGAGATAGCAGCGACTGACTGATGCTGCTGACGCCGATAGTGAGTCAACTCCAGCAGCGGAGTTGGTTTCAGGTACAACGCCGCCGATGCCGACGCAAACAATATGATAGCCTCGCTTCAGCAGCGCCAAGAACCAGGTCTAGCCGTGGGAAGGTGGTCACGTATTCGTCGACGTGCCGGGGCCTACGTGAAATAACCGGCGCGTCGGCAACTGAAGAGCACCCTATCCGCCACACAGGAACAGGGGGGGGGGACCCTCCCCTCCTCTTTCTGCATGGCGGCGACGGTGTTCTATGCAGTCACGTTATCTTGACTCTCTAGCGGCGTCAGCGGCATCCAGCGGTATCAGTCGGTCGCTGCTAGCGCTGGGGGGATGAAAGGGGGGCGGAGCTGGTTACGAGGCCGACGCCGACGCCGACGCGAAACCCAGGAACGGACGCCAAAGAGCTGCGCTCTAAAACATGCGGATGTGACGCCAGTGTGGAAATAGAGCTCCGATAAGATGGAGAGCTTTATTTGCAACGTTGAACACCGGGCAAAACAAATTTGACTGGCGGTAGGACTGAAATTATTTTCGCAAAATCAAATGCTCCCTGTAACGTTTTTAAAGACAAAATGCTTGCTAATTCATTCCATTAAGTTTTGGACAGTCTAGAAAAAAACTATATTCAGCTGAGATTCGCCCTTGGGGAACATACAACTGGTGCGGGCTATAGTTCGTAAATTACATTAGCCCCAATATTCTTCGTCCCCTGTTCACTGGTTGCAATAAATGATAAAAAAAGACAAATCACCAACGATTCTCTTTATCGAGGAAAAAATGCAACAAACAAGGCAACCCTATGGAAAGTGGTTCTTCGAATACTGCCGTGAAGTGGCTCAAATGAGCTCCTTTTGTAAGGAAAATAATAAAAAAAAAAAACACGTTTAATCAAGTTGAGCTGTCATGCCCCTTTTTTAAATAAGGTCAATTTCTTGTACTGCTTCTATAAAGACGAAATATAATCCTCAACTATACCGCGAAAGCATGATTCAAACACGTAAATTCCATTAACACCAATTTGCTTGTACAGCTCTTTCAAATCGCTAGAAAATAGGCGGGTTAAAGTGCGTTTTTCGTCTGGTACTAACCAAGGTACATCAACTTTAGTGTAGTTTTTTATTTCTTATTCTTCCCTTATTGTCTCTATTATCCATTTTCTGATTCGAAGTGAAGCTCACAATGATAAAACAGTTTTCGATTCTCTTAAGAAGTTTACTTTGATGTTAATCTTTCTTTAGATTACTTATCGCGTTGTTTACTTAGATACGCTTTACATATTTTGGTGCCATGTATGGACTACAAGTAAAACAGATATATTATTCGGTAGCTAATAGTCTGCAAAAATAAAACGCCATATTTTTCGACACTGTTCATACCAATCTCAACTCAGCGAAAAAAGAAACTGCGTTCGTTTTTTTTTTTTTGAGGGGGGGGGGGGGTAAGATTCGATTTTATTCTATAAATTTATCATTAATAACATCCCGTTTTGCATTCGTATCCTTGTCCCAGAAAGGAAGCATTCCCTCGATATGTTTACATAAGTTATTCCGGATCTGTTGCGAGGCACTAAACGCGCTCATTCGAGAAAACGCCGTGGGCTTTAGCGAGCTTCCTATTTTGGTGTTATCTTTAACCCTTGCTGGCACGTGCACACCGCTTCTGCAGATGGCGTGTTGGCGGTGTGGATGACCAATTAAACTGATTTTTTTCTGATCTCCTCATGAGGAAGTAAGCCTACAGCTGTTAATATAAATTATATATGTTGTGTGTGTATAAGGTACATGAACGCCTTCACGGTCAATCAAAGTGTACTCGTTATCTTGGTAATCCGGAATATTCATTACAAAATATAAACATCAAGGCTTCATTTTTTGCTTTCTCTTTTTGAAGAACATAAAGTAAGTCTACCATTAGAGAGAAAAATGTACAAGCCGTGGAATTTGTAAATTATTTGTCATATTGACCCATGCCATTCATAGACGACGAAGATTTGAACCGGCGATTCGGAAAAGACGACGAAGCGAAACGGTGCTCCGCTTTCGTGCTGCCCTGACTGGCTGTTGGGGTTCTTCGGTGCCAGAATGCCAGAGCGCCTTCTGTGTAACGTTACGTTACAAATCTGGTGGAGGAATTGCCAGTTATCGATCCAGTCCTGCATAATCAACCTGTCAATACGGAGCTTACCCCCGTACATCAACGCCTCGTCCGCCGCCTACGTGGAGAGCACCCTGAATTCGGACCCCTTCCGGCCGCTACCAGGATGACGCATCCTCAGACGGCCGTAGAACCTGCTGCAATGACATCTGAGAGCAGGCTTCCCACCCACATCCTGTGTCATCAGCCGCGAACACCCACTCCTTTCATGGCGACGTGTTCGAGGACGCCGAGGACTGGCTTGAGAACTACGAGCGAGTTGCTCGTTACAACAGGTGGACTGATGAGCACAAGCTCCACAACGTGTACTTCGCTCTTGAAGAGTCTGCATGGACATGGTTTGAAAACCATGAGGCTTCCTTTCCATCCTGGGCAGCCTTCTGTCGTGATTTCAAAGCCACCTTTCCTAGCGCCGACCGCCGGGAGCGAGCAGAAGCTGCGCTACACTCGCGCAATCAGCGCCAGAACGAGAGCGTGCGTATGTTCTTTGAGGACATGACACGCCTTTTCAAGCGTGCAGACCCACAAATGCCTGAAGATAAGAAACTGCGTCACCTGATGCGGGGCGTTAAACAAGAACTTTTCGCGGAACTGGTGCGCAGTCCACCGCGCACTGTGGCGGAGTTTCTCAGCGAGGCAGCGACCATGGAGACAACGCTGCAACACCGAGCCCGTCAGTACAACCGTGACGTGAACATCATTGGGTCCGACGCACCTCCTGTGCATATCGGCAGCGACATGGACGCACTACGAAATCTCATCCGTTCTGTCGTGCGGGAGGAACTGCAAGCGCTCCGGATGCCTTGCAACACAACAGCTTTTCCTTCACTGGCTGAAGTCGCCCGGGACGAGGTGCGTATGGCAGCTCAGCAAGTTGCTGACGTTCCCCAGCAGCGCGTTCCCCACCAGACGATCGACGCGAGGCCCACCTACGCGTCCGTCTTACGTAGGGCTCCCCCGCCGGACCATAGTATCAACGCCGCAGCTCCAGCAATGGAGCCGCAAGGTCCTCGCATGGAGGGCCTCGCATGGAGCCGCATGGAGCCTCACTACTCGCCTCCGCCAATCTACCAGCGACCCCGACAAGTATGGCGGCCCCGGGACCGTCGCCCCCTGTGCTATCATTGCGGGGAAGCCAGTCACCTTTACCGGGCGTGCCCGTACCGCCGCGTTAGCATGCGGGGTTTCGCCTCGGAGGAACTCCACCCTCGGAATGACGAACGGCCTACTGATATTGCAAGCGACCTTGCAGCGCGACAGTATCCCGTAACGTCCGGTTACCAAGAGCGTCGGTCTACGTCCCCGACGACAAGTTCCCACTCCGTTCGACAAGTCCCCACTCTTCCCGATGCCGCTCCTCTCCCAGCCCTAGCCGGGGAAACTAATACAAGCGGCGTTCGGAGGCAGGGTAGCTGATGTCGGGAAATGTGAAGATCCTCCGTCATCGTCAGGTCGACCCGACGAGATATCGCTTGTGTCAGGTAGCGACAGCATCCGGCATACTACCTCCGATTTATGTGTAACGATTGATGGAGTGGATGTCACCGCGTTACTCGACACTGGTGCCGACTATTCAGTAATGAGCCGTGGTCTCGCCCGAGAATTGAAGAATGTTTTGACAGATTGGTCCGGCCCGAAAATTCGCACGGCGGGAAGCCACTTGATCGAACCTGCAGGCAAGTGCACAGCGCGGGTCGGCATCCGTGGTTTTGTGTATGTCGGAGAATTTATCGTGCTTCCTGAGTGTTCGAAAGACTTGATCCTTGGTCTAGACTTCCTGCAGACCAACGGCGCTGTCATTGACCTGAAAGAAGCGCGTGTTTCCTTTTCGACGAAACGAGCCGTGGCACGCATTGAAAACGAAGATCCGGGTCTGAACGTTTTGCGTATAGTCGTCGATGACGTGAGGGTTCCGGCACGTTCTAGTGTGTTGGTTCTTGTAAACATGACTTATTCCACGATTACGAGGGCATCGCGGATGGGAACCTTCCGCTACTACTCGAGAAGGAATTAGCCGTTGCTCGAGGACTCATACAACTCCAGAACAGTTGTGCTACTGTCCTCCTGACAAATTTTGCTAAGGAGATGCGGCATCTCGCCAAGGACACGGCTGTTGCCGTCCTTCACGATGTTACTGCCTTGTCTCATTTATGCACCACCGGAGCGAACCCTAAAGAAGAGGCCGCACCTTTTCATGCTCTGCAGACCGTTAAAATTAACCCCGACTTGATGCCCGATCCGAGGAATCTTCTCTCAGCTCTTCTGAGCTATTTCGCAGACTCCTTCGGCACAGGCTCTAAGGTCGGTCGTACTCCTGTCGCCAAGCACCGCATCATCACCGATGAGACCACGTTACCGGTATGCCAGCGCCCGTACCGGGTTTCTCCTAAGGAACGTGACGCCATTAAAATGCATGTGGATGAAATGCTTGCGGACAACGTGATCCAGCCTTCGACGAGCCCATGGGCATCGCCAGTGGTCCTTGTCAAAAAGAAAGCTGGCACCTTGAGATTCTGTGTCGATTACCGAAAGTTAAATAACGTGACTAAAAAGGACGTCTATCCGCTGCCCAGGATTGATGATGCCCTCGACCGACTACACGATGCAAGGTACTTCTCCTCATTAGACCTCAAAAGTCGACACTGGCAAATCGAGGTGGATCAGAGAGACCGAGAGAAGACTGCATTTGTGACGCCCGACGGCCTATACGAGTTTAAGGTGCTTCCGTTTGGTCTTTGCTCTGCACCACCCACCTTCCAACGTATGATGGACACGGTTTTATCAGGTCTTAAGTGGCAGTCGTGTTTGGTGTACTTCGATGATGTCGTTATTTTCTCGCCTACTTTCGAGCAACACTTGGACCGGTTGCGCATCGTGCTTCAAGCACTCAAAGGCGCGCAAGTAACGATCAAGCCTGAGAAATGCCACTTTGCTTTCAAGGAACTACGCTTTCTCGGCCATGTTGTCAGTGCACAGGGCGTTCTCCCTGATCCCGAGAAGACTACCGCAGTGTCAAATTTTCCACGCCCCACCGACAAAAAGGCACTTCGACGATTTCTAGGTCTTTGTTCATACTACCGACGCTTCGTCCAAGATTTTTCTAAGATAACTGAACCACTGACAGCACTAACCAGAGAAGGCATACCCTTCCTGTGGGGAGACGATCAAGAACAAGCCTTCCAGGAGCTTAGAAGCCGCCTACACAGACCCCCAATACTCGCCCATTTCGATGAAGACGCCGCAACCGACGTACATACTGATGCCAGCAACGTTGGCCTCGGCGCGATACTCATTCAGTGGCAAGGCGGAATAGAACGGGTTATCGCCTACGCGAGCCGAACACTCTCACGATCGGAGGCGAACTATTCGACAACAGAGAAGGAGCGCCTTGCGGTAATCTGGGCCATCAGCAAGTTTCGACCATATTTGTATGGACGACCCTTCCGTATTGTCAGCGACCATCACTCCTTGTGCTGGCTGGCAAGCCTTAAAGACCCGTCTGGACGCTTAGCTCGTTGGAGCCTCCGTCTTCAAGAGTATGACGTCACTGTTGTGTATAAGTCGGGACATAAACACCAAGATGCGGATTGCTGGTCACGCGCGCCATTGGACTCCACTGCAGTAGAAAACACCGACGATTTTCCCTTTATTGGGGCCATTACCCAATCCCATATGGCTGACCTTCAACGATAGGACCCGGAGCTGGCGCCGCTCATCGATTTTCTGTAAGGACGCGGTGGTAGAGTACCGCTTGTTTTTCGTCGTGGCTTGCAGTCATACGCTTTACGAAGTGGAGTTCTCTACAAGCGCAATTTTGAAAGATCAAAAGAGACATTTCTGCTCGTAGTGCCTACGCACCTACGGACTGACATCTTAAGCGCTTGTCACGACGAACCGTCCTCCGGCCACTTGGGAGTTAGTCGTACGCTTGCAAGAACTCGGGAGAAATACTATTGGCCGAAATTATTACCTTCAGTGCGATCTTACGTAAAAACCTGCCGTGATTGTTCAACGCCGAAAGACTCTACCCGTGAAACCAGCTAGATTTCTTCAGCCGATCACTCCACCGAAAACTCCTTTCCAACAAGTGGGGATGGATCTTCTTGGTCCTTTCCCGAAGTCAAGTAATGGAAAGCGTTGGATTGTTGTCGCGATTGACTACTTGACCCGATATGCTGAGACCGCGTCGCTCACAAATGGAACTGCCACCGAAGTCGCAGAGTTTTTTGTCCACGACATCGTGTTGCGTCATGGCGCTCCGGCTGTTATCATTACCGATCGCGGGGCAGCTTTTACGGCCCGCCTGACTAAGGCTGCACTGAACCTTACACACACTAGCCATAGACGGGCCACGGCATACCACCCGCAAACTAATGGCTTGGTGGAACGGCTAAACAGAACGCTGGCCGACAAGCTGTCTATGTACGTGGATATAGAGCATAAGACCTTGGATCAAATCCTCCCATATGCCACGTTCGCATATAATACGGCACTTCAGGAGACGACGCGGCTCACACCCTTCGAGCTTGTCTTCGGCCGTCGAGTGACCACTCCACTGGATACAATGCTGCCCGTATACACTGACGACGAAGATGAGCTTGACCTGGACATCGCTAGTTTTACCCAGCGTGCGGAAGAAGCACGGCAGCTGGCAGGGCAACGCATATACCACCAACAGCAACTAGACGCTGACCGTTACAACAAGGGACGGCGCTTCGCTGCCTACGAGCCTGGAGACTATGTCTGGATTTGGACGCCCGTTCGTCATCGTGGGCTGTCTGAAAAATTGCTGCGCCGGTACTTCGGCCCATATCGTGTCCTCCGCCGCCTCAGCGACGTTACTTATGAAGTTGAATCTGCGACCCAAGATCCCTCAAGCCGCAGACGACGCAAATTCACCGATGTTGTACACGTCGTCCGGATGAAACCCTACCACGATCGCCCTGCTGACTATTCTTGAGACTGATGGTGCCTCTTTTGTGTTGTGGTATCCCAACCACAACACAAAACCTAGCATAACATCTGTCAGCTCATCGCATCAAGCAGCATTTGCAGCATCGAGGCGATGCTGCCAAGGGGGGCAATGACACATGCCATTCATAGACGACGAAGATTTGAACCGGCGATTCGGAAAAGACGACGAAGCGAAACGGTGCTCCGCTTTCGTGCTGCCCTGACTGGCTGTTTGGTGTTCTTCGGTGCCAGAGTGCCAGAGCGCCTTCTGTGTAACGTTACGTTACAATATTAACAAAGTTATCAGTGGGCGCTCTTCAGTGACAATGAGGCAAATGAATATATGGAGAGTGCTTCCGCCCTCATCCTGAGGGTAACTGCGTCAACACTAATTAGTTTTGTTTTGCCCCTCGGTCCTCTCTTTCACTGGCGGCCCAACAAGGGCGACAGCAGTAAAATAACCGTACAAAAGGCCATAAATTTTACCGTTCCTCTGTGAATTCGTTTCTCTAGACGAAGTGTCCCGCTAATAAGGTTGTCGTGAAAAGCCTTCGTGGCGGGCAGTAACCTGAGAAGCCGAACAAATGCCCCATGGTAAAGTGGAACGGAGTGCTGACAAGCACAGGCTCGTGCTAAAAAGGCAGCCGCTTCTGTTTCTCTTCCTTGTGCTGTTTTTTGTTCTGTTAATTTTTGTCTCTTCTTCCAATAGTCTCCTGACATGCTGAAAAAGAATCAGAGACAAGATCGTCGCATGGAAGTAGCGCTGACAGGAATGTGCCGAAAAAAGGAAAAAAGCTTTAAAGAATAGTGCATAAAAAATATAAGAACGCAAGGTAGAAAATAAGCGAGCTGTGAGCTTAACAATTACCCTTGTTCCTTCTCCCACTTGTGGCTAGAAAGACATTTGGACTTGACATGCGTTTTAATACCTAGCCGAGTCACTCCCTTCGAATGACCACTTAATTAGGGACAAAAGTAAACCACTTTTGTGAATTTTATCCCAATGAGCAACCTACTGTGGTAAAGGAAAAAATCCCTTTATTCTCCTTTCAAGGTCCTCGGCCTGCTACGCGCTTTATTTCATAATGTCGTTTTGGGAAACGACAATAAAAAAAAGCGGGAAGAATTACAAATAATCAGGAGAAAACAACAGGTATTGGCCATATGCATTTGTTTAAAGACGAAAGCATTTGTTAGCGCATGGAACGAAATCTAGTGGGCGAGTTCTGTGCGCTAGACCTGTCAACGCCTCATCTTAGGAGGCGTTCGATCTATGCACAGAATTCCACAAGATGCGTTCTCCTTGTCTGGTGATTATGCCGTCTGTAATTGAACGCGCGACAAGGCATGCCACGTGACAAGGAACGCCACGCGACAGGAGCGATGGTGTAGTGCTCAAACACACAAGTGCCGGAGAAAATGTGACAGATAGTTCGCCTTTCCTTTCCTGTAAAACAGTTTTAATTATATGTAGCACTACAACGACCCCTTATAAGTGGCAAACCGTGATAGGCATATGATAGAAAAGGAAGAGCAGGCTTTCGCTATTCTTCTCTTAACAGACATCTAAGAGATGCTCTAATTGTTTCGCGTTTCATGCTTCCAGTAGTATCCCACGTTTTCGTGTTGTCTTAGCTATTTCCTTTATTTTTACATGACATGGGCGCCTGGCATCGACATTTATTGTGAACGCCATGCGATTCACATTAATAAAGCACTTAAGGCCATTTAGCCTCAAACACAGGAACTCAAACACCATACATTTAAACAAAGCTAATGATTTGGGGGCAAGATGCACACGTAGTCAAAATTGACGAGGACATTCATTTATTGGGAGCTTTCTTAGAAAATAAATTACTTCAATAAAATGCGCCTGCCTACAATGGAGTTTGAACCCATTTCCTCTGCATGTCAGACGATCTCGGAATGTGCGTACAATCCGCAAAAGATCTTCAGTAACATGCGCATTTGAGATAGATGACGTGGACGCGTTGATGGCGCGTGTGACCTAAACAACAGGGAGATGGTGAGGGGTGGCAGTTTCTGCCCTATGGGGCTTGGACGATAAGATAACGCCGCTTGCGACGGGGGCTAGACAGCCACCGAATTTTATCTGTTGTAGGCCGTCACTGCACCCGCCACTGCTTCGGTGGTGGACGATGGCTGTTCCCGTTGTTGCAGCGCGCCTCTTTCTCTCCCTCTTCTTTTTCTTTCTTCTCTACTCTCTCTTCGGTCCTCGCGATGCAGCGGAGGTGGCCCAGCTACAGAGCCAGTAGCAGACCCGTGCATGTTTTTTTTTTTAACGTGACAGCGTTAAGAAGCTTGTGTCGCAGAAAAGCCGGTGTCGTCGGCGTCGGCGGCGTTGGCCGTGAGCGATAAATCCCGGCATGCACTTCATAAATAAAAAGCAACTTCCAAGAAGGGCTGGGTGGGAATCAAACCAGGGTCTCCAGAGTGTGACACGGGGACGATACCACTCAGCCACGAGTTCGATGCTCGAAAGCAGTACAAAAGCGCATCTAGTGAATGCGGTGTTGCCTTAGAAACGTGCCGTAGAACGTTATACTGCGGTGTATATCGGTAATTATGAGCATGTTACTTACAGAAGTCGCAGTTACATGAGTAGCGAAGTACGTTTCCGCTACATTTCTTCTGCTCTGCGCACATGCAGAGCCATCTTGCGGCAAACACAGAAGAACCCCTCCTCGCAATGTGCGGCGCTGCCCCGACACGTGGCGCACCTCTCGCCCTTGACGTTTCCCCGTGCACCCTCACGGGTTGTAGAATCAAGCGTCTTTCCTTTCTTTAGATCACTATCTTCGCTCACCCGCTTCTCCCCTTCGGGCCGCGCGGATACCGGTGCGAGGATGCCCCAATACCCTTGCGTTTAATAAGTTTTCTCGCTCTCTCCCCTTCCAACATCCAGCGTGATAAATAAATCAGTTTTATAAATAAATCAGTCACTCGAACAGCGGTGTTTAGGCGACGCGGCTCCTCTTTCCGCTCAGAGCGCGATTGCTAGGTGCAGCATCTGATGCCGGACGCCTCTGATGTGATCGCTGCGCCGTAGCGCTTCTGCTCGAAAACGTCCCCTGCGATGTGTGCCGAGCTGCTTCCGATGAATCATGCTTCTGCGTGGTGCTCTCAAGCGAGATAGAAGACGATCCTATCAAGGCGCCAGTACAGTGGCCACTGTAGCGCCAGCCCCATGATCGCGTCCGCCTTCATGGCACGTCGCTGCCCGGCTTTCTCCCTCCGAGACACCGAGTTGTTTGGTTCGTTCCGCTTGCTCAGGCGCACGTTTCGTTGCCGCGCCGAACGCTGCGTTGCTCGGCGCTCACCGCGTGATTCGTGAGTGCAAAGTCCAACGCGGGGCGCCTCATCAGTGATTGCTGCGCCGTAGCGCATTGTCTTACACTCCTTGGCAGGTCGACGGGTGTTGTATTGCAGGGCCTTGCGCGCTACCAGTCTACCAGCGCCGTCTACCAGTGCCGGTAGCTCTGGGCGGTGCGAACGAGGTGCAATAACGCTATCGCGTTCCACTCTTGAAGGCGAAGCTTAAGCGTCCTCCAAATTTTACTTCTTCCTACAGCCACAACAACGACACGCATATATCACACACAACAATAACAAATCTCACACCTCCCTGTGAGATGTGTTCTGACGTTACCGTACAATTTTGTTTAGAATTCGAGGAATAAAAATCTGTTTAATGTGCCAATCACGTCTACTCTTAGGGCGCCGCTCAGGCGTCCTCCTAAATATAGCCTTCGAGTCACGTGCGCTGCACAGGTTCAAAATGCGACATCTCTATGCTGAAATTTAGCCTGTTTGTTTTACTTTTATATCTGGCTGCGTTGGACGTAATTAAGGTTTCACCTATCCATTTACTAACGCATTTTTGCACAAGCTGTGAGCACCGTAATATGCTGCTTGCCGGTAACTACCGTCACAGGTTACACTACAGATTTACAAAACCGGTCACTGACCGGTTTTGTAAATCGCAAGAGCATCGCAATTCCCGTGGTTTTTGTATAGTTATCAGTTTTGTTCCCTTTCCTGACAATGTACGCTTATGGGCGTGTAATCTAAACCCGAGATGGTCGGATCCTAAAGCGTCATGTGTTAGCTTATTTGGGGTGTCACGCCCAATCTTAAAGTATTGTTATCATCTTCGATGAAAGTTTCTGCTGTCCCACTTATCACGTATAGTTTCCTGTATCTTAAAGCGAGAAAGTGTAAAAAAATAACTGAAACTGTCGTACGAATATTAGCCAGTCCTCGGGGCGACAAAAGCAAAACTTTTTCTTCCAATGTTTAACAGTGCAATTCTGGACAATTTATCTACAAAGAAGCGCTTCCATTACCCAGCATTGCTTATGCCCTAATTGCCTAGCTGCGTGAAACTTTACGGTGAAGCTAGTAAACAGCCGGTCGCACATGTCTCGGACGATGGCTACCGAGCGAACAATATATGTCCTAACACAGCGCTTCTGTTACCGGCAACGTGCTTCCGTCCCTACATTCCACATGCAGTCATTACGACTGAAGGAAGTAGATAGAAAATGCATGGGCCTGCTGCTGCCTCTGTAGATGAGCCAGCTTCGCTGCCTCGTGCGGCCAGAAAAGAAAAATAAGAGGGAGAGGAAGACTCGCATTGCAAAAGCCGTCGTCCACCACTGAAATGGTAGTGGGTGCAATGACGGCCTAAAGCAGATAAAAATAAGGTGGCAGACTAGCCCCCACATCAAGCCGGAGTGATCTACCAGTCCCAGCCCCGTAGGCCCAGGAACAGCCACCCCATTCCTTTTTCCGCATGATGTTTGTGCTGATTTAGACTACAAATTCCAGTAGAAAATATGAATACCTGCTCAGAGTTGCCCTTTTACTTGCTCCGCATGAAAGCATATGAGCACTACAATCATGGCTTTCTGGGTGCCTTAAACAAAAAACTTCACATTATACTATACAATATATATCTTCTGCTCCCGTGAAAAAAAGGAATAACTGAGGGGTAGGGTAGTGGAGAAGAATACGTTTTGCGCGTCCACATGTTTCCAGCAGCTAGTTCTCGGATGCCAATGAATGTGTGCTCTCTCTTGGCGATCACGACTACAACTTCTTTTTGCTAGTTTTTCAGTTAACAGACAACTGATTTTACACCGAACTAAATGCAAGATGCTTCGCTACCCCAAAGGAGAAACGAAAGCTTGTTCAATACATTGTGACTGAAACAGCAAGCCTCCTTTACTTAGGCGAGCATGTGCAAGGCCGAAATGCATACTTTGCAGAAAAATTCTCCCCAAATAATGTCCTCTCCTTCCTCCTCAATTTTCTCATTCATTCATAATCATACCACGGCTGGCTTCTGGGTGAATAGAGACAAATGCGCCTCAAGTATAAACAAATCTTACATCATTATTCAATTGAACAGGTAAACTAGAAGGGTAGATACTTGGGCTTGTTGGTACATGATCGAAGCGCTGTGTGTGTATTCTTTCTCTGTCCTTGTCTTGGTGCGCTACATTTTGTTCCCTAGGTAAACTAGCCTTACTAAACAAACGTAACCACGTTGTGTTATTGCCCCATATACAGTAGCCTCCATATGAATGCAAATAACTGCATGCAGAGCGTTAGAATACTGGTAATTGTAGCCAGTAGCCATATGCAGTGGCTTGGCCCATAATCTTGGCTGCGCTGATGAGTGCTCGCGCGATGCTCGCTAGCTGCGGCTGGCACATGTCTCGTACTCGTTCCAGAATTGGCTGGTATAAACCTGTTCTTTTTTGGCATCTTGACATGGCGTCAGAAGGGGGATAAATACAATTCACACAATAAGCTGAGCCGAGGCTACTTCCCTTCCAAATAAAGTTGCACAAGTCACAAAAGCTTCTACGGCCTCGAATACACGGTCGGAACGTGGCGTCCTTCATCGTGCTGCCCGCCGATGCCTTCTGCTTCATGACGCCTGCCGACTGGCGGTAATGAAGGAAACGGTTCAAGCGTTTTGTCATGGCATCCGGTCTCCGCGGCCACTCAGGGTCGCACCCTGCCGACACTCTCCTCTACTTGATGGGCAACCAGCCAGAAGAGGTTGTGGTGAACCAGAAAGATGCCACCGTTAGCGAAACGTAGCTAACCGTATCCAAACGAAGTCGACCGTCTACCGGAAACGTGGCGGGCTCATAAAGAAAATACCTCAGTTGGCACTGAGACTCCAAGCTTTCCGCCTCGTCTCTAGAAACGAAGAGGGTCGCAACAGCCGTCGTCCAACACCTTAGCGGTGGCTGGTGCAATGACGGCCTACACAAATCCGTGGCAGGATAACCCCTGCCGCAGCCCGGCAGGGCCAGGCGCTGTCACTCCTCTATCTATGATGATGTAATCCAATCCCAGTCGACAGCGAGTTTATAAAACATTCGAGTATCGCCCAACGGCGCAACGACAAGCGCACGCGTACTGCAATTGCTGTCCTCCTATCCTTGCAGCTAGTTTGAGCGGTGCGCTCTTCAAAGCCTGTGCGCGTTTCGCTGTTCAGTGACGGCCGGCCTAACTGGCCAGCCGGAATTTCGAGTTTGCCATCACATCTGCTTGTTCCCCTGTCTCGGCGCTCCGCCCCAGCTGCTCCTGGCAGCGACGAGCCCTTGACGAAGGCGCATTTTTAACAAGCAATTTCTTTTTTTTTTAATCGACAGAACAGAAAAAAAATTTGGCACAGATGAATAAGAAAACCCCTTCTTTCAAACCACCGACTTTCATGCATTTTGAAAACCATTTCAGCTTTCTTTAATTGACTGCGGTTTCTTAATGTCCTCAATATCGAAACAGGAAACTTTAGGATGCATATCGATGCTAAATAGAATGTACACAGCTTTTATTTTGCTTGGTGCTCACGTTTTGACGAACTATCTGACTCTCCTAGCTTAGTTTGCTCGTTTTCTTTTGCTCAGGCATATGATTATAGTTCCTAATTGTTTTAATATTTGAAAACTTTTATTTTTATTTTTATTTTATTATACTGCAGTCATTGAAGAACAGCAGAAGGAGAACAAAAATAAAATTGCAACTCAGCACTTCCATATCTGCGAGTAATAAAAAGGAGAAAGAGTGTAGCACTGTATTTGAAAATCTATGGAATATAAAAATTGAGACCGCGAACACCAAAACGGATGTGAACATAGTACTTGCCTTACTCCTTCTTCAAAAGTAGTCACATAATCGGCGCAAAAGTCACTATTGGAAGTGTATTCCACTAGAAGCTATTGCTGGGGAAAATTACGGGGGACACTTAAGATCCGCCTATAAGGGTATGAAGTGAGAGCATCGGTTACCAGGCCACATATATGAAGCACCACTTCAACCAAGCCGCGTAAATATGACTGCGTGGCCAACGGGTAAAGTGAATGTAACGGCCCTGGCAGGCTGGTTTTGATATCATCCTCTCACAGGGAAGAGACCTGAATTGACCGCTCCTGTCAAACGTTTCATCACGGCGAGGTCACGCTGATGGCTCCAAAAGCTGGCGTAATGTCACTGTCGCTACAAAAGGAGTTCCTAAAGCAACCGGATCGCGCAAAGCGTCACTTCAGGCTCTAACGATGAGAGTGCCGAGTTGGTTGGCGCATGAGGTGAAGAAGGAACAATCTTGAACCGATACCTATTTGCTGATTTCAGTCGAGAACATAAATCTCAGTCTAATAAGCAATCTTCTGTTTTCGGAATTGTGGCATAGGATAGAAACGAATGGCTATTCTCTGGCACATTTCTAGTTTACATAAGCCTTGTTTTTACGTAAGCGCCTTATTCCTTGCAACTATCTGCAAGTGTAAACCTGATAAGGGCATTACATGTAAATACGTTTACGTATGAAGGGGCTGCCTTCAACTTGTACCAAAAAAAATAGTGTTTTAAAGGCTGCCGTGCAAATGTTGCTAATTTGGCTAGTCAACGTCTTAGAGCCGCTCCTGCATTTTACCTGTTAATTGTCGTCTATTAAGGCAGCATCTGAAACGCGCATAAAAGCTCCAGTAAACAAGCCTTCTGTTCAACAATACGTTAAATAAATTCTTTAGCCTTGCATAACTGGTCTCCTGAATGGATCAACTAAGGGGAAATGAGGGTGCTCGTTATAATACATCAAGGAAAGAAGCCAACAGTCGGCGAGGCCAAGGAAAGCGTTGGGGATGGTCGTTTATGTATTTTTTTAATGTTTACTTGGATAATCACAGAAATTAGTAATGTAATCTGTTTAGGGGAAAGATAATTAAACACAAAGTAGAAGAAAAAACAACGTGCCGATGGTGGGAACCGAACCCACGACCTCCGAATATCGCGTCCGGTGCTCTTCCAACTGAGCTACATCGGCCGCTGTCCCCCCTGCTACTTGCTTGGGTATTTATGTTGTCTGTGTACGAACCTTGAGAGTGTTCACCAGCGCCACCCTCAACCATAGCGGCGTCCTTTGTTACCGCCAGCGTCCCGTAGAACATGATCAAGAGCGAGGGCGAAAGCTATGCTAGAACCCTCTTACGCTACCTATGGCTTCAAGAATGCCAGAACCGAGACCCCCGTAAGCTACAAGCAGATCAACTAAGGGGAAATGAGGGTGCTCGTTATAATACATACGGGGGTCTCGGTTCTGGCAGTCTTGAAGCCATAGGTAGCGTAAGAGGGTTCTAGCACAGCTTTCGCCCTCGCTGTTGATCACGTTCTACGTGACGCTGGCGGAAACAAAGGACGTTCCACGTCCGCCGCTATGGTTGAGGGTGGCGCTGGTGAACACTCTCAGGGTTCGTACACAGACAACATAAATACCCAAGCAAGTAGCAGAGGGGACAGCGGCCGATGTAGCTCTGTTGGAAGAGCACCGGACGCGATATTCGGAGGTCGTGGGTTCGGTTCCCACCATCGGCACGTTGCTTTTCTTCTACTTTGTGTTTAATTATCTTTCCCCTAAACAGATTACATTACTAATTTCTGTGATTATCCAAGTAAACATTAAAAAATATACATAAACGACCATCCCCAACGCTTTCCTTGGCCTCGCCGACTGTTGGCTTCTTTCCTTGGTCTCCTGAATCCATTTCCAGCGATTTCACGCAAGGTAAAAAATACCTGTCAAGTGTGCTATCAAGTTAAGAAGCAATATATATAATAACGAGCATTCTGTAAGCGGCAGTAGAATGTGTGCCCAGCAGTTCAAGCGTTAGGGAAAAGGTCTTGGAGCTCAGCGCAGCGAGCGGTTAGACTGCAGATGAAGAGCGCAGAGAAGGTTGGGCGCGCATTCGATGTTTTTTCCTTTCTAAAGATTTGTAATTATTATGGTGTTCTGTATACAGCACAGTTACTACAGTTCACATTTTCGTTCAAATGCTGTCCACATTATACTAATGCATAAATACAGCAATGGATCAAGTGGGATTTGTCTATTCTCTTGCGTTATCAAGGTGTAGCTTTAGGGAAAAATTACAACTTCAACCTTTCCCTCATGACAACAGTGTCAAGATTCTATTCCAAATTTAAGGCGCTCATGTTGGCTTAGCCAGATTCGAAATTCATGACAAGCTTCTTCAGTTCAGTTCAGTCGTTCAGTCGTGTCCGACTCTTCGTGACCCTATGGACCATGTCACGCCACGCTTTCCGGTCTCTCACTATCTTCCTAACATCACATAACTTCATCTGCAGTGCCTCGAGGATGCCATCTAACCATCGCGTTGGCTGCCTACCCCTTCTCCGGCGACCCTCAACCTTTCCCAACATCAAATCTTTCTCCAGCGACTCCTCTCTTCTCATCAGAACTAGCTGAGCTTAAACTTTAAAATTTGACCCTCCAATGAGCAGTCAGGGTTCATGGTCGACAATATCGACTGATTTGATCTTCTGGCAGTCCAAGGAACTCCCAAGAGTCTTCGCCAGCACCACAATTCAAACGCGTCAATTCTTCGGCGGTCAGCCTTTTTCACAGTCCAACTCTCGCATTCATACATCACAACTGGAAACACCATAGCACGAGTTATACGGATCTTGGTTGGCAAACTAATGTCTCTGCTCTTTACTAGGCGGTCAAGGCTAACCATTGCTCTCTTTCCCAGAAGCAGGCGTCTCCTAATTTCATGGCTGCAGTCTCCTTCCGAGGTAATCTTGGAGCCCAAGAACAGAAAATCTGTCACAGCTTCCACTTCTTGTCCATTGATGCTCAAGGACTCGATAGGGCAAGACGCCATGATCTTTGTCTTTTTAATGTTCAGTTTAAGCCCAAACTTCTCACTCTCTTCTTGTACGCGCATCAGAAGTCTCTTGAGTTCCACTTCACTTTCTACCATTAAAGTGGTATCATCCGCATATCTAAGGTTGTTGATAGGTTATACAGCAATCTTCACTCCAGCTGAAGACTCGTCCAGACCGGCCTTCCTTATGATGCACTCTGCATATAGGTTAAATAGGCAGGGCGACAGTATGCAGCCTTGCCTCACTGCTTTCTCGATCGGAAACCAATCAGTAAGACCATGCCCAGTTCTGACTGTGGCCTCTTGCCCTTCATAGAGGTTCCTGAGGAGACAGATGAGGTGAATTGGAACTCCCATCTCTTGGAGAGCTTGCCACAATCTGCTGTGATCTACGCAGTCAAACGCTTTCGCATAATCAATAAAGCAGAAGTAGATGGGTTTCTGGAACTCTCTTGCTTTTTCCATGATCCAGCGAAGGTTACCAATTTGGTCTCTAGTTCCTCTGCCCTTGCGAAACCCAGCTTGCACGTCCGGAAGCTCCCGATCCACATACTGCTGCAGCCTACCTTGGAGGATTTTCAACATCACCTTGCTAGCATGCGAAATAAGCGCGATCGTGCGGTAGTTGGAACAATCTTTGGCACTGCCTTTCTTTGGAATGGGGATGTAAACTGACCTCCTCCAATCCTGTGGCCACTGCAGGGTTGTCCAAATCTTCTGACAATGTATGCAGAATGCTAGCAGCGTCATGGTTGAGGTTTTGAAGCCACTCAGCTGGAATGCAGTCAATTCCGCAAGCTTTGTTCTTAGCTAGGCTGGCTAAAGCCCATTCAACTTCACTCTTCAGGATGCCCGGCTCGAGATCAGTAATCGCAACCGTCTTATGTTGGGTTTGCACATTCGGGTCCTTCTTGTACAGTTCTTCTGTGTATTCCTGCCACCTCTTCTTTATCTCTGAGGCTTCAGTGAGGTCCTTGCCTTGTTTGTCCTTTATCACGCCCAGCTTAGCACAGAAGCTTCCTTTGATATCTTTGATTGTCTTATACAGAGCTCTTTTGTTCCTTAATTGGCTGTTGTCCTCAACTGCTTGGCACTGTATGTTCAGGAAGGCATTCTTATCTCTCCTTGCTATTTTCTGAAAATCCGCATTGAGAACCTTGTATCTTTCTCTTTCCCCCATAACTTTTGCCATCCTGCTTTCCTTAGCTATTTGCAAAGCCTCTTCAGATAACCAGTTTTCTTTCTTGCATTTCTTTTGCTTTGGAACTACCTTAGTAGCAACTTGTTGTATTATATCACGAACATCAGTCCACATCTCTTCGGGCTCTCTGTCTTCTAGATCTAATTCTTGAAATCGATTCCTCACTTCCACAGCATATTCTAATGGAATTGGATCCAGATCATACCTGAAAGGCCTTCTAGTTTTCTGCGTTTTCCTCAATCAAAGCTTAATTTTGGCAACAAGAAGCTGATGATCGGTGCCACAATCGGCCCCAGGCCTTGTTTTTACTGCTTGTATAGCGCTTCTCCATCTCTGCCGGCAAAGAATATAATCGATCTGATTCCTGTACAAGCTTCTTACTAAGTTGTATTAAGTAAGTGTGTTAGCGTAGCTGTTCCGCAATATTTTTGCATTTTATTCAAGCTATTGCAATGTCTTTGAAGGCATTTCATGTTCCTTGAATGGAACCACTAGACATAATCATGAATATACGATAACATACTGGAACATCTTTACAAAGTGCCTATATCCTCTCGATTTTCAAATCTCGCGGGTAGCAAGTCATTCTTGGTGTGTGATGCATAGCACATACTGTCAGGCACAAACATTATTGCAATATTTTTCTCAATACGTGGCATTGCAATTAGCAGATCTGCCAACTGTGGCGAGGACAGCTGTGTAAATCCTAGCGTGGGGACAAAGAGCGCTTTCGGCTACGTATCAAAGGTACGTATCAATGTGGTCAAGAGGATGCTACTTCTGTGAAAGAACACTAATAGAAACGATAACAAGAACTGAACATACATTCGAGTGGAGCCCGCACTTACCTCTCGTACCCGCGTGAAGGAAGTTCACAGAGAGGTACAAAGAAAGAACCTCACGTTGCATTCCCTCTGACCCTCCTTCATGTAGACTCTCCCAATCAGATCAAAACGCGAACAGTGATGACGAATTTGTCATTTGTGCCCGGGGCAAGGTCTGATTCCCTCTTTACAGTACCTCTCTTTAGTTCACATAAATAGCAGAATATAACTAACAACTCATCTTACACTGAGTCGTGTAGGGTATGATTAAGGTATTATAATCGAACAATGTGCGTAACACGGTATTAGCGAAGCAAACGGAGATGACAACATCATGAAGGCAAGCGAAGAAAATAGCTTTGCAAGAAGCACTGAATAAAAATATACGTGTATAAGAAACCACGTGCTGCTTGTACTTATGTTCAAAACAATCTGCGCATCACTTAATTATGCGTGGAACATTGAGATTGTAGCTGAACACAAAAGAGAAAAAATGTTATAGTATAGTGGGGATCGGTTACAGTGATGTTACCTAAGTGTTATGAGATTAAACAATCCAAGCGCCATGAGATCATAAATTCCTATCAGAGAACTCATACCATAGATCATCTTCAGAAACTAACAATACGAAAGCTTGCCTTTCTTCTTGGGCTTATCGTGATGGAAAAAAAATATGCACAATATTTCAAACTTCTTTTTGAATATATTTCGCATCCGTATATGTTGGTGAATATTTGAACGAAGGATGAAAGTGCGCCCGCCGGCGAGATAGATGAGAAGGCGGTGACCGTGATGTTATCTCGATTGAAGGCAATCTTCAGCGAATACACTCGATCTCAGGGAAGGAGCACCGGTGCAGTATTAGAGCACTCGAAAAAAAATTTCGGTCGCGAAGATCTATTACAGCCTCACGCGCGTGTTTGAACAATAAAGCTGAAAGTGCACAAAAACTAGTTGCTTCAATCTGGGTTTCTTTCGCGGCTAAAAGTCAATAGGCAACATTTCATTTATCAGGAGTCGGAAATTATATTAGCTGGGTAAAAAAAGTAATAATTGGCTCACAGGAAGGAAAAGGTGCAGTATCTGTTATACTTGTTTTCTGTGGATAGATTGATTTATAGAAAGCGAAAGCGCGGTAACTGTATCACTTGTTTTCTGTGGAGACCTCAACCGCGCCGTAATGGAGGGGAGGAGGGAGGAAGTGAAAGTGGAAAGAATGAAAGAGGAGCCGTAGTGGAGGGCTACGGAGTAATTTCGACTATGTGGGGATCCTTAACGCACGCTGGCATATGCACAGCACACGGACGCCTCTTCGTTTCGCTTCCATCGAAACGAAGAGCCTTCCTTCTACTGTGCGAAGTCAGCGCATGTAAAATTGCAGTTTGAATTTGTGCGAAAAATAAGGCAGTTGTGTTGGCAAGCTAACTTGGAGCGCAATAAACGTAACTGCTAGTAAAAAGAGGAGGATCCTAATTCTCACCTGGCATCATTACTTATCAATTCTGAGTGTGCTCAAATATTTCGATGCTGCTCGAATTTCGGTGGCAATACAGCAATATTATCACTACATTAGTTAATTTTGTAGGTAAATACTCACTATCTTTACAATATATTTACAAGACGGCTGCGAATGGCATAGCAACGAACAGCACCGAGGAAAACAGTTCGCCTTCATCGTCATCCATCAGCCTTTCTCTTTCGCGAGGGAAGGAAGGGAAATATTTCGACCTCGACTTCTCTTAATATGACCCCCGTCGGCGTAAGCGCCGTCCCGGCGCTAAAGAGACAAGGAAGGCATGCGTTGTTATGGCTTAAGCCAGGAAACACGTGCAATGTCAGTAGCGGGCGATAGGGGGATGACGGAGGCACAAGAGGGGCAAGTTCGTATGTCACATCAGTGACTCTGCGCACCACATGTTAAGGGCCCCTATAGGGGGCTTCTCCGAGAGGTGAATGTGGCGTGGAGGAAACCATAGAAACAAGGACCCTCGGTCATAAAATACGTGGCGATGTCGGCTATCGTAGGCAGACTTCTGGGAAATGTGAGAGGCGAGCAACCGACTACGGCTACTTGGCGTTCTTTAATGGCTTGAGCAATGGCGTCGCGTGAGCAGGTGGTTTTGGGGCGGCCAGCAGGCGAGACCAGTGTGTCCAGAGGTAACACGGGGTTCCTGCCAAAGAGCAGGAAGAAGGGTGAATGACGCGTCGTGCTGTGCCTGGAAGAATTGTAGACAAATGCCACATGAGGCAATGCGAGGTCCCAGTCTCTGTGATCAGCCGAGAAATGTATAAATAACATGTCCATGATGGTCCGGTGAAAGCGCTCGGTAAGGCTGTTGGTTTGGGAATGGCACGCGGTACGCCATCTTATGCTTCGTAGTACATGGCGAGGAGCGCCATGACGCAGAATGACGCCGTGTAAAAGAAAATCAGAGAAATCCGTAGCGCAGCTTCCCGTACCAATATTTAAGAAAACGTATTTGTAAAAAATCTTGCTATACGTTGGCTGCGTTGGTGTCGCCACTTTAATACGAGCAATGTTCTTCGTTTAAGTAAGCAGAGTTCATATTGGCCTAGGAATAATATCTAAACCCGCAAGGAACTCATTCTAATAGAGCTGGGTAGTTCATCGGAGGATGGATGCTTTATAAAGCTATTTACATTTCGTCGCGTTGTATTCAGATCTAAATGTGGAAGAGCACGTACGGATTCAGATGGCGGTGTAGTATAAAGGAACCTCTCGTCCCACTTTCAACAGTACCGGGCAGGATGAACTTTCCTAGAGTGCTACTTTCTAGGTTGGTTAATGGGAAAGCAAGTTTCGTGCCGATAAAAATTAGTTTAAACGGTTCAGTACATTAGATGGCAGAATTATTGGCATGCCTCAGTGCATATAGTTTAATATTTCTACTTTCCAAAAGGGCAATTTCGTGTGGAAATTAGTCAGATAGATAAGCAAGAGGATCGCAATAAAAACTGCATGTCAAGAATTAGCACAACAGGTTTTGCTCTTTATGCGTATTTTATAAAAAGGCATTCATTCGATCTAGTATTCAAAAGTAATAGTATACGTAAACACATGAATATAAATGATATACAGTACAGACTGCCACAGAAATGACCAGTTTTGTAGTGAGTAAACCTACTGAGAGATGGGGCATTCTTGTCGTAACGGAACTAAACATGGCGATGTCGCTCAATTTTACCTAAACGTTTGTTCCCGCTTGGAAGAACTTGACTTCCAAATGCGACATAAAGCCTAAGGCGCGCGCTTCCTCATTCATTTCAATAATTAACCACAGCGAAACTGAACATAGGACAGTACGACTGACTTGTCGCACAGCCTTACCTCGGTATTCTCTGATTAGGTTGCGCACGTTCTAATTACCAAGCCGAATTATGAAAGAAGAAGCCCTGATTTGACAACAATTTCGAAGCAAATATTAATGACAAATTCGTGCTTCAAATTTAGCTGGAAGATGGCAATACCAAGTCCTGATCCGATTAGTGAAAGAACGCTTTTAATGGAATAAGAAAGGAACAGAAATTTATTTCCGTACCGGAGCAAAATTCAGTTTTGTAATATGTGTGCTGCGACGCGATGCACCGGCTGTGAAAGTCTTTACTAATAATTCAATAATATTAAATATTACGTCAGATTTGCACTGAAGAGATGAGTGTCAATATTGGCAGATATGTTTTGGTCTACAGTCCAGACAAGGTTACTCTCTCCTCGGACAAAGAAATAGGATGCGCAAAAGCGACGATCACTTAAGAGGAGAACACAGCACAGGCGCAAACATCAACTCAAAATCCAAAACCAATATCAGTACTGCTCTGGATGCAGCTAATGACATCTTAGGCGTTTTTTCTTACCACACAGGGGTCGTCTATTGTCAGGGCATTTAGAAGCGTTAGCACAAAAGTGCTTATTTCGTGCTGCCATGTGCCTTTTTCGCTCTTGTATGCGAAAATGGCGCCTCTCGCAGGTGATATAACGTCACAGCCATTTTCATTTCATTTATTAATACTGTCAGCCACCATAAGAGGCTGTAACAGGAGTGGAAAATACAAAACGAAAAAATGAGCAATATAGAACACGCTGAAAATCAATAGTCAATCAAAAATTGTCTCTGAATGCACACACAAACAAAACAAAAATGAATAACACAGAAATCGGAACAACAGCCATCCCACACAACAGCAATAGAACCTCATCACCCTGTGGTAGTGCCATAGATAAAATTTTCTAAATGGCGTACAAATTCAGATAATGATGATGATCGTGACTATGCCATGGCTACGTGAAGGGCTGAAAATGGGCGCAGTATTGATTTCGCAAAAAAATGAACATAACATGAAGTCGCTTCTCTCCAAGAAGCAGCAACAGCATCTCCTGCAGCGGAGGTGTAGGATGCTTGTGAGCCGGATCATCAACGAACTAAGCCGCTTCCAAACATAAACTCTCTACACGCAGGACACTATCTCCCTGCCTACTCAAAAACCAAGGCTGGTGGCCATTCCATTAAGACATCGGCGTAGGCCTCAGTTATTCAATTACAGAAAATATGGAGGGCTTTCTACTTGAGATGCTGCGAAAAACAGATTTTGGAAGTCGGCGTTGTCTGGTTGAAAAGCGAAAAATATCTGGCTCTTTTCCTACAGGCGGACATGGGAGAGTAGTGAATGGTTCGCCGGCTCTTTGATCTCACGAGGCCGCCGCTAACGAGGGGAGTTCAAAATTGAACTTCCCCTTTTCAGTTGTAGGGTATGGCGGGCATCATCATCATCATCAGCAGCAGCAGCAGCAGCCTGACCATACCCACTGCAGGGCGAAGGCCTCCCCAATATTTTTCCACTTCACCCGGTTCTGTGCTAGCTGCATCCACTTGACCCCTGCGAACTTCTTAACCTCATCCCCCCTGCTACGCTTTTCTTGCCTTGGAATCCAGTTTGTTACAATAAGCGACCATCGGTTCTCCTCCCTTCACACTACATGTCCTGCCCATGCCCATTTCTTCTTCTTAATTTCCACTAGAATGTCGGTAACTTAAATTATTTCTCTGACCCACTCTGCACACTTCCTATTTCTTAATGTCGCCCCTATCATTTTTTGTTCCATAGCCCTCTGGATTGTCCTCAACTTAAGTAGAACTCTCTGGGTTAGCCTCCGCGTTTCAGCCCCATAGGTGAGACAGGTCAGATGCAACTGTTGTATACTTTCCTCTTGAGTGATACCGGTAAGCTGCTAGTCATAATCTGCGAGTCCTTGCCAAATGCCCTCCATCCCAATCTTATTCTCCTTGTTATTTCCTTTTCATGGTCTGGATCTGAGGTTACTGCCTGTCCTAAGTAGACATGTTCACCTACTACTTCCAGTACTTCGCTACCTAATGTAAACTGCTTTTCCTTCCCGAGGCTGTTGAACATTACTTAGTCTTCTGCATATGGATTTTCAAGCCTACTTTTCTACGTTTCCTGTTTAGGTCATCAACCATTATTTGCAGTTCATCACCCGAGTTGCTTAGCAAGGTAATGTCATCAGCAAATAGCAGATTACTGAGGTATTCTCCATTTCCCCTTATCTCTAACTGCTCCTATTCCAAGTCTGAATACTTCCTCTAAGCAAGCTGTGAATAGTACTAGGGAAATTGTGTCTTCTTGCCTAACACCATTCTTTATGGGAATTTTGTTACTTTATTTATGCAGAACTATGGTTGCTGTGCAGCTAGTATATATATATATCTTCCAGGACTATCAAGTACAGCTCATCTACCCCCTGATATCGCAATCCCTGCATCACCACCGAGATTACTACTGAGTCAAATGCTTTTTGGTAATTAATGTATGCTATGTATAAGGCTGGTTATATTCCGAGTATTTTCTATCACCTGATTGATGGTATGGATATGATCGATAGTAGAGTACCGTTTCCGAAAACCTGCTTGATCTTTTGCTTGATTGCAGTCCAAGGTTGTCCTGATTCTATTAGCGATTACCTTAGTAAACACCTTATACGTTACAGACAGTAAGCCGATTGGTCTGTAAATTTTAGGGTCCTTAGAGTCCCCTTTCTTATGAATGAGGATAATATTTGCATTCTTCCATGGTTCCGGTACCGTCGACGACACCAGGCACTGCGTATACAGGGTGGTCAGTTTTTCTAGCACGATATCCCACTCGTCATTCAGCAAATCTGTAGTTACCCTTACGGAAATGCCATATCTGGACTTATAAAAAAAATCCATATCAGGTATATCAGGAATTGGGCAGATATGGTATATTAAAACAGATCTAAGCCAGATAATGCATATCTGCCCAATTCCTGATTTCGAGTACCAGATAAGGCATATCTGGTTGTATATCCCTGATCTGCCCAATTCCTGATATCGAGTACCAGATAAGGCATATCTGGTCAGATATGCGTTATCTACCTAATTCCCGATTTAAAGATCTAGCCCGCATGGCATGTAGGTTTTGAACTATAGATCTATATATCTGCATATCAACATAACACTTTATTGCAACACACACAAGACAATTTCAGTATTCCAGCTAAACGCACACTCAATCATGTTTGCCAAGGGAAACCTGAATTTCCCCTTTTATTTCAAACCTTACAGGAAAATAGCTTTGAAACCACAGGTTTTCTTTTTTCCCTGCCTATATGGAATCGCTCAAAGACGGGCCTGAATTACGTGTGTACACCGAGGGCCAAAGACATGCTCATCCGTTAGTAAATATTGAGATTCTACTCATTTGGCGCGATACTATTCTTTATTCTTTATTCAATGATTACCCCGCTTAGCCCGAGGGCGCCACAAACTAATGGGATATCTGAACAGAATAATGTCTACACGAGAAGCTAAAGTGAAAGTATTACCCTTTTAAATTAGATATTACATTTTTATTCTACTCTTTTACACACAGAGCTTTAACCAGTAAATGCTTTTAGTTTGAGCTGGTTTACTTGCAAAGCTAAATAAAATAAATGGATAATAATCGAACTCGACTATTGAAAGAGAATTTAAAGGTTTGTCGATACCAGGAAAAGGTACCGCTAAACCGCAGGGCGATAAAACACACACTGCTGGGACTGCTGATAATACCTAAACCTTAGCAAAGTACATATAGGCTGTCAGGAAGTACTGGTGCTACCTTAAGCAGAGACTGGAGTGCAAAATGAGCGAACGCGCCTAACTCGTGGTTGCTTTTGAAATTAAGAGAGAAAACAGAAAAAAACATGTCCGATGACATTTGTCATGACAGCGACAGCTCTGCCCCAAACCAAATCAAGCATGAAGCTACTTAGGTAGTGCAAATAATAATAATAATTAACAACGAAGGACAGTATCCGCCTACTGAAATTTGTTAAAAATGCTGGAGCGAAAGACAAATTAGCAACGAAATGTACGGAAAAATATCACATACTGGCAATTACTATCCAATTTACTGATTGGAAAATTTTTCCATCAAAATAATAAAGTGAACAATATCCTGAGGCTGGCAAGTGCTAGTTCCCGACAAGAAGTCTCACGCTTACGGTTTTGGTGACCGGGCGTGAAGATGAGGCGACACGATGAGGGTGCGATCCGACGCAATGGTGAAGATTTGGCCGGGCCACCCAGGGCAGAAGCCTTGAAAAGCTCAATCGACCATTAGGTTCGCTGCCAAGGCTGGAGAGGCAGCTTCCACCCGCAGTGGTACACAGTAATTTCCTCTGTGCCGACAGTCAGACTGAAGCTCTTGTAGGTTTTCTGTCGCATTTTTGTTACATGCACACAGCTAATAGCGAACAGGCGCTGGTACACACACACCAGCATACGCAACAGGCTGCACGCCCGCCAGCCGCACCGAACTCCGATGTCTGCCACCGCGAAAGGAACGAAACAAGTGCTTAGGCGCACGGAGTTGAACGGGGGAGGAGAAAGAAGCAAGCACACACAAAACGGAGAGCTCCCGGCCTACGCGGTATAGAGCGTGGCAGCGAGGAGGAGAGATGAAATGCGAGCCCGCGACACAGGGCCGCCGCTGTTTGAGAGGGAAGAGGGGAACGCGGGAGAGGAGGAGTCACTGTCTAGCCAGTGCGGCCCTCCACGCAACAACCGCCAGCTGTCTCTCAGGGTGAGTCACCGTCCAGACAGCTCAGAGGGGGCCGTATACTGAACTGCCATCATTTTCTTGATATTGCGCCGGACTGCCGCCGCATTTTAAATGAAACTGCGAGTTAGTAGACGGAAAGAGGAGCATGTAGCCATAACCCAGCGCCCTCCTGGATTAAGGAACACATGGTGTAATAATTATAGTGCAGCGAAATCTGCAGAATATTTGAAATATTAGGAGTCGTAGCTATTTTCTAAATTGGATACAATTAACACTAAGCATGCAGGCCATGCTGAGTGTAGAAAAATTGAAGCTCGACCACATCATGCCAATATTGAATATTTGCAGAAGGTAGACGAAAGCCATAGATTGCTAATATACAATCACTATGGCGCCGACATAATCAGGGCCCCGATGAAGTCAGATAAGTCCTTTTGATGCCAGGCATATGGCCCTGGTCTGTCTATATAAGGTCATGACGATGCCATATACGCCCTTTATCAGGCCACATAAGGTCGCGAGGATACCATATAAGCCCCTGATCAAGCCATATAAGGTCCCGTTACCCGTTCAGATATGGATTATATGTTGCATGATATGGCCAAATCTGAGCCATATAAGGGCAACATTTTGCACATATATGACCTTATCTGGCCCAGATAAGGTCTTATTTGCTGCCTGATATATTTGAATCTGGCAGCATATGTTACATATCTGGAGCAGATATGGGATTTCCGTAAGGGTATATTATCCTCTCCAGCTGATTTCCCCCTTTTCATAGTTTCTAATGGTTTCCTGGCCTCGTCCTTCGTCACTGGTATAACGTCTGACTGTTTTTCCCTACCGCCAATCTCGTTACGGTCCTGACTACTTGGGCTACTGTAGAGATCTGTATAGAACTTCTCGGCTACTTTGACTATCTTGTCCATATTCATGACGACGTTGCCCGCCTTGTCCCTTATCGCTTACATCTGGTTTTTACCTATGCCCAATTTCTTCTTCAGCACCTTAAGGCTTCCCCCGTTCTTTACAGCATGCTCAAATTTCTTCATGTTATACATCCTTATATCGGCCACCTTGCGCTTATTGATTAGCTTTGATATCTCGGCCAATTTGATCTGGTCTGTTGGATTGAAAGCTTTTATACTCTGATGTTTCTTAATCAAATCTTTTGTCTCCTTAGACAGCTTACCGGCATCCTCTCTAACTATCCTTCCGCCTACTTCTACCGCACACTCATTAATGATATCTCTGAAATTATTGTTCATTGCTTCTCTGGTAATGTGGCTATCCTCGGTTATAGCTGAATATCTATTCTGTAGCGAGATCCTCTACAGGATCCTGAATTCTTCTGCCCTCCCCCTCATTGCTGATTCGTTGATGGGTTTCTTTCTTACTAATCTGTTGCGTTCCTTCTTCAGATTTAGGCTAATTCGGGACCTCGCCATCCTGGGGTCACTGCATCGCACTTTCCCGATTACCTCTACATCTTGCATATGGCGGGGGTTGAACACATTATGAAGTGAATTTCATGTTTAGTCTCCCCTTTAGGACTTTTTCATGTCCATTTCCGATTCTTCCGTTTGCTGAAGAAGGTAGTCATAATTTCTTGGTTATTGCGCTCTGCAAACTCAGCTGGTAACTAACCCCTATTATTCCTAGAACCAATGTCATAGTCACCTATTGCCTGGTTTCCTACCTGCTTTTTCCCTACCTTGGCATTGAAGTCTCCCATTAGTACAGTATACTGCGTCTTTACTTTTCGCATTGCCGATTCTACATCTTCGTAGAAGCTTTCAACTGCCTGGTCATCATAACTATATGTAAGTGCATAGGCCTGTACAACCTTCAGTTTATACCGCTTATTAGGCCTAATTACGATGCCTGCCAAACTCTCATCATTACTATAGAATTCATCTATATTACCCGCTATATACTTATCGACAAGGAAACTTACTCCTAGTTGTCGCCTATCTGGTAATCCTCGATAACACAGTATACATGCCCATCCTTCAGTACAGTATATGCTTCATTCGGCCTTCTGACCTCACTAAGCCCTATGACATCACATTTCATACCCTCTAGTTCCTCTAATAGCACTGCTAACTAGCTTCACTAGCTAGGGTTCTAGCATTAAACGTTGCCAGGGTCAATTTCTAATGGCGGCCTGTCCAGCGGAGCCACAAGTTCAAAGCACCCCCTGCTGCGTGACAGGTCTGACCGCCGCCGTGGGCAGTTGTTCCGCAGGCGCTGGTGACTCAGGGCGGAGGTTTTGTAGAGCTAATCATGAGAGGTTGCGGCCAATTACTGCACCAGGGTGGCCAACTCCTTTTCTGGTGAGGGGTTGCGTTGCCGGATGTGTTCACCGGCATCAGGTCGCACCCCAAACCTGTTTATGCAATTCCATCGACAGGCGGATTTCTTTCATTTTACATCCGGTGGAGAATTGCGCGGCACCGGGATTTGAACCCTGGTTCTCTTGCATGCGAGGCGGATGTTCTACCGCTACGCCACCGCTTCCTTTTTTTTTCTGTATTGCCTGACTTCGGCACAATACACAAAACCACTTACAGAGCACAATGAGCATTCATTAATACAACAATCAGCCGGGTGGGTTGTGGCGTCATCATGCTAAAATTCTCTTAAGGTCACTAATGGCTCCAATCTTGCGAGCCACTCGGGAGCTTCAGGAGCAAGTTTCTGAATTTCAATATGTCTATTCATGCCTTCCTGAAAATAGATCCGTGCTGGCCGGGCGTCAGGATCGCAATGGTATCCTGCCATTCTCGAGCGCCAAATACAGTGGAGGGCCATTAGCATAATGAGGTCAAACGGCACGCCATCCTCATTCTCTACTGGCAAGTACCTAATACCATGCGAGTCTAATGGAAATTCCTTTTTTAAAGTCCTTTGTAAAATATCCCAAAAGTATACCCCTTCCCAACAATGCAGGAAAACGTGGTCTACAGTTTCTGGCTGCTTACAAATTAAGCAATGCAAACCCCACGGTAAAAAGAAATTCTTCCCTTCCAAGAACTTCTTTACTGGCAATGTTTCCGTGTGTAACTTAAAGAAAAAAGTTTTTGCATTTGACGGCACCTGCATCGCCTTCACCCGCTTAAGTACGTCGCATCCTGGTCCTCCTCTGTATAAGGCCCTGTACATTGGTATGGAAAGAACTACGTCACACAAATCCTTGTACAGCTTCTTCCTGCTAACACAAGATAATTATTCATAAGAAAATCGAGCAGACAGGAACCGCACACTAGCGACAACTTCTCTAAAATAACCAAAAATGCGTCCCGATACACTTTCGGTCGAGACAACAAAGTCCGGCAGTGCATTTCCGAGCCTCAATGGGCACACAGTACGCAAAAATGAATATTTTACATCGCGAACAAAAAGAAATCTGCGGACAGTCTGTCGTAGAAATAAATGCCCCAAACCCAGTCCACCGTCCTTCACCCGCCTAAACAATCTGGTCCGGCTACATCGTTCCCATTCTGCTGCCCAGACAAAAATGGCAAATATCCGGTGCAGTCTCTGTACGTTCAGCCACCGCTTCCAGGTGGGTGTAGGTCCTGCGATAACAGTTGCGTGGTAAGAAAAAACAAAACGCTGCTCTTAGGCTACGCTGGAACGTCCTACATTTTTCTTAAACCAGGAAAGCATATATAACTACGCGATGAGGTGTTTCGCATGATTGGATCCTTTTTCTCTGTAATTTAATCAATATTGCACTGCAGTTGTCTACCCCATCTGTACGCCTGCTTGCTTACAAATCTATTGTTCTGCCTACCTTAGATTAAGCTTCAATCATTTGGGACCCGTTCACATAAACTGACATGAATAAATTAGAGAATGTTCAGAAGAGGGCGGAACGATACATATATAACAATTACCGGCGTACATCAGTAACACACCTTTTAATTCAAGCTGGCCTTCCGACAATAACTGAGCGAAATCGTTATGCACGACTTAAATTTCTGTACCAATTAATTAAAAGACACTACAGATCTTAACTCACCGATTTGCGTGTTTTTTCGCCCGGATACAAAACCCGACAACGTCACTAGCTAACTTTACCTCTTTTTCGAGCTCGAAATAACTTCTTTAAATACTCATTCCTTCCACGAACTATTTCCGATTGGAATAACCTGCTGTGTTGTATACGTTTGGTTTTATTCCTAATTGCGCAGAAGAGCTTCAATTTGCGCTGTAATTATTGTTTATTTTTTTCTGTTATGTTAAACTGCTTAGTTTGTATTCCAACCCTGCTAAAATCCCAACTCTGAAAAATGCACATATGTCTGTGATTTGGAACTAAGCGGATAGTAAAGTATATTCGAACGGTAGTCAGCAGGAGGAACCTCAAGCTGGAGACAATAAATTATTGTCGTCAGACATCTAACGATGTAGTGTAATGTTCCCCTTTTTGTGTTCCAAATACTAACATTTATTTTATTATCGCAGGTAAGGAATCAGTTCTCCTTTTCAAGTCGCTCTCTTGCGCACCTGTCGCCTGGGTAGATGAGTAGTACCTTGGGGCCCAGTGTCGTGGCAGTAACTGTCCGAAACAGACAGACAGACAGACAGACAGACAGACAGACAGACAGACAGACAGACAGACACACACACACACACACACACACACACACACACACACACACACACACACACACACACACACACACACACACACACACACACACACACACACACACACACACACACTCACACACACATTGTGTATGCGGTTTGCCTATTTTTATTGTTCCCAGACTTTTAAAAAGGCGGCTCTTAGTATCGTGACGAACGCTTTCACTGCCTTCACTTATGTGTACTCGGCTAGATGTATACAAGATACAAGACAGACACCAGGATACGCATTGATTAAGAGGCAAGTTTTCACATGACGTGCATTGATCAGGAGGCACAGAAGAAACAAAAAAAAACAACTTTATTAGGAGAGAGGTCCTAGAGCATTTCTCTAGATAAGTCCTAGAGCATATTCGCCCGTGTGCTGTGCGATGTCAGTGCACGTTAAAGAACCCCAGGTGGTCTAAATTTCTGGAGTCCTCCACTACGGTGTCTCTCATTGCCTTATCCGCTTTGGGAAGTTAAACCTCATAAAAACAAAACCAACAAAACTAACTTCTTTCCTCGACGAAGCGCTGGGCTTTCTTAGTCGCTAAGCAGTATTCATTACCGCTAAGAACACTGTATTATTTCGCGCACATAATATTTATCAGCACAATTACACTGTTGTCTTATTAACTGTGTAGCTTAATGCTTGGGGAACAGCAAGGTCATGAAATGAGAGATATGACATGGTCAATTGTGAAGTCGGCTCACTTTATGTACATTCATTTACTTCCAGCTTGGCTTCAAGAAGCTGAACAACTTTGGCAGGAATAATTAATTGCAATCTAGGCTTACGCACACCTTGAACCCACAATTGCTCTGCCTTCCCTACTTTTTGTTTCAAGCGGCAGCTTTGATGGATTACTTGAAGGGCCTGCGAGCGGTCGCACACCATGTGAAGTTGCCGCGATCAGCAAGCAGCAATATATTTTGTGTGTGCACTTTTGATTCGCCGCTGCCACAAGCGAAACACAGAGACATGGGTACAACAAGACTGCAGTCACTCCGACAGGAAAAGTCATATAAACTGCGCTCCAGCCGTTGTCAGTCGCAGCAAACATATTGAAACAATAGTTTTAGCTCAGCGGCCAACGCTTTGCGGCGCTGATACCAGCCTGTTGAGCATTTGGGTTAAGTATACTGACAGTTTTTATGTGCAATTGGCTAGTCATGATGAAGTGCAAATCTGTGCCTGTCTGCAGCAATTCTTTTGACGGTCTTTCATAGGCATCAGTCATGAAGTGGCGCTTTGAAACTGTATTTGCAGATGTCTCTCTTTGTGAAGCGCCCTGAGACCGTTTCTCCGCATCCTGGAGAAGCCTGTGGACATACGCTGCGTGAAATAGTCATCGTGATTACAACAGTTCACTTAGTTTTTCGTATAATAATATAAATAGAAACAGAAGTTATCACTTACAAAAAGTAGGCTTCATTTTCTCTGGAGCGGCACTAAAATGTCCAGTTCTTGATTCTCCCATTTTCACTTCCCAGCGGTCCTCTTCTTTTTTTCTGTGCCTGGAGCGTTGAGGAAGTTTATTGTAGTGAATAATAACCAAATGTGACCTAAAAAAAGGTAAATATGAATTACTTTCTCATACTTCGAAAAAAGATGTTTCTTGTTGCCTACCAGCAAAGTTACGCTGAATAGGGGCTACTATAAGGAACCATTATGCATTATATTCACATCACTACAGCAGAGGTGGCTTCTCTTTTACCTTTTTTTTCCAGCGCCTTTATATTGAAGTAGGATGGGATGCAATGATTTCCAAGCAGCAAAATGAATGTATGACATGGGCTATATAACATCATATCGTGAATCACCCGTATTCCAGCAATCATCTTTAGTGCAAGCGATCAAGTGAACCTTGAGCATTCTTGCAGTTTCAATACAGTAGCTTCGGGACATTCGAGACGGTTCTAGAAAGGTCGCAAACTGGCGGTGATAACTTCGAGTTCTTCAAACACTACATTTGTCTTGGGACTGCATTAAGATGAGGAGCACAGAAGGGAGACGAGTTGTTTTTGCAGCCAGCCCTCCATGCTTGCCGTCAACTTTGTGTCATTGCAGTGTCTCAGCTCTCGTGCTTTCTGCCTGCATGTATTCCTCGTGCGCTGTGCTTTGTCTCATCCCATCTGCCTATTCTAACATAACAGCAATGACTTTCAATGAGGACCCTTGGGTGGCATGTGCATTCTGTAGCCTCCTGTCACAATTTTTTCATGGAAGGGGATTACAAAATGGTTAGCGGTACCATCCTACCAAATAGGTTTTTACAATATTATATGAATTATCCTTACAATGTAGGATGTGCGCACCGCTGTCTGCTCCATATGTATGGAAACTACCTTTGATATAGCAGTGTTCCATGTTTCAAAAAAAAAGACACAAGATTAAGTTCAGCTAATTTTACAGCAGTGTATTCAGTATCAGAATTTAAGGATTGTGGCAACTGACTCTCCAGGTGCATTGGGTGCTACTTTATGCAGAAGTTGGAATTGAGTTACGTGGTGGGCACTATTTTTTGGCACATTTCAGGGTCGATGCATGTGAATCGCAATTGTATGGTCTCGTATTACTTGGCCTGACATGAGAGCTTCAGATGAAGCACAGTACTAAGGAGACTGAAGTCAAGCCCAACTTCCATAGCAAGAAGGCACTCAATGCGTCCAGTTCACAGCTGCTGCTCCCTCCTCACATTAAAAAAAATCCTTGAACTTGTTTTCTCTTTTTCTCCAGACGTCGGCACTGCACCATGAGAAATACTATTTTCAGGCTTCAAAGTACAATTTTTCAGGCCTCCAAAGCTATTCAATAGCATGACCTAAAAGCAATCTGCTCAGTTGCAAGCTCTAATGAGCTGTTGAGCAAGTTAAAAGAATCAAAAGGAGCAATAGGAAATTGAGCAAATGAAGCACAAGCTTTCATAGACGAACTTCTGTTTTATTAGCGTTGTGTTCTATTTCCTCCGGCCTCTGTTCCTTTTATGATTACAATATAATGTACATATATTAAAAGCTTCATGCAAGGATTCATTGTTCGCACGTTCCATGCAGAAAAGTCGGACTGCATAGTGACACTGCAGTGATAAATATTGTCTTAGTCTTCTCTTTCATTCAACTTACTTTACTTGCATCCCATCATCCGAGTATGCAATTGATTTGAGAGCAAACTTGATGACGAAGTTGTGAAAAAATTCAAGGCAAGATGTTTGGGCCTTGACAGACAGTTGTCGAACGTCGTTCAAAAACCTGCAGGTTATATATATATATATATATATATATATATATATATATATATATATATATATATATATCACTATGAACCAGAAGTTGTATTATTATAAAGTAGACTGACACACGCTTAAAAACATAACAAGGTTTTACTGACGTTTCGACTGGCGACCAGTCTTCACCTGATGAAGACTGGTGCCCAGTCGGAACCATCATATTCATAAAAAGGGTCCAGGTTTTGTAACACTGTTTTACAGTACAAAGAAGTTAAGAGATATTATCGAGCAATCCGGCTGCACTATACCTTCTTTAAAATTGGCAGTATAGCGCAGTATGGAAAATCCCATTGTAGTTTTGCTTCATACTAATATGCACAACCAAGCTGCCTCAGTATTAAAATAAATTGCAGTCTCAGCATTCACATTTAAATTATATTGCTTCTTCGCTTCATTATGGGTTTCTTTCTCGGCTATATGTCATATGTGAACTTGCTGTTATGTGCAGATGTGTAGGAAGTTTTTTCCGTGAAGTTCTGTTCGCATTAACTATCCCTTAAATTTATCATTGGTTGACAAATGTCACAAATGTGGGCCGTGCACCCGCTAAACAACATCAAAGTGAAAAATTTACAAAAATAAAACCTATAGAAAATAAATTACTTCAGCTCATCCATTGCCTGTTTGCAAGGAGCTCATGAAGGGCTTTGGTTTATGGTTCATATGGCCATATTGCTTATCGCATATGTGGTTCAACAGGCTGTACCACACAGTGATGATCAGGTCACCATCACCCTGGCCCAGGGCAGCATCATAGTAAACATGACTTGTGATTGTCTGGATTCATGGTACGATTGCTTAAAAGCTCTTTGACCTGCTCGAAACTTTCAACTTTTTAATTCCGGGACAGATTAGTGTTATGACCATGTGTTTGCACTAATTATTAAAGCAAGCAACTGCACGCATCCTTGGTAATGTGGCAGGCATCAAAGCAGTGCTGTATGTGCGATTTGCTGTTCTTGCAATATATCTGGGTAGCTGGGTAGCGGCATGTATATAGAATAAGTTAAAAACTTATTACATAATATTATATGTCAGCAAATGTACCTCTTCCCCAATGGATTGCAATGATGAAACATTTTATTATTCAATTAGTTTATTGTATAATGATGAGTTTGATTATTTTTATGTATAGACATGTAAGCAGCACTTGCCAAGGGAACTCTTAGTGAGGTTGAAAATAATTTCTGTTAGTAATAAGCAGAAATTATCACCTGTTGTTAAATACTGAACTGAGACTCGTTAAGTCAAGGCCTTCCTTCCCCATGCGCGCTATTAGGCACTGCTGCTGACTTCTCACAGTTAATAATAATTGCAGCTTGCGAATTTTCATATTGCAGTATTGCCCCGCCGGGGTGGCGCAGTGGTTACGGCGTTCGACTACTGTTCCCAAGGATGCGGGATCGAATCCCGGCCTCGGCGGCCGCTTTTCGATGGAGGTGAAAAGCAAGGCGCCCGTGTGCTGTGCGATGTCAGTGCACGTTAAAGAACCCCAGGTGGTCGAAATTTCCGGAGTCCTCCACTACGGCGTCTCTCATAGCCTGAGTCGCTTTGGGACGTTAAACCCCACAAACCAACCAACCATATTGCAGTATTGCCTTACCTCTGGTATTCTTACCTGTTCGCATTGTAGGATGTAGGGGAGGTCCACTCCTATTGCATCCTACTGGCTGATGATCTCCACCTGCTGTTCCTGAAAAAGCTTGGACAAAAATAAATTTGCATTTGTGAGTCACTTGTAACATTGCGCCTAACTGTGCCACTTTTGCACTGCTACATTTGCATGCGCTGGGTTTTCCGTTTATCTCCCCCTCACCACCCCCTTTTCCCAGGAAAGATCTAGCTGTTTAAAACGGCGGTCAACCAACACTTACACTTCCGATCGGCAGCTGATCGCTTAGGGATGAAGAATCGCAACTTTAAAGGGCTAAGCAAGTTCTCGCGAGTGATAACGTTTCATTCGCGAAACCCCCCCCCTCTTGCTGCTGAAGGGTAGAGCCCCTTGGCACTATTTTTCTTTCGTTTCTATCTCTTCATTCCTGAAAGCGTTCCTCCTTTTTTCTCCTTTGTTCTTTTATCAATCGCCCATCTCTGGTTTCCCGTGGTTCTCTCCTGGCCGCCTCGGTTGGTGAACTTAGATGGGGCTCCATGCGCGTGACATTGCGGGGTGCGCTCTGTACAAACACCGACGGCGTAAATGAAAAAAGCTACAGTGCGGGAGTCATGCTGCGATCATAATCGGGCACCCAACAGAGTTTGTTTACTTCCTGTCGGCACCCGCGTTCTCTGTTTTCCCGCCGTCAGCTGACGCAGACCCGTGCCTTACAATCTACACCACTGGGCACAACTATGCAGTCCCCTTCTCCGCTTCGCTTTTCTTTTTTTAAACGAAGGGGTATCGTATAGAGTAAAACGCAAGAAGAGCCTAAACGCGAAGGTTTCAAGGTTCGAGCGAGGTGCACGAGAGATTTTTCCTTCGCAACACCCGGAAGATCGCTCTCTGCGATCTAGATTCTGAATTTCTAGTTTCTCGCTGACATCTCATACCCTCGCTGCGGCACGGATATTACGGACCCCAAGCTCAAAAAGCGACTTAAGTGAATCAGTGCTGAGATGGGACTCGACCCCCCCCCCCCCCCCCCCCCCCCCCCCCCCCCCCAAGTACGCATTTTTAAAGAATCCGGTGCTGAACCCGACAACGATAGCATACGGCCTATATGGGTGCACTGGTGCGTTGGGTAGACTGGCGTAATAGTCAAATATCAAAATCGTATCGTAAGCTCGCCACCGGTTTATTTTGAGCAGTGTAATCTACAGAGATGATGAGAAATCACGCTTATGCACGCCACAACTCCGCGCAAGGTCGCCTGAGTTTAAAAAAAAATCAACACAGTACTCTGATAACGCGTCTAAAGCTAGTGCCCCAATCTTTTTATTTTACACTTACCTTCATGCAGGCGCATTCTTGTTGGGATGCCCAAATCGCGAACAACATCCGGGTAAAAAAATATACGCATCGGGAGAGAAATGCCGTCCAAAAACGTAGATAAACGCTTTCTTCATCGATGCAGGCTATCCGGTGAGCTGTTGCCATTGTTTCCGGATTTTTGATTGCAAATAAGTCTATTTCCAAATGCCACATTTCAAACATTCTTGCGGGAAGGTTATCTTACATCGAAATTCTTTCACAAGGGAAACTGTATTCCTAGCTATTTAGAGGTCCTATAAAAAGCAATTCCCGTCATTGCATGTTTTCTTATACCACGCTTGTAGGCCAACGCGCTAAACGTGAAGTCTTCGGTAAAGCTGCCACACTTCTCCACAATAAACTTTCATCGGTCAATAATCAAGAGCATAAACAAGTAACAGGTTCCTTTGAAACCAGCTAAAAGAAGGTAACCGTCAAAATGTAGAGCTAATGACTGTTAGGTTTTTATTTAAGACAGGGAATAATAAAGAGATGTCTGGGAGACGAAAGGTTCAATCGTTGCGTGTACAGGGCGTTGGTAAGGCTTCTCAATAACGCTTTTTACTTTATTGAAATGTCAAGGTCGAAATGTCTGCCCCTGACAAAACAGCATCTGTGATACTAGATGTATTATAAATTTGAAAAAATGAGGGCCGAAGCGTTGGTGTCACGCCTTATGTCTCCGTAGGCTAAGATGAATCATTGCCACTAAAGGAAAACCTCGGTGAGTTGAATTAGGCAGAAACTTTGTGTTTCCATGTCAAAGCAGGAGTAAATTTCTTATCGTGGAAGATTTGTTTCTTCGAAGGGAAGCAATTTGGATGCAAATGCTGGCATATTCTGCATAGCACGTAAACAATGTCGTGCTTAAAATGAAACCGTCAGAGTGAAAAGCTGTCGGAAATCCAACGACACATTTTCCCTCGAAGGCTCGGCTCCTAAAATAACAGCTGAACCTGGGGCGCCAACGTGCGACTTAAAAAAAATAGCAAGGAGCGACGGATACTACGACAGCTCTATTGTCGATCGGTGACATGGTCTCAGCGGAATAAGGGAACTGCGTAAAAAGCCCTACGGCTTGGAAAAACACGACTTCCCTTCTAAGTGTATTTCTTCTCGAACAATCCTGAAAGACATCTTTCGCATGTTTCCCGCGAAAGGAGCATTTGACCTCTTGGCACTTGACGCAATATCGGCGCGAGATTAATGAGAAGTCCCACGAGAATTGCGACATAGAGGAGCACTGAGAGAGTAAACGAGATGTGTCGACGGCCAGGTCACACGTGGACGGCCTTTATGGATCGACGACGTAGTGTTGATTTCCGGAAAAACACCAGGTAATAAAACTTTCCATTACCGAAAAGGCACTTTCGCTTTGTGAAGCAAAACAAAGGATGAGAGAGAGGGACTGAGAAAGGAAGCTTGCGATAACTTACGAGTCAGATCTGATATTTTACAGCAAGCACATTTAAGGAGCAATAAAATATTATAATAAAATCTCAACTTGCTTGGCCAGTTTTTCGTAAACAAGATATAATATGGCACATATAAATGACTAAATGAATGTATTCTAGTAGCTTTTTACATATTTGTCACAACGGAATTACTGAAGAGGAGAGTTGGTAATAAAAACGACTAGCAATGCACTCGCTGAACAAAACAATTTTACAAATTCAGCGAATACAAACTTCAATATCTACGATTTTGAGCATCGAAGACGACTGTGAAGCCTACCGCACAAGAGAGCACCAGCGAGAGACAGCATCTGAACAAGAGCTGAAATCAACCACCCAGCGACCAGCTGAAGACGGTCGCCACCAGGCAGGACAACAGCATTTGCGCAGGAGCTAAATATGGCGTCGAGAACCCCGTCGATATCCTTTTAGAGACCATATTAGAGTGGGGCCTTCCTGATAACTCCTGGACCGCAACGAGCGACGCTTACATGTCCTGCGTCAGAGTGTACGTATATTGCTCCCTTCCATGAACAAACGGCTTTCATTCCGGACCGTAGGGCTGCCTAAACGCATTTAACGTTAAATATAACATAATTAAAAAAATGATATTTAATTACAAGATACCTCCCAGTGAAACATTTCGCTTAGGTGACAATGCAAAAGTCTTCAGGGTGATTATCTTGCGAACTGATGAAAACCTTCAATCCCCTTTTGGTTGAGGTTTTTTGTTGCGTTTGGAAAAAACGAAAGAACGCAAAGTTTTGCCTATACTTGTATAGATGTTCTGTGAGGAATAAATGCAGCTCCCACACAATTATGCAGTACAAAAAGAACATCAATGACAGAGCTTGTGGGGCAATTTTACTCTCTTTTCTAGCTTACAGTCGTGTTGATTAAACTCTAAATCATAATGACGTGATTCAAAGGCTAGACGTGAAATGTAACTCATGGAAAATTATCGTGTCCGAAAACCTCAGGCGCCTAGCAATTCGTGATCCAACCATGCGGCAGTTGTTAAATGAGAGCAACCGTAATTTCTATATTATTATAAAAAAAAACGGCCGATTTGAATAGTTCATTCTTTGCAAAGTAGGTGCGTAGCACTGCTTATTCCTGCTATATACTTTTCCATCGGTTGCAGTCGCGCAGCCGGTTGACCTGGCGTTTTCACCCACGTTTGTTCCTCTTCGCTTCGGCATCCATTTCACAGTGACGCTCACTGTCTTGAGCTGTTTCCAGTGCACGCTCGGCACATTTCCTATTTCTTTGCGCTTCTAGATACTTGCATCGTTTAGCTGCAATATCAGAATCAGTAGATTCACGATCCCGCTGCCTTCGTAACCGTTGAACATCAACACGTCGAACACGGAGAACCTGTACCGCAATGTCAGACAGCCCTGCTTTATCCATTGCGACCCGAAGCAAACGTGCGGCACAGTCTTCAGAAATGAACAAAAACGGGCACAATGCATTGCTCTGTGGCTGAAAGGACTGGGATGGGATTAGAGTGGGAGAGGAAGAGAGATCAGAAAGGGAAACGCGTTTGAAGGCGAGCACCAGTTAAGACGTGGAGGTGAGCACAAGTGACGCGGCGAGTGGTTCGTAGCCGTGATCCAGGGAGCACCGCGCTTGATCGTCTGCTCTCCGTGAAGGCTGAGGAGTGTCTGATGTGAGAGAGATGCCGAAGTTGTGGACGCACGAGCGACACACGACTGCTCACTCTGGAGTATCACACGCGTGTGCAACGCTGCTCCCTGACGGCCGCCACGCCTCCAACAGACACGCCCCTCTCTCACTGGATGCACCTATGAAGCCCCTCTGCCCCGTCACTGTTAAGTCACGTGATGGGGGCATCGCCCCTTTCCCTTCCTCTTCTTCAAGTTCACGGAGAGAAACATGAGCAGAGAGAGAGAGCGGCTTCAGGTAAAGCTTCTGCTGCAGTTTTACGACCACGCCGCCTCCTCAATGCTTAGCCTCGCAACGCGGGCGTCGCCACCTTCTCTTTCTCCACTTCAAGTTCACGAAAAGAGAGGGAGAGTGAGTAGCTTCAGATAGACATCGGCAAAATCTGGGATTGCGGCTAGTAGTGCTATGTGCTAAAACAACGCTCTATGTCAATTCCATTCTCTACGCTTTTCCACGGTTTGATGCAGGTCTGCAGCAGCGTCAGACGCCTACCTTATCTTTTGTTTAGCTGCACAAACTGCTACACAGACACGTGCAAATTCGAAATTACTCTGGAAGATTCCGCTAGGAACCCATTTCTCTGTTTTCACTTTCACTCCCACCTTCCTCTCTTCCCCTACGATGCGGTTCAGGTTTCCGCAGAACAAGTGTGACAGATACTGTGCCTTACCTTTTCTCTGAACCAATTATTATTATTTTTTTATTATTATTATTATTATTATTATTGTTATTACAGAAGTTTTGAGGAATCGGTTAACGTACTCGATCACTTGCGACGATCGCAATTATTGGAATGTCATGGGTAGGGACGAAGGGGGCGTTTATAATTTGAGAAAACATAGATTAGGTGTAATCAGAGTGAACCAAGCCGGCGGACTGGCAACCAACTAAATCCATAGCATAAAGCTGATTTCGTTATAAAAAATATGCCTGGAAAACTATAGAAATAAGGAAAATATACCTCAACGCAGAATGAGATTGCTTAAATAGTGATAGCAATGGCTTTATGCCTCTCAAGAGAAGCGGCGGAATTATTCGGGGCTGCCTTCCATATTGGTAGAGCGCTAACTCGAACTCTGTACTCTTTATGCTCGCCCAATGATAAAACTTTCGATGCCCTTAGTCTGGTAGCTATGAGCATGCGTCAAAATTAAGAATAGAGGTTAATATAATAACTCCTAAACTAAATAACTCCAGAGGCGGCACGTCTCATCTCGCTTCTTATCCTCTTTGAACGCTGCTGTGAAAAGTGCCCGAACGATAAAACAAAATGTTTCGTGTAGCCTAGCTCAGCCATGCCAGGATAGGTTTAGCGAAATTTTAGGGTTTGCTTTGGTTTATCTTGGTTATCGGTTATATTAGGATGTACCGGTTAAGCAATTGAGACAGTGTCGCTGTTTTCGATGTGTATAAAGTAAATGTTTCTTCAGCGTTTGGCTTTATGGACATGAGAATTGATCGATTGTCTCTAAAGTACTTTGTCAACGTCTCATTTTTAGATAGACAGTTTCTAGACGAGATAGTCTGCCTTTAGTAGACAAGATTAATAGCGGTTCTCAACCGGTTAGTCTGACGGTGAGGGCCGATTGATTAATTCAACTCAAACTTCACCTTCATACACTCCCCGAGCTTATATTTTTTCTTGCTGTACCGCTGGACAGTCTGTTCTCCTTGTAATTCGGCAGCGACTCGGCTTGTTTTCCAATCCAAGACCTGGCTCCGCAGCTTAGCAACACGTTCTTCCTGCTCACCAGGTGTCTTCGACGCTCGCTTAGCCTTGTTTGCTTCATTCCCACGTTGCTGTGGGGCCTCGCGCCGTGCGGTGGCTTCTGGATTCGTCAATGTTTCTTCCCGTAGCCTCCACTGATGCTGATCACGGTACGTGTGCTTGGCGTCCGCCTCTTCAGGCATTGCGCGTCTGTCTAGCGGGCTCACGCGCTGTGGCTTCTCAGCTGCGCGATCGTAATGATCACGAGTGATGATCACGATGAAGACGATGATCATCATAGCGCAGCGTGATGTCACGCGAGGCCGCCACGAGGAGACTCCCGCTGGTCAGCGCACCGATTGTCATGGTAACGTAACACGCGAAATTGTGGCCCAGTCTGGTCACCACGAAATATGCTTTTGATAACCACGTGCAGATATTATTCTAATATACCACAAACAACGCCAGTTGACGCGGCAAAATACGGGGATAAGAGTGCCTATGCCATGAACGAGTCGATCACACGTGTCACTTAAAATTCAGTAACAACAAGCGAAGCACGATACCCAGAGCAGGTAGAAGAGGCAGCTGTAGCTCTGGCGACTGCCACGACGAACCCCAAATTCATCTTTGCCGACAAGAAAGCAGCCATTCGAAATTTTGCAAAGGGTAGAATTCATCAACCATCAGGCGAAATTTGGAAGGCATTTGATACCTCTAAGAATGCACGTTCGATCAAAATTTTGCACTTCCCCGCACACACGGGTCACCCTCTAAACGATGCAGTGCACCAGTATGTCTGAGGATTCGTCCTAGGCCAGAAGGTGCCCTAGCTTAGGTCGTCTCGTGACAGAGACCCCACGAACAAAGGAATGACAAACTGGTATAAAAACAAGAGACTAGCATATCCAGAACCCCACACTACACACAGCTCATCACAACAAATACTACTCAGAAACCTTCAGACAAATACGTGCTTTAATCAACATGAATTAGCACATTGATCTCCAATGAATACAGTCCTTCATGTTGTGGGAATTCAACATTTCCCTCGCCCGCACGACGCGGCGAACACCCTCTCTTTCTCTCGGGGAGCCCTCAAATTTCCCCTCTTGGCCTCCTTCCCCTGGCGCTGTGGCGGAGAGGGCGGGGGTGAGAGAACAGGCCCCTCCTTCCTCCTCCCCTCTGATCTCGGCGGACAGCACCCAGGGAGACGACGCCGCGACGCCGTAGCGCGCGGATGCTGCCATGACACCCAGGAAGAACATTGGGCGTTCCCAATAAACAACTTGGCCCGCTGGCTATGTTTCCCTCGGTGTGACGTTCTTCACGGCCACTGCTGTGGTCAGAGCTAGCGGTGTGGCCTCGGTTCTCAGAGCGGAGCCGCAGCCCCGTGAGAATCCCCACAATGTTCCCGTTGCTGTAGTCAGACGGCAGATCTAGAGCACATCCTGTGTAAATGTGAAACCATGCACCCGCCGGAGGGCCTGCAGACAAATAATTTGGAACAGTGAGAGGCCACATTACTTACCTCTGATGCAGGATGGCAACACGCCATCACGGCCTGGGCCAAGGAGGTAGTTGAGCACCATCGAGCGACGGCCACCCCTGAGGCAGCTTGAGGAGAGGTGTCCTGTCATGAAGAAAATTACTCCCATTTCTCCTCAGTAAAGTTTCCTTCTCCTCCTTCACAAAAATGGAAATTGGTTAGCCTGTACTTGCACAGAAATATAAAGTAAAAAAGAAAGGAGCAAGGGTTGAAATTGCAACTGCGATTGAAAAATTGACTGTAGCATTCGACACGCAACAAAGAAACTTCGGGGAGAATAGTTTTCGAGCTACAAGCTCTTCCCTCTCCACAGCACTTCCAAGGGGGAACGCCGACAACAAAATGGCGGCTGTTGGCTGCCACAGTATGAAAACAAGAGCATAAAAGATTCCTCTGTTGGTGTATTTGCCTCGGCTGTGATTGGTAGATCCGAACCACGACACTGCATGGGCGAAATGCATTTCCGTCTGATCGCGTTGTTTTGAATACCCCAAAATAATTCTTTATGCATGTTCTGATTTCATTTACCAGTTTTTCTTTTGTTTCTGAAACGTACGAGAACTATTTTCAATTCCTGTATCTTGCAACAAAAAATATATTGTGGTGCCGTTTTCAACCGATTGGCAAGAGTGGAGGTACATCATCAAACTGCCCTACAAGAAAAACATCGCATTATAAGTGTATTCGTTGCCAGCATTGAGGGCGATATCCGTTATCAGTTGAAACAGATGTATTTTATCAACAAAAGGCGGCAAGGCATACAGGGATGTGTGTGCGATGAAAAGTGTGCAAAATAGGCGGTACATTATTATAATTAACTCTCCAGCAGAAGAATAAAATGAAATCTATTTCCGCTGCGAAATGCCGGCCATAACCACAGCGTTGCGCAAGCCACAGAACCCATTCTTGGTGCGGAACATAAATGTCGATCTGCAAAGGTTGCACGTCACTCTAAACTCCTCATTTGTACCGATGCAAATTTTCTGTCTGCGAATAAGTTCCCCATTGCTTTAAATTACTTCCTTTGCTGAGCCAGAATTTCTATCTAGAAAAAAGGTCCCTTATCACTAACTCATTCTTGCTGGAGACCCGATATTTCGATGTTCAAAGAGGGTCGCGCATCACGCTAAGTTTATTCTAGCGGCCGCCCCAAAATTGCGATTTGCAATCAAGGTAGCGCATCACTCTCACCTTATTCTTGGTTTTAACTAGAAATTTAGGCCAGGAAATAAGAAACTGGTAAAATAAAAAGCCATTCCGCGTGTTGAGAAAAGTCATCAAAATTTGATCAAAGAAAAGCGGCCCAGTCAGGCATGTTCCAAATTCCGGTCAAATGCACAAGCTTGCAAACTTGGCTCGCAATTCGTATTTGTTACTCAGAGTTCCCGTATGTGAGGCAGCGCAGAGGAACGTAGGAAGTTTTGAGACCTACAGAGAATGAGCCGATTGCCTCTTTCTGCCTCTATAATTTGCAATGTTTCATCACCAAGCTAGAGAAAGAGTGTAGGTGTAGAGCCTAAGAATCCTCGAAGGTTTTTGTGAAAAGAGCAAACAAACCTATAAAAGCAGATGCATTAAAACAGAAAGCGCATGAGGAAAGCATAACACTTGCGCACTCTCAGCGAGCCAGAACTACTCAAAGAAAATGTGAGTACTAGACAAGGTTCACTTCCCTCGAGTGGAATGCAAGGCTGAGGAAAACTTGTGCAAACAGAAATAATAAGCGAAAGAGTTCGGACTTTGATTTCTTCTTCATGTGACATGTGTCCTTTGTTTTCTACTTTTATTTCTCCACGAAACCTTGGTATGCGTTCTTTCGTCGAGCTTCAGCGGAAATGTCCTTTTTACTCCTCTGCAGCCCTTTCCATTCCGACAATACGCTGTAAAGTGCTTTTTTTTTTCTTTCTTACCACCAATGGTTTTTGTGCTTCGAAACTCGCGACATAGCCCTTCTGATTTATATTGCTTTGCTATAGAATATTTTACACACTCTACCGTCTCTAACACGCCATAGTGGAAAATACGGAAGTGTCACGCGACCAGCAAAGGCACTTGTTCAACCACTTTACGCTAATGTATTTCGTTTCTGATAAGCTTTCTTTTTCTTCCCAACTTTTTTTTTTTAAATGCACAATTTTTTTTCACTCTTACATCGTTAGGTAAACGCTAAAAATATTTTACTTCTGTGCACAAAACTCACGTGATATCGCAAAACCTCTTCCCATGTTTGCTCTGAAGTGCACGTTTCTGCCCCACATTTCCCTTGCTCTAGTTAAGGAGTACGATGTTGTGAATGCAGGACCTCGAACGAAACCTCTTTTTTTTTTTCGAAAAAAACGTTTTTTTTTTCTTGTTTTTCACCCTTTCTCGCAGAAAATTTGTTTTTCATTTGCGAACGTGTTTACGTTCTTGCAGAGTTTATATTTTTAGGAGCTTACTTATATAGGTGTTAAGAAATGTAATACCATTATAAGACAGCGTTTTGCGGAGCACGATCAGAGTGAACAGGCCTAGAAAGGGAGACGAAAAACTGGTTTTTTTATTAGGGAAGTAAATACAAATCACTTTATATACTCGCGCTTTCTGACAGCCATAGATTATTACAAAATATTATGAAGCCCTTGTAACATTTGCGCAAACTATATTATATTTGAACACTTAGGAAAGGATAATAAATGAAGTTGGTATCCTGCATCACCGGTTAGCATGCATGCTTCCGAATTCTGGCCTTTTTCTTTGGCGAAGAAGATTTTTGATGCGGTGAATATCGTCTTTGTGAAATATTCGCATTATACAAATATAAGAATCCGTGTAGTCAGTCAAAATTGGCACTCACATTTACGATCAACTGCATATTGGCATGCGTATTTCTCGTGGAGTTTAAATATGGCATTAAATGTAATTTTCAGCGGCAATAGTTTACACTCTCTAAGAGGACAGCACCAAAAGGCAACCACAAAACAGGACACGACACACAGCCAAGAATTTACGTTATTTTGCTTTCTTCCATTCACCAATATTTGTCACTGCTCATAAAACGTACGTGTCGCCATAATAGAGCTTACCTTTGCAGTATGACATGTTGGAGCTACTGCGAGTTGAGCCAGACTGGCTGCAGTGGACATAGTGTGAAAAGCGCTGGAATCGTGGCCAGAATGGCGGTATCTTTGACCGGGTGTTACCCCGCGAACCACATTCACTTGAGTCGCGATTTTTTATAACAGAAGTAAGTCATTAGATAGACATCACTACAGGAATGGTCTCCCCCATTTTTAGGCTCGAGTTTCCTGAAGATGCACTTGTTCCAAGTGCGTTCCTACGCGTATTTACTTCACACGACCACAACTGTTTAATGCGGCCATATAATCAACAATAAAAATCTTAGGGCGACATTCTATGAAGTGCACAATATTTTCCAGGCGCGCAGAGTAATACTAACTCTCTGAATGCTGTAAAAGTCTGCACTGATTTGAGCTTATGCCAGTCCAGCCGTAATTGAAAATGTATGGTTAAGCTTGGTTATATCTAAAAATGCGATCCCATGACAGTGCACCATTTAAAGCGTTTGTTTACAAACAGCATCACACGCCCTCAGCCATGTGGCTTTTATTGTCATATCCTGCCAATGAGGTGGCGAATTTCAGTACCTTTTCACGAGAACCTAGTTCAATGAAGTTTCTCCTTCGTGCTTTGTTATAAAATGTCATTCTTGTATATACGACAATCAAGCCTGCCTGAAAGTTAGAAACTCTTATGTGCCTGCAATTATCACGCTCTAAAACTCACGCGCATATCAAATCATGACTTTCATCGAAGCAAACTGTCGGCTAAACGTAAATCTGGCTTCTCCACAGGAAACATCAACTGTGTCATGTAAATATGCACTGGACCTGAGTAATACTCGATCGAAGCCTTGTTTGCATAATATTACTGTAAGCTGAAGAAGGTATTTCATGTTGTTGTTTTCTTTGCATAGATCAGCAGCGTGTTTTGGCATCATGACCATCGGAGGACGAAGGCCATGCGCTTTGCATCGGGAGAGCTTCCTCGGAACAAAACCCCCATTCGGAACTCATGAATACAGCGTCACAGAAGTCAACAGAATCCCTTTTGTAAAGAGCCGTTTCTGAGCAAGGATTGAACCTTTCCTATGGACCAATGAATTATTCTTAGAGCTTATGAGCACCCAAAATAACAGACTAGCCTCCACAGAGTCAGTCTTTTTTCCGCCTTCTAGCAAAATACACATTACCCGAAGCTTTTGCACAAATTCCCCGTGGCAATTCAATATGTACTTCAATGAAATGTTTGCAGCGATAGAAACAAAAACAAACATTAAACAGTCCAGGAAAGAACACAACGCGGGAAGAAAAAAGTTTGTTTGACTGATGCTTGTCCGCTTTCAATACTTACCGCTTCTTATGTAGGGAAAACAGAGATGTGGAAAGTCGGCGGTCCTATGTTTTTTTTCACGGGCTCACCATTACGAGCTCACTGAAAGGGTGCGGGATGGTCGCAAGATGATCGGAAGATCTCTAGCGTGGAGCATTACACCTTAGGCGGCGCCATCTCGGAATGGATTTCAGTGAACTCGGTATAACCTCTGAATACCGCGATCATGAAAGATTTACACGGAGGTATTCAGTTCTTTTCTTGCCGGCAGGAAGTGAATAAATGGCTTCAATTAAAGCTCTTTACCAGGCCCATTTTTTGTTTTACTGCCCACGGCAGCTGCACATCACACGACATACAGGCGAATCTTTTTCATTACGCTACGCAGGTTCTCGTTGCGGATTTTAGAATGCAGGCATTACTGCTGGGGTTTGCGAGAATAAAGCTGCCTACAAATATCTCGGCACTACCGGCTGCGGTGGACAGACGCGTGCGAGGCAACGCATCGTCGTAAAGCCTATGCCACATACGTGATAGAAGAGGAGCTAATACGGCTTTGGTACGTTTTTCAAAATAACAAAACTACTGTAATATTTATCGCAATGCAAGATCAACACTTGGTGTGGCCCTGTGTTTGTACTCGTCAAATACTGTTTTCGAAGTAGTGAACTTCGCATTGACAACAACACAGCTCATTGTTTTTTGATGGTGAGACATACAAGGTGACCGTTCGTCTCATTGGGGGCGAATTCATCAATTAAAGGAGTTAGCGTGACGTTATAAGATTAAGTTATTGAAGAGCCAGAAAAAAAGAGCCCCAGATGTTAGAGAAATAAACACTGGAAATACATAAAACAATGCGGGAAAGATAAGGTAGAACTACCTGCTCTATAGTACGAAGGTCATGCTGTCAGCGATAATTCTGAAAATGCTACGATGTTTTCAAATTTTTTTTTACTCAGTATTTATACCGGCGGTAATGCTCTTTCCCCCCAAAACTGTGCTGCTTATTTACATAGATCAAGTTGAACGTGCTCGTAACGGTACAGAGAAACTGCTAGAAAATAAAGAGAAATTCAAAAGCTTGTGGTTCTGATGTCATCTCCCCGAGGGTTTTGAAAACTTTCTCTGCCGCTGTGGTCGTTCACCTCTAGTTAATATACAGTACGTGGTAAGCTACCTAATAAAGGGTGAGCTACCTTACAATTGGAAAACTGCAAATGGTGTACCTATTTTCCAAAATGAGTCAAAATATAACGTTTTGTTCTACAGACCGATTTCGCTTATCCCTATTTGTTGTAAAATATTTCACCATATATAGTTCTCGGCATTATTGAAGCACATTCTCTACTGGGTTCTCAAATAACTACCAACATAAATATAGAAAAGAATTTGATTGCACAATACAATTTATTGAATTCTACCATGATGTTCAATTTGATAGCAGATTCCTAGACTTCGGGAGGGCTTTTGATCATTTCTGCCATTGTATTGCGTTACAAAATCGAAATAATGAAACAGACACTCACGTAGTCAGATGGATTCATAACTATTTGCAATCACACAAACAAAATGTAGTAATCAACGGCATGAGCTCCGATCTGGTGTCGGTTTACTTCGGGTGTGCTTCAGAGTTGTGTTTTGGGGCCATTCTTGTTTTTAATTTAAGTTAGTAACTTTCTTCATCCAAATAGTCCAAAATTCGGACGTTTGCCGATGACAGAGCTGAGTACTCAAAAGTGTCCGGGGAAACGGATTGCATACTCAGTTAATAATTTAAAGCGTGCAAAAGTATGGTCTAAAGAACAGAAGTCTGGGAACTTGAAAAAAGTGTGTGCATGTATCCTTCTGCGGAAAAAGCACATGCTACACTATCAATGTTCATAGCACGGAGACATTCTAAAAAGGGAGCCTGCACATAAATATTTGGGCGTCCTTTTTTCCAGTATGGTTCATGGGCAGCTTAAGTTAATAATGCAATTTGAAACGCTGGTCAATGCCTAAGCGTTTTACAACGTAATTTACAAAACGTAAGTAGGACCGTAAAACAAGCCGCGTATTTTGCGAATGTGAGGTCAATTTGTATGTTTTTCCGCCTTGTGTAGGATTCGAGTCACTTTAGTCAAATTATTGCACTTGATAGAACTCAATTTCCTGCCCTGAGACTCATCATGGGAGGTATGATCCTTTTTAGAGCTCCGATATGTTAAGAAATATGGCTGGCTGCCTCTTTATGAACATAGGGGAAAATCTACGGCTGAAACATTTCACTCAAATTATGATAATCAAACTAGAATCACTGCGTCTTCGTATTTTACCCCGCCACAATATCTCTCTTCCCAAAACGATCACAGCTAGAATTCTCAATTTACGCATCATGAATAATGTTTTCTGAAATAATTTTTTGTTCGTACAATTCAAGTTGGGAATGGTTTAACTGCAGATGGGGTGTGCCGCTTTTTTGTGGACTCGTTTTACAAAGCTGTTTGTCGTCCGCAACAGTGACCATGACGTTGCGGTTTTTTTTATAAAGATTAAAGATAGTTACGTAAAGGCGTCAATACTTTAATTACTGCGCCGCAAACTTAACACAGAAAAGCCAACATTGCTTCATTCGTCCTAGCAGTCTAACCGAAATGAGGTATAAAGTGAGCAGATGTTTCAGAGTGTAATGAGTATAAGTTGGTTACATTAGACTTTCTGTTGCTGTTATCCTTTGCTAACATTCCGGCAAATCGAATGCACCAGTGCAGAGAACGATATCACGCCGTGGTTTATATGTAAAGCAGTTAGGCATGTATATGACTGAAACGCCTGGGAGAACGTAGAACGTTGGCTGTAATGGCCAGGCAAAAACAGTGTTGTTCGTTTGATGAGAACCCTGTTTCAGAACCTCATATCGGGAAACTTTTTAAATCTCCAGGTTTTAAAATTTATAAGGTCATAATAATATTTAAACAGATTTCATACATTGAAATGAAAAATAGAGCTGTGTAATAGAGCGCATGCCCAGACTATGATTAAATTTGCCTTATATGTTACTGCCGTGATCAACCACCTTTATTTTCCTTTAGGCGTCACTGTCAATGTGATACACTCGGCTGTCAGTGGTGTTCCTAGATTTAATGCGGCAGTCGTCAAAACCGGGAAACTTCCGTCTTTTTGCCTTTTTTGGTTCTTGCGCTCGCCAAGAAATGTGTTTATTATGAGACGTCAGATGAACATTTATTTACATCTGGGAATCGGTAAGGCTGGCATCATCATTAAATTTGATTCCGATTTAGGTAGAAGTGAACCCCGGTAAGCCTTCTTTGTATGAGTGCGAAAATTAAGAATGTTATTCGTTCTGTCTAGCCTTAGTAGTTCTTCTGTGCACAGCGTCTATATTGATGACAGTGACAGGACGGCCATTGTTTTCACCGATGCAATGAATGCTTGCGATACAGCCCCCCTCGCCCCCCATTCGGCACTCTGTCAATCTCGAATTGGTCATGCGAGCCAACTGTACTACTTCGGCCGCTTTCTAGCAGCTTGCGCATTTGCGAGATTCGGCTGTTTGTTCTCCTTTAGGAAAGAAGATTTCCAGATTTTCATTTGTTCAAAGAGATTCTAAGATATGGAACGGCTATATCACAATTCACCCACTTCCATTTTGAAACAATTGTCTTCAGTTCCAAGTTAAGCGTTCGTCGACGTGATGCAGAAAATGAGAAGAAACAAACATACAATCTTGTAAAATTATCTCTAATGTAGGCATACGCACACAAAAGTTCTCAAGGCTAAAGACAGCGTGCCATATAAAAGAAAAGCGAAACATGACTGCAAGTTATCTCGGTTAAATTGACTTTTGTGCTAGAGCAAGGAATTTGTGTTTGGTGCTGCTTGTTTAGAGCCGGTTGAGTTGCTGTTTTCACATCATACTTGCCTTGTACACACTTTCTGGGGCTATAGACCCGTGCGCTGCAGCTGCAGCTGTACATTATGCACCATCTCGCAGAAATGTTAACATGGCCTCATTGATCAGCTGAGACAGAGCAGCATGGTTGATCTCGAAATTAAGCCCTTGGTTTAAACCTACTTTATCGCCATCTGGGAGCCACCAATGTTAGGTAAGCAAACATTCAAGCTAAGGGATTTCGTCGTCATCAGGCTAACTATACCGACTGCAGGGCGAAGGCCTCTCTCATATTTTTCCAATTAACCCGGTTCTGAGCTAGCTGCATCCACTTGGCCCCTGCGAACATCTTAACCTCATCCGCCCATCTAACCTTCTGCCGGTCCCTGCTGCGCTTTCCTTCCCTTGGAATCCAGTTTGTTACCCTAAGCGACCATCAGTTATCCTCTCTTCGCACTACATGTCCTGTTCATACCCATTTATTCTTCTTGATTTCCACTTGAATGTCAGTGAATTGAGTTATTTCTCTGACTCACTCTGCTTTTTTCCTATCTCTTAACGTTATCCCTGCCATTTTTCTTTCCATAGCCGTCTGCGTTGTCCTCAGCCTATGTATAACCCTCTTGGTTAGCCCCCATATTTCAGCCCATAGGTAAGTACAGGTAAGATGCAACTGTTGTATACTTTCCTCTTGAGCGATATCGGTAAGCTGCTAGTCATAATCTGGGAGTGCATGCCAAATGCGCTCCATCCCAGTCTTATTCTTACTTCCTTTTCAAGGTGCGGATCTGAGGTTACTACCTGTCCTAAGTAGACATTACTTCCAGTACTTCGCTACCTAATGTAAACAGCTAATCCTTCCCGAGGCTATTGAACATTACCTTATTATTCTGCATGTTGATTTCCAAGCCTACCTTTCTGCTTTTCCTGTTTAGGTCATCAATCATTATTTGCAGTTCATCCCCCGAGTTTCTTAGCAAGGCAATGTCAAATGCAAATCGCAGATTACTGATGTATTCTCCATCTACCCTTATCCCTAACTGCTCCCATTCCAAGTCTCTGAATACTTCCTCTAAACAAGCTGTGAATAGTACTGGGGAGATTGTGTCTCCTTGCCTAACACCTTTCTTTATGGGAATTTGTTACTTTCTTTATGCGCAACTATGGTTGCTGTGCAGCCACTATATATATCTTCCAGCACGTTCACGTACGGCTCGTCTACCCCCTGATTTCGCAATGCCTGCATCCCCGCCGATGTTTCAACTGAGTCAAATGCTTTTTCATAATCAATGAATGCTATGTTGTGATATTAGGAAGACAGTCAGAGACCGGAAAGCGTGGCGCGATATGGTCCATAGGGTCACGAGGAGTCGGACATGACTGAACGACTTAACTGGACTGAATGCTATGTATAAGGGGTTATATTCTGTGCATTTTTCTATCACCTGGTTGGTATGGATATGATTGATAGTAGAGTATAGTAGAGAGCGTTAGGAGGCTGCAAATGTAATCTCAAGTCGACAGATCTGACGCAGATCTACCCGTGACAGTCTGCCTTGTCTTATGCACATAATCTTTATTTTTGCATCATTTATTTTTAAACAATAGTAAGGTAAAGAAAGAGAATTAGCTGCATAATGTGACCTTCCTTAGGGGGCTATATCTGATTTTCAACTTCATGCGCCATCTGCGAACACTCCACTCTGTTTAATCACTTGCACTTTCTTCTTATCCTAGTAGTATACGGCAACCACGCATATTTGACAGATGTGAATACTATCTTTGTGCCTCTGTTTTTCGTTTGCTTCTCCTTCGTTTTAGGAAATTTTAAGCCTTGTGTCTCGTAAAAAGGGCAAGCCCATGTAGTGTGTTTCGCTCCTGTATGTATGCAACAGTCCATTTCAATTATGCTGTCACAGCTCCTCAGGAAATGCAAATAAATCAATACTCCACTGCCCTTGCGTATTTAGGTTCATGATTATAATATAGAAGTGCAACGACATTTGGCCAAAGAAATTTTATATAGCCGTCCGCAGCGAGGAGAAAGTGTATGCGAACACACTTCACGCATTTTGTTTCAAAACCTATTGCCATTTTTTTATTATAATCGTTTGTAACAGGAGGCTGAAAACTAGTTCTATGCCATGTATCGCCACAGACATGTGGCAAAGTTTTCGCATAGAACTTAGGTGTCAGTGGCACTGACGAATGTCATATCAGATGGTCTGCTTCGCTCTCGTGTACCTCCCCAGAGTGCAGAAGGGCGCTCTTGAAATAAAAATGCAGCCCTGTTGCGGCAACGCTGCACGATTGCCGTGCTCTGTCCAAAGAAGCCTAATGGTTTTTAAACGACATTGTCTGCGCTGAGATTATCGCATGGCCTTACTTCCTAAAATATCCTGAAAAAGCAAATCTGAGCGTAGCCACTTCTTAATGACTTTAAGTTGAGGCACAAAAAATTCTATGCAAACTCCTAATGAGTTTTTAATTGAATGGTGAGATTTTCCTGTCGTAAGTAGAATGTCAGTTCCTCTACCTGCAGGGAACGTTTAGACTTAGCGGAAACGACATCGTGATAGGAAAACTTCTGTTTAAATAACAACTGGAATGCATACCCGTGTTTGTGCTCCTCTGTTGTCGTGTTCCTCTCAGGTATAGCCGGACGGGTTCACGTTTTGCCACAGCAATACACTACGCCACCTCCAATATGAGGAATATAATGTTTTATATGTTTAGAAAGAGCAAGCATCTAGTATCACATTGAATTTGGGCGCTGGAAGCATCTGATGCTGAATCGCAAAAGCATGCCCAGTCGAAAAAAACTACATAACTGTGTCAAAAATACGACAAGAAGTCCTGTAGTTCTGTCGTAACCATCACACTTTTCTGTAGTTCTTTAGTACTTTTCTGTCGTTCTGTAGTTTTTCTGTAGTATATTTCTGTTGTCTGTAGTTCTGTAGCACTTTTCTGTTGTAACTACAGAAATTTCTGATGTTACGACAGAATGTTCTGTTGTCACAACAGGTTTCCCGTCAAAAACCGCACAGAAATTCTGTCGTAACATCAAAAAATTTTCTGTAGTTTTTTTCGACTGGGCAGTGACGGTGATTTAAGTTTCATACAACCAGAAGGATTGCCGATTCTCGAGATAACGTAAATCTCGTTCTCAACAGTGCAACTCTTGCAAAAAGCATGATATTGAATAAATTAACGCATTTATTTAAAAGTACAGAGCTCATGCCGATAGGCTTCCTGACTACCTCGCGAATCTCTCTCACTTGCAGCAGCTAATTCATGCGAGTATATTTTTTACGTGCTTTAGACTACTATGCGGAAGAGCTCTAGCTTTTCTCTGTCCCCTTTCACAACGACGTGAGAGCAAAGAATACATTGATTCTGGTCCTTCTTCAGGTTTTTTTCTTTCTTCATCCAGATATATACCGAAAATCAGTCTTTTTAAGAAAACTTCATACAATTGTTTTTCAGGCAGTCATGGCACCAAACATTTTATAAAACTGACGACGTGACTGTGTCGCATTGTACAGAGTGTGAGGTTCAGTGTCCTCCAAAACGTAGCTGATAGCTCTCTGATGCTCCTTTGGAGTTAGCGCAAAACCTAGTGGCTGATCCAGATTAGAGGTCTTATATTACGAGCTGCAATGTATCAATACTAACCACCGTACTCTAATCGTTTTATCGTAAAAATGTACGTATTCGAAGAGGGGAAGTGAGGGCTCCCATGCTGTACTGAAAAAAACAAATTCAAAGCAAGGTTGTGTCACAAATTCTAGACACCATGTATGTTGAATGCCACAGTAGGATCCGCATTTTTCTCATCTATTCACAATGATTTCGTCTTGATAAGGGAAGAGTTGAAACTGCTTACATCAAGAATATACTGGGACTGCAGAACAATTATTTAAGCTAGAAAGTATTGATTTGAAAGACGACCAATATTTCTGGCTTCTCAAGTGGTCATATTCCTTTCCTTCGCTTTATTTATCGTAGACGATTTTAATAACTTTTCCCTCAGATATTCCACCGAAATAGTGGTTACTCTCTCGCCATTATGCATTTACATGCGAAACTATTTTTGTGTTCCCAGTTTCGTTTTCCGATTTCGCCAGATTTATCGCAGTCACCTTCTAATAACCGGAATTTCCGGCAATTCTTCTATAAAGCACCACTCTCAAAGCTCGCAGTCCTGAGCAAAGAATAAATCACTTTAGTCTGACTAATGCAAAACACAAATCATTGGCGATCGCGTTAAACAAATGATGCAGGGCCGAGACGAGAGAGGTGTGTGATGAACTCCCAGGCCAGAACGTGGCGGCGGTGAGCAAGAAATGTAGAGGTAAAGTGGTAAATACGATTATGAGATGATAAGTAGCTGGGTGTATGGTAAAATATAAGGCGAGGGAGGAAAGAGTGGATATTGATATTTGGTTTCGCCTCGAACGCATCTTCAGTTTCTAGAGAACACTGTTCCACATCCGGCTTCTGTCCTCTCTTCTTTTCCCTAACATAATCAGGGGCTCTCACAAGTCGTTCACCTTTGTAATGAGGAGCCGGCTTTCCCCATGTGGCGCTCAGTGCTATTTACTATGCGACGCCAACGTAACTTGGTGAATGCGAGGCCGTTATGTGTTTCCCGTCAAATACAATATGCGGCCCTGTGGCCCAAAGTGCATGTAAAAAAAATTGAAAACAAATTCGATAAGGAACCGGGAACTTTTCGCCGAAGAGGAAGGGGAGAAGCATGGGAAGGAAGGGGGAAGACGAGCATTTTAAAGGAGATGGGTAAAGATAGGAGGCCTTTATAAGAAGGACGCAGGGCGCTGTCGGCAGCGAGACGTTTAAGCGCGAAAAATAGTTATCTCAAGAAAAGTGTCATAAGTAACCGCGACTGCCCTATATAGATAAATGAGGGCTAGAATACTGATAAAGTTCGCTGGCAGTGCAGCTTCACACATCTATAAAAGCAGTCACCACATATTAATTTATGCCAGTCATTATACAGCCCAATTAATAAAGTTTATGTGCGAGTAGTCTCCGAGAACATGCTGTACATTTTATTCCATTTCCTAAATAAATTAACCGAGTTGCACTGGAAGCGCACCTATTATTGTTTGTGATCTCAATTTCGGAATTCTGCATATAAAGCAAAAATTGTTGTCCGAATATTCCTAAACATAATGCTAAGGGGTTTGAATATAATGGCTTAAACAGCTTTATTTTTCTGAGTCGTGCTGCTTTTGCAGACATCCATGCTTATTGAACGCCATACACTTCCTTTAAAATTTAATTGCTTCAGTGGCCTTTATATTGAGAGGGTTCTAGAAGCAGTAATAATGGATTAAGAACTCAGTACTAGTTAAGCTTGCGACGGTCTCTGTGCGTGCTTGCACGCGAATATTTTGACGGGGTCGTAGCTCTCGTAGAGGGACTTACATAGCGACAGACGCGAACAGATGCCAAAACATAATGGAGCCATGCCTCCTGCCCATAATCTCAGCTAATGACATCTTTAGAGGCACGAAGACTTCATTTTCCTAGGTGAACCGCTTGGACAGTTCTCTACATGACATGGCATTTTAGGTTGGCGTAAATTTAGAAGATTGCAGTCTTAGTAACCGTCTTCTCATAATTAAAAGCAGGGAGAGAAAGCTGGATCTGCACATTGAAGTTGTAAATCTATCCCTTACCGCATATCCTGAAATTGTTGTAGAAGCATAGCTGCCCTGTTTTGCTGTTTTAGAAATTGGGCGCATTGGACGGTTTGTGGAGAAAGCACCTTATTGTCTAGAGCCTCAGATATTGCCTGAAATTAGGAACGTAGCTTCAATAATCAAGACAAAAGTTTTAGTAACAACTTAATGCTTCGTGCAGGATGTAGCATAGAAATGACGTATTAATGCGTTGCTATGGGTTCGCAGTTAGGAATTTAAAAAATGTAATTGAGGCGATGAAAACTGTCTTAAAAATTCTCCTTAAATAAAAAGTGGCATTGATTTAGGAAAAGGAAAAAATGCACAAAACAATCTGTGAGCGAGCGCCATGGCTGCATACGTGTAACATTTTAAATGGCGAAAACGGAATGGCGTTTTCCACCTCTGAATAGTCATTAATGCCTGACATTTATGAACAACAGAACAACAGAAGATAGTTTTAGGAGTTTCAAATGAAAATCAGTAGTTATGTTCTTGCTTCAATAGAAATAAAATTTGTTCAATTTCTATATTTCTCAATTTTGTGCAACTACCTAGTAATGAAGTAATGTGGAGAAAGAAGGACAATTCCGGAGCAGTAAAGTCCTTCCAGAATAAAGAGCAAGGTCTACCCGATACATAGGAAAAGCTTCGATGGCAAAACGTTTTGCATAGTGCCAGAATTTAGAGCTAAATAGCCATAATATTAAGTACAAGTGTTCAGTTTTATATTTGTTTCTAGAATTTCAAACAATATAACGCGACATACTTTTAGTCTATAGCATTTCTGAGGTCCTAAACTCGGTGGCGGACGAATTTATTAAATATCGATGGTGAGTTACCAAGTCAGAATCAAAGTTGTCCTTTGTATTCTGTTTTCGAAACTTGGCCGATATTCATGCATTATGGAGAAAACGACACGACCTGGGGTTCCCAAAAGTTCGCCGAAAATTTAGAAAGTCGGCTACAGAATACAGACGAAACGTTTTAGTGAAAAACCTTAAAGCTTTGTGCCAGAGCTTAGGAATGAAATCAAATATTCTGCAGTGCATCTCGCCTGGATCACAGTTTACATTATGGTATAAAACTGTGGCAAGAAAACAAATATATGTGGCCATTCGCAAAGTAAGAGATGTAATATTTATTCATAAAAAATGTTGCACGATAAAATTTTAGTGCGCAAGAAGCAAGGCTCCAAACTAGCAATATCTTGAAATTGCATCAACGGCGTTTTCCTCTAGATATACGCGACATATTTCGTCAAAATAATTGCTTATATTGCCAAACTAACGTTAATTTCTTTGAACCGGAACGTATTTCCAACTATTTAAAGTTTTATTGAGATAAAAAGGTTAATGGGACCTCGACGGCCGTTCTTAATATATCTGGATGTGTTTAGATAAGAACGGTAATCGAGGTCTTATGACCTCTTTTGTTTTCAATGAAATTTTTATATTTGATTGACAAATGTCTTTACCCAAACTAATAATAATTAGCGTATGATATTAAGTAGTTGTTTTAGAAAACAATTGTACATCACTAAATGGGGAAACATCGTTTTTGTCATTTAAAAAAGCTGCAAGTTTGTTGTGATGCTGCTTTCACACTAAATTTTTGTCGTGCATTATGGTTTACTCAATAAATCTATAAAAATATTTCTTTAATAGAAGCTACTAAAACGAGTTTTTTTTAGGGTGCTTCTTCTAGTAAAAAATCCCAAGTTTAACTACAGGAACAATGCGTTGCAATAAAGCCGATTTCCATCCCTACGTTCTTGCACGAAGAAATCCTTTATCATTAACACTTTTTGTCTTGATGAGGGAGTAACGTTCTTAATTTCAGGCTACATTTGAGGCCCTGAAAAGTCAGGTGTTCTCTCCACAACGCACCGCATTCGTCCATAAATGGAAAACAGCAAAAAAAGGAAAAATTTGATTGCAACCTAAAAAATAATTTTCGATTTTTCAAAATCTCCAGGAAAGACCCTCAGGACATCAGAATGGAAGTTTGAATGGTAGGATTGCACTCCATGTCGTCAGGATACAGCCAAGCACCGGTCGTTAACTTTCGGAGAAGCCACCCTAGTCTATATTGGCGTGAGGGTTGAGGACCAAACCATAACTTTAGTTCAAAGAGGGGCAAAAAAGCCCTCCTTACTGTCTGGTAGGACGTACTAGGTTTAGTGCAGGGAGGTGCTTAAGGACCCCACAAAAAATGAAATGAAATGAAACAAGAAAAATCATTTTTGCACCGGTTGTTAACTTTAGGAGAAGCCACCCTAGTCTATATTGGCGTGAGGGTTGAGGACCAAACCATAACTTTAGTTCAGAGAGGGGCAAAAATGCCCTCCTTACTGTCTGGTGGGACGTACTAGGTTTAGTGCAGGGAGGTACTGAAGGACCCCCCAAAAAATGAAATGAAATGAAACAGGAAAACCAATTTTTTTTTTCACGGTAGGGGCCACTTTAAAATGCTCACGTAGCAGAAAATGTATTCAATGGAGTGTTGGCATCGTTGAAAATGTTTCTGCTAATATAGAGGACTATTTAGCGGAATGTACAGTACTTCTCTCCGCTATTTTGCGTTGTGAAAACATACAAAGTGTTTGCCCCTACGTACACCCACGAAACCAACGAACTGCAAACCGAGATTGCGGATGAAGGAAAAGAAATTTTAACTAACATCGACCGGCTGCAATACCAAGGACAATGACAGGCAGTGAGATAGACGACGGCGTATAATAAATGGTTCTGGATGATACAGAGATCCACGAGCGGGATAAAGTAAGGAATATGTGCCCCACCTGAAGTAAAGAAAGGCAAAGAAGTGGCCGGGAAAACAATTTTCTCTTCGTGCAAGAACGCATAGACAACGGAAATCTCAGGATATGAGTGATGGCTCGCAAAACAATGGAAAAACCATGGCCACTGATCACACGGGAGTTTGACCGGCTCAATTTATCTTCGCTTTGAGCCTGAGCCTTCTGCACTGTATTTACTAGTTAGCGGACGTCACCCATGGTTATGTTTGTGGACCCTTTGCACTCCCTATATACACCCTGTGCACGCTATATAGCCTATATATTCTGTGCCACTGAAAATTGGTGCTGAACTGAAATGATAATGACGCTGCATGGGCTGCTTTGAACTCACTCGTTACTACTACACGCGCCTTTGTTGGCTATTGGTATTGCTTTGTACAGTAAAGTTATTTTTTTGAATAATAATAGCGCAATGAGCTGTGGTCGCCAAAATACCTGAAACAATAATCCTACATGTGGCCATGAAGGTTGCCAGCGAAATCGAAATCGGAAGAGATGTGGATATTAGGGTTGTCCTCAATATATCGCGTATTAAACCAGTGCAAGAACTCTGTTCTATGAAACCGGTCCAGCTCTTCTCTCGTAATTGTGATGCGGAACCACTTACGATATCCGAATGCGATAAAATATGCTTTGAATGTTTACGTGGTCCCGGAGAGTGCGGGGTTTTTTCACGTCGCTGCAGCAGGAGTGTACACGAGCAACGTTTAGAGTCATCTGTGTAGCTCACATGATATTCTTAGTAAAGACTAATGTGAATAAGGAACATTCACATTTACGACAGGTATTAGGCAAACAGTGCGATAAATAGTATACGATTCGTGGCCATCGGTTAGGAGGTACTTTTCCTGCTACTACTAGATCCTAAAATTTAAGTGGGCTCATGGCTGCCCACCACGCTTTTCTTTTTACGCCGTTTTGCTTGTAGATGTCCGTGTTAGTCTGTTGTATGCTGAAGACGCTTCTTTTTTCGACCGCCATTCCAGTGCGATATTGCCTGATCGCTCTGCGTACCGGTGCGGCCGCTCCTTCCTCGCTTTGCGTGTTGTCCGATGATATCGGTGGACACCGCCACGCAAGGATTTTCGCTGCCAGGATTTCGCAGTGAAAGTTCCCTCATTGGTGGTAGGCATGGGCAAGACGCAGTGTTCAAGTCAGCCCCAGCTGCTCGGAGTGCCATGTAGTGACGATGCGCTGGCAGTGACAGGGAGCAGAAGCGAAAACAACAAAAACCAGATACGGTCTTCCGGCCAAATCTCCCGATTTTGGCGGAACAAATATCGCTCCTCTGCGGAGCAATCCGGTATCGGCACCTTATCCAATTCTGCCATTGGAAACGAAAACTCTCTCTCCAATTCTGCCATTGGAACACCATGGCCCCAAACAGAGCAGCAAAAGTTTATCCGGATCTGCTGTTGGAATTCAGTACCATTGTAATTTTCAGACATCAGTGCCATGTTGAAAGAATGAACAATGGGGTGATGCTTGATGTGCAATCATATGTTAGTCCTCCTGGCCGTGTGACGCCTTAGCGCCTGTAAACTATACCCATTTTTCAAGTAAGATTTCAATGATAGCCCATCACCGGTCCTAAGGTTATTGTTTATTCACAGTTGTCCTTTTTACTTTAGCGTTACCTTCTATTCTCCGAACACTGGTCCTCTGGGCAAATCCTTATTAGAGCCTCTGTGATTACCAATCTGTTTTTCCCTGACCAGGCTAGAAAATTTCCGTTTTTCAGAAAATTGTCTACACCTCTCCCTATCTCTGAGGCAGAGCAAAGACCTCTCATTTTCTTAAATATCTTCTTGCTAGATACATTTTCATAGGATTTCTTCATATCCGTAGCCACCATCGTGTGCAGAACGAGGCTATAACGTGACACATATAAGCTAGGACATTGGATCTATGATCCTCGTTCAGTGTAGGAGTCCTATTTTTGTGCCGAAATTCACATAGGTACTGTGTCACAATTGCGCTAATTTTGCTCACTTTCATGTTAATGTGACCAGCACGCTGCAATTATTTTATTGAAGAATGTTGCCGACTACGAGCATTTTTTTTATATAACCTTATAATGATTGCATAGTGGTGGCAGATTTCGTGGCCTTTCGAATTGGGTGACGACAGTTTTAAATTTTCCTTTTTCGTGTCTCGTTTGTTCACGAAATATAGCATGAAAAGTTTATTCCATGTTCTTGAAAAATTTGCATGAAATTTGACGCTGCGGCGCTCTTCCCACATTCGAACATTTATTAGCAGTTAGCAGCTTCAATGTGTTACATCATCATTAATGCCATCGATAAGGCTGGAGACAGCTTAAAATTTGAAAAAAATAAATGAATTTCCGCCTCTACTGGAAACGCCCTTGTTGCTAATTGGAGTGCGGGTTGCATACGTTCAGTATCATCTTTGCTCTGTAATCTCTTTCCCGTGCTTTTAAAATCGTTAGAACCTTCTATTGTCTTTCAGATCAGCTAGTACAGACGTTAGTGCACCTTTTAGAAAACATAGACTTCGCGTTTTGCGGTTGGCTGGGCTGCCAATCGGTTGCTGCTATTTTGCATTGAAATATACACAGGTTGCCGATCATACTTTGCCTCCTGTTAGTACGTAGGTGCAGAAGGTATGTGTTGGATTTTACAGATCCTGTTTAATGCCCTACTGATGCCGCTCTTCAGAGCATGTAGCACAGTTGACATAAGCGTATTGATGCTTACGATATGGGCCCTTATATTCGACTATTTTATTGTGTTATAGACATCTTCTTAATTTAGCTTGTATTGTTGCCAGAGCTATGTTTTGTGTAAGACGCAATAATTGTGATACTCCGACCCCTTTCTAGTGCGTCAGTTCTGAATTAGGCGTTTGCGTTTTTGATAGCGATGAGACAATTGTGTGGATTAACAGTGCGAACCCATTTAACGTATGGTATTTTTACGGTTGAAGTCAATGTCGTATTTGGGAGCCATTGTGCAATAAAAGAAAAAGCAGTCCTCTACTGCAGCCCCTTACGAGTGTTTCGGGATACAGCAACCTATATGTTTATGCTATCCAATACGAATTTTGTTTCGTTTCGGGGTTTAACGTCCCAAAGCGGCTCAAGCTATGAAAGACGCCGTAGTGGAGGAATCCGGAAATTTTAACCGACTGGATCTCAATAACGAGCACTGACAGCGCAAATCACACTGGTGCCTTGCTTTTCGCCTCCATCAAAAACCGGCTGCTGCGGCACAGATTCGCTCCCGCATCCTTGGGCACGGTGGGCAAGCACCCTAACCACTGTACCACCACGACGGGTCATCCGATATCAATTATCCCTTGTCTTTGCTATGTGTAAGCCATATGAGGCATCATTAATGATGCATGTGGGCGCCTGAACACAACACAAGAAATACTTCCTTGTACATAATCTCTTCTCCTAATGAAACATATCTATATTAGCAATAAGTGTCTCTTTTTATGCATTTATATATGCATGTAGAGTGTTCTGCAAATTTATCGGTCGCATTTTGAATAATTCTCTCTCCTCAACCAGAGGCTCATTTGCACTAAAACTGCGCAAAAGCTTGCGCGCTGTTGTCCCTTTCTTAGAGCGGTTCTTAGCTTGTTTGGTCCCACATGATGAGAAAGCAGACCCGTCTGTGACGAGACTGAAGGAGCAAAAATCTCGAAGGCCAATTTTCCGCCGCAGGGCAGCAGTGGCAGCATCTAATACCACTGCATGAACGTGCCATGTTCCCTCGGCATTTTTAAACAGCGGTGCTTTCCTCCAGCGACGCCAGATGACGCCACAGCTGCCCTTTCGCAGAAAGATGCGTCGGCGCCGTTTGCTTCTCAATTTAGTCACAGACCTTTTCTCCAGCGACGCCAGATGACGCCACAGCTGCCTTTTGCAGAAAACTGTGTTTGTGTCTTTTGCTCCTCAGTCTAGTCGCAGACGGTTCTGATTTCTCATCATGCTCGGCCAAACCTAGTAGGCACCTAGTAGGCGTAAGGTCATACTTACCTCGTAAAGGAAGGGAAAACAACGCGTTACCTTTGTACGCGTGTTTCAGTGCAAGTGAGCCTCCGGTTGAGCAGGAAGAATTTTTCAAAACGCGTACGATAAAGTTGCAGAACGCTATATGTATGTATGTATGTATGTATGTATGTATGTATGTATGTATGTATGTATGTATGTATGTATGTATGTATGTATGTATGTATGTATGTATGTATGTATGTATGTATGTATGTATGTATGTATGTATGTATGTATGTATGTATGTATGTATGTATGTATGTATGTGCGTCACCAATCTTTCCAATCTTCGAACAGTAAGATGAATGGCGACGCACGTTTGCGCGCGCGTGAGCTCCGCAGGTCGCGGCCGAAACGTCATTTACTCTGTCTTTCTACACCACATCTGACTTATTATTTTCGAACGTGCTGTCAACCAAGCCCAACATATATATATATATATATATATATATATATATATATATATATATATATATATATATATATATATATATATATATATATATATATGGGTTGAACCAAGGGTTACAAAATAATATATTTGAGGTAGGCCAGTGAAACCAATTGCATTCAACTGCCAGCCTCCTTGCGCACTACAGGCAACTTTTTGTTTTTCAATTACTTAATTAGCTAATTATGTTAATTTATTTAATTTAATTATTATCGATTTTAGACCAAACATGTAAATTCGAAAGTTGTAGAGCACCTTCAGAAACCCCCATTTCATTAACTGCGATAAAGTCTAACGTGTATCTTTTTTTCCGGGCTCAGAAGAAAGCCCGCGAAATACAAATAATACCACGAGACTAGTGCATTTGTGCGCCGCGATTGTGGTGCTCTCAGTCGTGGTTTGAGCGAACGAAATTAGCTGCGGCCGTGTCTTCTTGGCCCCGTTAAAGCGGCAGGCCGATATGCCTGCAATGGCTTCTTCGCCCGCGTCAGACAGCCGGCACACGTGACAGTGCAGTAGCAGCGAGAGCGGCGAGCCGACACCACCAAGATTCTAACAAGGCCTCCTTTTCTCCCATCAGCGAACGTCACGACAAACGGATGAACGATAAGGTATCAGCCACTGAATCTGCGCGTACAGGCTTGGGTAAAAGGGCGAGATGACATCATGTGACTCGAGTAAAATTAGCGCTGCACCTTCATTTGCCGGTTCTTTATCGCCATCCGCCTGTCCTGATGTAGGCTGCTGCGGTGCGCAGGCCTGCCCAAAATCGCGGTGGCGACGGGTGAGCTCGAGCTCGCTGGAACCATCGCCAACAATTCTGCCTGCCGCGGCAACGGGACCATCGGGTCACGGCCGCAGCTGATTTCGTTCGCTCAAACCACGACTGAGAGCACCACAATCGCGGCGCACAAATACGCTAGTCACGTGGTATTATTTGTATTTCGCGGGCTTTCTTCTGAGCCCGGAAAAAAATATACACGTGAGACTTTCTTTATCGCAATTAATGGAATGGGAGTTTCTGAAGGTGCTCTACAACTTTCCAATTCACATTTTTGGTCTAAAGTCGATATGTAATAAATTAGAGAAATTAACATAATTAGCGAATTAAGCAATTGCAAAACAAAAAATTTTCTGTAGTGCGAAAACAAGCTGGCAATTGTATGCAATTGATTTCACTGACCTACATGAAATATATTATTTTGTAACCCTTGATTCAAGTGAGCTGGGACACCCGGTATATATATATATATATATATATATATATATATATATATATATATATATATATATATATATATATATATATATATGTATGTATGTATGTATGTATGTATGTATGTATGTATGTATGTATGTATGTATGTATGTATGTATGTATGACGGGGAAATGACGGTGCTCGTTATAATACATGAAGGAAAGAAGCGAGGCCAAGGAAAGCATTGGGGATTGTACTTTATGTCTTCTTTTTTATTTTACTTCGGTAATCACATAAATTAGTAATGTATTAGGGGACAGATAATTAAACACAAAGTAGAAGGAAAAACAACGTACCGATGGTGGGAACCGAACCCACGACCACCGAATATAGTGTCCAGTTCTCTTCCAATTGAGCTACATCAGCCGGTGTTCACCCTGCTACTTTCTTAATGTTGTCTGCATTCGAACCTTGAGCGTGTTTTAATACCCAAGAAAGTAGTAGGGTGGACAGCAGCCGATGTAGCTCAGTTGGAAGAGCACTGGACGCGATAATCGGTGGTCGTGGGTTCGGTTCCCACCATCGGAACGTTGTTTTTCCTTCTACTTTGTGTTTAATTTTCCATCCCCTAAACAGAATACATTTATGAGATTACCGAAGTAAAAATTGAAAAACAAGACATAATTTACAATCCCCAATGCTTTCCTTGGCCTCGCCTTCTGTTGGCGTCTTTCCTTCATATATATATAGCGCACATATGAATGATGCCGATTGTGGCAGAGCGTGCTGCAGCAAGCTTATTCAAAAGGTAAAAAATTGTTTAAATTTCTCCCCACATAAATAAAAGAATTCTGTGTTTAAATTGTGTAATTTCTGATGTTATTCGCAACCCCTTTTAAGCGCTGTGAATGCTTCTGCGAATAAGGTTTATCCATTTTACAAGAGCTTTAGCACCGATTTCTTTGGTGAAGTGTTAACAAAGGGAATTATTTTTCCTCCTTCCGCAACATCTCCTTTATATGTTCGAACGCATCCACGCCCGCCGGTTTAAACTTCCTTTGTGCCATTCCCGAAAGCCTAACATCTTCTGGTGCAATTTTCCAATTTATTCTGCAAGATTTGCAATCTATTTCAAATCCTCCTGGATGTGTTGGTCGTTCTCTATTTCTAGGAACGCGGCAGGGAACAGATCGGTAGGCGTTTCCAACTTCATCCAGCCTGTGCGTTGGACAATAAGAGGAATTGTGCTTCGCGCACTCTGTCGGCGCCTTTACCATCAGTAGCTACATCCAGTAGTTCTGCCGACGGAAAAGCGCACCTGTTTTTCAATACTGAATGCTTCGATCTCTTCCGTCACCCATCCCGTGCGAACTGAAAATTCTGTAAATCTGAGAACGCGCAGAGAACACATCGGCATATGCGTCCAACTCCATTCAGCCTGAGCGTTCGACAAGAGAAAAAATTGTGCTTCGCACACTGTGTCGGCGCCTTTAACGTTCGTAGTTGCATCCCGTAGTTCTGCTGACGAAAAAGCGCACTTGTTTTTCAATCCTGAATGCTTCGATCTCTTCCGTCGCCCATTCCGCGTGGACTGAAACTAGCTTTTTTTTCTTCGTCGGACGCTTCGAACAAGATACGCTTTGAGCATTTGTCTTTTTGTTTTGCATATCAGGCATCTGAATTCCTACTCACCAGGTATTGGCTCCATTCTTACAAAGCATTGCATGGGAACCTTTCTGTAAAAATTTCTGCAGTCACTTTGCATAGGCTTCTGGTGTTTAGGGCCTAATGCACGTCTGTTTTTCTAGAATATTCTCCGGAGGGCGCTGTTCTTACATATATGATGTGCAGCTAACGTTCTGTGGCCCTAAAGTTAAATTTGTGACACAGTTTATTTGGGCGTCGTAAAGGTTGTGCTTCTCCTATATACGACACATTGATAACTGCTTACACCCGAAGTTTCAACCAGAAGATACAGGATCCTGCAGGATAATGTTTAAATGATACTGCTAGCTTCAGTATGATTTCATATCTCTAGTATCGTGCGGTGCCATTCATTATGCATTACTTATATATCTGTGAATGGTTACGTTGCGAAGTGTGGTGTTATCAATCTGTACATGGGCCTGAGATTCAAGCGAAAAGTATTCTGGGGAGGAAAATTGTAACCTTTGATATATCTGACGCTGCTTTACACGACTTCCTCGGCACTGGGACAACACTCTTCATCTCTGTAGCAGAGTAATAATAGGGTTGTTGCTGCGCATCCTTTGCCTTGGCGCATCTATGTTCACGTACGGGGGGGAGTGGGGGGGGGGGGGGGGGGTCAGAAGTTTCCAGGCCACAGGGTTTGCTTCTGGGCAGTATATTCTGACACGTGAGATCCACTTAAAGCTATAAATGATCTCTGAGTTAGAATAAGGCCTTTTCTACCCTCCACATGTATTTTGAGATTTGGGGGTGCCGTAGCTGCCTGACCATACTACTCAAAGGCAGACCCTGTGGCCTTGGAAATTTTGACCACCCCTGGACGTCTCGCGCTCGTTCTGGCATCCAAGTCGCTCTATATCGAACGTTGAGATTCTGGACCCAGGGGTGACTATAGTGACCGCCGCCCGTGTAGATCATGGAAGAACCCGATCAGACATTCATATACGTACTTACAGATCATAACGCGAACACATATGGCACAGATGTTTGCCGGAACATAAGCAATAGAGGTGTCATCTGCACCGCTATTTCTCTTGTAAAGAGGTTTGTTTCTTTGTTTTTTCTTACTTTTTCCCATGATAGGCATAGAAACGATGCCTGTACATAATTTTTATGCAAAGATTCATGCAGTTTTTTTCAACTTAAACCATTGCGTGATGAAGCTATCCTAATCTCAGGCAGCAGTGGCAATATGCCATCGTTTTCTCGTTTTATCTTGTATCAATGGTTGTCCCAAAATAATCTGTGAAATGTTAAGCAATGCAGATAAAGCTCCGAAATCAATCACACCTATTAGGTTCCGCCCCTTCACCTTATGTTAAACTGCTGGTTTAAAATCTAGCATGTATCTATCGCGCCTAACCTTGGCACAGGCGTCTTAAGACAAAGACCGAATACATATTCCTACATTAGAATATTTTTGCGGGCGAGTTGGTTCATTCCAGATCAAAATGTAAACTGCGCGAAAAAACGGGACAATAGGCGAAGGAACACAAATAAGACAGCCCGTGTTGTCTTATTTGCGTTCCTTCGCCTATTGTCCCGTTTTTTCGCGCATGTTTACATTTTGATCTTCCTATTCCTACATTTGTATCGCTCCCGTACTAATAGGAAAGAGTGTGCGAGTCATAGCATTCGTATCTTATAATAAAGCTGGTACATACAGCCACCCGCAAAAATCTCAAAAATATTTTTGAGCAAAAACAGAAAAGAAAATTATTTTACAGCTTGTGGGGCTACGTCCAGCCATATTTTAGGAGATTCGATTGTATAAACTGTATTGTGAAGAAGTATTAGAATTTTAGAGTTAAATTTCAAATGCAACTTTTATTTTCGATCGATTAAAGACTTAGAAACAGCGCGTAGTGGTCACCTTTCCACAGAGCACGGTTCTGTTTTCTTCGCAGTTCGAAGTTTACATGTCCGTCATAGAATCTCTCAGCTGAGAAAGTAAAGCACACAATAGTTTTATATTGTTTGGACGGCTTCTTTTTCCGATGCCATCGTTATGAATACAAATGCCGAGAAAAATTAAAGCACCTTTATATTTCGCTTCGAAATTAGGCAAGAGGGGGTTGACACAGCACCTTGTCAGAAGGAGTCTGATACTAAATATGTTATCGAAATCATGGGTCGGGCTGCTTCGGGAATATTACCTTTAGGAAACGGATCCTCTCAGAGAATAGAAGAGGCATCGTGTTTTGAAACTTATCGCTGTATTTTATTTATCATTACAATAGGACGTAGCTTTTGTGCAGGAAACTTAGGAATACAAGGGGAATTCCTTTCCTTATTTCAGGCTAATGCTAACTTCGAACCAATTTTGTGAGGTCATTGCTTTTTGTATTTTCTCTGATTATCGGCTTTGAAGAATCGCTTCTTGTTATGCTTTGTTCCTGAAAAAAAAATGCTTGTATCGTATCCTGCGTTCGCCAACACAATATATCAGAAATGTCTCAAGCACTTTTTCAGTTTTGAGTTCTTCGAATCAAAGCGGCTAGTTTTAAAGCTTTTTCCTATCCACCTGGATCTCAATTTATGACCGCGACAAGCTTATCCTTAAGGACTAGATGCCTACCGCTTGCTCTCTTTCTGAAGGAGGCTATTTCCTATGAAACTGCCCAACTAATTCAATTTTCACAAACTAGAATAGGTTTTTCAAGAAATCAATTTCCATTTTTATAAATAGCCATCAATTCTGCTATTTATAAATGTAACAGTATATTGTACTAGCAATTACAATTTGTTTTTTAAGCTCTTCGGGCTATAAATTCAGATGTTTTGTACACTAAAGATGATGAAGAGCTGTAGTGCATGTCAAACTTTTTATTGGATAAGCTTTTGTTAAAGGTAGATATTGTTCTGGTTATCTCAAACACCCAAAGAGAGAAGCGCCTTTTCGTGTAGGTAAACTTTTAACGACGGTTTAGTGAGTTCAGTAGAGTACCTTTTCTAGTCTAACGCCACAGCTAAACTTAGTGCGAATTTACATTTTTATCTTTATTTATTTTTATTTGAATATACTGTCAGTCCGAGCTGGAGCCTTTACAGGAGTGGGTTGATATATACAGAATTTTAACGCAATCAGACATACAATTGAAGCAAATGAAAAGAAAGATTTTGCCGCATACTATATACAGACAAACTAAAAGGCACAATTACAAAGACAAACGAAAATAAAACCTACAGCAAAATAAATTTTCCTAGTTCATAGCACTATCGCAGCTGTTTTACTATTGGAGCCTGTGAAGAAATCAGCATATCAAGATAGTTCCACTCGCCTATTGGACGTGAGAAAAAAGGAAAGTGTTTGTGAAAAGGGAAAAGTGAAAAAAAAAGGGAAGGGCAAGTGGTAAGCACAACTTACTTTTCAAGTATAGATTTGTGCTGATGCCATGGTCCCCTGGTGTGGCTGAAATTTACACATGCAGTATGAATTATGTTGAAGGTTTGATAAATTAGTAAATATAAAAACTTGAGTCTGTGCAAGGTTGAGCGACTTGCTAGCGTAGCTAGATCTGCTCGGATAAGCAGTTCTTGGGGAGTCTGTGTGCTGGTATCTACTGTAGCTAAAACGAACCGCTTTTCGTTGCACTGACTGTGTCATTTTATGCGCACGAGAATCAAACAATGTTCAAGTATTCTAAGATTGGTCGCACAAGAGCCTTGTATGCCAGCAGCTTGATTTGGGAAGTAGAAAAACGCAAGACACGCTTAAGAATTAAAGAGAAGCCTGTTCATTGTTTTTTTTTTTTGGTATAATTTCTATGTGTGCCTTAGGTGCAAGGTCTTGAGAGATGAACATGCCTATTTTTTTAATGCGGTTTCCGTAACGATAATGCCGATACCATTGAAAGAGTAAAACTGCGCGAGAAAGAAGGGACGTAAGAAACACAAAGGCACGAACAAGGCGCAGGTAGGCATAATACCTAATAACAAAGTAGGCATAATACCTACCTACCATAAGGGAAGTTAAGCTTTGATTTCTTTTCTGTCATCGACATCGCAACTGTCTTTTCTAGGTTGATAACCATTTCCCAGCTACTTCACCACTGCACGATGTTGTTGAAAGCACCATTTAGTCGCACTTGATGTTCTGATTTATTTATTCTCTTATAGAGCACGCAGTCATCTGCGAACATACGTAATCTTACATCCACGTGGTGTGCTAAGTCGTTATTATACAAAACAAATAGACAACCTGTCCCTCTCACCGCCATCAACAGCAGCAACAGCAGCCGGACGACATCAACTGTTTGGCGAAGGCCTCTCCCATATTTCTATTTCCCACTTATTTTTGCTTTATTTGGGTAGACGTTGCTTCTACTTGTGAAATGTCCCGTGCAGGCTACTTAGAAAGCACTTACGCACTTCGTCAAAAGAACATTAATAGTCTGCCACCAGACTAAAGGAAAAGCATGCCGACTATGTAAATTATTCACTGGAAAAGATTAGCAGTGCTATGAAGGCATCATGTGTTTGGCGCTGAACTATAGTTCCTGTGATCTATAGTGTGCATGCTTACACGCAAGCCTCCTCATGCTATTGTCATAAGGACCTGCATTTTTCTTTATGGCGCTCCATAAGCTTTATCTTCTCAGTCCTCAACATTTTATAAGGCATGTTTTGTCCGGTTCTTGTCCTTGTAGTTCACCGCGGCGCATCAACTGTGTGGCATAGGTGTTCATATTGGACTTCACTGTAAATTTTATCAGTGCAGTACCAAACTCCTATACACTGCACAACCGCGCACTACAAGAAGCATGTAAAAGGATCTTTTTTGCAAAAAAAAAGTTCTGCAAAATTCGAAATATATGTTTTCAAATGTTTAACTTAAGGACTAATATAAAAGGGTAAAACCGCCTTCTTTTGCGCGACTGCGCAGCCAAGCTCAGTTATATCGCTTCTTTCCTTTTGAACCACCACGTTCAGGCTCGAGCTCTCATAAGCAATCTTCGGCAGCCCCATTCATCGGTTAGTTTCCCCTTAAAGTAGCTCAATTCAATCTGTGAACGCAAGCGTAACCTCCTCTCGTCACGTTCAAAGTACAACGAGGTATGCGTCCTCAGGCAGCACAACAGTAATCCTGCCGCTGCCTTAAGCCGTTTTCGCTGCCTGACCGAACTAAGTGATTGCAGTGAAGAGGAAGAGATAGAGTACTGACTCTACTCTGAGTTAGGTTGAGCAGAAAACCTCAACCCCGAGGTCATTGAGAGAAGTGTTTAACTCTTGCCTAACTGGATTCACCGGCCACTTCGAGATATGCGAGGCGTCTTCCCTTAGGCGTACGAGTCTGCACTATTTGTAATTCCTGCACTTTGCCTTCGTTCTTCTATGTGTTTCAGGAAGCTTGTTTTTGTTGTGTTCCAGGGTGTCTTTTTGAATTTGTTTCAATACTTACTTTTTCTCTGTCCTGAAAAAAGGCTTTATTAGGAACGTTTACTGTGATTTAGCGGCGTTATAAAAGGGACCATGGGTTTTCGCAGCGAAATGGCAATTTAGTAAAGGCACTTTTGCTTTCCGCGATCATTTTCTTTTACTGCGTAGTGAAATGCATATGTAACGTATCTATTGTGCACATTGAAAACGCGTAAAGAATAAACAAAGGCATGCCGCGTGAACTGAGTAAATAAATCTGTCGGCCGGTATATTACACCTGCATTCAAAAACCAACCCTTTGCTGCATTTTGAAACATTATGCTTGCGAATTGCCAATTTTGAGGGTTTCGGTCTTTATGCATTCAGAAACAGCTAAGAAAAAAGTTTGCTCCATTGAAAATGTTTATTCCATAAGATATGCAATATTCTATACATTGTACAACATGAACCCGAGCTCCGGTGGCAGAGTTCAGAGTAATGCTTTGTTATCCAGCAGTGGTGGTTTTTTGCCTACTACACGTAGGCCTGAGTGCAAGAGGCAGGAAACGATGTTAGGCACAGAAAAAATGTCTTTTGGCATCAACGCACAAGTACATCTGGCAACGTCTGTAGAGATATGCGAACTTTAAATCACTCATCTTACATCTTTGAGAAGTATATCCTCGCTTGCGGAGAAAAAGACGCAATATTTGAAAATAGTGCTTGATTTCGCAATTGAGCTTCGTTGCAATGCAACAGAATCTGCCTGTAGGTCTATTGAAGGATTGCCTTCATCAGCTGGGGCCTTTGATTTTGCTTTTATCAGGCCTGTCGCCACTGATAGCTGGAAATGATTAAAGCACTTGTAACACTTAAATTAAGGAAAATTTACCTTGATCGTGTGACAGTCAAGAACGCAGAGATATGAATAAAAATTGAGCAGATGTTATTTATTTATTTATTTATTTATTTATTTATTTATTTATTTATTTATTTATTTATTTATTTATTTATTTATTTATTTATTTATTTATTTATTTATACCTCAAATGCATCTGTGGGGTATTGGCGGGCTGTTATATTAAGAATAGAAAGTGAGAAACCAGGAGGTCGTTATGTTAGTATATCTGTATTAGTGCACGTTTAGGTGTTAGGTCCATATTACAAGGCTTTATTACCAACCCGCCTTTTCCTTCTTTTTTCTCGGTTGGTGATCGGGGGTGCGGAAGTGTAGGGTCTGCGGTAAAACTGTCTGATGATGGTGATGCGTTTATAAAAACCTACTTTCATGTCATTGCTACATGTTTTTTTCAAGAACATGTACAAAGTAACCCATATTTCAGCTTTACTGATGATGATGCTTCCGAAGTAAACACTGACTGCATTATTTTACAGTCCTAGTAACGGGTGTTTTCCGCGCATACATTTGTTAAGATCATTTGGGATTTTAAATGAACTCCGTCTGCACCTCAAGTAGAGGGTGTCAAACCTAAATATAATCATGTTTCTAAAATGGTGGTGTGTCCTAGCCGAATGAAGCTTTTTCAGTGTCGCGTGGACAAATCTGCTGAATTTTGTCGTTCTGTAAGCTTCATTATTAGTGCATAGAAATTAACTCGCTACTTAAACATTAGAACAAACTGTCAATAGAGAATTTGCCGATGGTGTTAAGTAGCCGACTGACGTCTTTCCTATAAGTTGCCGCTTCCGTAAAGTTGGTTTCTTTAACCATCTATAATCCAAAAATCGGAAAAAAAAAAGCTTTCAGGTGGCAGCGTTCCGAGAAAAGAGAGAGAGAGAGAGAACTTTTATTTGTCCAACCTTGTGACTATCCCGCTCTTCGTGGGTTTGACCCGAAAGGTGGGACAGTCGCCTCAGTTGCGAACGGTATTTCCATTTCTCAAAGATAATAAATAATCACTTTCATTCTTAGCCACAACATACACAAGCGATTCTGCGTTTCCAGCCCGTTCTTAATAAATTTTATCCCGGTAAGGTAACGTAGAGCTAACTTAGTCAATGTGCTCTTGTACTTGGATGAGTAGATCATTTTATTGGCACGCTAACAAAGTCTAGTTAGGTTTGACGCTATATCAAATTTACTACGCTCAGGCTCGTTTTTATTACACGTTCTCAATACTGGTTGCTGCAAAAACCGCAGTGCTTAAGGTTGGCGCTCGTAATCTCGTCGCCCCACTCCCTTTCTCCTCGATTCCTGTAAGTATTGCCTATATATCGAAAGAAATACACAAAAGAAATGAATATGTCTGCCTCGAAAGCAACAACAGGCTATGCGCTATCTGTCTGAGCCCAAATGATGTAGAGTTTCAGTGGCTGCACAGAAAAAAAAAGGAGATGCAGAGAGTAATACAAAAAAGAAAATAAATAAATGGAGTCCTGGTTGTCGAGCATCATCCAGATTTCTTTCGTCAAGTCTATCACTACAGTTCATAGAACCTTTCAAAATGAGTGCAAACATTCAGCTGCCTGATTTTGGGGTGGAAACAATGGGCTCTAACCCAACTATTAGCCGTCAAGTACGGCTGATTTGCAATCCCTTGCCTAGCAAGTAATGATTTCCTCTGCCTTAGCTAAAAATTTCAGAGGTGATCTTCTAAATTAATCGGCTATGGCGTCCACGATATCGCATTGTTTTGTTTTTCTACCCTGATATGTACATACACTCGGATCTGTCATCCTCTGTCTCCATGGCATCCCCTATCTGTGCACTTTGTTTTTCCCCTCTCGACAAGCACAACAGCGCACCGTCTCGGCGTATGCCTAGCAGACGCATCCTCTAGGAGGCTGGTACTAATCGATCAGCTCCTTCCTTGTCCGACAGCTGCCTAGTAACCCTTGCAAGGAAGTTGCCCTGGTAGTAGAAACATTACCCTCTCTGCGCCGCGCTCCCTCTACTTTCGTCCGGCTGGCAAAGAGCTTCTCAGCCGGCGTTTCTCTGGCCCCTTGGGTCACAACGCTCCGTGCATTTCCTTAGGAGTCTCTAGAGGTTCTGGGCGCTTGTTACTCGGCTCTCTTTCCTGAAATTTTCTTTCTCTTTCGCATGCAATGGAGCCACCTTTTCCCTAGAGCTCGTATTCTCTCCATCCGCGATAAAATTTAGAGCCTCAACATAGTCGACAACTTCCATTCTTCCAAGTTCATGATTCTCCCTATCTCGTTTTGAGTGCAGTCGGAATAAGATGGAATGGCCGTGTTGTTACATCTTCCTATAGAAGCAGTACAAGCGTACAAGTAGTACCAAATATTACGAGAAGACGACGAAACTGTACACTGTAAAGTTTTCATCTGTCTTCTGATGAAGATTTGAATGAGAGTACAGTTGAACGCGTCTCAAAGAACTCAGTTGGGAAGCGAGGAGAACACGTGTTTTAGTATAGTGAGCCGTTACTTGAATATTCGCTTATCAAAACAACTGCACTCAGCGTTAATAATGAAGGAGTAGAAATGGTCGCAAGTCAGGCTCTTGCTGATTTTCGCCTGCGTTCTCTTGCAAAAGATAAGACAGAATGTTTGTATTTTTTTTCGGCGCTAATTCTAACTCGCTTGTGTCCGTCAACTATAGCTTTATGTTTAGATCATTATTGCCTTCCGTTTTTACTAAAATGATATTTTTAGCCGCAATTAATAATGAAATCTGACTTTATAAAACTTTCAAAAGGCCTATTTTGCATGCTTAAAACAAGAACGCAAAACAGGCCTCAGACGAAAAAGTGCCATAAGCCCAGATTTATTATCATAAACAAAAATATGATTCTACGCTTTAATTTAGACCTTTTATAAATGTTTTGTGAGCAGCTCTTTGTGGACATCATCGAGTTCCAGTTGCCTTGTGCCTACAGAGGTTTAGAAGAAATCATATTGATAGCGACAAATTAAGATGGCAGATATTCTTATGACCTCCATTCTTATGAATATGAACAAATAGGTCCTCGGTTTTGAAAAAAAATTATGAGGCATCCCTTCCACTTCTTAGAAGCAATATTGCGTGCTTCCAGATGCTCTATAGAAATAGTGATATTAGTCTGTATTTTCTATTTTGTAGCACGCACTTGCACCAAACATGACAACATTTCCTTTCTGTTACCGCACATGGAGCCTTTAGTAGCGTAAAATATTTGCGACAACAAACAACAATGGGAATCATGCTGAGTAATCGAAATAAGATACTTTATAGCCCCTTGAAACCTTACTAGCGATTTTGAACGCAGATATAGCGCCACTTCATCTAGTTTGAATCGTCATTGCAGAATAACGGCCCCGATATGTTTTCAATTTACTTCTAAAACTTGCCACTCGCTGCTAAAATGCCTCTATAGCAGCTACTTAGTTTTGTAGGTTGAACCAAATCTCAGTGCTGAAAGCTTTTGTTTTTTTCATCTATTAGATAACTAAAGTTGAGGTGGCAATCATAGGTGTAAAAGTTTGGGCTAGATTTTTCTTTTTCGCAGTACCGGCGATGGCATTAATCATAAACAGTATTGACAATTCTCATACAAAGCAAACATTTGCGGCTTTCAGAGCTGCCTTGAATGCTAATTTGCGTGTATTAAGAAGTGCCTACAAATAATCTCATGTCGATTTGCGCGTACACCTATCTGCTTGATTGACCATCTATTGATTGACCATCTATTGATTGACCAGTGTCCTATGCATAACTGCTACATGTTTAATAAGTTGAGAATTCGATTAGGTTCCAGAAAGATGAAAAAGAACCCTCCACGTGATTAGCCTATCTATATAGGTACCCCTATTCTACGTTATGCTCTCAATCGCTTTATAATCAATTTTGGTGCTTGAAAGTTCACAATGTAGTGCTTTGTACCGAACAACCACTTTATCTGATTACCTTGCCAACCTTGCCAACCGTGCCCTCTGACCATTCCAGCACCCATTTTACCAGTGACATAGCAAGCTCGAAGCAGACGTGTTATTACGAACTTGCGCCAAATTGCCGCAGCACCTCAAACAACCTGGTAAGGGACAGCGGCAATAGGTATTGATGAGAAACATTGCGCAAATTCACTATCATTATCATTATAATCATCATCATCATCATCATCATCATCATCATCATCATCATTCGGTCATCCTCTCTTGGCACTAAATGTTCTGCCCATGCTTATTTCTTCTTTTTTTATTTGGACTAGAATGTCATTCCCTCGACTTATTTCTGTAACCCATTCTGTAGGGTTCTTACCTCTAAACGATACACCAACCATTTTTTGTTCCATATAGATGTCTGCTATTGCGTTAACTTAAGTAGAATCCTCTTTGTTAACCTTGACGCTTCAGCTCCATGTAAGCTAGAGGTAAGGTGCAGTTGTTTATATATTTTCTGTTTGAGCGATACCAATACGTTGCTAGTCATAATCTGTGAGTATTTACCAATTGGGATCCCTCCTAATTTTATTGTCCTAACTATTCTCTTGTCTTGATCCATATACGCGTTACTACGTGTCCTAAGTAGACATATTCGCCTACCACTTCCAGTGCTTCGCTACCTATTGTAAACTGTCGTTTCTTGCCAAGGCTGCTGTCACGAAATCGGCGCCCATTTTCATCAAGCCGGTACGGCGCGATGCCCGCACGGCGTCGCGTGGAAGGCATGGAGAGAAAAGCCCCCTTCCCCGCGCGGGAGAGCGCGTAGCTTTGTAGGCGTTGCCGTCACCCTCTTTCCCCTTGCCCGGGGAGGACGGTGGTTCATCGGTATGGAATGCGCCAGAAAAATCGAGAATCTTCTATGGAACCTGGCCAATGACGACGCGCGGCTCGACGGGAGAAGAAGAGGGAGCAATAACCAGCGAAGCTATGTGTGTGTGCGCGCTAGCTTTGACGCGTGCTAGCAAACAGACGCGGCGCGCCCTATTTAAAGAGACCGCGCCGCTTGATGAGTCAGTCAGTTCGTCCGTGTTTTGCGACGTATTCGCCTGTGCTTCGGCTGGACTCCCGGGGATCACCCGCTGCTGGCAAGCCCACGGACTTTCAAGGGAGCGGCGCTCGTCTCGTATGGCGGCCACATCGTGACTCATGTACTCTCTCGTGTTTCATCTGTTGTAAAGCCTCTACGTTATTGGATACCTGTGTAATTGCATGCTTAGCGTTTGTATTCTGTGAACCTCTCGTCTATGTATTTCAAGTGATCTTGTGTATTCCTTTGTATCGTCTCTTGCTGTGCATAAATTGTGTTTTGTTTGTTACTTCTGACTCCGATCCTTTCTCTGGTTTGAACCGGCGACCGCTGGGCACCAAACGACCACCCCCTTCTGTCACCACAAGGTAGTTGAATTCCGGCTGAGCTTGCCACGCAGGTCGAGGGCATCTCCTTTGCGACCGGAACAGCTACCCCCACTCACTCAAAGGGTGTCTGGGAGTGTGCGCACCGTTAAGGGCGCATCGTTAATAATACCCCCTTAATTATTAACGGGTGACAGCTGCAGAACATTATCTTAGTATTATGCATATTACTTTTAGGCCTAACTTTCTGAATTTGCTGTCTATATCTCATCAAACATTCTTTAAAATTAATACTCTGAGTTACCACGGCTATGTAATCAGCAAATAGCAGATTTTTTTTAAGGAACTGTATTGACAAAACCAAATCATGTGTACTTAGAGGATCAAGGATTGCAAGGAACAATAATAATATAAACGCAACATTACTGCTACAATTCCATACATATGCGAGAATACAACAAATTGCAAGTAAAATAATGTAACCCCCTAATTATGAGTACCAAATAAAATTGATAAGCATAATAGTACTACCATGAATAAAAGGAGAATTAGAAAGAATATGGTTACAAAGTACAATAAAGTGCAAGCGAAGTAGATGATACACTTAAAAAAATTATTGCGGACACGTAATAGCATGTGCGCAACAATCAATAGCAGTGTAAAGCCTGTTTCAAAAACTAGGCAACTTATGAGGTATTCTTAATCAACCCCTTATTCCTACGTTTTCCCATCCAAAGTAAATGCAGTCTCCGAGCAAGCTATGAATAGTGGTTGGGAGATCATGTTTCCACATTTGTCTACAATACTCTAGCTAAATTTGTGGAGCGATTTACTGATGTCTTTGGCGAACGCAGTTTGCACACGGCGATTGAGCTTGTAATTTTCTTTTGTTTGTCATATGGCGCAGGCAATTAAAGTTCTTCATCGACTGTTTCAAGAACTTTATTACATTAAATTTAGCCGCCGCTGGGGGCATTACATAGGGAGGACATAAGCCAGTATACAATTCATTGTTAAAGTAATAATCAATCAAACAAACAAACAACAAAAAAGAACAAACAGAGCAATGGAGATGGTGAAGTAGCACTCATAAAGAACACACCCAGAGATAACATAGCATTATAGCCTAGAAACTGAGTTTAATGCAATCACGGGGAAAATTCATGCAAAAGAAAGAAGACAGCGGTAGGAAAAGAGACGGCAGAGTGGTCCAAAACATTTACCGTGAGTGTAATGATTCAAGGTAGGTTTTCAATGCTGACTGAAATAAAGATGATTCTGTTATCGTGGCGATTCTGGGTGGCAGTTCATTCCATTCTTTTATTGATAAGATTAATGGTGAATGTTTGTACTTTTCCGTCCGGACAAACATGGGTTTAACTTTATGGGCATGATCAACGCGATGTGGCGAATGAAGGGCTGGAGAAATATGAGACCGGGTGAACGGAGTGCTATTATGATGAAGTGTATGAAAATACAATAAACGGGTGATTTTTCTGCGCACTGATAGGGATGGCATGTTGAGTGCTTCATTCAGAGATGAAACGCTTTGATATCGTGAATAGCTTGACAAGATGAATCGAGCAGCTTTATTTTGGACGGATTCAAGAATGTTAGTTGGGGTGATTTGATAAGGGTGCCAAATTATTGATTCATATTCCAGAGAAGGACGTACAAGGAAATTATAAGCTTCAAGTCTGGTGTCCCTGTCGGCGAGATATAAGCGACGCTTGAGATAGCCAAGTTTCTTTTGTGCTTTAGACGTAATTTGCTCTATGTGGTCAGTTCATGTTAATGTAGAATTTAGGTAGACGCCAAGGTATTTAATCGAGGAGACCGAGTCTATTAAACCGTTATTTATAGTGTAGATATTGGGAGAAGACTTTGAACCTATAGAAAACTTTATATGTTTACTCTTTTCTGGATTGATTTGCATCTGCCAGTTGCAGCATCATGCCGTTAGCTTGTCTAAGTCAGATTGCAAAGTAGTTGTGTCGTTAGGGCTGCTTATATCTCTGTAGATTATACAATCATCGGCAAAAAGCCGAACTGTAGAAGTAATATTATCAGTTATATCATTAATGTATATTAAGAACAAAAGCGGGCCTATTACCGAACCTTGAGGGACACCAGACCTGACTGGTGCTGGACTGGAAATAGTACTGTTCAGTTTAATCGCCTGAAGAAGATTGGTGAGGAATGCTTCAAGCCATCTTATTGTATTATTATTTAACTCCAGATTGCGTATTTTCATTAGTATTCGTTTATGAGGTACACGGTCAAAAGCCTTTGAAAAATCGATAAAGGTGCCATCCACATAATGAATCAGATGCAATGAAGTGTGAATGTCTGTTACTAGTTCGTAAAGTTGAGTCTGGCATAAAATCTTCGGCCGGAAACCGTGCTGATTGTTTATCAGCAAATTGTTTTGGTTCAGGTGGGCCATAATGTGGGTGTAAAGAATGTGCTCGAGCAGTTTAAAACTGATTGAAGTTAGCGAAATAGGCCGGTAGTTGCTGAAAAGTGTATTATCGCCAGATTTAGTTATTGGTAGAACATAGGCGAATCTCCAGTCACCAGGTACACATCGAGAATCAATTGATTGTTGAAATATAAGGGAAAGTATAACAGCTGAAAACTCACTTGTTAGCCTTAAAAGTTTAGCACTCACGCCGTCGGGCCCTGGGCTAGTCTTCAACGGTAGACGGTCTATAGCGCACTTCACGCCATGGGCGGTGATGATAATGGACGGGTATGCAAACGGGATGCCTAGCCTGGGGAGCATAAGGGAATCGGAGATTGGAAGTTCTTGTGTGAATACGCTGGCAAAGTGCCTGTTAAAGTGTTCGGCGCACTCCTCTGGTGGTAGTATGTTGTCATCTGTCCCTGTCATGGCTGGAATGGACTGATTTTGCTTAGGATTTACCCTATTCCAGAACTTCTTAGGATCTGTTTTCGAAAGATTTGTGAGAGTGCAATTAAAATATTTCCTTTTCTCATCAGAAACTGTTTTTTCGGCAAGCCTGGAAATTTCTTGTATTTCTGCCAATCTTCACGGGTATTTGACCGACTAGCTTTTCTATACGTTCTCTTCTTCCTGTTTAGGTGTCTTCCAACATCCCGAGAGAACCATGGGTCGCTTTTACGAGATGTTATTGTACATTTGGGCACACATGAATCTTCTATATATTTTAGCTGATCTCGAAATAAGCACCAGTTTTCATTAGTTGAACGGCACGCGAAGCTGGAGTGAAACTCGGTTAAAAAACTATCGAACATGATATTTATTCTTTCGGTATCTGCGCACGCATAGTTTAGTATTTCTTTTTTATTTTTGTTTTTTCAGAGCGAAGTAGAGACAATGAGCAATGAACGACGCTGTGATCGCTGATTTTTTTCCATGACTTGAGTACATGCAAGGTCAGGACTGTTTGTCAGGATGAGGTCTAATATGTGATTTCCGCGAGTTGGTTTATCGACTACCTGGGTGAGGTGATGGTAGTGAAGGCAGTGAAGAAACCGAAGATTTTCTGCGTGATCATGCTGGGTATTAATAGATGAGGTGCGCCAATCTATGGCTGGATAGTTAAAATCACCGCATATGACTAGAAAACAGCGTGGAAATTTGATCGAAATTTGATCAATTGCGTCACTGAACAGTTCAGAGAAATTAGAGCGGCAGTCTGGCGGTCGGTAGCAAGCACCAAGGACACAATGAATGTGCGAAAAGTGAACAGAGACCCAGATTATTTCTAGAGGCGATTCAATATCTATGAGCTGTGGTTGGAACTGTTCCTTTACCGAATAAGCACTTCTCCTCCTCTAGCCCCGATCCTATCTCGACGGAAAAGTACAAATGACGATGGGAACATTAGTTCGCTGCTGGCGATGTCATTAGAAAGCCAAGTTTCAGTTCCCACAAAGATATCGGCAGAACAAGTGTGAATTATTGTTTTTAAAACATCAAGTTTACGAAATATGCTGCGGAAATTTGCCAAGAGCAGAGAAATCGGATTGGGTGTGGCCGTTTTCTTACGTGGTTTTACATACTGTCATTCAGTGGTTTCCTCTTGGTTTTGAGAGTCAGAAGTATCGATTACAGTAGCAGAGGCGCTTTGTTCTTGCACATGAGGGGCAGAGATACGAATAACACAGTCTGAGGCTGATTCATAGCGATAAATGCCGCCCCTCGTGTGTAGTTTGTTGTAGCGCACACTGAAACGCTCGTTTGCACTGCGTTGATCCTTGGCGAAGTCGCGTAGCCTTTTTCTTTCGTAAAGCACTTTAGGGGAAAAATCCTCATTCAACCAGACTTTTGGTGTTTTGACATCCTTTAACTTGAATGCATTACATATAATTTCGGTTTAAGACTTAAATTTAAGGAATTTAACAATGATTGGCCGATGACTATCAGCATGACGCTGTCCTAACCGGTGGGCTCTTTCGAAGTCGCCGACTTGAATACCAAGATAGGTACCTATAAATTCTTTGACAATGCGCTCGGATTCAGCATATCCTTCTTGTTCGACTTCAGGAAGGCCTTTGATGAGCATATTATTTCTTCGCATGCGGTTGTTCATGTCCTATACCACACCAATCAATTCACTGTTTGTTTTGTTAATGTTCACCTTGCATTCCTGCACAGAGTCGTTCATTGTGACAAGGCCGTTTTTGAGCCCCGATACACCAGTTAGACATTGTTCAATAGTGGACACTCGCGCATATATGGAGTTGACCTGCTGATTGATTTCTCTTAACGACGTAGTGGTTTCAGCGTGGCACTCTTTTAGCAGCGTGAGTACATCGTCAATCTTAGAACCTGGGTTTTAGGGCACAGCATACGTAGAAGGCCACATTCTGATGCGAAACGCTCACTACGGGAGCAGTGAATTGACCGACGAGCAAAAAATGAACCAATGCGAGCACGGTACGTACACACGTCATACCCATACGCAGTAATAGGGATTGGCAGTCACTGTGGTCAGGAACTTTGAAAGAACAAAGAAACAAAAGGCCTATCTATAACAGCAAAGGACACGAGTTACGCATGTGTAGTTGTGGCCGCGAATCCCAGGGCGATGATGCCAGGCGGCGGTTTTTATAGGGTTTGATGGCGCGGCGACCTCTCGTGGTTGGCCGGCGTCCCTAGTCACGATGCGGTGCAGGATGATCGCCGGTCCTCAGCTGGCACTCCTGGAAGCCAGATAAGATGGCGAGCTGGTCCTCGGTAGATAGCAAAGATGAATCAATAGGGCTTGGCTGGCACTAGGCAAGGTACGCCGATCTATAACAGCAAAGGACACGAGTTACACATGTGCAGTTGTGGCCGCGAATCCCAGGGCGATGATGCCAGGCGGCGGTTTTTATAGGGCTTGATGGCGCGGCGACCTCTCGTGGTTGGCCGGCGTCCCTAGTCACGGTGCGGTGCAGGATGATAGCCGGTCCTCAGCTGGCACACCTGGGAGCCAGATAAGATGGCGAGCTGGTCCTCGGTAGATAGCAAAGATGAATCAATAGGGCTTGGCTGGCACGAGGCAAGGTACGCCGATCTATAACAGCAAAGGACACGAGTTACACATGTGCAGTTGTGGCCGCGATTTTAAGCGCGTAAGCCCTGCAGCCTTGAAAGAGAGATCGATCCCGGTTATAGTCTGTGGCAGTTGGTATTATCCGCTGAAGTTGGCCAGGAAACTCACATTAATTTCTGGAAGCGAGTAGTGAAGAACATTAGAAGCGCAGACAGCGTCTTCTTAAATAAATTCATCATCCATTAAGGCAACTATGTGAGTTTTATTTAAGAAATTTAATTCACAGTGATATACTGCAGTGTACACTCTCGCTTCTACTTTCTAAAATTTATTATGAAGTGTTGACAAACACTTTGCAGCTGAATTGGAATTAAGGTCGACACTATATCATACTTTGAAACTTGTCGATATTAGCAGCGTTCATAACATTAGATTGTAGTTTTCTCAGAAAGCCATGTCAACTAAGGTTATGAAAACATGTTTAATGCAAAAGCGACCCTTGATTCACAATATTAACCTGACAGAAGTTATGGTGACAAGTCCCGATTGCGTGGTCACCACATCCATGGAGCATTGTAATATTATGAAGCTCTCGTTCCATGGCACTTTGATCGTAAATTCATCTCCCGAAGATAACATTTTCTCTTCTGAACCTGCAGTCTTGTCCTAAATATTTCATTTTTTTTTCATTTAAAAGAAGAGCATTAAGCTTCAAAACGTTAGTTTAACGCCGAATATACGATTTCATTAGCATTTTCCCGTCTTAAAGAGCGGATCCCGGCCTTCTCAAGGGCTGAATAAGACGCTTTGTTCCTTTCTTACCATTCAAAGTTTTCGCGCCCTCGTCGGGATAAGGTATTCATGCAAATTCTTCATTACCTGCCAGCAAAGAAAGACTGCTGTTATCCCAGCCTGCCAGAAAAATGCTGGAGAAGAAAAGATGTTCACAGTGCGAGTGGCGACTATCCCGTTATTGACATTTTTATTTAATCTTTTTTACCACCTGCGCTGAGGAATGTAAAGCGGTTACTGCTTCGTCCTCTGGAAGATATTAATCTCCTCTCACTTCTTTTAGAGGATCACAAAATGCACTTTGACAGTTCATTTTGGCCCTTCTTATCTCACCTTTCATTATGCACTACCGAAGTAATGAATGTATATTTCATAATGATGGTTTTTTTTTTGCTCACCACAACCAGTTCATGTATAGAAACTGCACCCAGATATAGCATTTAAGCAGTAAAAGAAACTGCGAAGAAAAGCAATCTAATCTGTTAACCAAATTGCGTTTGAATGTATTATTAACATTTATTTTGGGAAGACACTGCCTAGGAAAGATTTATTACATGGCACAGATCATGTTGTAAAAAAATATTCAGGCCAAAACATTGACGACAGTTTAATGTTCTCGCCATCCCTTAATTTCTCAATGCGAGAAGGCTACCTAAATGACATTGTTATCTGTGGTTACACATTATAATTTATTGGCCTACTGTTCGCTCTGTATTTGTACTATTCTGTCTCGAGCACTACAGGTTGATTTTAGTTTTTATAGGCGGTCAAAAATTGTTGTAAAATTTCTAACTTTGAAATCTTCAGACATATCTCAGGCCAAGAGCTGTATGTGGCTACTGTGAGCATCAGATAAGAAGCTGAATGCTGTCATTAGTGTGATAGCTGACTAAATATTCTAACTAGTTTTCTATTTGTTATTTGAGATATTTTGTTTTAGTTGCGGAATAAGAGCTCGTCAAGTATAGGTGAGAGCAGGTTTAATTAGAAAAAAAAATTATGCACGTGTTAGAACAAATGTCATCCTGGTAGGTGGCTTCACACTGTCACACAGTAACGGCAAGTACGACCAACATAGATGGCCGCGGCTCGGCGCTTTGAGTCTGAATAGTGACTGAATAGACTGGGAATATTTGAAACCGTCACAGCGAATATTAGCGAAGCTGCAGTGGAAGCCTAACTTACAACGAACCGCCGCTCGGCCATCTGGCACTCAGGTGATGGCAGCTGAGTGAAGCAATCTCCGCACCCACCCGCGTTATTGCTGTGTTACTGTCTGAAGCAGCCTGACGTCTGTGGGCGTCGTAACATCCCCTATGAATTCTACGCATTTTACCGTTACATTAATTAGAATACGAACTCCAATTCAGCAGCAAGAACTACCCACTTTACAAATTTATGAAGTTAAATGAGATATTTAGGCAACCTGTCTGCTTTCGCGCTATCCGCCGTTCTGAGTTTTCAAGCCATACCAAAACCTAGTCACACGCAAAAATTTGTAAAAATACTCTTTTTGATGCATACCCATGAAATATTTTGTACAAATAAATACATTTCAACATTTATATGGAATAAACTCAACAGACTTTCACCGACTTTGTTCAAATAATAATCGCAGAAATGAAACTGGAAATTTGATTAGCTTTTATGTTTTCATAGTAGTCATTTCTTCTGTTTCTCTAAATTCTTCAGACGACAAAGAAACCCATAAAACATTACAAAAATTAGGCAACGTGAGGAGTGGGCGGTGTAAAAATCTTAAAATAATATTAATGATGTTATTATTTGGTTTAAATGAAAAGAAAGGTGCACTATCTGTTACATTTTCACAGAGATCACCCAAACCAACCTGTAAGGGAAAGTAGGCAGAGGTGTGTGAAGGTAGAAAGAAAGATGTGCCATAGAGGAGGGCTACGAAGAAAATTCTACAACATTAGGATATTTATTGTACACTGCTATCGCAAGCCCACGGAAGCGTCTCCAATTCACCTCCATCAAAAGCGTGCTTTTTTAGCACATTCTACCGTCAATTTAGTATTCATGTATTTCTAGTAAAGATATGAAACATAGCTTGTTGCACAGCACCAGTCAGTGACATATATTTCTAAACATTTGTTCAGTTTTTTTTGTTTTGTTTTTTTTGTTTAGTCCGGAAGTTTTTGCAAATTGAGTGCCTGCATGAAGAATAAATGATTTTTTGTTCCACTAGGTTTTGCTATCTCTTCCAAATTTAACATGATGGCTATTGGTTTGGTTTCGTTTTAAATGGTTTAACGTCCCAAAACAATTCAGGCTATGAGAAACACCGTAGTGGAGGTTTCCAAATATTATCAGCATTTCGGATTCTTTAACGTGCACTGCCAATGCACAGCACATGATCGGTTTGATTTTCGTCCTCATCAAAAAGCGGACACCGAGGCTAAAGTTTGATCTCGCATCCTTGGGTACAGAAGTCGAGCACCCTAACCCCTGTAGCACCGCGGAGGGACAAAATGACGACTAATGGCCGAAATATTCTTCTTTTCAGAAAATCAGCTAGTGTAAGGTTTGTCATACTGTTGCAATTAGAAATGATTGTGTAAAGCGAGATCGGTATTAGTCGAGCGCGCAGTGTAGTGCAGTTGAGGTGGAATATTCCTATTTATAAACTTTTCAACGGCGAAAAATACTGCCGCCTGGGTCCAGCGACTCGGGACAGCATTCACCTTGTTTCCTTAGCCGTTGTCTCACCGTATTTTTATACTCTGGCAAACTATTCTCATTATCCAGCTGTTTACCTAATTTCTACATATTAACTTTTTATTCATCCCCTCTGATTCGTTTGTCGCAATGGGGAGTTAGAAGACGTGAACTTGACATCACCGCATCCGTTTCTGAAAATAGGAAACTCTCATTTACTAAAGCTCCGTAGCGAGATGGGATCGGACGCATTTTCCATAAAAAAAAAAAATACGAAACTAAACATACGAGACTTTCGTGAGGCACGGTGAAGCCACGTCTGGTGATTATATGACCCAGGGACAATGATGCGGAATCTGGTGAACAAAATAAGCTGTGGCCGTGGCTCCACGGTCCAGTTGCAGAGGCTGGGCAATATGTCTGCGTTTATTTCTTCTCCTATATATGCGAATTGCCACGCGTGGCATTGCAACTACAGCCAGCGCTACGAGCTGGTTCCATCTGTAGGCAACACATCAGTCCACCACTGCAACGGGCCCGTTCGTTCAAGTCTGGAGCAAGTTTCTTTCGCTCGAACCTCGAGGCGGTGTAGCAGAATGATGGCGCGCAGATGAGGCAGTCATGTGACATTTTTCGTTTGTATTTCACGGGATCTGTTCGGAATCCGCAATAAAAGATACACATGGGGCTTTTTTATCGGAAATAGTTTTTTCAGAAGGTACTTTCCCAAACTGTATATCGCATGTAATCTCTATGTTCAGTATTTAGCATTTAAGAATATTTCCTAAATAGTAAATAATTGTGCAGAAAAGGAATAAATCAGCAACGTGGCCGGAGGCTCAGGGCCCTCCTCCAGGTAGCTGCAAATGCGAACAAGTGCCTAAGTGCCTCTTGTGGGTAATACAGCTGGCAACTGGCTTCCATGGCCTTCTTTGTATATATATATATATATATATATATATATATATATAGAGAGAGAGAGAGAGAGAGAGAGAGAGAGAGAGAGAGATAAATAGCGAAGATCATTAACACTTAATTTATTCTTCGTCGACGTTTCGACCGGGGTCCGGTCTTTTTCAAGACTCTTGAAAAAGACCGGACCCCGGTCGAAACGTCGACGAAGAATAAATGAAGTGTTAATGATCTTCGCTATTTATCTCTTCTGCAGCCAAGAACGTCTGTTTCGCAAGCATATATATATATTTAAGGAGTGAACAGTCTACGAGTGCAAGCCAAACGCTCGGTTTTTTTTTTCGTTTATTTCTGTTGACATTTACAGAAATGTTTGTCTTATGGTGATTATTCGAATAAAGAGCAATAAATGCAAAGCGGAAGGAAAAACAACACACCGATATATATACATAAAGAGAGAGAGAGAAAGTAAATAGACCTACTTGGTATAAGCACAAGCATAAAGCTAACTGCTGCTTCTAGTTCTATTATTATTCATTAATCGACGTTTTGCCAGGAGCCCTGCCTTTCTCGAGGCTGAATGTTCATGGCTGTGCTTGGCTTCTTATAGAACTGGTAACTGGAGTAGACATAAATACAAACAAAATATGTGTACATACTTGAAACCAGAGAGCGTACAAAATATAAACCCAAATATGTACACAGAGGGCAATTCAGGTAAAAATTCAGGCAGACCGCCAGGCGCCGGTGGCCAGTCAGGCGTATAAAATAAAAGCAGGAGAAAAGTCACGTTGCAGGCACTGATTTTCGATACCCATGAACACGCATTCCGCATGTTGGAAAAACAGACTCTAAAGCTGTAGACAGTCAGTGATTTTAAAGCCACCCTGACGAAGGGAATACCATTACCGAACCTGTTGGTGAAATGAACATTGCAAACGAACAGTCGCGTTTGTCGTAAAGTTTTACCTAATTAAGCGCAACCGTTCTCTCAATCACAACATCAAGCTCGTATGGGTTCCGGCTCACGCGGGTAACTCCGGAAACGAAGAGGTCGACCGTCTAACCCGAGGCTTAACCAACCGGGAGACGGGAGATCTATCGGGAACGAACGCGTCCGTCGAGGAGCCGCGCACATGCGCGGAGATAACAAACATTTATCGCGAGCTAAGATGCACGTACCCAGCCCCTTACCACAATCTGGACGGGGCGCAAGCCACGACAATCAGACGCCTAAAAACAAAGGCCATTTTTAGCCGCTACCGATAATCTTTAATTACGAACGAAGAATACTGCCCTGTATACCGGCACTGCGGTGACGGGACGCACGCCCCCCCAAGACCATAATATGGGAATGCGCCATAGAACAAGGAATGAAACAAGCTCTTGGCCAGCACAAGAAAAACTACGCAGTTGGTCCTCTCACGTGAGCTCAAGAGGTCACCCCCAACTTGAGGCCACCCTGGACTCGCCCCATCTCGAAATAATTCCTTGCATTATTTGGCAATAAAAATTGTTACCACCACCATCGGTAAAGACGTGCATTGAAAATTCTGCTGGACACACGTAAGCAAGCAAGCACGCACGCACACACACACACACACACACACACACACACACACACACACACACACACACACACACACACACACACACACACACACACACACACACACACACACACACACACACACACACACACACACACACACACACACACACACACACACACACGCACGCACGCACACACACACACACACACGCACACACACACACGCACACACACACACACACACACACACACGCGCGCGCACACACACACACACGCACAAAGACAAGACACACTCACGCACACACTTATATACCTATATATATATATATATATATATATATATATATATATATATATATATAGAGAGAGAGAGAGAGAGAGATAGAGAGAGGGAAGGGAGCGAGGGAGTGCAAGCTAACTTGTGCCAATTGTTAAAAATGTCTTTAAGAGAAAGTTCGGGCTCCTGCCGACACGACTCCTAATTATACTCCTAAATTATACTCCTAAATTTCTGCAATAATTTCACGAAACTATTTCCGTCAGATGCTTGGCTTTTAGTTTTGAATTACTTAAGAATCTTACTTTTCTCTCCAATGTTAATTCGACTCAAAGGCTGTATTTAAAGATAAACATCCCCTTCTTTTCTAATACAGGCGCCTCCAAAACAAAGGTCCGTCGTTTATAAAAACATTCCGTCCCGAAAGTAATCACTGAACTGTGTACCCTGCGTCTCAAAGTCCACCTAAAGAGGATGGCCTAAGTTTTCTCTCACTGTAAGTATGTTTATGGTACGGAATGGTAGCTAAAAGAAGTAAGAGACTTGAAAAGGGCTCCATTTTGTTTTAAATTCCGGAGCTAAGCTTCTTTAAAAATTCCCATCCGACGATGGCCTATTCAATCCAGCTAACGCAGCTTCTTTCTTTAAAGCTTTAATGCTAGTTTCACTTTTGAGAAAGCTCCATTATTCGCTTGAAGAGCTTTAGAGATTGGGCGAAATAAAGAGGGCCATTTATCAATTACTAATCCTTAAGACTGACCATTCATGAGCTCTTTGCTGCGCTTTCCAGGCACATCTGAGCGAGAAAGAAGACTCTCTGTTCCCAAAAGCTTGAAGATCTGCACTGTACAAATAACCCCTTTTATTCTTCCTTCTCCCGAAAAAGCACGCAATCAAAGAGCAGCGTTCTAGGTCATGTTGTTCTTCGTAGAAAAAGACACAGAGACGATTTTCATCGAAAAAGCTCGCCTTTTTGTTTGCTCAGCTTTTTTCTACTGAAGTGCACAAATTATCCAGCTTGTTACTTCCGCGTAATATTCATTAATACTGCTTTATTCAGACAGAAGGTTAAAAACTGTAAATAGAACAGCTAAGAATCATTTGTAAGACAATTCACCGCGCCAGACAAAAAAAAATGTAAACTAGCCTTAACAATAAACCACCCTTGACACTGAGACCAACTCGTTCAGCATTTAAAGTCGTGCCACGAAGCAATATGTAAATTTTGGAAAAACTTTGTCTGCTGTCTGATGATTGTAAATGTGGAGCGAAAAATGCATCAATAATGGTCCTCCGAGTTCAGTTATGGAAATAGCTATGGACTATCAATTTGTTTTGTACAGGCCACGGTGGTGCAATAGTTAGGTCACTTGATTACTGTGCCCGAGGATGCGGTATCGAGTCCCGGCAATGGCGACTGCCTTTCAATGAACGCGAAAAGCACGCCCCCTTTGTGTTGTGCGACGTCAGTATTTGTTAAAGAACCACCGGTGGTGGAAAATTCTGGAGGCTTCCACTGCGGCGTCTCTCATAGCCTTATTCGCTTTGGGACGTTATACGTCATAAACAAAGCTATTTTTCTTTTTGTTTTCATGTGTCTGAGCACTTTTTCACGTTTGAAAACGTGAAAAATGACAACCACTTTATAAGACCAGTGCACGTGCAACCATTCAGGTAAAATTAATTTGTAGTCAAGTAATATTTTTAAAAAGATAAGTTATATTCTACAGCTGCTCTTAGCTTATCAATTTTTTTTCTGCCCGCAATGTATTGCACATATCTGAAATGCGTTTTTTTTTTATTCTGACTGGTTCTCTGTACCCAAAAGCAGTCTGGAAATATGTCAAAATAAGAGAAACAGCAGGGTCTCTGCGCCTGATATACTAGATGAAACTGATTTTAGAAGCGATTCAAAAGGTAAAGCGAGAAGTTTCTATCGTTATTTCCAATCGGTGTTTTCCGATCCCATTAATATACGTACTGATTTTCAATCTTCCAGCACCCTGACCAGAATGAGTGACGTAGAAATTTCTGAACGGGGTATCATGCTTTTATTACAGAAAATTAAAGTTACGTCAACACCAGGGCCTGACAACATTTCCAATTACGTTTTGAAAAATTGTGCGGCTTCAGTTGCCCCATATCTAGTTGCCTTATTTCAGAAATCATTAGAGAATTCTTCTTTACCCCTTGACTGGAGAAGTGCCAATGTCGTTCCGATTCATAAGAGTGGTGATAAAACTAAAACATGCAACTATAGGCCCATATCGCTGACGAGCGTGTAGTGCAAAACACTGGAACATGTCATTTATACTCAGTTAATTAACCATCTACAAAACAATAGCTTTTTCTGTTCGACACAACATGGATTTAGGTCCGGCTTCTCATGTGAAACACAGCTCGTGGAATTCACACATGACATTTCTGTTTCCTTAAACTCTGCCGGTCAGGTAGATTGTATATTTTTAGATTTTCGAAAAGCGTTCGATTTAGTAGCACACAACCTGTTGCTACAGAAGCTTTCAGAATTAAATATTCCTACCTCACTCTTATCCTGGATTGAAGCGTATCTTGCGGAAAGGAAACAGTGCGTGGTCATCGACGGTGTCAGCTCAGAAAGTGTGGGTGTGACTTCAGGTGTTCCGCAGGGGTCGGTTTTGGGCCCTCTTCTTTTTCTCATTTTTATAAATGACCTCAGTAGTAACATTTCGGGTAAATCAGACTTTATGCTGATGACTGTTGTGTCTACCGTAACATTTCTTCCGAAGCAGATGCATTTTCACTACAGCACGACCTCAACTCTGTATTCTCTTGGTGCAACAACTGGAATATTGCGCTGAACATCTCCAAATGTAATCTGGTCCGGTTTACAGCAAAGAAACAATTCCTCCAAACAGACTATTTCCTTGGTAGCTCTGAATTATCCACAGTTTCAACTTATAAGTACTTGGGAGTCTTTTTTTCTACTGACCTATCATGGAATGCACACGTAAATTACATATCTGCTAAAGCCAGCCGCACATTATATTTTCTCAGACGTAACTTTAAGGACGCTCCCCTGACGCTGAAGGAGACATTATACATGTCTACTGTACGTCCGATACTTGAGTATGCTTGCGCTGTTTGGGACCCGCATACAAAACTGAATATTGAGGAGCTGGAGCGCGTTCAGAAACGGGCTGCTAGGTTTGTGTCTGCCGATTATAATTTCCAAAAAAGTTCTTCTGGTTTGCGCGAGAAGTTGGGATGGCCGTTACTTGAAAACAGGCGCAAATATTTGAGACTCTCTTTCTTCTATAGTGTGCTTAATAATAAAACTGGAATTCCAAAAGAGAAATACATTCATGAACCCAGCTACATTTCTGCCCGCACTGACCACCCGCTTAAGGTACGCGAGTACAATTGCCGTATAAACGTATTTAAATATAGTTTTTTCCCACGAACAGTGCATGACTGGAACTGTCTCCCTTCGCGGGTCGCTACCGCTCCTCCTACATTGTTTCTGACTGATTTGCAAAGCCACCTGTCAATATAAGTGCAATAATTGTTGTCCGAGTGTATTATGTTGCTTTTTTTTTTTGAAATTTTTTTTCAAGGTTGATTATGCCTAAAGATTTATTCTTTAAGCAGTGCTGTATTTTAAAATGTATCTTTTTTTGTGTGTGCGTGTGTGTGTGTGTGTTTAGGGTATGTTTGCCTTTCTACGATGGTTTTTATTTTTTCTTTGTTTGTTTCTGCTTCCACAGTGCATGGGTTTTCTGTATTCTGTGTAGACCGCATCATTTGCCTAATTTATTGTGTACTAGATGTTAGTTCTTATTTATGATGTTTCCCCCCTACAATAATGCCCCTGTGAGGGCGCTGTAGGTACTGTGTATAAATAAATAAATAAATAAATAATTAAATAAATAAATAAATACACGCTTCTTACTGTGAGGAGCTGTTTCGTAGCGAAAGCTACACTGCATTAAGTTTTCAAGCCGTATGCCGTAAGCTCCGCGGCGCGACGCGCGGTTGCCTAGCAACTGTCACTTGGTATAGAGCGAGAGTGTCTAAAGAAATAAAGAAGGAAAAGAAGAAAAAAGAAGGAAGAAGCAGGAAATGAAGAATGAAAAGAAAACGAAGAAGAAAAGATTAGTGGGAAGGAGAAGAAGAAGAAGAAGAAGAAAAAGAAAAATAAGAAAAATGAGAAGGAACATAAAGAAAAAGGAGAAAAAAGAAGAAGAAGACAAAGAAGGCGAAAACGTAAAAAAAGAGGAAGAAGAAAGGCAACTTTGTAGCAGACGGAGGCGAACGACAACAGACAGACTAGCCAAAGATTCTCTGAACGGCCCTGTATTGCCCATCCTCCCGGCAACAGCGTACATAACAGCAGCACAATTTCGGCGGCGTGCCTTATTAAGCACGCAGTCTGGATATATTTTATCCTCGGATGACTACCTGCACCTCAAGTATTCCTGGAATAGGAAATCATGTCAATCAAGGCAGACTGAGGTCTCTCTAACCAGGCTACGCTGTCGTATTCCGCCCCTAAATTTCTATATGCACAGGTCTGGTTTGGCGCTTTCTCCTGTCTGCGCATTCTGCGGGGAACCGGAAACAATAGGCCATTTCTTGATATTTTGCCGCCGTTTTACCATGATGAGAAAATGGTACTTAGGAAGCCGTTACAACAGCTGGGTCGTAATTTGAGCAGCCAAATTTTATTATCGTTCGGTGCCACCATGCTTGGGTACAGCCACAGGTATGTTTTTAACGCCATTCAAAACTTCTTAACAGAAACAAAACGTCTACCTGGCTAATATGCTTTGAAGTTTTAATCTGTACATATACATCTTACTATTACTCCTACTGCGTGCGTTAGTATTTACTCATATATTTTGGCTTATCATATTTACATTTCCTTTTCTATTCCCTAGCATTTATTTTTTTTTTATTTTTCCGATGTAGTTATACATCTCAAAATCTAATATCTCTGCACCCCAATTCTTGGCCGATCCCCCTGTGTGGGTATGTGCCATCACGTTAGAGGAGAACAACAACAACGACAACAGCGAGTTAGTTCCTAGGACAGACGGTTCATTCGAACATTGTGATGGCGTTGTGTCCCGGAGTTCGACGTAGAGACGATGTCCCATAGCAGTCTTCTACACCCTAATGAGAATGGTCGAAGACGACAGGCAAAGGGTGCTCAAGCGTGAAGTGTTTCCCATATGAAATAAATAAAGCGGCAACCAAAGAGTAAACTGCTATGCTCAAACACCATGTCTTTAATTTGAAGCCGAACATAAGCGTAGCCATGCGGATTGCTTTTGCGTAACTCCAGATTTAACCACAAGCTATACACAGCTATTTTGTTTTACCTTAGAAGGTACTTAACGCAAAAAAAAAAACAATCGGGAAGAGCAACGTTCTCAACTAGAAAATAACACTTGATTTTTTTCGGATCAAAGATTCTCAGCTGTTCCGGACCAATTCATGTCAATAACCGCTATCCCAACTATTCCAGTCACTAACTGCTACCTGATTGGTAGTGTTCAGAGGTTTTAAATCACAGAAGAATAATAAAGCTTCCATGATCATCTCACTAAATGCCCGCGTTGCCAGTACAGATCTCTTCAAGCATGCGATTCAATGTTTAGAATATTGATTTCGAAAAATATATCCACAAAATATTCACTACACGTCATACAAGGTGCCATTTTCCTTCATTTTCTGGCAGACATAGTGCGTCTCATTGACATATGCTCATTGATTTCCTTGTTGCCTTTTAAAACTAGGGGTACACAGTAGATAGGCACTGCAGAAAGAACATGAACCATTATTGAGATATCTATCATTTTTATGCTATTGTTTTGGAACTAATAAATATCAGAAATATCCTATATTTTTTACTGCAAAAGATGACAACTGCAAAAGGCGACATACAGCATAGGAGAAAAGCGTCTAGAATATAAACAGTTGTTGAGCTGCCTGTCAACGTTTGCCGGTTCATGATGTCCACTATGTTATTAGAGATATTTAGAATACAGGGCCCCAAGCTTGGGGGACGCCAAGAAGCTTGGGGCGTCGAAATAAGCATGCGCAGAACGTAAGACATGCTTAGGGGTTTGGTGAAAGCTTGGGGCGGATCCTATTTTTCGAATATAGGGTTCGCGTCAAGACTCCGTGGGTCGCTTGGGTTACGGAAACATGGCGGCGTTCGGACAAGCGGCGGCCGCTCGCCTTAACACCTATTCTTCGTTACCGCTGCATGGTCTGGCATGTTCACGGGAAAGGAAGGGCGTAGGAAGCTTGTGCTATGTCTAATTTTACCCACACCACAAAGTTTTTGCGATAAAACGTGCCAAGTTTACTGATTGCTGCCAAATTTTCCGAGCTGTTAGGCTTAGCGAGACAAGTTCTTGTCGTTGCCATAGAGACCAGACGTCGAGAGCGTGGAAGGTTCAAATGATGTTTCCCCACTCAGCCTGTACTGTTGTCTGAAGACAATGGCTTATGCCACTGGTAGTTTCAAGATAGTTTCGTACAATAATATCACTTTTTGATAAATAAAATGCCGTTATTGGATATAAAAATTTTAATGCTTTTTCAAGGCATTTCGGGGCGTTGCAACCGACGACCGCCAGCCCGGTTCCACTGCATTTAGGAAGCCTCTATTCTAAATCACGCCGCTGGGCTCGTAAGTTGCGTGGGGCACGCTATTTTCTTGGGTGGCCCAAGGCTTGGGTTGCCCTATTTAAAACTCTCTATTAGCGTCTTTGAAACGCTGTAAACCCCTGACGCTCTTTTCTTCCATATTTCATCATAGTTCAATTTCCCTCCACCTCGCTATGGAAGAGCTTATTCTTTATTTCCTGCTGTTAGGCAGTCGAGGCCTAACACGTCGATTTGTCCATGGTACGTGCACAAAAACGTATTCCTATTGCTGACAAGAACTAAAACATAATTAACTGTGACTTCATCGTTGCTAAGACAACAGTGCTCTCTTCCTAAAGTTAAAATATCACACTTTTTCAACGTAATGTGTGTCCTATGGTTTATAGTTTATTAGTTCTATTTTTCAGAACTTGGACGGCCTGTAAATTACATATGTAATATAAAGTGCAGATGTATTTTGAATAATAAGGAGGACAAGATCACACACTCAATCATGTTTAACAGCTGGTCGAAGCACCATTGCTCAACGTAACAAATCCTAATTGTTAATACTTATTTGTCCCTTACAATTTACCTTGCACTAACGAGATCGTCGGTACTTCTTGATCCTGTAATATCTCCGGCCTAGTGTCTTTCTTTCTTTTTCTCTCTCTCTCTCTCACACACACACACACACACACACACACACACACACACACACACACACACACACACACACACACACACACACACACACACGCACACACACACACACACACACACACACACACACACACACACACACACACACACACACACACACACACACACACACACACACACACACACACACACACACACACACACACACACACACACACACACACACACACACACACACACACACACACACACACACGCACACACACACACACACACACACACACACACACACACACACACACACACACACACACACACACACACACACACACACACACACACACACACACACACACACACACACACACACACACACACACACACACACACACACACACACACACACACACACACACACACACACACACACACACACACACACACACACACACACACACACACACACACACACACACACACACACACACACACACACACACACACACACACACACACACACACACACACACACACACACACACACACACACACACACACACACACACACACACACACACACACACACACAGACGCATATATATACAGGGTCTTGAATATTTGGCGGCTGGGATTTAAAAACTTCCTATGCAAAATCTACTACCCCATTCGAGCTGAAATAACGTTTACAAAGTAGCAAAATATCTTCTACGTTATCTGATAAGTGATTCAATATCGGTACTTGCCTAGATGTTCCGAAATCGAGAAAAAACTGCTCTCGGCGGCGTGCACAATTTTTGCTGAGGAGAGTCGAAAAGCTATTTTGACATGGTGCGTCATCTGTAGGGTAGCGAGGCAAGCGCGTTCATTCATTCATTCATTCATTCATTCATTCATTCATTCATTCATTCATTCATTCATTCATTCATTCATTCATTCATTCATTCATTCATTCATAAACCTTTATTCATGAGGATGACCTGAGGCCTAGAGGGGCGCCACGGCCGGGATGGAGCTTGTCTCACTGCTCGACAGATGACGGATCATGTCAAAATAGCTTTTCGACTCTCTTCTGCGAAAATTGTGCACGCCACCAAGAGCAGTTTTTTCTCGATTTCAGGAAATCTAGGCAAGTACCGATGTTGAATCACTTATCAGATGACGTGGACTATATTTAGCTATTTTGTGAACGTTTGTTGTTGTTTCGGTTGCTGCTTGTTTCCAGAATATCTTACAAAGGCAGAGGTTTGTGTGCGTCTAATGGTATATTACCTGACAGTTTAGTGAAAAAAGACCTGCGTGTTCGCCCTACATTGTAAATCTGTCATATGATGCTGACGCAAATTTGCTCTCAATGATAAGGTTTCTAGGAAAGGCAATACTGCTTAAAGTTTTAAGAAAAAGCACTAATAGGGTAAGCTTCTACACTAGCTGAACTGACGAAGTGTTAAATATGCACGTTTACCAGCCTGTTTACTCGAAGTGCGACTTGTAAAACGGTTGTCATGCCTAAGTCTTCACCCCATTAACGCTTTCGCACTAAAGCGTTATTTAGACGCCTTATTTCTAAAAAAAAAACAATATTTCCCCGCACAGCCTCTTACAAAAAGCCACAACCATGTTTGCCTAAGGCCTAGTCCAAAGTATAGCTCACATCCCCTGGGATGAAAAGTCCAAGAACACGCTGCTCCTAAGTCGCATGGGCGGCTTTGCCGCTTGTTTTCTTCGCTTACCGAAAAGCTTGCGCAAACATCACCCACGACCGTTTTCAATGGGCGGCTGGAGTAGCAAGCATTATCTGTAAAACTTTTCTTCTTTCCTTTCTTTTAGTCATCTGCTCGGTGGTGGGAAACTTTTCTTTGCAAACATTATGGAAGGGGATGAGTGATTCCATTTCCATGCTTCCGGAATCTGCGAACATTCCTCTCAGGCGTGTGAAGGATTATGTCTACGTGAGCCTGCCTTTGCGTGTTTGCGTCCACAAAGTAGAGAGGGTGTTTTTCTTTGCTCTTAAAGAGCTTTTCTACCTCTGAACTGGGCCCATTCATTAACGGTTAAACATTTCCCAAGAATTTGAGGCGTTTTTAAGTATATTGTGTGCGTTTATTTACGCGACGTCACAAATACACACGGGCAATGAGAGAAGAAGGGGCTTCACAATGCATTCTTAGAGCAAAAAATACACACGCACAAGAGAGAAAAGGAAGGACACGGGACTGGCGCCAGTCCGGTGTTCTTCCTTTTCTCTCGTGTGCGTGTGTATTTTTTGCGCTAAGAATGCCGTCCGAAGCTGAAATCTATCTAGCAAGTCTGCAAGTTCTTGTGAAGGAGGGGCTTCTTCACTGTATTTGTTTTTTTTTTGCACACTTTAGATGCTTTTCCTCTTTTTAGCTTTCCTGTAACAATAAGGAACAAGTAAATAAGTCAAGGGCGTCTGTTTGAAGCGCTTTGCTGATATCAAATATAAGGGCTGTATTCCTACCAAGCCTTTATGCTGATACTATATTTTTCGATGTTGAAATTGTTTTCCGTAGCACTCCCCGTATGGGGCTATAATGTAAAGCTCCGCCGTGATGGCAGGACTTTTTCCATATTTGGGTTGATAGTAATCCACAAGTTTAAATAGTTGCCATTTATAAAGACAAAAAAATTGGCAGGTTTTTTTCTTAGTGCTATTTCATTTTGTCAAAAAATCACTTCAAATGAAAAAAGGAAAAAACATGACAGTAAGCGGACGGCGTTTAGATAAACCTATATAAGGCCACTTGCCCGCATTTCTTCGCGTGGTATACAATTGTTAATGTTAGAATTTGTTGTGATTTCTTGCTAGTGTAACTTAATATTGCTATAGCACGGCAAACAATATATGTGATGCGCACCCAGAATAAAAATGCCCGCCAAGAAGCCGTCTTCTAGACGCCGTTGGAGGGCACAAAATATGCGCAATAGTTAGGTAGTGCTGGCAGCATGATTTTCACTTTGAAATATTTGGCCAAAAAATTGCTAATGCCAAAGAACGACAGAAGTAAAAACTCGAGAAAATAGCGCTGAACAAAAACTTGGTAGCTTGACATGAGACAAACGCTCTTGCAAATATATCCGATTATGAAGTCTTATTATTTCAGCGGGAATGAAACAGATACTGAAGCATGCGGAATAAAATGCAATGCGTGCTAAATGCAAAGCAATTGTGGTATCTCCTGCACATGGTAGATAACTGCGGCCTAGTGCCTCATTATAGAAATCGGTCAGCTTGACTTCATTACACAGTTTTCGAGTCGTTTTAATGCACTTTCAAGTTTAACGGGTCTTTGTTCTTCATTCATATGCGCGATTTTGTGGTTCGACGTTCAAGCGTTTATTATTCATTCACTTCAAATATTTATGGTTTTTTGACGCACTCCGCTGCTCCACAAAGTGCCACTGAATGTCGCACACGTGGTTCAAAACAGATAAATCATCCTCTCTTCGCAATACTAATCCTTGTTGCCAAATATGTTTACCCTCTTCCAAGCAGTAAGGAGTCATATAAAAACGCGCGCTAAACTATTTATTTGACTTCCTGCAAATGCTTGGAGCAATATAAATGTTTCATAGTTCCTACTCACGCTGGAAGCGATGACGATTTACAACGTCTTGTCTAGACATCAGTGAATGCTTGCCCAAACGATCATAAAATATATATCTAATGATAAGAATGTGTTAGCACGCATTTCATTCAGTCACATATTTCACTATGAGCCGTAGGAGCTACGCGAGTGAGAGTTCTCCTCTCCATGCCCGCTTTTTCGCCTTCTTCGTCCATACCGCCCCCTGGGGCCATTCAGCGGTTCGCTAGATAGTGAACACGAATGCTGTTGACTGTGATGCAATATAACGAGACAGGTTTCTTAACTACTGCTTCGCCGGTGCTTGATTGTTCATTCTCGACTCTAATGAGGCGCTTGTCGGTCCGAGTGCTACACCGTTCACCGCAGGTTTTAGGCTGAGTCTGATCATACACTTGATATATCTCTACAATATGAAGCAGCAGAGAGAAAGCGTGAATTGCTTGAGGCGGACGCTGACAAAAAGCGATAAGCTAGCATAGATAAGACATGCCGGTATCACAGTGTAGCGATGCTTAACATTTCTTATGCTCTGATAAATGCGTTCAATCGAGACCTGTTCTGCCGCCTCAAAAATGTAAACCATAAACAATAATTCCCAAATAATTCTAAATTCAATTTTGGCAGCAACTGGTTTTGACTCACTTTATTTAGGTGTCTTGACTTCAAACAATGTACCCAATATTCTCAGTATATTCGAACGCAATGCGTTCTCCTTCGATTAAAAATATTGGACAAGGAATAATTAGATTTTTTGGGGGGAATATTATCTGTGCCTTTTGTAGGTTAACATTCAGGTGCAGAAGCGTCTTTTTTCTTTCGTATCTGCAAAATGCAGACATGGGGTGATTCTCCCCGTACAAATGTGACATACGCTGCATCCTTCTTTTTCCAGCACATTGCGAATGATAGGCAGTACATAGCCCCTGTTCAAGACGGGATACCAGCACTGATGCCGACGTATACCTTCATATTGTGCTGATCTTTTGCACTATATTTATCAGCATTTCACAGAGTGACTATAGTTTTCTCCACCTTAGGAGTCCAGCTCGAATAATCAAGACGTGATTCGTCATCTCTTTTCGTATTATGTTTCACGTTTACATTGGTTAATATAAAGTTAACAGAACAGGCACTGAAAATTTGCTTTCGACCAAGGCAGCATCATAATAGAGTGATCACTATTTCACCCCTTTTTATGTCTCCGCTTTCAACCCCCTCTTTTACCCCGCCGGGGTGGCGCAGTGGTTACGGCGATCGACTACTGTTCCCAAGTACGCGGGATCGAATCCCGGCCTCGGCAGCAGCTTTTCGATGGAGGCGAAAAGCAAGGCGCCCGTGTGCTGTGCGATGTCAGTGCACGTTAAAGAACCCCAGGTGGTAGTCGTATGGCTATTGTCGTCGTATGTTTTATTTCACTTTTACATTTTTGGCTTGAACTAATTGCCTATAAGCCTACTTTTTTAGTGATACGTTTTGTTTTTTCCCGCAGCATCCTCATACTATCCTCTATCGATCACAACAAGTCCTTTGATCGTACCTCTTCTGAGAACGAGACAACGGCTGCAGACAAGTTTTGTGAACACGACCATGCTAACGTAGCATAGAAAGGAAAAGACAATCTAAATCAAGTTGGTGTCCACACCGGCGGATCATAATGCCGATAAAGATTATACATACTTTCATCTGTGATGCTGTCTTTCTGATATCCTAACGTCTGGATGGGCTTTATCAGGTGGCTAACAACAGCGCCAAGACTCACAATTTTTCGTGCAGCGGTCATGAGTCACTTGGGGCAATTTTTTTCCTTTGCTGCTGTAACTCTTGAGCCTGTGCTCAGAGAACCGTGAAAACTGTTCGGTACGTCGTCTTCGCCGTTCTTCCCGAGCCACGTACGCTGACTCGCACGGATTACTTAAAGGGGGCTCTTTGTCTTTGCCGTAAAGTCATTCATTTATATTCTACCATCGTATGATAAAGAATATGTTTGAAATTACAAAACAGGGAATTATAAGCGCCAAATCACAAATAAACACCTCAGACTTAATTTAGAGTGAGTTGAACCAGAGCGTTATAGAAAAACAGTGACTTTGTTTGAAGGGACAACTTGCAAGCTTGCAGGAAAATAAAAAACGAAGGAATTTTGAACCAACCGCTTTAGACATTACTGGCTCTATTGGATGATTCAGGGTTCACGCGAGAAAACATACAAAATGGAGTCAATAATGTTATTGCATCATACCGTGCAAACCCCCTTGCCACTGCGTTAAACCACAAGCATTAGCGAGAAAAATCTAAGCTCTTGCATATCCGTTTCGTAATCTTTCTTTCTTGGCAGCCCTTAATACCATTCTCAAAAGCTTTTTTCGCCAGTGTTGTATGGAACTGCGCAGCAGCCTCTTTTACCTGATCTGTAATTGAAAAGACCAAAGCAAATCTTTCATTCTGATTGACGATCGTTTACCAAAACTCTCATTTGTGCTTCAGAGCTTTGGACAAAACGTCATATCCAGCTGCTTTCAAAAGGAGTCGACTCTGATACACTGGGTCTATTGTCTGGACCATTAGCCATTTCCTGGATAGAAGCAAAGCCATGGGATAGAAAACGTTGAACTGGGTTGGAAAACGAAAACACAAAGTTCTTGAACTGGAGGTACTGGAAAAATGTGTACTAAGAACAGCCAATTTAAAGCGGGCAATTTGCTTACTGTGCAACCTGGGGAGGAAAGTTCCAAACGTCCATATATTTTGTGTACTGAAAGAATGAATTTCGCTCGCGCAATAAGGTAAGGCTGGATGATTTCAGAAGCGCGAAAACATCTAAAGCAATATTGGAACATTCTTTCAGGAATACTCTCAAAGGAGCCCGACCCTTCAATTCGTAGTTCTGCTTCACAAATAAAAACGCTTCCGTCACTTGCTTTGCGGTTGCTTTGATACCTTTTTTGTTTATTTCTCCTTCGGGCAACACAGAGGTATTGCCCACGAGGCAAGAAAAAAGGAGGTGCTGAACCTCCTGACTGGGTCTTGACCTCGCTTCGGTACAGCAGCAGGAGCGGTATTGCATTACACAACAAAAAAAAAAAAAAACGTAATCTTTACCATCAATTACACAGCAGGCACACCTTAAATAGTTCTTATAAATATAGACAGATAAAAGAAACAATACTCACTAAATCATGTGCAAACTTGATCCAGAAAATGCAATACAGAAGGGTTGTTCGAACCGTAAACATAACAGCGCAACAGAACCGTATCATAACTAGAAGTAAGCGTTTTGTCATTTAAAACAAAACGTTATACAAAAAAAAAGATGAACAGATGCGTTCAAAATCCCTGAGCGTAAAAGTAATTTTAGCAGCATCTGTGACAAATGGATGAGAATTACACAGCAGCATAATTTGGTACTCTATTGATTGTGTTCCGTAGTTAGTATGAGACCTATTTACCACAACTGAAGTCTCGTGCAAGCTGTAGCCAGTAGATTTATTTAGGTACGTATTAGAAAAGTCAATATTATTTGTTTTTATGTTGTTAAAAATAAACATACTCTTTTTCAGTTCATACATGGTTTTGACAGGGATCATATGAGACATTGTTTTTGCCGAGCAACTATTGGTGCCGTTTTCTGCAGGTTAAAAGTAACCGAACTGCACGTGACTGCAGGGCTGATATTTTATAGATAATACTGATAAAACGAGATATAGATTCGTATAGGCCGCAATCCCACGTTTTCTGCTAGTGGTGCCCCCCATGGTGTATTACATTATAAAAAGACTCGGCTGTTATAGACGCCGTAGTGGAGGGCTCCAAAATTTTCCACCACCTAGTGTTGTTTAACGTGCCGTGACATCACAGAGCCCACGGCACCTTCCTTTTCACGGCGATATAAAGGCGGTATCAGCGGCATGGACCCCATCCCGAATCCATGCGTAGAGCAGTCTAGCTGAACAGCTGAACCAGCGCGTCAAAGTGGCTCACAGATTTGTCGCGCGCTTCAATATGAATACGAACGGGTCTAAATAAAAACTTCTTGGATTTAGATTTTTTAATTGAAAGCAGCCATTTATATTTTTCAAATATATGTCTTTTTTGAAATCAAAATAACCACTGCAATAAGTGACGATTTGTATTCAAAACGACAACATTGTGCTTTAAGCTACTGCTCCCAAATTTAAAAAAAAAAGTGTAATTGATGGGTCTTTTATTTTCCCACAGGCGAGTTGGAGCTCTTCTCATATACACATTTTGAAGATATCGCGTATAATATCTCCTACAAAACACATTCAATATTGAGCTCTGAAAGGGTTTCAGTATGGGCAGATGTGTGATATACGCATAAATATGTTCAACATACACATGTAGAACGTAGTTCTAATAAACATATCTTGGACGAAAAGTGCCATTAGAGACCTTGCGGACATTTTAGTTACAGTATTACTGGAATTGTGTCTAGTTGGTCGTGTAAGGAGGAAGCACACTGCAGTTTAACGTAACCACAAAACAGTAATAAAACTCGGAACCAAATTATGTTATTGTAAAACAGCAAACTGAGTTCTGCAAAACCTTCTTAGAAGTTCGCTAAATTTTGCAATAAATGATACCATGCGATATGTATGAAAGTAGCATTAAGTTTCAAGAATACAAAGCGTTATCATGGCTCATCTGCCGCAGCATTTCCTTGCGCTTATTTTCCGGTAGGTTCTAAGAATGACATAACAAATTCAAAACCAATTGCTTAGATTTATTGTATTGACAATTATGTTTCTTGCTTGCGCTTATAAAAGGTGTTCATCCAGATATTTCATCCATATGGAGTTTGAAAAAGGTGATGCGGCATTACACAAGACAGCAACTCCTACACATCGACCTCTTGCTCGTTAGACATATGCAATAGGCGATTTATTATCTTCACATTAAACAGTTTTTATCGGAGAAGAAAGTTGTCTATAACAGCAACGCTTTTCGCAAACCGTTTTTTGTACTGGTTAATCTTGCAAGTTTTCCAGAAAGACACTCTAAGTCGGTGTGGACACAGTGGTTGGCGAAGCTCCTAATATAGAGTTCATTACAAACGTTACCTGAACATCTCTCTTTCTTAGGCCAGGAGACACGATTGCCCCACTACTATTAACACCTTTCTTAGAGGAAATATTCAAAGATTTCAGTTTGTATCAGTTAGGTATAAAGGTTGAAGGATAATGTCTCGGTAATCTGCGATTCACTGTTGAGGTTCCATTTCTTAGTAACTCAATGAACCAATCGCAAAGAAAGGTTAATGACCTAGACAGGAAAAGTAGGAAGGTAGGCTTGAAAATAAATATCCAAAATACTAAGGTAATGTTTAGCAGCCTCTGAAAGAAACAGCAGTTCAAAACAGGTAGCAATACTATGAAAGTGCTAGGCGAATATATTTACTTAGGTTTAGTAGTGACCACAGGTCCGCACCACGAAAGAGGAATAACTAGTAGAATAACATAGCAATGGAGCGCATTTGTAAAGTTAGCAGAATATAATAACATCTTACCGGTATTGCTTAGGAGGAAGGTATATAACAGTTGCATCATAGCTGTGCTCACCTATGGGGTTAAAACGTGGAGGCTAGCAATAAGAGTTCTAGTTATGTTAATGACAACACAAGGAACTACACATCAGAAAATGGTCGGTGTAACATTAGGAGATAGGAAGCGTGCAGAGTGGGTTAGAGAACTGACTCGCGATTATGCAATTCTAGGTGAAAAGAAGAGAAAAGGGTTTGGCAAGGGGGGGAGTAAACTTCTTTTCGATGGTTCTTGAAGTTCCTTTTTTTTTTCTTCTTCTTCTTCTTGTTGGTAATGGTCCCGTCTCTTTGCTTCGTCGAAAGAATTTCAATGGGCCGAATTAAATTAACAAACTGATTTAATTAAACTAATAGGTTGAATGGATGAACAAACACAGCACAGTTGAGAGGAAGAACAAATAAAACACCGACTTGGGTCGCCCTCCGGCTTAGGACAGTCCGTCGTCCCAAGCGAGCGTACGGGAGAACGTCCGTCTTCTCCCTCGCTCGGGCCGCAACTCCTCGGGCCACCCATCGCACCTCCTGGTTTTCGCGCGCTTTCCATTTCCGCGAAACGTCCTTGGTGCCCCCCCCCCCCCCCCCGTTCACAGATTCGTGGAAAATCTTAGCCGAGGTCCAGTTCGCCGAAGCGTCCCAACCCCGGCCTTTCCACCACTGGCATTCCACTCTCAAGGACGCGCACGAGATTTACGACCGCGCTTTACACATACAAAATAAAAAAAACAACACCAAACGTACGCTCGACGGGGTCCGCCGACGGCGTTCGGAGCCTGGCGCGCTAACCACCAGGCCAAACACCGAACGGCAGAGTGCCCCCCAATGCGCGAGACCCCTCGCCCCTCAAAAAAGACACAAAACAGATCACGCGCGCAAGCAGGGACACTTCACACTGTAATCCAAAAACAAGAAAAAGGCCCCCCTCCCCGGGTACGGGCCCCGCTCCGCCCGCGCGCCTCGCGGGCCGGCTGCCCGAAACGGCAGGAAACACAAACACACACAAAAAGAAAACACGATAAAACATGCACTGTTGACGACCTTACACGCCCCTCCTAAGATCGTTGCAACAACCTCACTGGTTGTTGCACACGATAAATAACACAAAGGTCGTCACAACTGCATTACAACGCACAAAAGGAAAAGAAAACGCCACTTTCAACAAATAGGTACTGAGACACAAGGCAACCGCCGCATGCGAGGCATCTAGCCTGGCACCATGCGAACGCATCCCACACGAAAACATTTTTCAGAGTGGTCCCCATGCCTGCCCTCGGAAACCACAGTGGGTGGCGACAGCTCTGGCGGCCTGCTGCGCCATGATAGAGGTGCCGATGATTGGCATGCGCATGCCCCATTTTGCCGCAGCCTATCACTAGTTCCTCTGACGCTCTCAGTTTTTCGCCACATCTTTCTGCTGCGTCTCCAATAACCTCCTCCGCGCTCCGGTCCCTCTCGGCGTTTTCTACCTCCCTCGCCGCTACCTGCCTCCAAGGTGACGGCCGCCTGCCCTCTCATATCGGGCACCTCGCAACCGCTGTTGCGTGCTTGTTGTTCAAGCGTGTGCCAAGCGTCTGCAGAAAGCAGGCAGTCTGCTTCCTTGGAAGCCAGTTCCCGTGTTACGGCGCAGAGCAGTGACGCGCTTCCCCCGACATACTGACCCTGGCCTGCCTCTAAGCTCAGTGGAACTCGAGCTAGCTTTGCTGGCACTCTATTACCAAAGGCGCCAACAAGTGTGACGTCGCCTACCTTCCCCGTCTCATTGTTAGGTAGCGCGCCCTCTTTTACGACAGTTATTTCGGTGCCACTGTCAACTAGCGCTCGCAGAACCGCGTCACCACATCTCAGGTTGACGTAGTCCCGTGAGGCTTCCTTCCTTAATAATGATACTGTGCAAGTCTGTACATCAACGGTATCTCCCCGTCCGGCCTCAACCATGGCTCCGCCGCCGCCGCTGCCAGCATCTCCACAACTCTCCTGCCCTACAATGTTTGCTCCATTCCCCCGCATGTTGCCGGCTTCCCTGCTGGTGGGGTTTTCAGGGCAAGACCTTGCAAAATGTGGGCCATTACAAATGAAGCACGCAGGAGATTTGGAAGGCCCTGGGTGCGCCGGCGAAGTCAGGGCGGATTTTTGCAAAGTTGGTTGTTGTTTGCCAGAAGGGCTTCGGCCTGCCATTATTTGCTTCCTTCCTGACCCCTTTCCTTCGAAATCCTCAAAAGCCTCCACCAATTTTGCAATCTCGTGTGGCTTCACCCAGCTGTCCCTTTCCTCTCGTTTGACATACTTGTGAGCCTCAGTGCTCAGTGCCTGTTTCATCTGGTCAGCCACGTGCAGAGCAATCAGGTCCTCTAGCGTTTTGATCCCCCGCGCCGCCATGTAAAACGCATAGTAGCTCTCAATTCGCGACGCGAAGTGCTGCCAGGTCTCGTCACGAGCCGGAAGCGCATTGCGGAACTGCCTGAGGTAGTCACCTGGCGACAGACGCAACTCGGACAGAATCGTCTTTTTTACCAGATCGTAACTGTCGAGCTCCTCGGTTGAAAGTTTTGAAAAGAGGTGTGGGATTCTCGCAGTCACCAGAGGCAAAACTAAATGGCTTCTAACCTCTTCAGGCACCTTATAGGAACGAAAAATGCCCTCGATTCCCTCGAGCCACACTGGAACCTCTGGATCTGTTGGAATTTCGGTCAGCAAACTCTTAAGCCGTTTTGCGAAATGCGCTAGTGATTCCTCGCGCGTCAGCTTACCATCTGTTAGCGAGCCCTGTGGTCCACCATTTCGCAGCTCCAGCTGACGTGTTTTTTCCCGCTCAATGAGCAGGGTGGTCTTCCTAAGCTCCAGCTCCATTTCCAGCCGTCGCATAGCTGAATCGGGAGCCTCGCCACCGCTTTTATCTGCTCCTGCTGATCCTATTGTTTCCATCATTTCGCCTGCCCCCGTCGCCTCCTCTGCTCTTGAAACTCCGCTATCACTTCCGCTCTCCTCCGCACTCATTTTCGTGACCACTGCACCGCTACGCAGTAACATGTAAAATTCATGTCACTCGCTACAAAACGCACGGCACCAGTGGGTTCCGAGGACCAGCATAAGGGCCACTCACCTTTCCGCTGGAGTAGCCACCCTGCTTTCCCCGACCACCGCGTTGTCTGCCGTTCCTGCGCCCGGGCTTTGCTCCTCTCTGCTGCCAATGCGCGAAGTAATACTTGGAAAATACACAACAGTCCACCGCTAGTCCATTAGCGGCTGATATCGCTTTCGCTGCCTGATCCCTTGGCTGGTGAACTGGAATCAGTTCCTTTATACGCTGGGCACCGCTGGCTCGGTCCGTTGGCCGTGATGCGTGGCGTCTTTCGCTGGCGCGCGGCTCGCACTTTACGCGCAGTGAAGGCTCAATCCGTTGGCCACCAGCTGGGCGTCTTTCGATGCTGCGCCGCTAACTCCTTAGCTTCAGTGTCGGTCCGTCGATCTGAAGTGATGGCTCGGTCCGTCGGCCACAATGTTGCTGTCTTCTCGTGCTCCTCCTCCTCCTCAGGCGCTGTCCATCGGCCCGGAAGTCTTCCTGCTGAGCAAGATTTTTTTTTTTGTGATCGCCGAAGGCTGACGGGAGACGGTGATCCTGTATTCGGCTGCGCCAGTAAACTTCTTTTCGATGGTTCTTGAAATTCCTTTTTTTTTCTTCTTCTTCTTCTTGTTGGTAATGGTCCCGTCTCCTTGCTTCGTCGAAAGAATTTCAATGGGCCGAATTAAATTAACAAACTGATTTAATTAAACTAATAGGTTGAATGGATGAACAAACACAGCACAGTTGAGAGGAAGAACAAATAAAACACAGAGTTGGGTCGCCCTCCGGCTTAGGACAGTCCGTCGTCCCAAGCGAGCGTACGGGAGAACGTCCGTCTTCTCCCTCGCTCGGGCCGCAACTCCTCGGGCCACCCATCGCACCTCCTGGTTTTCGCGCGCTTTCCATTTCCGCGAAACGTCCTTGGTGCCCCCCCCCCCCCCCGTTCACAGATTCGTGGAAAATCTTAGCCGAGGTCCAGTTCGCCGAAGCGTCCCAACCCCGGCCTTTCCACCACTGGCATTCCACTCTCAAGGGCGCGCACGAGATTCACGACCGCGCTTTACACATACAAAATAAAAAAACAACACCAAACGGACGCTCGACGGGGTCCGCCGACGGCGTTCGGAGCCTGGCGCGCTAACCACCAGGCCAAACACCGAACGGCAGAGTGCCCCCCAATGCGCGAGACCCCTCGCCCCTCAAGAAAGACACAAAACAGATCACGCGCGCAAGCAGGGACACTTCACACTGTAATCCAAAAACAAGAAAAAGGCCCCCCTCCCCGGGTACGGGCGCCGCTCCGCCCGCGCGCCTCGCGGGCCGGCTGCCCGAAACGGCAGGAAACACACACACACACAAAAAGAAAACACGAGAAAACATGCACTGTTGACGACCTTACAGGGGGTATTGCGAAGAGGTAATGGATTGTCGGTAAAGGCAACAAATTGGATTCTAAGCGAAGGAAATCGTAGTAGGGAGCGGCAGAAAATTAGATAGGAGGTGAAAGTTAGGACGTTTACAGTGATCAGTATATGCAACTTCCACAGGACCAGACTAATTAGAGAAATATAAGAGAGGCATTCGCTGCGTGGTGGGAATGGTCCCGCTGATGAGAATGGTCACATTTAAACTTTCAAATAACCAATGTTTATTTATACAAATATCTGCAGCCTTCAGGGGCATTATTATAGAAAGAGGACGCATTTGGAGGAAAACATGCCATAAATAAAGATGTGACACAATACATAAAACAGCTAGGCACTCTTGATAAACCCTTAATCCTGTGACTAATTCCGAATTCATAATGCGAATTCATGGCCAAGCAAGTGGCGCATCAATGTTATGATGCGACGAAAAAATATTTCTATAGGTTTTTAACGCAAGCAACTCCGGTACACCTTTCTACTCGAGACTAAAATCAGGCTCGTTAAAGGAGTACCGACACCAAAGTTTTAAGCACTTGCCTTCTTGTTAACTATGTGTAACACATTCCTGTATAGCGAAGCGCAGGCACGTTTTGCCGATCACCATGAAGTAATTTAAAAATGAATTTTTGTTTCTCACCAGTTTCGGTTTGAGCAGCGAGAGATAGCTGTGACATCACAATAAAGTCTTTACGCGCGTCACAAAAAACGTCGATATAATTGCTAATTCTTCACTTGCAATGATTCCTGTTTTTAAGGTAGGTTGGCTTTATCATTGTAGTGAATACAAAAGACATCTCTCACGTTAGCCAAACTTCACTGTGATGTCAAAGCGACCACTTCCAGTTAGTATTTTATTTGTAGCGAGAGCTACCCATTGGAGAATTTCGCCGTGTTTGGTAAAGGCCACAAGTACGCATGCGTGAAAACCGGAGAGGAGTAACAGGTGCGCTGCGCATTACGTCAAAGCTTCCGTACTCTGCGGCCGCGTGCCCACTACACTACCGACGCAGCAAGGGTGCCCTAATAAAGAGAACAACGTCTTGCTAATGGAGACACCAAGAAGCAGAGCAGAAGGAACACCTGAACAAGGAGAAGAACGTCTTACCAAGCGGAGATGCTAAGATAAGGAGCGTGAAAAGCGGCGCATAGCCGCAGCAAAGAGAGAATGAGCGTAAAAAGGAGAAGAGAGTTGCGTAGACGTCCGAATAGAGAGGGCAACGCTTATCAAACGGTGATACCAAACTGCCGAGTCTAATGGATGGCGCATAGCCACCTAGATGGGGCCTATGGAAGATTTCAGTCAACAGGAACCAACAAAGGAGGATGTGAAAGTACTTCGTTTGATTGCTCTACAGCTGCGGCTGATAACAAATTCTCTTGAATCATATGGTTCAAGGATAGTTGTAACTCTATAATTTTGTATAAACGACATCGAAAACAGATAACTCATGTGCTGAATGAATGTTTGAAGGCAACAGTGACACATACCCTGGCGTTGCTGACTTTCTCCGAAATTTTCTAATCATCATCTCACCGTTAATGATGATACGTTGAAAGGTGATTATTAAGGTCCCTAACCAATATATTTAGCCTGATTTGTGATTTTTCTTAGGAAAGACTTCACGCTTTTTGCAACAGGACTGCATAGACACAAAGCAGCATGTAATTTCGCGAAGTGATATTTGTTGTCTTACCGTATCGCCCATGCATATTCCATCCATTCAATTTTCATGCAATGGTCCATTTAAGGCAAAGACGATAAAATCCAAATTGCCACTTCATGACCTTCTAAGCGAGTCGATGAGGTTTGCTGGCGATCAAAGAAGCAGATGGCGTCTTTTCTTTTTCTCGGTAACCAAAACTATGGCGTTAATAAAACAAAAGCTTCTCAGGTTTATTTAGCAAGCACCCAAGTGCGCCTTTGAAATGTTAGATGAAAACGTTACAGCCAGATGAAGTCAAGACCGCACCAAACTTTTTCAAGCCAATACTTTTGTGTGCAATGATAAAAAATGTACTTTCATTACACCTCCCCCAGATAGATAGTTAGCCATCCTTTTTTGTCGATTCAAAACGACATCTGAAATTAAAGAACTTGAGCAAATAGCGCATTGATGCCTTGTTACAGACAGTATGATGCAAAAATATATGTGTCTCTGAAGTTTTTGCCGCTCTTGAAATTATGTTAAACAGCAAGAGCAAAATAACAGGGCGGGTTATTTGGAACATTACTTGAGTATGAATACAAGCTCTTGGAAAGAGAATACACAGATGTATTGATATTTATTTTTATCTGAACAATATGCGAACTATTACGGCAAAACATCTTTTTATAAAAAATTGCTGGATCTTTTACGGAAAACCAGCTGCCAGTCCTCCATCTCGACACCTAAAGAAATATAGCAAGGGCCAGGACTTCGCATTTGGCAAACGAGAGGGAAGAGTTCAATTGCAGAAGCATGGTCCATAAAATGTTCGGCGCCTGTGCAATGGGCACGCATTATTGATTGCATGAACTTGGTTGGAAAACCACAGCTTTTATATACATGGTTTTCCTTTTCGGATAAATCATTGCCATCGCCATCAACACTTCATAATCGCCATGTTTTAATGTAAAGTTTCAGGGTTAGCGCAGTTTGTGAAATAACATATCTAAGGCTCAGGATAAAGCTCATGTATCGCCCTTGAATCATCGCTTTTTTGGAAGGCGAAATGTCATGAACCTTTTTATCGCAAGTTGACGATATACTAAGGCCTTTATTCAAGTCCTTAACTTTGTACCTATAAAACGGACGAAAGCCTAAGATCTTGATTGGGAAGTAGCAAATCAAAGCTTTTAAGATGGCTGGTAACACATGGGCTGCAGTGACACTCAAGAGACTTCTTAGATTACGTCAGCATCGCGAAGCCAACTATTTATTGACAGTTCCAAGCACACCCTGTGAGAAGTTCCTCCCTGTCACTTGCAACGGCTGTGATTTGGAGTTGTTTACAGCTGGTGCCGGCGCAATCTCCAGAGGTATGCAGCTGTCAAACGCAATATGTTCCTTGAATTGATTAAGATTCCTATCCGCGACACCTCACACAGTAAAGGCGGAGGAGAAGGTCGAACAATTTCGAAACCTCGGTCACCGTTTGCGAACTGGCTCATAGCAGAACCCATTGTTACAGTAATCGTTGAGAAAGAGATGTCAAATCGTTTTTGGAAACTGAATTTGAACGGATGGAAGTTTCAGCAAACTGTTGATTAATCTGCAGATCTTGCGTCTTTTTCTGACATTTCGAATGAAGTAAATTTCGGAAAGCGCCAGTTCATGTCGAAGTTGTGTTGGCCTAAACATTTTCCTTTTCCCCATTATTTAAAGGTGACTGTCTAAATTGTGCTTAAACAGTCGGTGACGACTGGCATGGCACCCCTCCCTTTTCTCCCTCATCTGATAGTGAGCATTACACGCACTTATAGGAAAGAATGTGGTAAACAAAAAACGGCCTTTTAGAAAAGGGGACGGAGGAGAAGGGAGTGAAGAAAATGTCGCGGTGGGAGGTGGGAGTTCCAATTCTCATCTGTCTCCTCAGCAACCTTTATGAAGGACAAGAGGCCACATTCAGAACTGAGCATGGTCTCACCGATTGGGGGCCGATTGAAAAATTAGTAAGACGAGGCTGCATACTGTCACCCTGCCTATTTAAGAGTTCATCATGAGGAAGGCCGCTCTGGACGAGTCTTCAGCTGGATTGAGGATTGCTAGAAAACGGATCAACAAACGTAGATATGCGGATGATACCACTTTAATGGCAAAAAGTGAAGTGGAACTCAAGAGATGTCTTACGCGCGTGAATGAAGAGAATGAGAAGTTTGGGCTTAAACTGAAGATTAAAGAGACGAAGATAATGGCGTTTCGCCCTATCAAGTCCTGTAACATACAGAGACAAGAAGTGGAAGCCTTGACAGATTTTCGCTTCTTGGGTTCCAAGATTACCCCGGAAGGTGACTGCAGCCATGAAATTAGGAGACGACTGCTTCTGGGAAAGAGAGCCATGGCTAGCCTCGACCGCCTAATAAAGAGTTGAGACATACGACTGCCAACCAAGGTCCGTATAACTCGTACTATGGTTTTGCAGTTGTGATGTATTGATGCGAGAGTTGAAATGTGAATACTGCTGACCGCCGAATAATTGACGCTTTTGAATTTTGGTGCTGGCAGATACTCTTGAGAGTACCTTGGATAGCTAGAAGATCAAATCAGTCGATATTGTCGACCATAAACTCTGACTGTTCATTGGAGGGTCAAATTCTAAAGTTAAAGCTCAGGTATACTTTGGTCATCTGATAAGAAGAGAGGAGTTTCAGGAGAAAACGTTGGTGCTGGGAAAGATTGAAGGTCCCAGGAAAAGGGCTTGACAGCGACCGCGATGGCTCGATGGCATCCTCGAGGCATCCTCCTGAGGATGAAGCTATGTTATATTAGGAAGACAGTGAGAGACCGGAAAGCTAGATGTGATATGGTCCATAGGGTCACAAAGAGGCGGACACAACTGAACGACTGAACTGAACTGAACCAAAAAAAAACAAAAACAAAAAACGAATGGGCAAGTAAAGCCCGCCAGGGCGCAAAGCTCAAATTATGATATTAATTTTGTGTGTGCGACCCCCGGACTTTTCAAAGAAAGGCTTGGAAGCCTTCAGGTCATTACTGCTTCTACGTAGCTCCTTTCTTATGTGTCGTCCTCATCTTGCTCACATGAGCTTTGAACGCGCCACAAAAAGTAGAGCGTAGGCAGTTTCATTTTTAGGTACAGCTACATCTCATGTTCGCAGTGTGCGTTCTTATACTATGTAGCTGTGCTTCGTTTAGCGAGTGCCAGTGCTGTTAAGTTGTGGTGTCTGCGACACCCTTTGTGAAAGCGGGGTTCCTAAGTGAAAGCTGTATAGAGGGCGACCGGTTGCACCCATCTTGAGCGTCATTCGTTGTAGGTTTTCGCTTGTTGAAGTAAAATGTAATGCTATAGGTGCAAGCCAAGAAGCGTGAAAAGAGAAGATAGCCGTTTAGATCTATTCTGAAGGCTAAAGCTGTTGCACCATTCTGTTGACCGTCTTTCTTCGTTGAATAGCAGCACTTGAACAAAGCATTTAGGACTGACACTAAGTATATTTTTTCTTCCCCTCGGTTCTTAAGAGCGTCCTCCTCGATGGCAATTACTTCTTACTTAATATCACTGTTTCTCCTTCGTACTCCCCGATAGAAAACTCCAGCTCTTAAGCCGGGAAAAAAGGCTGCTTAGCCCTTTAGGGACTTAACTGTACACACCTGCAGAACCAGTCAGAAACACAACAGTGTTATCCACTGAGCTTGTACAAATATAAGAAAAAATACCTATTTAAATTAGAGTGCGAGAGATGCAGATAAAAATTTGAGGCAAACTATACATACCAATTGTCTATCTGAACGTCTCGCTTAAAAGAGATGTGATAAGCTAAGATTGCAACAATGTTCATGACGAGAAACTTATGACGTCATAACACAAATAGCTATAAGGCGATGCTCGTGTTCATACCAAGGTTGAAAGTTACAACCGATCCCAAATTTCAAAATGTAACGTTGACGGGCACGTGCACATCCCGATCATGAATGACGATAAGCATCTGCGAGCAGACAAGGTGACATGATCAATTGCACTAAAGGAGATAATTAGCTTGATTGTGAAAGAGTGGAAAACTGAACACCATATACACGTTGGCAGACATTTCTTTTATGCAGGTCGGACGTTGGGTCTAGAAGGCTGAGTGTTAGCGCCTTAGAAGAGACACAAATTGGCACAAAGCACGCTGACTGAATTATCATCGCGGCTATAAAACAGAGATCACGTTTCATGTAAAGCATTTAAAGAGCTGGAACGTTCTGCTCATTAACAACAGCAAGAGTGTTGAGTAAACTTTATTGCGCAAAAATTTCTTTGTTTTACGTGAATAAAACGCTTGTAATCTAATTTAATAAATTCCTTTTCTGGAAGAACTTATTCCACGAAAACAACATAACGCGCGTATGCAAAGCAGAAGTATATCAGCACAAAATCTAGAACGGGCAGTACTTGTAGAGTACCTCTTAAAACAAATATTAAAAAAAAAAGATTCTACGCTCACTACTCACTTAACGGGTTCACCCAGAAATAAAATGCACATATATAGGGTGAATTTAGAGGTTTTTGTGAAAGTGCTAAAAACGACATTGACCTCGGATTAACACAGAAGCATTTCGCAACATGCGTCCGTTTTATTTTGTGCTGATTTCCTTTTGAAGCTCTTCCACGGTAAATGAAATAAACCATCACGCTCAAACGCAGCCATCGTTCAGAGAGAGAAAGAGTCCAGTTTATAAAAATGATCGTTTTGTACTGAGTTTGTTTAACGAAATTATTCTGACACTGGGCGTGCGAGTTCATCTCCTCTTTTCTCGTTGAAGAAGAGCGAAGCCAAAACGGCGCCATATTGGATAGAAGTTCAATTTGCTGCAAACGTCAACGCATTCTTAGGTCGGAAAGTGTACTGCTGTGATAGCCATGAGGCTGAAAAATGAAGTAGCGGAATGCCAACAACTAATCAAACCTATGTTAATTAATAATTAAAGAAAATACTAACTACGCCTGACTTATTAATCGCGAAGTTACGGTTTTGCTACCTGAAACTGTGCCCACCGGTTGATGGATGCGAAAGGAAATTATGAGGTGTATGCTACCTTATTGTACAAGAAAAGAACCCAGGTAACCTTAATTTTTGGGAGCCCGAACTTAATTCTGTGGAATAATCTAGAGCCAGCTGATGACCCTAAAACACAAGAGTCCACAAGTGAAACATTTTTAATTTTTTATTTATTCTTAGGACCTATTACCGCCATATTTCCAGAGACATGAGAGATGCACGTGCTAGCGTTAGACGCCGCGCAGATATGAGAGGAATAAATAACGTTAGCATATGGAAAAACATTTACAACAATAAACCTCCTTACATTACATCCTGCATCTTCACTACAATATGAAGGCCTTTCCGTTGTACTTCAATACGCTCTATTTTTTTTCCATGTATGCCTACATTATTATCCTAAATTTGCGCTGCCTCTACTACGGGCTTGCATCTGAGTTTCTGCTAAGAAAGAGTCCGAACTGGCCCCGAAACGTTGGCTTTTATTAATGTTTTCGTTGGTGTCACTTCTTTCTCAATCATTTGTTTTAAACACTGGCCTCAATTCATGTACATATGTCCCAGTGTTTTTAGTGACTTTACTGTTGTTCTGAGAGCTAACGTGTCGAATATGCTGTGCTGAGAGGAAATGTGCCAGAGAAAAGCGAAAGAAAGTTACAACGGCGAAATGAACAAAGGAGTACCTAGTTTGTAACCGCAGTGATTATGGCTTGCAGGTAGATAAGAGAGAGGTGCTTCCAAAAACAAAACTCGGTAATATGCATTTTTAGGTGCAGTGAGGGGTCTTCTGTGTCCGAAATGACCCGAGAATCCTTCCCTATAAATATTACACAATGAGAAACGTTTTACTTCCGGGAAGAGCGAAATGCGCTACAGAATATACGCTACAGACTATCACGTTCGCTTCAGTTTCACTGTAAAGTAACACATATATTAAAACAATGCTTGCGGTAACATACAATTCAGCACTGTTATTTTGAAAGCGCAGTTGGGACCACAGGTGACCTACCGACAATATAAACACATGAAAGCCTACCATGGCGTTTTTCTATGTAGGATATCTGTAGCTGGTGCTGTTCGAATTGGCGTTTTGCTTATTGGCTTTCTCGCCAAACTTGCATATCCTCTGTGATATATTGCATCGGGCTACAATGAAGATGAAGACCTATACGATGGGAAATAATACAGTGGTGTGATAGGAAATAATACAGAGACGACTGACTGCTGACACGGTGCCCCTGATATCCTGTTTTGCTCGAAGGCTTTCAGCGTAAAAACTTGCTGGAGGCATGCTGAGTACAACCGACCGCATCAGCAACGATTCTTACACCTGCACCTCACCGCAGGTGAAGCCTTGCCGGTTTCCCACCTTCTATTCCTGAGTTGTCTCTGGACGGAGACGCCGCGCCCAGGTCAACCGCAAGCACTTTCTGGCCGCATCACCGGGAGCCCCGATCCTCTGCGAGCGCTCTCGGTGAGGTTGCGGACGAGTCGCTGACGCACTATCAATGCATCAGCCGATATAAGAAGTGGTACACGACCGCCCAAATTGCCAATGTGGTGTTCGTGCTCACAGACACAGCTCTTACGTTGTGCGAGAACCACGAAGACTCGTTCTCATTTTGAACACCTGTTGTAGAAGAGCTCAGCAAGTGCTTCGGTGATACCGCTGCAAAGAAGAAATGTGCCGCACGAACACTGGCTTACCGAGCACAGCTTCCTAGAGAGACCTGCACCCAGTATATTGACGCGTTCCTGAAGCTTTGCGCATGACACCTCGCATGTCCGACGAGGACAAGGTAGGCCACTTGCTGAAAGGATTCTCCGGTGATATCTACGCCTACCTCATAGCAAATAAAACCTGGCATCGGTATCGAAAGTAATCGAGTATTGTTGCACGTTTGAGAATCTGAAGATGCTGTGACTTACCCCCAAGTTTGGTCTTTTGGCTACTGTCCCTATGGTGAGAGCCGCTGACTTCATATCCGGTAGTGACCTTGCCGCTACTAGTCATCAGATTGTCCGTGATGAGTTCACCTGCTGGCAAGATCTAACCTGCCGCCCCATTGTACAGCCCTTTTCGTGTCCGATGCCTCAGCCCCAGCCCCCTTCTTTCAACGCAGTGGACTGTGAAGGGTATCAGGTGCGCCAGCGGTCGCACCACTACCTAGGTTCTCATACTCCACGATAACACCACGAAGCACGCGCGCGCTCCGCTGAGCCACCGCCAGTCTATTTCATGGAGGACTTGAAATCTAATGCCTTCCAAGCGTCCAGACAGCGGTGATGCCTTCCCGAGGCGGAGGTCTCTCCGTCCGTCCTTGGTTTGCTATTGGTATGGTATATCCTGGTCACATCTCGCGGCTTTGCCATCGTCGCAGCTCATCACGCAATGGTACCACTACATATGCTGCAGTGCAGGCTGTCAGCAGCAGTATCGGTGCTCACCTCGCTACGGTACCACAACAGATACAGACTACCAGCAGCAGTATCTTCCCATCGTCCGTCTTTCCCCCCACCCGCTGCACCGACCCATTCCCTGGCGAGCATGACGATCCCTTCTCCGGCATCGGATCGCAGTGTGTCTTCTCCTCCAGCATTCGCACACGCCGGTCTCCATCGCCACGTCTGTGCTTATCAACGCACCTGGAAAACTAGTCAGCGCGAGCGATAGAGGTGAGGTTACTGCAAGCCTGCTGTGTACCAACTTACATTTGCCTGTTTTATAGCTCAAAAACGAAGTTAACGTGTCAGTGGATAGTGTAGTCCCATCGGCTCTTGTGAATAGTGGTGAACTGTTTCAGTGACTAGTTCAGGTTTTGAACAACTGCGAGGTCGCAAAGTGGTGTTTCAGTGTGCCCCTACGTAACATTTTGTGGAGTAAGGGGGGAATCGTTGCAGCCTTTGGAAATCTGTAGTGTAGAAGTCAAACTGGGTGGATCAGCTTTTTCAAGTCTAATTTATTGTAATTGCCCGTCCAACACATGATGTAGTTTTAGGCTTAGATTTCACGAAAATGTGTGGCGCTGCCGTTGGCTGCTGAAGTGGGGTGTTTTAGTTTGAGTAAATCTTGTGCCTGATATCTTAGAAAGTTCGTGCGATGTTGAAACTGTACTTAGTTTTTTCGAAGACAGTCGAGCCAACATGGACTGCTGTGTGCGTTCAAGTTCATCCATCGCCTCTCAGTGATGACATCTTTGAAGCTCTAGCAGCTATAAATGCGGTGTGCGTTAACAGGAATGTACATGTGCCTCATTGCTGCTATTTTGCACAAATATATGCGTTCACTACCCTGTGCAGTCATCTATAGGCTTCATGCATAATGTTTATCGAACAGTTCGAATATTAGCATCATCAAGACGTGGTTTGCACATATGTGGACTCCGCAGACCTAACGCTCTGGGAAACGTTTCGTACAGCCGTGATAGCGGTTAATAAATACATGCTGCATTAGGACTGCGAGGCTATATTTTCTGCTTATGGCCCTGAGCATTTGATCGACCCCCCCCCCCCCCCCCCCCCATCCATGTCGACAAACATTTGTGTTCTTTTTCCGTACTCCATGCCATTACTGCTGCTCTTACTGACAACTGGTTATCGCTCAACGAATATTACTTACATGGCAACATGTAGCTCGAAAATAACGCTATTGCTGCACAACCGACATAAGAAGCACAGTAGTTGCGCTGCTTCCTCTCCTCATTTTTCTTTCGGATATTGTCTCCACAAAGATAAATCTGTTCTAATGCACCCTGTGACCCGCGATGAAATCAAATCCGTCTCCTTGAGCTTCAAGTAGTTTAGGCAAGAGCTTTCATGCATAAGATCAAGTAGTTATTTTATCCATCAAAGGTGTGCAAACCTGGATAATAGAGAGGGGCACTCTGTTGGAGGCCACACAAATACTTCCACGTACTATGCCTTCAGCCTTCAATTCCGTTCAATGAATGGACTGCCATTGTCACAAAGTATGACATATCACCAGAAGCGAAGAACAGTATTGACGTCGCCATACTCCGTTAGCGATATTTTGATGGAGCAGGACAGGGATAAGGTCAATCGATTTTCGCTTCATTATCAAGGCGTCTGTGAAAGCTTCTATTGTTCTCCGCTCATGAAACGTCCGGTTTTCGCCGCCGCATAAAGGACATAAGACATCCGCTGCGTTTACATAATACAAAACCATGCTGTTGCTGCGGTATTTGTTATGCTTATCCTCCAACCTATTATTACTTGATTAAATTCATTAGTATAGGCACACAGCAATCATTATTTTATGCGATGTGCACGGTTTTTATACACACTCAGTATGCACTGGAATCAGCAGAAGGCTTCCTCAATGGCTAATGTCGATCCGAGTCGACATTCTTTGCCTGAAATGAAAGCACTAAAAAAGTTAGCAATAAACATAAGACAAAAGAGCACCGAAAGAACAGCTCACAAAATTTCACAGAAAGAACTGAGGCCCCATACCGAAATTGGCTTCAATAAGCGATACCTGATCATGTGCTTACCAAATAAGCAGCCATGTAAATACCGCGGAAATATGTTCGTTGTCTAACAGCGAATACCCTTCAAGATGATATCAATCTGTGCAAAATTAAAAAAATCTGCATATGTACAGAGAACAAATAGTGTCTTAATAAAAGTGCGTGCCCTTTATACATAAGAGATTCCCTTCACTAATACCGGTTTCCTTTGGGCGAATAGGAGCAATTTTAGCTGTACTTAAAGTGCTCTCGCGAGTTTCAGCGCCCTTCAGTGCATGGTCGAACAGGAGCAGTAGCGTTGTGTTCTATTGGCAGAGGAGGCGCACTTTTGGGGTCCCGGGAGAAGCCGAGAGCAGTCCTCGGTGCTCCGTCGCCAGCGGTGGAGTACAGGGAGAACGGAGGAAGTCACGTGACCTTTTTGACGTTACTTCTGTTTATTTGCTGGGATCCTGGGCAGGACGGTCGAGAACATGGAGGAAGGAAACAACTTAGGAGAGGCCCTTATCATTCCCAACGCCTTAGAGGAAGTGTGGTGGAAGAGACGTCAAAATTTAGGGTTAGCCAAGTCGGGCCATTAGCAACGGCGACGCGGTTGCTATGATAACTCGGGCCACTAGCAACAGCGTATCCAAGGGCCCTAGGTACGTGAGCGTCGCGGATAAAGAGAATGCGGAGGGTAAAGGGGGAGGAGAGACGTTGCAGCGTCCGGTCGCCGCGCGGCCGCGCGGCTTCAAAGAAACGACTTCAGGGCCTCTCCTAGTTCTTTCCTTCTTCCATGGGCGAGAAAAATGGCGGAAGACGGCAGCCGTGGCGTTCGGTTGGCAGATAAAGGCAACACAAGCGCGGAAAAAGTTTTATCACATGACGCCTGACGTCACGCGCTTCACCTCGCTACGCTGCTCTCCGCGCAACGTGAATGTTCCATTGGGGAGACGAGAACGCGCGTCCCCAGTACTCTCGTGCGCTGCTCTGGCTGCTCGTTGCTCTTGATCCTGTTCGCCCAATGGAAACCGGTATAAGATTTTTAAAAGAATACGATTTAACCAGCAGATTTGCAGTTTCTGTTCTACTGATTCAAATAAGTCCTCTTTCGCGCATATTCAACCAAAACAAATTAAGAACACTTCAGTTGGCTTGATAAAAATCATCGTCGTTGAGGTAATTAGGATGTCAGTAAAAAACATATAACCGTAAGGTGTCACGTCTGACCACTGATCGGGAAGCTCCCATGCATATTGTACTTAGCGAGCACAACAATTAAATTTTGAGTTTGGATTGGTAGGACTTTGATGCATGTCATCCCTATGGGATATCAGCAGAGTATATCTTTTCGTATTGTCGCAAGAATCGCGAAAACGTTCCTAAAACAATCAGATTGAGGTTCATCTCTGGCCGTTCACATCAACTTCTGATCAGCTCTACTCCCCCTTGGAGACTGGGTGGGATTGAACATCAAGAGTGAACAGTTCCTAGAATGGTGGTAGGAAATCCCAAGCTCTCATTGGACGTTTGCACTCAAGGTTGGCCTACTGATTCCAGGTACAAGAATTTCATGTAAAGCGTTTGTCAAAAATGTAGAGCCCAGGAGGTCTATTTTTAAATCCTGTAGTGGCGCTGATTTAGCATTAGTGGAGGTACTCCCCATTTTAGAGGGTAGACAAAAAAAATGTCTTTCTTTTTAGAGATTAGGAACACTATAAATGCAATACAACCTCAAGAATTGGCTAAGAAGCAGACTTTCTAGGCTCTACGTTTTTGACAAAGAATGTACAATTGGAGGCTTATTCATTTCGGCCATTTCAAATGATCAAGTCCGTTTTAGTGAACACGCCAGGGAACAGACTCGGAATTCTCTCCAAAATTTAATGCAACTTCCTCGCTGGCAAAAAAAAAAAAAAACATTATTAACCCAGAACGGGATGGGTACCGCAATACAGCTGGTCTGCGAACCTTACAATGAAAGTATGGAGAAGACGTCACTGCAATCTATATCAATGTGGCCACATATAAACCCATCTCGTTAACTACTAGGAACCACATACTCGAGCAAAACCTCCCCTTGCTTGCAGCTCAATTTTTGCCAATTTACAGCCGAGAGGGAGCACCTATGACCGCCATGCCCACACCGATGTCATCTCAGACCTTAAAGCAGTTGTCTTTACCTTCAATGAGATAGTGATCGCACCACACATCGCCTTTCGCGTTTTAACAGCTACGACACTCCCTCATCCTTATTGGATACCCGTCTAACGCTGGCCTTCACAGTAATGAGAATGCTCACTTCCTGGGCCGACTTTCCGGTCTTGAGAGGGACGGCTTTCCTCAGATGTTGGGAATTGCCTACTGTCGTTCGTCATATGTTTAGCTATACAGCGAAAGCAGAACGTACGCGACCCTGCCCTACCGTTAAAATCACACCAGCCGACCATTGGTGCAGGCTAGAAACGCGCACAGCACTATGACCTTACCTTCTCCCCGCCAGTTTTGCTCATCACTTTCCTTCTTCATGGAAGATCTGTGAAAATCCTGATTACTTTCTGCACACACACAGGTTACTTGCCTTTCATTCCCACATTCTTCTGCGCCAGATGTAACCCAAAGACTGAAGGCACAACCTAACCATTAACTCCAATTGGGGCCAGCTTAAGATCATTATTAGTCATCTCTCTAGGAGAGCTCTCCAAGGGCGCTCTTCTGGTTTGCAATGGAGCCCTCTTTGCAATCGAAATGCTGCGATGTGCATATTTGTGGGCTCCACCCCTGCGCTCTTTGATATTGGTAATAAACATTTTCACCATTACCTTCGCTTGCTGATCATTATTCGAATACATGGTCTGTGTTACTTGCTGAATTGGAAATCCCCAATTTCCGCCTCTGCTAATATATGGCACAATTTATTAGCACACAGTGGTAAGACGCCCAATGATGTGAAACACTTTGCCTCATGCGTGCCTATACACCCAGCGTTAACAAAATTACAACGCCAGCCTGGCCTGGGGGTAGTGTTCCTTATTCATCGGCGAATGATCCTCTAAGGTTTTTAGCACATCTCAGTCTGATGAAATTTGAAAGGAAACGTCTGTTTAGGTACCTTCCGCGATCCTAAGGTTTCGTGACGTTGCATAACTCATCCCCCAATCTGTAACCAGCCATGTCCCCCGACAACTACAACCAGGCGGGCAGAAGTAAGGTGCTTTTCACTGATGTCGCCGACTTCCATCTTCCTTTCCTCGCTGCATGTCATGTGAAAACTAGCCAAATTTACAACAAATATAAAATTAAGGCTTACGTAGAGGCCATCCTAGAATGACCACCGGCCGCGCTTTCTCAGCCGGATGTGACGTAAACACCTGTGTATAGAGCGTTTAGCTTTCTGTGCGGCATAGGTTGGTAATTTTCGTGCATACAACAGCTTGCCTACTTCGTTACATTAGAACCTCTTAATGCTTTCTGCGGAGAAGTTTGCTCATATCTATTTCATTTCATGACGATTTGTTAACGGTCGACATCTATCACAAGGAGTTCGCGCAATACAGCGCATGGTGGCTGAACCAGTTGAAAAATATTAATTGCGCCTACCGACTAAAAAACGACGCATATTCTTCAAATCGATTGTATTTCTTATAAGATGGTTCCTAATAAACGTTGGGGGGAGCTATTAGCAAGATTTAGTGTTTTGCACAAAACATATTTTAATACATGTCTTCTGGAAACCTCTCGCCAATTTCCCGGCTAATAAGCACAAATACTTAACGTATCAAATATGACCAATGGACGATGCTACCTAGCTTGCCCTGCTACTCTCCTTAATGTTTTTAATTGCCAACATTTAAAATATGTCGCATGAAGTCTATCATCATCATCATCAGCCTGACTATACCCACTGCAGGGGGAAGGCCTCTCCCATATTTCTCCACTTAACCCGGTTCTGTGCTAGCGGCATCCACTTGACCCCTGCGACCTTCTTAACCTCATCCGCCCACCTAACTTTCTGCCGCCCCCTGCTACGCTTTCCTTCCCTTGCAATCCAGTTTGTTACCCTAAGCGGCCATCGGTTATCTTCTCTTCGCACTTCATGTCCTGCCCATGCCCAGTTCTTCTTCTTACTTTCCGCTAGAATGTCGGTAACCTGAGTTATTTCTCTGACCCACTCTGCACGCTTCCTATCTCTTAATGTTACCCTACCATTTTTCGTTCCATAGCCCTCTGGGTTGTCTTCAACTTAAGTAGAACTCTCATGGTTGGCCTCCACGTTTCAGCCCCATAGGTGAGTACAGGTAAGATGCAACTGTTATATACTTTCCTCTTTAGCGATACCGGTAAGCTGCTAGTCATAATCTGTGAGTGCTTGCCAAATGCGCTCCATCCCAATTTTATTCTTCTTGTTATTTCCCTTTCATGGTCCGGATCTGCGGTTACTACCTGTCCTAAGTAGACATATTCGCCTACAACTTCGAGTACTTCGCTACCTAATGTAAGCTGCTGTTCCTTTCCAAGGCTGTTCAACAATACCTTAGTCTTCGGCATATTGATTTTCAAGCCTACCTTTCTACTTTTCCTGTCTAGGTCACCAATCATTATTTGCAATTCATTCCCCGAGTTGCTTAGCAAGGCAATGTTATCAGCAAATCGCAGATTACTGAGGTATTCTCCATCTACCCTTATCCCTAATTGCTCCAAGTCTCTGAATACTTCCTCTAAACAAGCTGTGAATAGTACTGGGGAGATTGTGTCTCCTTGCCTAACACTTTTCTTTATGGGAATTTTGTTACTTTCTTTATGCAGAACTATGGTTGCTGCGCAGCCACTATATATATCTTCCAGCACTTTCACGTACGGCTCGTCTACCCCCTCATTTCGCAATGCCTGCATCACCGCCGAGGTTTCAACTGAGTCAAATGCTTTTTCGTAATCAATGAATGCTATGTATAAGGGCTGGTTATATTGCGAGCGTTTTTCTATCATATGATTGATGGTATGGATATGATCGATACTAGAGTACCGTTTCCGAAAACCTGCTTGATCCTTTGCTTGATTGCAGTCTAATTTGTCCCGATTCTATTAGCGATTACCTTAGTAAATACCATATACGTAACAGACAGTAAGCTGATTGGTCTGTAATTTTTAAGGTCCTTAGAGTCCCCTTTCTTATGTTGAGGATAATGTTTGCATTCTTCCATGGTTCCGGTACCGTCGATGACACCATGCACTGCGTATACAGGGTGGCCAGCTTTTCTAACACGATATCCATCCTTCAGCAAATCTGTAGTTATCTGATCATCTCCAGCTGATTTCCTCCTTTTCATAGTTTCTAATGCTTTCTTGACCTCAGCGTATGAAGCCTATATTTATATTTTTATGGCCCCCAAATATGGCACTGGGCTTCGGCAAGGCCAAGTGAGTCGCAGGTCAAAACTAGTATGTCATTTGTACTTTTTCCTACTAAAAGAGAAAATTGGCAGCGTATTGCTGAGATGAGAAACATCCCTTTTATTGTTGCACCATGACGAGAGTTCATATGGCCTCAAATGATAACGCCCTATACAGGCCGCACAAACGTTCCAGCGATGTGGCTAAGTAATTCATACGTGAATTGGGCACGTATGTTTTCCAAGTCTTGTTCATAACCATGTCTTAAAGCGACGGCAAAGAGAGAGAGCGCAGTCGTAATCTGGAGTAATAAATTCAAGGAAATACCTCATTGGTCTCAGAAGAGCTCGATTCAACAACTGGTAGGTCGTAGTGCCTCTCCATCCTGAACATTATAAGTTTTGCGGTTTAATTGTTGATATTGGAAAGAAAAATCGCCCTCCGCTTTGATAGCATTACAAATAAGCGAGTTGTCTTCTGTATTCTTGTTGTAATTACAGCGCTTTAAGTTTAAAGTAGCGCGATTACCAAGCTTACGTCGAGAAATTAACAAAGAATAAAGCTTCTGGCGTCCTAAAGTTAATTTCAATAACCAGCCATACTTAATATGCCTTAATCGGTGTGCCCAGAAGGAAAGGCAGGAGTTTTGGAGCGAAATTCCACAGCCTTGTGTGTTCCCAAGCCGTACTTCGCTCACATCTCCCTTCGGTTACTTTTCAAGGTCCTCAGTAAAAGGAAACTTGCACGTCCCATTCCATCCTCTTCAAAAAACGCAACAAATACGCATAGAAAAATTTTCTCGAAGGACATTTATTAGATAACCCGGTTAGAGGACTCAGCGCAACGCTTTCAGCGTCATCGCCTAGCATCGCTCGCGATTTTCTGAAGGGCCTCGTTTTGCAAGGCGAGAAGCTCCCAATGGGACCAAGCTATCAAATGTAGGAAGGAAGAAATATGAATACGAGCATGGCTCAAGCAGTAGGATGCCTTGTTGTGAAGAGCGGCGGTTTACATTTTTTCTCCTTATCGATATGTCTTCGTTTGTTACTGAACACTTCATTATTAAACTTGCGCAAGACATTCAGCATTCTTTCTCTCTATATATGTTCTGCTATGTTCCAACGTTTGCCTTGGCCGCCCTTTTGCCGAAAACCTAATGGCGGCCCGAGGAATTCATTATTCTCCTTAATGAGTGGAGGGCTGCCGCTGGTAGGCGGTATGCCAGGGTTCAGCATCTATTTCATGGCCCACGTGGCAAAGTTCATTATCGACTAAAGTCTGAAGAAACAAGAGAGGACGGCCCGGTAGTGTCTATGCTATGCAGTTTCATGACAAAGCTTGAGCTTGTTTGCTGTATAAACTCTTACGAACTTTATTTCGCACCTTCCAGTGTAACAGGGTGCACCGTGATGTGCCCAAACTACATGCGCGACGAGCGCGGCTGAAGCGCTTAAAGTAACGTTCACCTGATGCTTTCATTTCCTCGTAGAATGTAGAATATAGAAAGGAGATGCACTACATGGACTTTGTGAAAAACCTAAAGTGCCCGGATTTCAGCCAAAGCAGAATAGAATATTGGTCAAGTAAAATCTCAGAAAACAAGTAATTATGGTAATGGAGCACCGTCGACTTGTAGTAACAGTAAACGAGACATCAATGAATGCCAGATGCAAAAGCTTACGCCAGCCTTTGGGGAACAACTATTCATCGCGAGAACTCTTCATGCACACTTCCAAGCTGCTGCACACTAATGTTAGCTAATGTTTTTGTTTATTCAGAACCACTGTTGGAAGGAGGACACAACGAGTTAGTCATTTCATTTATCATAATCACTGTGCTCAGCGTTCTGGGAGAAAGTTAATGATGTCTGCTTGATCATAAATAGGATAACTTTTGTGTTCAATGTCACGCAGTTCAGCTCGAAGTCTTCAATAAACAATGACTTCCTTCACGAAGATCTCCATTTGGACAATGTTTTCTATACAGAGACACGATTGAAGACATGTTTTACTGACGTAAAGGAGACAAACATTGAGGCACGCTTAAGCTCCACCTTTAGGCCATGACTAGGCAGCGTTCTGACTCCCCTTTTCGGGTTCCCATCGTAGATCTATGTTCGCGTAAGGGTATTTTGCCGTCAATTATTTAACTATATTTTGATCTTTGAATGCGCAGCATACTTATATAAAAGTCCTAAAATGAAATATATATTAATATATCACCTGACATAAAATAACGGAACGCGTACTAAAATCGTGTCGAAGGGGCGGCGCGTCTAACTTAGAATCCAAGGGGTCCGAATTCTCAATTTTTACTTTATAATCCCCTCTCAAAGGGGAAGACTGACAAGGCAGCGTCTGCCAAAGTGTGTCAAGTAATGCCTCATAGCGTTACACCTTCCGACGATCATTCAGTGTATGACCACGTCCCCGGCCAGGAACCACCTGCAGCACCATACCTATGACATTTAGCTCGAAGTGCCAACGTTGGGAACGCCGACGCCCGAGCTTTTAGAACTTGGAATTTTGAGCTTTCGCTTTAAGCTAGAGACGAAATGGAATAGGGTACTTTTTTACCCACGACATCGTATTATTTGACCCGGTTTGAGAACTGCCTTCGAGACTGGTGGACCTTCTAATTTGTGCTCACTGGAAATTCAGACCTCATTTATCGCTTTGCTTTCACAGAAATACTAAAACGAAAAATCAGGTGTCACGTGTTTTTTATATTGTCCATTCATAGATACGCATAAGTGCCCTGACTGGTGCGCATGTTATTTTTGTAGGACATAGGCTATTGCACAAAATAGGCCAACTGGCTTTAAGGTTTTCATTTCCTGACCTAAACTTCCTTGCAGTAGGTGTTTGTTTACTACGGTCACATTGCCGACCTATGTAAACGCCAAGTGATCAACAGCTTAAAATAAATAGAGTAGCAGTATAGACGAGAAGACTCATAAACGAATACGTTAGTTGCTGCAACAATACTACACGTTGTCTCGTAAAACCCCGTTATCTGAAGCTGATTTATTTGACCTTTCGAGGGAAGTTAGGTGTCAACAGAAACAAGTGTGACAACTACTGTGCCTTTCGTTTCCTGAAATCAGGGTTAGAACGTCGCTGGACTTTGATGCGTTTAATGGAACACTGGTGGTGTTCAACAAGTGGCACGCAATGTACCGTCTGCAGCAGCAATGCTCAGTGTGTCTCATTTCTCTATTGAAATTTCTGCACTGCTTTCGTTTCATATCCAATCCGATTGCTAATTCAAATATTTTTTTAAGAAGAAAATATCTATGAACTGCATACAATGTGTGGTCTGAGTCCGTAGCCGCCTGATTAACACAGAAAGATATCGATTAATAATGGAGACACAGTATCAAAATCCTTTCAAAATGATCTGCTGCTGCATGATATTCCGTGATTAACTGATTTCAACCACCCGTATTGTTTTTGGCCTACAAGCATTTCTAGACTTTCACCTTCGCGCGGTGAATTTTATCAGCGTTGGAACGTTCGTAGCTCCTGCAGTAGGTATTTCGGCGATAGAAAGCAGATATTCTTTTTTCTATCTAAAATACGGCAGCCTACGAAGGATAAAACAGATGTCATCTGGGGGTAAGCTTCCAAATTAGAATTTCGCAAAAAATTTGTTATGATTCATTTAGCATTTAGCAATTTTTATTATTGCCTACATCCTCTAAATTAAAATGAATGATATGAAGAAGGACAAGCATATATAATGCATACTAGGAAAATGGTGTGTTTGGCTAAAATGTAAAATTTCTAAACACTGCGGTATAATACAAACTAAAGGGTTTTGCTATCACTATAATATGAATCAATATATACAAATAATGTATCATGCATTTCAATGACGAAACTTCACGTTAATAATGAGGATATAAATAAATACAAAATCGAAAATGATGTGTTATTACCATTGACAAGAGGAATGCATGTAGTGCGTCCTTTTTAGGCTCTTGTGCCCGCGTTTCTGTTCATACTGAGACCTTCATAACTAAGTAAATGCAAAGTAAATATTTCAGCTCCATCCGCAAGCATAGGTAAAATTATTACTATGATTAGTAGGCTGCAAGTTCACCTAGATACTGCGCTTCTCAAACAATTGCGCAAACCCTCCTGAAAGCTTGTAGCTAGAGACAGACTTTATCCTTGTTTGAATTACACCAAAATTTATTGCTTCAATAGGGGTTAAAAGTATTGATCGAAAAAGAAATTAGTTCATATTGATGGTTGGAGTTTTTCACCACACCAGCTGCTCTTCTAAGACAGCGCTGTTCTGCGAAAACGGAAGTAAGTTTCCGGAATCATTCCAACGCGAGTAACACTAAAACATTTTGCGCATTATGTACTTCCTTGAAATACCGTACTGCTAGAAAACTCTACAAAGACCACTGAAACTTTCTCCATCTCATGATGACCTGTTATCTACGTATCCTGTCTACTGATCAAAAACGAGCGTTTTTTCGTAATTTAGGACATTCGTGAACTGGACAAAGAATCAAAGATGAGCATGGGAAAGCTATAATATAAGTACACAGTTCTGTGTTTTTACTAACATCTTTATGTTTCAAAATTTCTATTGGCAAAAAGACCTGCTTAAAATGTTTAGCTATCATAGTTCAGTCAGAACTTAGAGCTGCGACCACGATATAAGGTATATAATTTGATTACAAATATGTTAGAGTATGAAGGTAGTGAATGTAATAAAAGAAAAATGTGGAACTTGAATCTTTTTTTTTTTCTTGTTGCAGACGAATGGACACGTGCTATAATAGGTCTATATATATGCACTGTATCTCCGTCGCCTTAGTGCATTATTAAGTTAGGATCTTCACGATAGTAAGATATTTGAATATATCTAAGGCCAGAGGAAAAAAGATTCAAGAAGAGCAACAAGTGCAGGTATATTATTTTTTTTAAATGTTTGGTTTCATTGTGGCTAAACCAAGCCGTGATTTAGTTAAAGATAGCCACAGGAACCAAAATGCCATGAAGCACTAAAAGACCCATTTGTCGCGAAATCGCAGTGAAAACTGATGCTATACCTCCTGCTGGAAGATATATAGGGTGTTGCACAATTAGAGGCGCGATGTAGAATGCTTCTCCCAGCTAAACCGCGGAATCCTTGCAGTTCAAATTTCGCACAGAAATCACATTTTGTAGCTAGTATTTTTTAATACTAAATTTGTTTGGGGTACTTGCCTGATTCGATCAGAAGTCAGATGTTCCCATCGCCTGCGGCGGCGGCGACGCCAGATGAACCCCTGCCCCAGCAATGAGACTGGTGGCGCCACCTCATGCTGCTTACAACTCAAACCTTCTGCCAGAAACGTTCGCCCCCTCTTTTCCTGCTACAGAGTTGTTGTGAGCAGCATGAGGTGGCGCCACCAGTCCCATCGCTGGGGCAGCGGTTCGTCTGGCGTCGCCGCCGCCGCAGGCGATGGGAACATCTGACTTCTGATCGAATCAGGCAAGTACCCCAAACAAATTTAGTATTAAAAAATACTAGCTACAAAATGTGATTTCTGTGCGAAATTTTAACTGCAAGGATTTGGCGGTTTAGCTGAGAGAAGCATTCTACATCGCGCCTCTAATTCTGCAACGCGCTGTACACCACGTTGGCCAAAGGATTAAAGCACACAGTATCAAGGAGCGTTCTTTTCAAAAACGTTTTCGGTAATGATTCGCTTTTCTTGGAAGCTCTTCCTTTCTGAATGGTTTGACATGTCTCATGCAAATGTAAACGAAATTTTTCTCCGCTAGGTATTGTTAATTAAAACCATTCATTTCTCGTACAATGCCGTATCCTGGGTGATTTGCAATAAAGACCTAATAAAGACGTGAGCCGATTTCTAGTCTTAATTATGTTTTATATATATATTTGAATCTAGTCCAAATAAATGGGTGTACTGAACAATGCATGAGAACAGCTGTTTTAACTTCTACAAATACGCCAAATGTGCCACATGCAACACTCAGTGATATATTACGAAGTCATCGGCTTGATAACTGTTGATGTATGCAGGAATCAAGTAAGCCGTTGAAGCAGTCGGCACAAATACATATATACATGCATATATATATATATATATATATATATATATATATATATATATATATATATATAAACCTGAGCCTTCCGCCTTTCACTGTGAATGAGTATAAGACCACATTTCTTTCACTAATCTACCCTCTGTTCTTTGCCGAGAGCACGCCGTTGTAGTGCTGTTTACATGAGACCATCGAATACGTGCATTTTTCACGCAGCTTATTATGTTACAATATGTTAGATACCTTCGTAAACCTCTATTCTAAACTTGAGAAGTATATGTAATTACTTAGACACATCATTATAGTTCCGCTTTCTTAGAACACCGCCCACATCAGAAGGGCTGTTTACCAAAACTAGTGGGACGATGAAAGCGTGAGTGGTTAGCTCTCTAATTTAGGGGAAAGGTTGCTGCGCATATGTTTAAATACTGCAGTCACCACCAAACATTTTAAAGGCCTTATATAAGCCCTCTGCATTAGAGCTCAGTCGAAGCAGCTATGACAGGCTAATCCAGGTATTTAACTCAAAAAAAAGCTTCGGCAAGGATATATCAGAAAATAGCGATCACGAATATAGCATTCGTAGAAGTAAACATTTTAATTCGGCTGAAAACGACCACACAAGATTTCTACTTAAGAAAAACAAAAAGATGGTAAACTTTATCAAACTGCGGTGTCATCAGAGGTTCGAGCGTTTCAGATGGGCTTCCTTTAAAGACCTTCTCCAAAGGCCCGCCTTTCAAGTAAAGATGAAATGATTTATATTATATTTTTTCTCCTTTGGTCTTATTTTTGTGCGGCTAGAAAGATCTAATATTCGTTTGGACAGCAAAAAACGCACGGTCAAACTGATTGGGGCCATTTTTCAATTGGTAATCTAATACTCGCATAGCGGATTGGCGGTTTTTGGAGCAGCTAGATTATTTAGGAATAAAAAGCGAATACATCTTACTCTGTTAAAATTTCGAAATGAGCACATGCAAATTTTTAAAGATTTTTGTTTTAATTATCACAAAAAGAGCAATCGCAGTGAGCACACCGCTTATTTGCTGGTGCTCATGGGATAATCAGCAGGTAATTACCCGATGGAAAAATCACGTCTGGGGCTGTGGTGACGCATATCATCCTTCGAACTTTCGCACTTATTCTTTATTGCTCTTAGCAGGCGCGAATCCTCGGGCGTAACTGGCAAGCTGCAGTATGTGAACGCAAACTGAGATAACTCTCCTAATGCGGTATGCAGCTTTGGCTAGTTAATGACGGTTGAGAATCACACCCAATTCTTGTGATTTCAGCAGAAAGTAAGAAATGCATTCTCAAAACAAATTTGTGCTTCTATGCCACTAACCACAGCTGCTAACTACTGGCTGTAAGATATTGATTTCTGGCGGCAATTAGCTTTACTCAACTATAATCAATTTTATTTTCTTAAATCGTCATTCACAAAAAAAATTCCGATAGGCAGGATGTGCATCTCTGGTAGTGAATGGCTTTTTATAGCGGCAGCATTACCAAGAAAACATCAACAAAAAAGGCAGTTTTTAAACATAGCAGCGAATGATAAAAGAGCACATTCATTGTAAATATGTATTTGCAGAGCGGAACGCATGGTGTGTAGCGGCCAATAAGCTGCCGATCTCTAGTGTTGGTTTTTTCTTGTTACTGAAAATCATACTTCTGCAAGCCCCAAGTTGCAATACAAGAAACGTTAAAGATGACAATATATCGCTGGAGGCTTGATTTCGACTCCGCTGTTCGGTCGGCACATCGCATCTTCCCCGGCTTCTAGTGCTATTGGAAAAACGTTGCCAAATGGCTTTGCTTTCCCAAAGCAGAACTATTGGTATGCATCCTGCAGTCCCCATAGTTTCCCCCTACCAGAATGTATTGTTCTTAAAGGCAACTTTCTTCTTCCGACAAAACAAATGTCAGTTTTGCTTTCACCGAGACAACGGAACGTAGATGAAGACAACATTTTTTTACGCCTTATCGTTTGCTTATTATGAGAAATGTGACATCTGTGTGCAGAATGCAGTACGGGTAATGTTAAAACGCCCGAGGCGACCTTTTTAGCACTTTCTACTTTTGGGCCTCCTCATGTATACATGAAATTAACTATGCAAACTACTACATTAAGTAAAGGAAATAGAAACTTTATTCCGCAATGTCCGGGTTCCATTGCACGAACTATGTGTGTATAGAAGCTTATAATTTCCGTTGTTTGGACTTTTTATTTGTCCAGAGCATATATAACTTTATATTTTCAGAGAGTTTGTCAGAGCCATAAAAGCGTATCACTGGGGATAAAAAAAAAAAACATGAAACGTGCCCCGAATGGGCGCCTACATTAACATTGGGAAATTATCAGGGATATGCATTTAACCTCGGTATGCAAGCAAATTTGTTGCAGTGCAGGTGACTGCCTTCTAGTGCGGGTGTTTGTAAGGATATTCAGTACATATTATCAAAATAAACAAATAATAAAACTCCGGGGCGTAAATTCGGATGTGAGGCTAGGGTGGGAATAGAGCTTCCGTAATAGAAGAGCCTTAACGGCAAAGTTCACCACCGGGAAAAGCTATTTAAACTGGTTGTAGGACTGAAATTTGTCTCGCAACATCAAATGCTCCATTTAAGTTTTAAAAAAGTACAAATGCTTGATAACACATTGCATAATCTTTAGGACAGTCCAAACAACAAACCTATATTCAGCTGAAATTCGCCACTGCGGAATATAGAACCTATGCGGGCTATACTCCGTATATTGAATTACCACAATATCTTTCGCCCGCTTACATTTGTTGCAAGAAACGGCGAACAAATACAACTCACCAATTATTCTCTCTATTGAAAAAAAAAAAATGCTACCAACGATGTAACCGAATGGAAAATAGTGTTTCGGGTACTAAAATGAGCTCCTGTCCTGAAGATACGAAAAATAAAATCGCTTAGTTATCTTTGACTGCCATGCGTCTTCCTTAAAGAAGTTTAATTTCCTGTACTCCTTCTATGCAGACGAAATATATACATAAATTATTACCGTGAAAGCATTATTCAAACACATAAAGTCAGTCAATAGCAACTTTCTTGTCCAGTTCTTTCAAAACGCTCCAAAATAGGCGGGTGCAGGTGCGTTTTTACTCTAGCAATCACCGAGGTATATCAGCGTGAGTGTTGTTTCTAATTCTTATTCTGCTCTTATTTTAAATATTTGCAATTTTGCACTTCGAGTGGAAAATTCACCTGTCTTGAGCTTACTTATCGCGTTGTTTCATTATATATGCTTGATACATTTGGCACCAGCTATGGAATAGAATTTATTTGATACAAGGTTGGGTTGCTTATTCGCACCACCAATAAAATGCCATATTTTTCGACGGAGATCAAAACATTCTCTTCGCAGTGAAAAAACTTCCATTTTGTTTTTTTGGGCACGTTTCTATTTGTCTCAAAGTTATTAGTTTAAGATAAGTAACATCCCGTTTGGAATTCATCGCCTTGTCTCACAAAGGAACTATGCGTTCGATATACTTATATGCAGGAGATATTGCGAGACACCAAATGCACTTTTTCGAGAAAGCGCCCTGGAGTTTGGCGAGATCCAACTCCTCGTATTATTATTAAGACTTGGCGGCACGCGCAAACTGCTTCTAGGGACGGTCGTGTTGGCGTTGTGGATGTTCAATGAGAGTTAACGGTTTTCTGGTCTCCCTTGAGGAGCATTTCTACAGCTTTTCAAGGAAACGGTACACGTCGTAGTAAAAATGGTGTATGGACGTCTTCATGGTAGCTCTCAGTGTATGCGTTATCTTGGTATTCAAAAATATTCATCGCAATATTTTAAAACATTCACGGCGCCATTTGCACTTTTACTTTTTCAGAAGAATATGAAAAAAGTGGACAATAAGAAAAAAAAAGAAATAACAATTACGTTTTGAAAAGAACCTAGAAAAGAGGACCTGCTATTAATTTCGCAAGGTTATCGGAGGGCTCTTTATTCAGTGACAAATTAGGCAAATGAAGGTATGGAGAGGGCATCAGCCCTCATCCCAGTGGAAGACTATGCACTCTCTAATTAGCTCTGCCACTTTGGCATCTTTTTTATCGGCGGTCCAATACCCGCGACAGACGTAAAATAACCATACAAAAACCAGAAACATTTGTCGGCGGCTCTGTGAATTACTTTCTCAAGACAAAGTGCACCGCTAATCAGGCTGTCGTGAAAAGCCTTCCTGGCGGATATAAACCGGAAAACCCGAACAAATTCTTTATGTTAAATTGAAACGGAGTGCTGGCAAGCAGAGGCTCGTGCTGAAAAGGCGGCCATGTCTGATTTTCTTTCTTGTTCTGTCTTTTGCGCGGCTCACTTTTATCCCTTGTTTCAATACTCTCCCCGACAAAGTGAAAAAGAATCCATGACAGACAAGCTAAAAACACTGCGTGAAAGTAGTACTAATTACAATGCAATGAAATTACTTGTGCAGAATACTAGAGTAAACAATAGGTCTCATGAAGGAAAGAAGCGTGGTCTAAGCTTATCAATTACCCTTGTTCCTTATCCCACATGTGACTAAAAAGACATTTGGACTTGACATGCGGTTTCTTCAGACTTTCTTGCTCCACGCCTAGTCGCGCCCTGCTTGTGACCACTTCGTTCGAGACAAAAGTGCGCCATTTTGTTTTTGTTTTTTTAATTTTGTTGCAGCGCGCCGCCCCCTGTGGTGCAGGAAATCAACTTGTTTTTTTCTCGTTTCCAGCTTCAGGGATTACTTTTTGCAGCATTGTGTATTGTCGTTTTGGAGACGACTATTAGAAAAAGCTAAATAAATGCAAATAATCACGAGAAAACATCGTCAGGGTTTGGCGAAATGCTTAATTTTCGGCTGTCTTAGAAATTTACAGTTTTTTTAAATGAATATCAGTGGCCGATAGCTATATTTATTGCTAACGCGTTGCCATTTAAAATCATCAATCATTCACAATGACACGAACTTCTAACAGCATGCCCTTAAAAAACACTAACCGTTAGTGGAAAGATGCAAATGAAGCCAAAAATAATGAGGAGGCTCGTTTATTAGGAGTATTTTGAAATGTGAAAGTAATTGAAAGTATTTTGCAGGCAATGGAGTTCGAAACCATGCCGTCTTCATGTCAGGTGGCCACGCAGTGCACAGACATTCTGCGAAAGGTGTTTCGGCAGCATTGTTATTTGCGGTAGATCAACTGAACGCGTTGAGCGCGTGTGGCCAAAAACTTGCATTTGAGATATGTGCGGTCATAACCGGGAATATCAAATGCTTTTTTGTAATCAATGAATGCTATGTATAAGGGCTGGTTATATTCTGAGCAGTTTTCTATCACCTGATTGATGGTATGGATATGATCGATAGTAGAGTACCGTTTCCGAATCCCTGCTTGGTCCTTTGCTTGATTGCAGTCTAAGGTTGTCCTGATTCTATTGACAGTAAGCTGATTGGTCTGTAATTTTTAAGGTCCTTAGAGTCCCCTTTCTTGTGAATGAGGATAATGTTTGCATTCTTCCATGGTTCCGTTACCGTCGATGACACCAGGCACTGCGTATACAGGGTGGCCAGTTTTTCTAGCACGATATTCCCCCCGTACTTCAGCAAATCTGTAGTTATCTGATCCTCTCCAGCTTATTTCCCCCTTTTCATAGTTTCTAGACCTTTCTTGACCTCATCCTTCGTCACTGGTGGAACGTCTGACTGTTTTTCCCTACCGCCAATCTCATTACGGTCCTGACTACTTTGGCTACTGTAGAGATCTGTATAGAACTCCTCGGCTACTTTGACTATCTTTCCCATATTAGTGATGACGTTGCCCGCCTTGTCCCTTATCGCATACATCCGGCTTTTGCCTATGCCCAATTTCTTCTTTGCCGCTTTAAGGCTTCCCCCGTTCTTTACAGCATGCTCAATTTTCTCCATGTTATACTTCCTTATATCGGCCACCTTGCGCTTATTGATTAGCTTTGATATCTCGGCCAATTCGGTCTGGTCTGTTTGATTGGAAGCTTTCATACTCTGGCGTTTCTTAATCAAATCTTTCGTCTTCTTAGACAGCTTACCGGTATCCTCTCTAACTATCCTACCGCCTACTACTACCGCGCACTCAGTGATTATATCTCTGAAATTATTGTTCCTTGCCTCTAGGGTAATGTCGCCGTCCTCAGTTATAGCTGAATACCTATTCTGTAGCGTGATCCTGAACTCTTCTGCCCAACCACTCACCGCTAATTCGTTGATGGGTTTCTTTCTTACTAATCTGTTGCGTTCCTTCTTCAGATTTAGGCTAATTCGGGACCTCACCATCCTGTGGTCACTGCATCGCACTTTCCCGATTGCCTCTACATCTTGCATTATGGCGGGTGTTGAACACATTATGAAGTCGATTTCATTTTTAGTCTCGGTGGTGATGCAGGCATTGCGAAACCAGGGTGTAGACGAGCCGTACGTGAAAGTGCTGGAAGATATATATATAGTGGCTGCACAGCAACCATAGTTCTGCATAAAGAAAGTAACAAAATTCCCATAAAGAAAGGTGTTAGGCAAGGAGACACAATCTCCCCAGTACTATTAACAGCTTGTTTAGAGGAAGTATTCAGAGAAATGGGAGCAGTTAGGGATAAGGGTAGATGGAGAATACCTGAGTAATCTGCGATTTGCTGATGGCATTGCCTTGCTAAGCAACTCGGGGGATGAACTGCAAATAATGATTGATGACCTAGACAGGAAAAGTAGAAAGATAGGCTTGAAAATCAATATGCAGAAGACTAAGGTAATGTTCAACAGCCTCGGGAAGGAACAGCAGTTTACATTAAGTAGCGAAATACTGGATGTAGTAGGCGAATATGTCTACTTAGGACAGGTAGTAACCGCAGATCCGGACCGTGAAAAGGAAATAACAAGAAGAATAAGATTGGGATGGAGCGCATTTGGCAAGCACTCGCAGATTATGACTAGCAGCTTACCGGTATCGCTCAAGAGGAAAGTATACAACAGTTGCATCTTGCCTGTACTCACCTATGGGGCTGAAACGTGGAGGCTAACCAAGAGAGTTCTACTGAAGTTGAGCACAACCCAGAGGGCTATGGAACGAAAAATGGTAGGGGTAACATTAAGAGATAGGAAGCGTGCAGTGTGGGTCAGAGAAATAACTCAAGTTACCGACATTCTAGTGGAAATTACGAAGAAATGGGCATGGGCAGGACATATAGTGCGAAGAGAGGATAACCGATGGTCGCTGAGGGTAACAAACGTAATTCCAAGGGAAGGAAAGCGTAGCAGGGGGTGGCAGAAAGTTAGGTGGGCGGATGAGATTAAGAAGTTCGCAGGGGTCAAATGGATGCAGCTAACACAGAACCGGGTTAAGTGGAGAAATATGGGAGAGGCCTTCGCCCTGCAGTGGGTATAATCAGGCTGATGATGATGATGATGATTGTGAACCGGGAATATGTTTTTTTTTAGAATTAGAAGTATGAAAAGGTAGTTTTAAAGGAGACGCCACGTACACTCGTAAAGCGAAACTGTGGCGACCCCTTCATTCTTGTCCTCCATTTACGTCCACTGTACAAATGGAACTTTCGTTCAAGGTTTACAATACGATATCTCTAAATGGCCCTAGCGCTCTCACTAAGTCTGATTTCCTGCTCTGTACTGACATCTAGCTGGTCAAATTGATCTTGATATCTTGCAGCGTTGTCTGTAATTAGCGTTTCAACCTGCTCATTTACCAGCGCAATACTGCAGAAATTGTGGGCCCCAGTAGTATTCAGCGTGCCGGTATCGACCAAATCGGAACAGCACAGGAGCTTCTGTTCTGATTTTGTAGCTCATTATCAGTGTTTTTCCTTCCCTAGATATGGTTCTCTTACAAGCGTGTAATCTAAACATGAGACTCGGATCTTAAAGTGTCATTTGTTAGCTTATCCGGGGTGTTGCGCCTGATCTTAAAGTATTGTTTTCATGTTCGTTGACCGGTCTAGCTGTCCCACTTGATCCGTAGGTTCTTGATATCTTTCAGTGAGGAAGTGAAGGTGAATAAAAGAAGCTGCACCCACAAATGACAGCCAGTCTTAGGGGCAAAAAATTATATGCCCTATTTTTTGTCCATGTTTACATGCACATTTCTGAGCAATTTAGCTGCAAAGAATCGTTTCATTGCCCAGCATTCCCATACCCCAAATGCCCAGCTGTGGGACATTTTCTTAGGAAGCTAGTACAGAGTCGGTCGCACATGTTTAGAACACAAGAGACATGGCTACGGGGCAAATGAATTCATGTCTGTTAATAGCGATTTTGTTAAACGCAATGCGCGTTTTCCACATGGCGTTGGCGCTACGTTAATTGCAATTGCTTCTAGAAAATATTAATACCCGCCGCAGAGTGGCCGTTTACTTTCTCCTCAACAAACCTCACGAGCCCTATAGACAACCGTGATCAACTGCGTGGCCTAAACTAATAACTTGACATTATAGTATGCGAAATTATCTTCTGTTGTCATGACAAAAATAAATTACTCAGGTGTTGGGCCGGGAAGATGCTTGTATTTTGCACACCCGCATGATTTTAGTTCATGGTTATCGCAAATTCAAGAGCGTTTTTTCTTCCGGCGATCCCGACAAGAACATAGCTTTGTTAGTTTTCACTTAAGAGACCAGATCTTACACCGAACGAAATTCGAAGTGCCTCGCTTATCGAAAGATAGAAATGAATACTGGTTCAATATGTTGGGCCTTAAACACCTAGAATACTTATCTTGAGCTAGCCTGTGCAGGCAAAAATGCATGCTTTGCTAAATATATCTTCCCTCAAATATTTTCAATGCACTCACGTTTTCCATATTAATCATGATCAGACCACGTCTTGTTTCAGTGCGAATATAAGACAAAACGGCCTCAAATATAAACCAATAATACTACTGATTACTAAAAAAGAAATTTCAATGCTTTGCTCTCATTAAAATTTCGGCCTTGCAAATTACGTCGAATAACATGTATGCGTTGATTCTCAGTGGTACTTATAAAGTACAAGAGCTCTCAAAGAATTATATCTAGAAAAGCATTTACAAGTTACAGAGGTAAAACTATATTTCAAAAACCTGCAGCATCCGCGCTACACAAAGTCGCTTGCATGTTCTCCATGCGACGATGATATATGCAAAAATCCGCTGTTCTTCAGATGAGCATAGGCAATGCCCGGAAATCGAATGTGAAGGATTGAACGAAGTCCATCGAGGTGGCGAAAATTGGCGCTGTCGGTGGCTGGTTAGAGAGGAGCCGTGGTTGGAGTATGTCATCAGCATTGCACAGAGTGCACACCCTTGCTAGACGACGCCTGCTGCCCCTCTGCGGGCTGCATCAGAATACGGAACGGAGGATAGCATTTTGTACTTTTCCGTGCCTCTCCCTATGACAGTTTTTCGGTTGTCTTCACATTTATTACTTTATATCCTGCCTGAAAGGCTGCACAGGACCGTGCGTACGCAATTTGGTGTGCCCTTAGAGATCAGACGTCTGAAATCGGTGGCATTGTAGTTACCTGTTGCATGGTCGTGTGCACTCCACTTTGCACAAGTAAACCGTTCTCGGCATATCTGGCTACTATGCCCATACTAATGACATTTGAAATACCTAAGATGGCTTTGGATGTGCGGACATATTTGCAAGGGATAAATTCCGCATTAATGAATTCGGGAAGTGCGCTGTGGTTTAAAGTTGGAACATGCTTTGTCTTTATTTTCTCCGTCTTTCACCTGATTGTTATTCTCGATTCTGCACTTACGCCTTGGATCTCGAGACATTTACGGAGATCTGAAACTGTTTCATATACTAGCTCTCGCTCAGAAATCATTCCCTGTCAGCTTGTGAGACTAGAGTAGGATGATACTCAAGATGAGCAAATGTATTTATTTGGAGGAGCTTGTCGAATTGACTTTTGTCTGATTCCACTATCAGTGGGTCAGCAGGTCCTACTTTTTTGAATTTATATTTTGCCCCAATGATGGTTTTCAGTGAGTTGGCAATCAGAGAAACTGACAAGTCATTGATTATTCATACTTTTTGAGAGAGCGCAGGACAAGAAATTTTCTAAAATTCTCAGTTGTGCAGAAATTTGTGGAACTTCGGTGCAAAGCTTTTTTATGAGGTCGATAAGATCTTTATATTTCTTTATCCATGCAGTGGGGATAGTCCACGGGGTCCTAAAATATGCCACTTCTCGTTCACCCCTATACGCAGCGAAAGTTCCCGGAGCCCTCGCCTTGTAGAGAGGCGAGGAGTCCATCGGCCTTGTCTTGACCACGTTACCGACCGCCACCGTTAATGGCTTCTTCTCTTCACCTTTCAACTAGTACCCACCATGTTGCAGATTACAACTTTGTTTTCGGAGTTCAAGGTCCGTTGGAGCTCCAAGGATCAAAACCTTGTTTACGGAATGTGTCCCTGCGGCAGCCTCCTAAAAACTTCAAGTTCCAAACACTAGCCGGCTTGCAGGAAAGAATGATTCTCATAGCTGAGCCAAAATAAATCACGATTGCGCAAGTGCCAATATTTCCGCAACAATGTCTCCCACTGACGCTCCAAACGACGCGATGCTCCCTTACAGCAATTGTCGTCGCGATGCCTAACCTGCCTAACATGCTGCTACAGCGACGCTTCAGCGCTGGATAGCACTGTAGTAAATGCACCGCTCTTGGAATCGCTGTTCTGTTAAGTCTATCTCATAATATTAAGAATAAGAGATTTAACTTTATTTATGTAAAGTAAATCTGTAAGTGGTTGACCCAGGTTCAAGAAACCAATGGCGAATGCGACCTATCAGTGCAGACAGATCGTCAGCTTCGTCGGCCACTGCTAAAGGCTGGGGTCCTGTAAACAGTGCGCATTACGCTGGTCGGAGTAGTTGGACCTGTCTGGAGGAAGTCAGAAATCTGGGGCATTGTGCGGGCTAAGTTTTAGCATAAAATAAAAGTGTGGTCGAACGACGAGGCACTTTCAGCAGCGCTGCTAGCATACTCCAGCGAGCCGCATCAGGCAGCAGCATTAATGGACAGCTGCGAGGAGAGGTTCAGACACCTTCTGCATACAAGTCAGTTTGGCTGACCATCATCATCATCAGCCTGACTATACCCACTGCAGGGCGAAGGCCTCTCCCATATTTCTCCACTTAACCCGGTTCTGTGCTAGCTGCATCCAATTGACCCCTGCGAACTTGTTAACCCCATCCGCCCACCTAACTTTCTCCCGCCCCCTGCTACGCGTTCCTTCCATCGGAATCCAGTTTATTACCCTAAGCGACCATCGGTTATCCTCTCTTCGTCCTACATGTCCTGCCCATGCCCATTTCTTCTTCTTAATTTCCACTAGAATGTCGGTGACCTTCCTCAACAATGATTTATTGGTGATGCTCTTGCATCTGACGGCTTACAACTTTTGCGATCCCCGTAGCAGCAGTATGAAGGTTGCTTTTATTTAGATAGCTCAGGTGTGAACATTCATTCCTGATCCTAAATCTAAGCAGCTATGCTTGATTCACACCTTGTGCAACGATTCCATCGAACAGGTAGATGGCAAGTACTATTTCTTCGGTCTATAGCTGCGCGAAAAGTCTGCAACCGCTTGCTCCTTGCCTCGCTGGTTTGTGGCTGTACACTGTTTTTCCAATCTGCAATGCGCTCAATGTAGGTGCTGTAGGATCGGGTGAAAAAGGGGCATTGAAGTGAGAATTAAAGTATATACAGAGCGGCAAAAAATATAAAACCCTATTTATTAGGATGGTCGATCAGAAATAAAATATTTTCGTTTAATCGATGTTAACTGAGTTTATCCCTATGGCAGGTCACTGGCATGATTACTAAAGTGGGCTGCTAAGAATTTAAATTTTTTCAAATAGCGCAAACTTTATTTCTCTTGAGCTTCAAAGTAGCGTATAGTTAAGAACTGCAGAACCCATAAATTGTAGACTCAGAACAAATATATTCAGTAATTACAGCTGTTAGAACATTGCGGTTGAAATTAAGAATCCAGAAATTGAAACTGTAGAACAGTGTCCTTTACTCCAAAATCGAATACAGAACTATGTTATATTCAATATGGTCTATAAAACAATTATATTACCAAATGCTACGTGAAGTATTAGAGAATATTCAAAACTGAATGTCGTCAGAGAAATTCATTTTATAATATGCCTAGTTGTGTCGTTATCCTACTCGTTCCTGAATAATGAAAAACAACTTCCAAACAATATTTGAGTTCTTTCTGCACAAAAAGACAGAGAAATAGGGCTACAAGCACGCAAATGCCGTTGCTCGCCGAGACCTGGATCTGGCTGCTTGCCCTGACAAACAAACAGAATATTGCTGTTCTCATACAAGCTTAGTCTAGCTTCTCTCACCTCAAGTTGGGATAACGCAGACTGAAAGAATTTTGCCTCCAATCACATTTATTTCCAGGGTAACCATTCTTCACATAACATTGAGAAATTCGACGTGCGATGATTAAAGTTAAATACCTGTGACGTTGCGAGTAATGTAATCAGCTTGAAGGTTTATGTCACGACACACGGCAAATGTTTTTTGTGGGTACCCGAACTGGGTGAAGCCGAAGTGTCACTTGCATTATTGATCGCTACCACTGTGAAAAGCTCACTAGGCCGGGAATATTACAGAATCAACAAAAGCAATCATATGAATGGCACAAGATAAATTTTAAGGGTTAGATAAGTAGTAAGAATTTTTATTTTTTACGTTGAGTATTGGTTCTTCGCACCAGCTCTTGGCGCCATAATTACATGCGTCGGCTCACCCTGCTTATTATTCAAAATACCAGACTTGATACTATAAGCATTTTATTTTACATATATAATTTAAAGTCTCTCCACGCTCTGAAAATGTGAACTAATAAATGATAAAAAGATAGGACACAAACTAGTCTGAAAAGATGTAATATTTTTTTTTATCTTTACGAAGAGAACACTGTTGTTTTGTTATTAAAGGTCGAATAACCGTTGAGTATTTTTCAGTTCTTGTCAGTAATGGGGATACTTTTTGAATCACGTCCAATATAGAAATCGTATTGTTAGAAATGGAATACTTATCAGTAGGAAATAAAGAATCACCTGTTTCGTAACGACGTGGAGAGAGAATGAATTCTCAAATAAAAAAAGTTCCATATTTTTACAGGATTGCGATACACGATAATGTACTAGTAGACATCGTGAACTAGGGCACGTTGGCGTGCAGCTCAAAGAATGTTTCAAATGCACCTGAATATCCTCGAAGCTTTTCTATTGTGCTGTATATCGCCTTTTTCTAGATGCCAATCTTTGCGGTAAAAATATGTTTTTTTATGATATACATTCGTTCTGAAAGAATAGGATGAGATTGACAGATATGTCAATATTGGTTCGTGATCTTTCTGAAGGGCCTACAAGCTGTCCAGAAATAGGTTTTAAAAAGCAAGAAAGAAATTAATGACCATATATGAATGAGACACACTAGGTACGCCTGAAAATGATTGGAAACTGGCGCCTTGCATGACGTGTAGTGACGGTTTTATTTATATATTTCTCAAAATTATTATGCTAAACATACAGTGGCATTCTTGAACAGAAATTTTAATAAAAAATGTTCATTTTAAAATAATCGTAAACATAATAATATTCTTCGGTGCGTCAAATACTTTATCACTACCATTCAGCCAGATTTGTTCGCAGGAAGTGTGACGAATTGCTCGGGGGCGACTGTGAAAGTGAGTCGCAAAAATAAAGTGATATTCTCTAGGTGACAATTTTGATCTCTTGCAATGTGTTTTTGCGGTAATTATTCTTTGAGAATAAAAGTAACCACTCACAGTAAGAAGAAACCAATTCAGCACTATGAAATACGCTACGCGCGGAAATTACATTTCATAAGTTAGCGGCTGCGGTGCATAACTTATCATTTCAAAATTATTACTTGACTGCACATCCATTTTACATTTATAGGGGCACGTAGTGCTCTTATAAAATATTCTAGATTTATCTCCTTTGAAAACAAGAAAAGTTGCTCAGATAACTGCAAAAATTGAGAAGTTTTTTTCTAATGGGTTTAATGTCCCAAAATGACTTAGGCTTTGTGAGACGGAGTAGTGGAAGGCTCCGGTAATTTCAACTCACCGTGGCTCTTTGAAAATCACTGACATCGCACAGCTCGAGGGGCCTTGCTTTACGCCTCCATCAAAACGCAGACGTCATCACCGGGGTTCGATTACGCCTCCTCGGGCACAGTAGTCGAGAGCTCGGAGCACAGCGCCACCACGGCGGGTATAGAACAAATAGTTAGTTATTCGTGTAGATTATTTCCGCAACTGGGCTCGGAGGACCATTAACTACGCATTTTTCATTTCTCATTTACATTCATTAAACTGAATACAAAGATCATTGAGCGAATTTTTTATTGTTGAATTTGCCCGACTCTAAATGGTAAATGGTTTTGATATAAGTGTCAATTGTGGTTTGCATAGTATTGTTAGTTTACATAATTATTTATGTGTGGCGCGGTGCATTGTTCATACCAATTATCCTTTTCTTGTTATTCGAAATATTTGGCACAAGGCATAAGTTGAGAGAGGGGGAATGGAATTCATGAGATAGAAAAGTAAAGGAAGGAGTGATTAGCTGTTACGCTTAGGTTTTCATTTCAACCTTCTCTCTGAACAAAGTAGTATTAGTTAAGCTTGCATGGAAATACCAAGCTAGATAATTTTTAAACCTCAGCAGAAAAAAGCTGAGAAAACAAAAAGAAAAGCTGGTTTGGTGAAATATTTCTGTTTGTCTCCTGCTACGAAGAAAAACAATAACTCTAAGTCTGCTCTTCGCCTGTGTGCCTTTTTGAGAGAAGGAAGAGTATAAGGGATTATTTGTACAGTGACGATGCTCAAGGTCTTGTGAACAGAAAACCTCTATCGCTCTAAGTGCCGGACAGTGGAGCACAGAGGCCATGAATGGGAAGGCTTAAGGATTAGTAATTGATAAATGTCCTTCTTCGTTTTTCCCGATCTTTAAAGCTCCTCAAGCGAATAATAGAGCTTTCTTACCAATAAAACTAAGATGAAAGCTTTTTACTAAGGAGCTACTTTAGCCGGATTGAAGAGGCCATCGTCCCGTGGGCATTCTTAAAGAAGCTTAATTATGGGATTTACACAAAATTCAGCCCATTACAAGGCTCTTAATTCGTTTAGATATAATACCATACTATGCACTTAAAATCAGACAAACCCTAATCAATCCTCTATAGGTGGATTTTCAGACACATATGGCACACAGTTCGGTACTTTCTCCTGCGTCGATGTTTGTATAAATGACTGACCTTCGTTTTGGAGGCTCCTGCAGACTCATGTTATCATTGCCGAGAAAAAGTAAAAATGTGAATTCAAACAAAAATATAAGCCCAATATAAAATATTGCTCTGACAGAAATAGTTCGATGAAGTTAACATTACAACTAAGGGGTTAAATTATTAGGTGTTTCGGCAGCGGTCCGATACTTCGCCGAGAAGTCTTTTCTAGTCCATGTCACTAGGTAGCTTGGAATCTATCTCTCTTTAAAGACACACACACACACATATACACACACTCACTCACACGCACACACATATATATATATATATATATATATATATATATATATATATATATATATATATATATATATATATATATATATATATATATATATATATATATATATATATATATATATATATATATATATATATATATATATATATGGTATAGAAATTTCCATGCGTCCATTTATTGAAGAAAGTGGCGCTACAAACGCGACTATTCGTTTTCAATGTTCATTTCGACGACAGTTTCTGGAATGGTATTCCCTTCGTAAAGCTCGCTTTACAACCGTTTTACAGCTTTACAGTCTGTTACTGAAACATGCGGAATGCGTGTTCGTGGGTATCAAGGTTCCATGACTACAATATGATTTTGTTGCTGTGATTATTGTAAACGCCTGAATCGAAACCGGAGCCTGGCGAACTCCCTGACGTTGTGCCTGACCTGCCTTCTGTGTGCATGTGTGGGCTTATAATGCGTGCGCTCTCTGTTTTCATGCATGTACAGACATTGTTTGTATTTGTGTCTTCTCCCGTTGTCAGTGCTATGAGAAGCCAAGCACGATCACGAACATACAGCCTTGAGAAAGGCAAGGCATCCTGCCAAAACATCTATTGAAAAATAAAAATAATTCTGGAAGCAATATTAAGCTTTTGTGACCTGTGCCTGCAGCTAGCTACCAAGACACGTCAATTTAGTGCATATATATAAATATTTTTACATACATACATGCATGCATGCATACATACATACATACATACATACATACATACATACATACATTCATACATACATACATACATACATACATACATACATACATACATACATACATACATACATACATACATACATACATACATACATACATACATACATACATACATACATACATACATACCCCGCCGGGGTGGCGCAGTGGTTACGGCGCTCGACTACTGTTCCCAAGGCCGCGGGATCGAATCCCGGCCTCGGCGGCAGCTTTTCGATGGAGGCGAAAAGCAAGGCGCCCGTGTGCTGTGCGATGTCAGTGCACGTTAAAGAACCCCAGGTGGTCGAAATTACCGGAGTCCTCCACTACGGCGTCTCTCATAGCCTGAGTTGCTTTGGGACGTTAAACCCCACAAACCAACCAACCATACATACATACATACATACATACATACATACATACATACATACATACATACATACATACATACATACATACATACATACATACATACATACATACATACATACATACATACATACATACATACATACATACATACATACATACATACATACATACATACATACATGTGTGTATGATATGTATGTATACATATCCTGGGCGTCCAAGATAAAAAAGTGATTTATAAGGTTGGCCAGGGAAATCGCTTTCCAGCCGTCTTACCCACGACAGGCAGTTATTAGCTTTCCAATTTTATTCGCATCTGCAGCTACCTTGCCGATGGGCCTGAGCTTCTTGCCACGCTGATAATTCATTTCTTGTCTGCGAAATAAATTATTAGTTAGGAAATTTTTAGTGATAAATATTGAATAGAGAAAAATAATATGATGAGGAAATTTTTGAGAGCAGCTTCAGAAACTCCTAATAATTTATTTAACCCACAAAAGCCGGACGTGTATCTTTTCTTGCGGACTACAAAGAAAGCCCTCGAAATTAAGCCCAAATACCGCATGACTGCCTAATTTGCGCGCCATTATTCTACTGCGCCCACTCGAGGTTTGAGCGAACGAAATCTGCTCCAGTCGTGATTGGACGGGTACGTTGCAGCGGTATGCGGATATGCTCCGTGGGCCGCACATGCAGAATAATGCTGACACTTCAAACATGTTCTTGTTCTGAAGGAAGTAAAAACCATGAAGGAAACAAAATTTGACATTGTTGTCTTGTTCGCGGCATAGGTTACCCTATACAAGCGCAAATCCGGACGAGTGCGTTTAGACATGAGCGTTCTTCACTATTTTAGTATCGGCGGTATTTTAACGGGTCAGGATAGGACGCAACATAAGTCTTATCTTTTATTTTTTGTTGCGGAATCACGTATAAAAAGTAGCTAATCGTGGAAGCAATAACTCGGAGCTAATATAAAAAGAAAGGGTCTCTCGACACTGCTTTGGAATGGGCTTTCGCCTCAAGTAATGAAAGGAATGCTCGGCATGCTTCTAATGTACAGATGCAATGGAAAAAGATTGAATGACTGGGTCGTGGCAGGAGCAGAATCGCGATAGGCTCCACTATTTCTGCCATACGCGCGGATGTCGAGGGGCCAAGTTTGTTCGATTTCGCAGAGCAGGGGTAGCTGGCAGGAAGCAGCCTCGAAGACCATAATATCTTCCCGCTAAGCGACAAGCAGATTCGAAGTTTAGAAATTCTATAAACGGGCATTTTTATTACCAGAGGTTACCTACAAATCATTAATTGCAAGCGGGTGCCTATCGATGGTAGGTAAAAAGTTAACCATCAAAATTTACTTTAAAAGTTTACTAGATAACATTGTTCGCGTGTTTGTTGATGTCCGCCAATGCCGATACGGCTAGGCCGCAACAAGCTTGTCTTTACCTCAAAAAGCCGATTTTTAAAAATTATGATCTCTATCCTGAAAGACCTGGTATATTGTGTGTGAACTTTTGTAGTTTTGCGCTGGTCTGCATAATGGACACTAGGCTAATATTCTCCAGGTAAATACCAATGCTTACCTGCTGTAATTGTACACTTAACCAACATTTTCGAACGCGGTTTTGAGTCAATCATCAGCCCATTCGACTGTTAAAGCATTTGTTTTGTATTGAACACATACCACAGCGATCGCTCTTCGATGGAGACAAAAAGCAAGGCGCCGTTGCAGCGGAACAATATTCGCAGCCAATAAAAAAACTCAAGGTTATCTCAATTTCCGAGGTCTACCCCTACATCGATAATAGTCCGATATTCCTTTGGTTGTTAATCGCAATAAACCAACAGGAATACTATTTTTGCTGACAAAAAAACAAGGTATTCTTGGAACGAGAATATAATATCTTATCCCTAATAATTTCTTGTCGCCATTGTTTCTTGGGGTCTATAGTTTGTCAAGTCTTTGCGAATGCTGCCGAATAGCACATATGGAGCTTAAATGAAGAGCTTAGCATCTGTTTACTCGCCTTTCTCCCCCTCCCGCCCGGCCCTCAGAGCTGTACTCTAGCATTCGTGCTCGTAGGCCTCTAGCCCAGTTTTTGCTCAGCTAGAACACATTTACAACATTTGCAATACATACATTTGTAATACATTTACAACATTGCAATACATTTGCACATTTACAATACGATGGCATCCTGCCATCGTATTATTGCCCGAAAGAACAAACATGCTGAGCCTTGATTTCCCCAACTCTATGCAACGCTGTAGAAGGATCACGCTTCAATAACTATTTCGCTGGTGCAAAAAAGTCCTGCATAACTGTCGTGTATGCGTTTATTGCCACGTTTGCTTCAATGTTCAAATTGCTTGAAAATGTGTCCGCCTTTCATTTTACTGCAGTTATGGTAGGGCTTGAAAGATTCTGGTTGGGTATAGATATTCAGTACATTGTATTATATAGAGAGCCTTTTCGCAATAACGCCTTACTTCCGGTAAATGTAAATAATAGATGTGTGCAGACACACAATTCCCTCCCGCACGGAGGCTTTGCCTATTCAGAAAAGAAAATATCTCTTATATATACTCGACTCAACTATCTACTTTGTTGTAGGCCACAGTGGAGCAACTATGGATTGTAGCCAACTTACGCGTGGTAATCCACTCAAAACGTGCGAAAAATCCTTGATGCTGGAGCTGTATACGAAGTGTGAATAAAATGCACATGCGCCTGAATCGTCACAGAAATACTCTTGATGAAGAACCATTAAATGGGCAGCATAAGTGTTTATTTCCTGTCCAAAAGTGTTATGCGATGGTATATTTACTGCGCATGAAAGTGGGAATTAAAATATGTGCATTATATAAACTAAACATAAACATTGGATATATTCCATGTAAATCTTCACATGAAATGAAAATTCAATGTCCTGCTTTTGCGTTGCACTTGTTGTTTCACAATAAATTCATGTTGCCGAAATTCGAAAGTCTATATATACAGGTTCGGATATAAGTAAAACGAGCACGCTTTTCCCTTCAAATTAAAATCACATGTTCTGCCCTCGAGTTAACAAAACAATATTTGTCCAAGTAAAGGTGCACAGGCGTCTACAACTGGTTCGCACAAACTACGACTGCCAGTTTCAAGTATGCAACATGTAAATTGTTGTGAAGCAAAAGGTATGCTACGTTTATTTTTGTCCGCACCGGTACAGTGCGCTTCCAAGTATAGGAATGGAGGATCGGAGTTAATTCAATTTTAGTGTGCTTATATAATTGCCTGATTGATGTGGAGCTATTTTCTGCTTTAATGAAAGTAGAAGGCACTTTGTCTTGGGCGATGATGTGGAGTGAGAAGCTCTGAGCATTGGAACTTTGTCTTGCACCCCTACGTCACAATGAAAGATTAACCGTCAAAGCGTTTTTCTCGTTAGTTCTGTAGGCGAATGCTTTGATCTTTATCGCAGTAAATTACAAAGCAACTGTTTCTCACAGAAAAAAAAATTTGAACTAAATAGTTATATATATTGTCACGTAGTGGTGACGAGGTCAACGACACAAATGAAGGGGTCGAAGATTGCACTAAAGAAACTCTTTATTTGGGCTGACTTGCGCCCGCAAAAGAACTAAGCAACTCGGCGGCGATAGAAACGAAACGTGCTCGTCGATCGTCGAACAAAGAATGCCCGTCACACTCGGCAACGCTCAATTTAAAGTCTGCACAGAACAATCTAGATAACGTCGCAAACAGCTACCAGCACGGGCTGGAACATTGTGGAAAGACACCCGAGTGGCCGGAACCTTCGAGACTGATCTCGGTGCATCTTGCGCTACAACAAAACTGATAAAGGTGTGACTCGCGACATCGAGCATTAACAAACAAAGATTACAGAACTGATACGCGGTCCAGAATCGGAGTGATAAGCCTGTATGTCGGCGGCTGTTAAAAAACAACAAATACAGTCTTAACGGTTTCGCGGCATTACTCCCCCCTTAAAAAAAACATCGCCTCGATGTTCGAAAACAAAGCAACTTAAACATAAACCCTGCGAATTTTAAACACCACAGATTCTTTAACGCGCGTAATATGGCTTCAGTGGTACAACATGTACAATTTCTGGGCGTGCGCGTCGCTGTTGTGTTGCTGACGTTCCGTGGGGAATGACTTCATAGTCCAGTGGTCCGACACAGCGAAGGATTTTGTATGGCCCAAATTATCGACGCAACAAATTTCCACTTAATCCGCGACGGTGAATTGGTGTCCAAACCCACACTTGGTCTCCTGGATTGTACTCTGCGTGGCGTCGTCGTAAATTATATCGTCGGCTGTCGGTGCGCTGTTGGTCTTTAATACGCAGCCGTGCGAGTCGTCGGGCTTCCTCTGCACGCTGGAGGTAGGCGGCGACGTCAAGGTTGTCTTCGCTGGTTACGTGCGGCAGCATTGCGTCGAGCGTCGTCGTGGGCTCCCTGCCGTACACAAGCTTAAACGGGGTCGCTCTGGTCGTCTCCTGGACTGCCGTGTTATACGCGAAGATCACGTACGGCAAGATGGCGTCCCAGGTCTTGTGTTCAGCGTCGACGTACATAGCGATCATGTCCGCGATCGTTTTGTTCAGGCGCTCCGTAAGGCCATTGGTCTGGGGCTGGTACGCAGTTGTTCGTCGATGGCTTGTGTGACTGTATTCCAGGATGGCTTGCGTCAACTCTGCCGTAAACGCCGTTCCCCTGTCCGTGATGAGCACTTCTGGGGCGCCGTGTCGCAAGAGAATTTGTTCGACAAAAAATTTGGCGACTTCTGCCGCGGTACCATTTGGTAGTGCTCTTGCTTCGGTGTAGCGGGTCAGGTAGTCAGTGGCCACGATGATCCACTTGTTACCCATAGACGAAGATGGAAAGGGGCCGAGGAGATCCATCCCAATTTTTTGAAAGGGCAGGATTGGGGGCGGAATCGGGTTTAATAGTCCTGCTGGTCTGATCGGCGTCGTCTTGCGTCGTTGGCACTCACGACACGTCTTCACGTAGTGGGCAACTTCGGCAAGCAGTCGCGGCCAGTTATACTTCTCCTGGATTCGACGCAACGTGCGCGCAAATCCGAGGTGGCCTGCTGTGGGCTCATCGTGCAACGCCTGCAGAATTTCTTGCCGAAGGGTTTTAGGCACTACGAGAAGCTGCGCGGTCTTGTTGGATGCGAAGTTCTTCTTCATGAGAAGGCCATTGCTTAACTTGAAGGATGATAAAAGTCGCCTGAACACACCAGGAGGGGAAGTGGTCTTTCCTTCCAAGTAATCGGGTAGCGCTTTCAGCTCAGGGTCTGATCGCTGTTATTCTGCGAAACTGCTGGCGCTTACCGGTCCCAAAAAGGCGTCGTCGTCATCGTCCTTCGGGGGAGCATCCACGGGAGCGCGGGATAAGCAGTCCGCGTTGGAATGCTTCCGGCCCGACTTATAGACTACAGTCATGTCAAATTCTTGAAGTCGTAGGCTCCATCTGGCAAGGCGGCTGGAAGGATCTTTCAAATTACCCAGCCAGCAGAGCGCGTGATGGTCGCTTACCACCTTGAATGGTCGGCCGTATAGGTATGGACGAAACTTAGAAGTGGCCCAGATGATTGCAAGGCACTCCTTCTCGGTCGTCGAGTAATTGACTTCGGCATTTGTGAGGGACCTGCTAGCGTAGGCGATTACTTTCTCCTGTCCGGCACTCTTCTGGACGAGAACGGCTCCTAGGCCCACACTGCTCGCGTCGGTGTGAATTTCGGTCTCGGCGTTTGCATCAAAGTGGCAAAGTACAGGAGGGCATTGCAGGCGGCGCTTAAGTTCGTCGAAGGCTTCTCCTTGCGGCGCTTCCAATTTAAAAGGTACGTCAGCCTTTGTAAATGCGTCAACGGTTCGGAGATCCGCGAAAAGTTTTTGACAAATCGTCGATAATATGCGCACAGCCGAAGGAATCGGCGCACAGCTTTCTTGTCGCAGGCGGTGGGAATTGTGCGATTGCAGCTGTTTTCTCCGGGTCTGGGCGAATACCGTCCTTGCTAACGATGTGACCTAGCAACCGGAGTTCTTCGTAGGTGAAGTGACACCTCTGCTTTTAACGTTAGTCCCGATGACTTGATGGCTTCCAGCACTGTCTGTAGTCGTTTTAGGTGGTCTTCAAAGTTTGACGAGAAGACAACAACGTCGTCCAAATATACCAAACAAATTTGCCACTTCAAGCCTGCCAGGACTGTGTCCATTACTCGTTGAAACGTGGCTGGTGCGGAGCAGAGGCCAAATGGCATCACCTTGAACTCATAAAGCCCGTCTGGTGTGATGAATGCGGTCTTCTCGCGATCTCTTTCGTCGACCTCAATTTGCCAATATCCGCTCTTCAGGTCCATCGATGAGAAGTACCTTGCATCGCAGAGCCGGTCGAGAGTGTCGTCGATGCGGGGAAGTGGGTAGACATCCTTTTTCGTTATGCTATTCAAGCGGCTGTAATCAACGCAGAAGCGAAGTGTGCCGTCTTTCTTCACCAAAACGACTGGTGCCCCAGGGGCTGTTCGATGGCTGGATTACGTCATCACGCAGAATTTCCTCAACTTCATCGGGGGGATTCGCTGGCGTTCGCTTTCTGAGACGGACGCACTTTGTTTCGCTCCGCAAAAGTTTAATCTGCGAATGCGGTATTTGACTTCTCACCTCCTATCCTGTGTTACCAACCGATACCTGAACCTCGAAACACCACGGGGACACCGGACTTTGGACGGTAGGCCCAATGTTCTGGATTTTATGAGTCTTTAAAACTTTCTGACCGAGGCCTAGGCCTAGCTCGACTCCGAAGCCTCGCTGGGCGCTAGGCGTTACCCGAAGAGGCTGGGAGTGGCCCCAGAGCGTCGCGACTTGAGAAGATCAAGATGATGGAAACCGTGGAGGGAAGAGACGCTTCGGCCAGCGATATTTTGAACGGACAATGGTTCGTCAGAAAGAGAAACCGAAACGCGGCCGTGAACAACGCCCAAGCCGACCACGTTGGAACGCTGAACCCACCCAAGCCCAAGCCCCCTCAAGGGAGGAAGCTGGCCGAAAAATCGATTGAGCGACAGCAGGAGCGAATTCCCAGCACCGCTAACAAGATCATCATTCGCCCCAGAGGCGGAATTAATAGCATTATCAACATTGTAGGAAGATTGAACTTGTTTCGAGTTATCATCCAAGCCGCCGGCCTGGATCTGAAGACTACGAAGGGTGACATCATCTCCCAAAACTCTACTCAGCAATCAATACTGGTTGCTACCACGGATACCGAGAGAACTTACAAGTACGCAGCTATTAAATCTCTGAAAATTGGACCCAACATAATTGAAGCCAAGTCCTACATCGCCATGCCCGAAGACGGACATGAGGTGCTACTTGTATAAGAAGTACGAAGTTTGCACAACATGCGGCAGGCTGGGACAAAGAGCCGATGTATGCCCAGATCCGACCAACGGGAAGTGTCGCGGCTGTGGCTTGAAACATCCAGGCGCTGGACACACATGGGAACCTAAGTGTCAACTCTGCGGTAAAGACCATGTCCTAGGAGACAACAAATGCCGCGAAATATACAGGATGCCCTACCTCTCAAAGAAGAAAATGTGGGAGAAAAGTTTAGAACAACAACAACTGCAATCAGGAAGCCAGGGACCCATCCTCTACTCTTCGGAACAAGAGCACCGGGGATGAGAACCCCGAGGAAGGAACCGGGCAAACACGGACCCACGGTCGGAGACCGGGCCCCGATCGAGATCAAGAACCAGAGAGACCTTGAAATCCCGGGACACAAGCCAGGGACGAGGACCTGGCCTGCCTCCCAGAGATCCCAAGAATCCATGGGGCCAACTCAAGTCAGCAGACAAGACGGTAAGCTTCGTTAGCAAAACCTCCCAGGCTGAAAATAGAGAGATGGAAAAACTCAGAAGCGAAAACACAGAACTTAAAGAGATGATCAAACAAATGAGTCGCAAAATTCAGGAACTTAAATCTAAATTCACCGAAAAGCCCAGGGCTAAGAGCCCGCCTGCAAATCAATCAAATGAGGTACCAAAAACCACAAATTCAATTACTACTAATTCTACTTCAGTGGAATCACACTGTATGAACTTGGAATTCACCCGGCCGCCACCCCAGAAGCGTAAAGGGGGAGATACCGATCCGTTTATAACCATTAATAGAAAATTTGAACAACGTAATGACAAATTTGATAAGCAACTCGAGAATATTAACACGCTAATCCAGCAACTTCTAGGGGCTCAGGGACAGATGCAAGTGCAGATTCAAAATCTCACTAAACAAATGCAGGAAGCATCACTGGCCTTCTCTGAATTCAGTAACAGAATCGCAAAACTAGAAGAAACAATGGGTAACAATCATGGACAAAAGCCATAATCAGAAAGACAACTCCACGATCTGGCAGTGGAACTGCCGAGGGTACCAGAGAAAGCGAGCGCTATTGCAACAATACATAGAACAAACCGCCGACAAACCCATAGCTATCATGATACAGGAGACTGAGAAAAACCCAACCAAATTGTTTGGATATCAAAGCCACAGCAGCGATAGGGGCGAAAAATCCGAAGTCACGACTTTTATACAGAGAAACATAGCCCGTACTAATCACGAGATCACATCTCGGGATATAGAAGCAGTTTTAACCGAAATCATCACTGGAAGAAAAGACCGAAAGAGTATCTTTCTCTTGAACATATATAGCACTCCGAAGCAAAGGAAAGTTATGTTTCAAGTCCTATTCCGAAAAGCCCTAAAGATCGCAGGAAATAACCCGCTTATTATAGCCGGTGACTTTAATGCAGCCCATCAGGAAGGGGGGTACGATCGGCAGGATTCTAAGTGCAGGCAATTATGGGAAGACATGCAAACACTAGGACTTAACCTGCACACAGATCCAAATGCACCCACACGCACGGGTAATAGCGTCAGCAGGGACACCACCCCCGACCTGACCTTAAGCAAGAATGTAAGTACAGCGGACTGGAAAAACACCGAGCAAAACCTAGGTAGTGACCACTTCATTATTGCACTCACATTAGGAAAAGGAATCAAAATTAGAAAATTCAAACAACCCAAAATCACAGAATGGGAAAGATTTAGGCAAATACGACAGACCGAGAGAATTGAGCAAATCGACGATATCGATAAGTGGTCACAAACGCTAAAGAAACACGTGGAGGAAGCAACAGTCACTCTAGAAGACGAAGCTGCACCAACGAGTATCGATAGCAAACTCCTAAACATGTGGAACAAGAAACAGGACCTAGAGAAAAGCCTAAAAACACAAAGATGGAACCGTAATATTAGGAGAGCAGTAGCTCGACATAATAAAGAGATGGAGACATACGCCCTCAAACTAAATGAACAAAACTGGTGCAGCAGATGTGGTGAAATGGAACAAGGCATGAGCCTCTCGAAAACATGAAACATTCTACGACACATGCTCGATCTGGAAAAATCTAAAGCACAAGCCAACGTAAATCAAACTAAAGTTAAGCATGCCTTCGAAGGCTCGGACGAACAATTGATGAGCAAATTAATCGAAATCTACATCGAACAAACGAAAACCGAAACGTTACCAGCATATGAGGGGAAACCTAACCTAGACTTAGACGCCCCCATCACTAGGGCTGAAGTCCGAGCTGAGATTATTGGATTAAAGACAAGATCAGCCCCAGGACCTGACGGTATCACGAACACTATTATCAGAAATCTAGACGACGAGTCAATCACAGCCCTGACAGAATACATGAATAAGGTATGGGAGACTGGACAACCACCGCAGGCATGGAAAATGCGAGTATAGTCCTCATACCCAAACCGGGGAAGCCGCCAAAACTAGAAAACCTAAGACCCATATCATTGACCTCGTGCGTGGGAAAGCTAATGACGCGTTATTCAGTCGAGACTTACCAAATACATGGAGCAAGAGAACCTCTGGCCACACGAAAAGGTTGACTTCAGGGCGAGGCTAAGCACACAGGACGTGATGCTAAGACTTAGATACGATATCATAACACATGAATCTTCAGATACAAAGACTATTCTCGGACTTGACCTAACCAAAGCCTTCGACAATGTCAAGCATAAGGCAGTGCTCGAAGGTCTCCAAGAAGTTGGGGTTGGAATCAGAACCTATAACTATATCAAAGATTTTCTCACTAACAGAGAAGTCACCATGAGCCTTCAAAGCGCCAAATCACCCACAATCAACTTGGATAGCAAGGGAACGCCACAAGGCTCTGTCTTGTCTCCCTTTCTATTTAACATTGCTATGAGGGGGCTACCAGCCCAACTAAAGCAAATACCGGACTTAAAATTTAGCATGTACGCAGATGACATAAATATCTGGATAAATAAAGGTAGCGACGAAGAAATAGAGAACGAACTCCAGGCTGCTGCAAATAAGGTGGTTGAGTACGCTGCGGAACACGGTCTATCCTGCTCGCCGCAAAAGTCAGAACTATTCATCTACAACCCCAAATATAAGAAAAATAAAGCAGACATAAAGATAAATGTTGAAAACTACCCGGTTCTACAAGTAGAAGAAATTAGAATCCTAGGACTGATCCTCCAAGCAAGAGGGCAGAACACAAACACCACCAAAAAATTGGAGAACTACGCAGCCAAAGTTACGGGCATATTCAGAAGAGTAGCGCTTAGAAGACACGGTCTCAAGGAACGTAGTCTACTCAAAATGACGCAGGCCTACATCATCAGTCGCATATGTTATGCCACACCTTTTCTCAATCTCAAAAAGACAGAACGTGAAAAAATCGACGTCATAATTCGAAAGTGCGTCAAACGCGCACTAGGCCTGTCTCCTGTCTCCACTTCAACCCTGTCTCCACTTCAACAGAGAAGCTGGAGAAAATGGGGATTCATAATACATGGCAAGAGCTCACTGAAGCTGTCAGAATCTCTCAACTGGAAAGACTAAGTCAGACGGAGACAGGCAGAGCCATCCTAGACTGGGTCGGACTCCAATCAGACAGAGGCCCACAGACGAAAACATCTATCCCACCCAACATAAGGGAACGCATACTGGTACCACCTCTACCTCGAAACATGCACCCAAACCACAACAAAGAACGCAGAGGACACAGAGCCAAAGCCATAGCTAAAAGAATGAAACGCAAAGCAGTCGATGAAGTTGCTTACGTGGACGCATCATGCGGACGACACGGAGCAGCTATCTCGGCAGTAGTAAATGGAGAAGGTGCACCTGAAATTGAGGCATCAACACGCACCCGTGACATTAGTACAGCTGAAGAGGTCGCAATAGCGCTCGCATGCACTGGTACACAGGCCAAAACTATAATCAGCGACAGCAAAACGGCTGTCAGGAATTTTGCAAAAGGACGGATCACAGAGGAGGCCAAAAAGATTCTTCTCACAAATCCCATTACTAGAACCATATCCATCATATGGATACCAGCACACGCGTCTGTCCCTGGCAACGAAGCTGCCCACCTGCTGGCCCGAAATCTCTACCACCGGGTAGCGGTAGTACAGCCCGAATGCAAGGGAATTAAAGATTTCTCTATCACATACAATTAGATCACAGAATCTTACAAATTAGATCGAAAAGTATACGCTCCCCCAGATCGGTCTCTCACTAACAATGAAGCACGCATCTGGAGGCGATTACAAGCCGATAACTACATCTGCCCTGTCTGGGTTTTCTTAACACAGACCGGGGAGGAAGAAGATTCTAAATGTTAAAATTGCGTGCAAAAAGGCACGCTAGATCATATAATATGGCAATGCGCCGATTCCCCAGGCGCCCGCATTAACATTGACAGTAGAGAAGCCTGGGAGGTTTGGCTGCGGTGCGGAGATCCCACCGTTCAGCGGCACGCGACCCGCCTGGCGGCTGAGGCCGTGAAGAGTGCTTATAATCTCACCTGACCTCAGCCGGCGGGGCCCTCCTGACCCACTCCCCGGCCTGCGTGCCGGGGGCGGGAGATGAGGGGCTCCTTTTCGGTGGAAATAAAGTTTTCATTCATTCATTCATTCATTCAACTTGATCACGAACGGCCTGCCGTTCTCGCGGCGATACACGATAAGGGCTTTGACGCAGAGGTCGGTCATGTTCGTCCGTTATAATGCGGTGCTTGGCCAGTGGTGTTTGTCGTACCTTCGATGATGACGAGAAGCACTCCCTGTAGTTTTGAAGAAGTCTGCGAATCTGGTTTTTCCTGCTGTGGGTCAATACTGGGTTGATGTCAAATGTGGGCTGATGGAATTGGTCCGGTGTGTCTTCCAGTGGTTGGTCGTGGAGGGCGAATAAGTCTTTGAGGTCCGCTAATTTGTCGAGAAAAGCGATGGTCGTACCCTTGTTGAGATGCCGGTATTCTTCAATGAAGTTTGTTACTAGTACCTGGGCTTGTCCTCTCCGGAATTTCGCGATGCCTCTTGCGACGCCGATACCGCTTTCCAAGAGCAATTGGATATTTCCTTCGACGATGCCTTCAGCGGTTTCGATGTCTGTGCTACCTACGCTGACGGCGACGCTTGATCGGGGCGGCACGGTCAATTCTCCGTCGAGGACGTTTAGAGCGACGTGTTGCGTCGAATTCGTCGTAGCAGGTATGGCTTTGTCTGCAGAGAGCTTGATGAGCTTGGATCGGAGGTCGATGATAGCCCTATTTTCATTTAGGAAGTCCATGCCTAAAATCACGTCGCGGGAACACGGCTGCAAGACCACAAAGCTGGTGGGGTATGTACGCCCATTTACGGTTATTCATGCAGTACACCGTCCCGATGGAGTAATCAGGTTGCCACCTGCGGTGCGAATCAGCGGGCCATCCCAAGCGGTTGTAACTTTCCTGAGATGGGAGGCTAACGGTCCAATGATGACTGAATAGTCAGCTCCGGTGTCTACAAGGGCAGTGACTCTGCGACCGTCGATATCAACTTTAAGGTGACTTGTTCGCGTCCTCGCATTGCACGTGGGCCTTAGTGTCCGATCTCGGCTCCGTCGTTTCTTCAGGTCATGGCCGGGGCATACCGTTGTTACTTCGCTGGGCGGCGGTGTCTGCTTGCACTTTCGTCGTGTTGTCGTCGATGTCGTCGTGTGGAGCGGCGATGAAATGGCTGCGTCGTCGTTAGTGGTCGTCGGCGGCGGAGGATCTTCGTCTTTTCGCCGTTGAGCAACCTCACCTCCAAAGGTTGCTGCCTTTAGTTTCTCCTACGGGGCTAGGAGACCGTCCTTGCACGTAACCGCGGCCCGGCGACGCAAATCGGGCATTGTACGGTGATGGGGAGCGTGACAGACGCCTTGGCGACGAGTGCTCTCCGCTGCGCAGGAAGTCGTTGATTTCCTGTGGTCGCTTGCCAGGACGAGGTCGTGGGGCGTCGACAGCGAAACCACGGAGGCTGATCCGCCTGTACGGGCAGTGCCGGAGGATGTGTCCTGCCTCACCACAATGGAAGCAGAGCGCTCGGTTTTTTGCTGTCCTCCAGGCGTCGCACTTTCTGGGGCTTGGGGGTCGTTGGTAGGCTTGGCGGGCGGGGACCAAGGGGCGGCTTTCGGGAGCAGGACGGTTGCAGCGAGGGCTCTGAAAGTCATCACGTCGGGGCGGAGGGCGACGTAATGCACTAGAGTAGTTCATCACTGTTGCCTCGTGTGCTGGAACAGTCGCAGCCGTCGCTTGAGGAACGCCCAGCGCCTGCTGGACTTCTTCACGGACGACGTCCGCGAGCGTCGCCACCTGCGGTTGTTGCGATGATGGCATCAGTCGGCGGAGCTCCTCTCGCACGATCTCCCGGATGAGGTCCCGAAGGTTCTCTCCGCTTGCAGATGCGCTGGGGTGGTGGATTGAGCAATCTGGCTGAAGTGGTCGCTCGTAGTGGCGCATCCGGGTGTCCAACGTCTTCTCGATGGTCGATGCTTCACTTTCTAATTCTTCCACAGTTTTCGGCGGGTTCCGGACAAGCACCGCAAAAAGCGACTCTTTATCTCCTCGCATTAGTAATTTCACTCTCTCACCTTCGGTGATGTTAGGGTCGGCGCGGCGAAACAGGCGTTTCATCTCATCTACGTAGGCCAGGACAGGCTCGTTTGGTAGTTGAATTCTTGATTGGAGGAGGGCCTGAGCTCTTTCTTTTCGGACAGAACTTGAAAAGGCCATCAAGAACTGTGCTTTGAATATCTCCCAATCCTTGAAAGAAGTCTCGTGATTTTCAAACCAAATTCAGGCATGTCCTTGAAGAACAAAGTAGACCTGCCTGAGTTTCGCAGCGTCGTTCCAGCCGTTGAAATCTGCCACACGGTCGAAATGTCCATCCAATCTCCCGCATCTTCATCCGGTCGTCCATGGAAGCAGGGGGGCTCACGGGGCACGGGGTTGGACGAAAACAGCCGGTCCTGTAGGCTGGGCCATTGTCAGCGTCGATGCCTTCCGAAATCGAATGGGGTCAGGCAGCAGACCGTGTTCGGGTTGTAGGCCTTGAAGTCGGCGGCTGGCTCGGTGACCTGTAGGCTGGTCTTCCAGGGCGACAGGAACCCGGCTTGGGTCTTCGCTTGAAGGATCAAAGGCAGCACCTCCACCAAATGTAACGTAGTGGTGACGAGGTCAACGACACAAATGAAGGGGTCGATGATTGCACTAAAGAAACTCTTTATTTGGGCTGACTTGCGCCCGCAAAAGAACTAAGCAACTCGGCGGCGATAGAAACAAACGTGCTCATCGATCGTCGAACAAAGAATGCCCGTCACACTCGGCAACGCTCAATATGAAGGCTGCACAGAACAATCTAGATAACGTCGCAAACAGCTACCAGCACGGGCTGGAACATTGTGGAAAGACACCCGAGTGTCGAGACAGATCTCTGTGCATCTTGCGCTACAACAAAACTGATAAAGGTGTGACTCGCGACATCGAGCAGTAACAAACAAAGATTACGGAACTGATACGCGGTCCAGAATAGGAGTGATAAGCCGGTATGCCGGCGGCTGTTAAAAAACAACAAATACAGTCTTTAAGGTTTCGCAGCAATATATATATAAAACTATATAACTATATAGCTCAAAATTTATATACACATATATATATATATATATATATATATATATATATATATATATATATATATATATATATATATATATATATATATATATATATATATATATATATATATATATATATATATATATATATATAACTATCAGTGCATCCCGCCGGGGTTGCGCAGTGGTTACGGCGCTCGACTACTGTTCCCAAGGACGCGGGATCGAATCCCTCGGCGGCCGCTTTTCGATGGAGGCGAAAAGCAAGGCGCCCGTGTGCTGTGCGATGTCAGGGCACGTTAGAGAACCCCTGGTGGTCGAAATTTCAGGAGTCCTCCACTACGGCGTCTCTCATAGCCTGAGTTGCTTTGGGACGTTAAACCCCACAAACCAAACCATAACTATCGGTGCATTTTTCGTCGTATAGTTTACGTTGTCATTCCTCTATCCTGGAGGGCGTAGGCATTGTTGCCGAAGTGTTCATACCGAGAGAGAAAGCGGCTTCTTCTAGCTCATGACAACTTAGGGAGACGACGTACCCGAGTATTTTTCCTCCGATTCAATAAGCGTCATTGTATAACTAACCATGTTCTCTCCCATCTCTCCCCACCTTTGAAATCTGATTAACGCTCTCTATTTTACTTCACTCTCTTTTTTTTCCTTGACCAGCGTCTCACCTCTAGTGTTCTTCGTTCCAGAAGGTAGAGATAAATTAACCTCTCTCGATTGTATTGACGCTTGATTGAGAACTTCGAAACTTTTTGGACTGAAACCACTCAAGGTGTGTTGCAGATTTACTCTATGTATTAATGATTTCTCATTGCGTAGTGCGGAAACATATGACGGGTGTACTACTGGAGACAGAAGTATCCACTGTGCCCAAACATGATTATGACTCCTAAGCAGTTTTCCTAGAAAGAATAGCTAGTCACGCTATCATATCTAGTCCAGATGAGGCAAGCTTCCTACCTTAACAACATTATCACGAGCGGCTGCTTGGCGCAAGAGATATCAGGAACAACTGCATTTTTCATCTCTTGGAAACGTTTACTCTCGACGCTAGCTCATATCCTATGACATGCCATGTTGTGCGTTGTAATTATTGAAGCAAGCTACACTGGATTGCATTGCAGCCTGTCCTTGCAACTAATTCCTGTATGTAAAATATACTGATTGAGAATAAATACTCCACACAAAAGTTTCAAACAGCACCCAACTTTTATTGAATACAACTGCAACAATGTCCTCAACATAGTGAACCACATGCAGGAAACCCCTGCGGGTATATATATATATATATATATATATATATATATATATATATATATATATATATATATATATATATATATATATATATATATATATTATAATAGGCGTTCTAATAGTCAGGACAGTAATCGAGGTGCAATGAAAGGAATAATGTTCAATGCAATTTCTATATATTCTAGGAGCATGTCTAGAAATCTGGAAACAGAGGAATGAGCCCTAGTTTTCTAAGTTACGCAGTAGCTTTTTCGGCACGAAATATTTTATTGCAACAGTTGGAAAACACCTTTGTATCGATTTCAAGAAGTTGAAGTTTGGAGCCATGCTGCTTGTTTACTAATATTTGGTTCTCCATTATTTTACTCACGAAATCTCCAAACCCTTTTCTTTTAGAAAAGTTAGAACACATTTTCTTGCTAAATTGCTGAATAGAACGCTCAAACTTTAAATATTGACAGGCGCGCTGCAAGAAAGTAGTTTTCAATACGGCATTTTAAAAGTTGCATTAAAGTATCGCCACAATTTGATTTATTTGTAATACAGATTATGTTCCTAATTTAAAACAAAACGTGAGGTGTTCTCTCCACAAGGCATTGAATTCGTTCAAATTTAGAAAACAGCAAGAAAGGGAAAAATTTGATTCCAATTTACAAAAAACATCATTTTCAGTTTCCACAAAATCTCTCTCAACAGCAAGGCAAAGAAAGCGCATCAGTGGGCGGCAGACGTTCGGTGGTCGGAGGATTTTGAAAACTTCGCTGGAGTCAAGTGATGCAGCTAGCACAGGACTAGGGTAAATGGCTGAACATGTAAGAAGCCTTCATCCTGCAGTAGCTAGAGTCAGGTGGATGATTTTTTTTATGAATTATTCATGTCAGAATGCAGTATTGAAAGTAGAATTGCTCTCTTTGTCGCCCCTAGACCAAAATGTGCATATTTTGTTATTAAACCAGCAGCGACCAGAAAATATGTTTCGAAGAGCTGCCCTAAAGCTAAATGTTTCATTGGATGACTGAGTTATTAAAAAGGTCGACAACATTTTAGCGCGCAAGACGTAGGGCACCAACCTGCAACCTTTGAAATGTCAAGAGCGGCATTTCCACATTTAGTAATATAAGCTTTTTGGACAAAACTACTGGGCAACCTGCAAAGTCATTGTTCGTACCTTTTTTCTGCAGACATTTTCTCACCACGTAGAGAAGTTTATGGACAACAAAATTGACATCTCCCCTCGCTTACAGTTCTAACCTTAGCAGCCTTAAACGTTGCACAAACCAGCCACCTTATGCACATCAGACAATTTTTGTTTCAGACATGATAAGTAAATTCTTTTTGTAATACGTTAATAATTATTTCAGAAGTTAAATATGATCGGTAAACTTTGGTAGCACCTTCTGATATACTCATTTGGTTTATTTACCATAAAGAAAGACGCACGTATATAATTTTCTTCAACCTGCAAAGGACTCCAGTTAATTACAAAAAGAATCACGAGACTATCGCATTCGCATGCCACAATTGCGGTGCTCTCAATCGTGTATCGAGTAAACGAAATCATCTTGGCCTTGGTTGCACCACGCCGTCTTCACCGGCAGACAGCCTTCTGTGGTTTCTTCGACCCGTGAGCCAGTCAGCGAATGTAACATTGCAAGTGTCAGCGAGCGCGGCGACTTGGACTGAACGGGATGCAGAAACTTTGAAATTATTGCTCTAATGATGGACCAGGCCGTCGATTCAAGACCGCGGGTGTTTTTATTGCACTCAGTCCACGGTTGAAACAGCGCAATTGTGGAGGGCGAGCGCGTGTCACTTTTTTCCTTTGTAATTCGACAATTTGTTTGGAACACGGTAAAAAGATGCATGTGCAATTTTATCGAATATAAATGCAATTAATGTTTCGAAGGTGCTCTGCAGTATTTTAAATCACATATTATGCCAATATTTATGCAAATATTACATGTACGAGACAATAATAGTGAATTAGAAAAGTTAGCCTGCTTTACTAAATACCAATTTCGGGAATAAAACATAACCTGTGGCACTCCAGACGACTGGCAGCTTTGACATTAAATATTATTAAATTGGTTTAGACGAAATATAAGACACAGTGTCGGTCACACATTTTTATGTTCACGCCTAAGCCACACAGTAAGAGAAGGGAGGACGGTGGTAGTGAAAATGTAAAGAGAATAAGAGAAGCCAGAGTGAAGGGCTACGTAGTAATTACGACCACCTGGGGATCTGTAACTAGCACAGACATCACATTGCACACGGACGCCCTTCCGTTCCTTTTAAATCGCAACGCAGCCGAAGAATGTCCAGTTTTCCATTTCTATGCATTTTCTTTTTGCGGCCTATCTCAAATAATAAATTTTAAACCCCTGGCTTATGTCTTCCAGGACAGCTGGTATAGACAACACTTATCAACATTTCAAAGCACTGAATATACTTGATCGCTGCGATGAATATCACTTAAAACCAATGCAAGTCAAGATTGCTAAGAGCAGAATGTTGCTTGAAGTTCTAGAGAAGGTAGCAAACAGTGTTTTGCACACCACAGCGGAGCTGAGGTTCTGAATCTCCGTTATACAATTCCACGTATTTACTATGGAGGTAACACATGATGAGTATTTGCACCTGCCCTGAACTTTTAGTCCACGCAGGATAAAATATGTTTATGAAGTTTCAAAATCATAAGGATCAATATATTTTTGTCCCCTACTCTACTTAATTTTTCTGTAACCATTATCTCAGCCCCTCCTGTCTTCAAATTTAGTTTTATTAATGAGGAGAGAGCTGGAGCGAAAACATGTGATAGAGCCAGAGAATTGCCCGGACATCATCAAATGAAATGGAGCTTTTGATATGCTATTTGAAAGTAATCTAGCCTCTTTTCTATGAAAGGCGCAGAAGTTTGGGAAAGTGTAATGACAATGCAACCAATCCTATTCAGTGTCGAAATATAATGAAATGCTAACTGTTTCTCTGTTGGCCTGCAGCATTTGTCATAAGCTAAGGATCCGAATCAGATTAGAAATTGTGCGCATGTTTATTTGCTGGACGTAGTAGCCTCCCTTAGCATGGAACACGAAATGCCCGAAGGAATTATTTGAGGGCACGTGATAGTTGATTATAATACATTTAGTAAATAGCAAGACAGACTACAAGTGATGAGTAAAATAATTTACAGCAGCACCTCTCAAAGCATCGCGTGCAGCAGTGAATAGATGCGTATAACCTGTGGTACAACTGCATGACTGCGCACACACAAAATTGCATCAGAAATTGATTTTGAAAGTGCAGCGCCAGATGTATTAATACTGCAACCTGCACGGATGAAATCGATAACACTGACTTCTAAAGCTGAGCGCATTTTTCAGTCAACATACAACGCTGAAAAATACCCAACCTACCCACGTTAAAGTATTTTTCTTCCTTTTTACTAGCACTTCATCGATAGACGTCGACCGTCGGAGCTTAGTACCCGTGAGCTGCTGCTGTTGATGCAATAAAAACTGCGATGTAATCAGGCCTCTTATGCGGCACTTCCAAAATGCATTTGAATTTCCCCCATACATATATTGTGGTGTTCTTGTGAGGCTTCAATCATGGTATAGATTAGTTGTGAACAGGTAGAGGAGGAAATGGCTTTAACATGGCAACCGTTCGGGCTAGTTGGTGCGAATATAACACACTAAACCACCGAAAGACAGAAAAACAAGAAGAGAAGTACACAGGACAGCGCTGACCAGTGCACGTCTCTTTTTTGTGTCTGTGTCTTTGGTTGATTCAGTATATAGGAGGAGATGGCTTTGAGGATTCAATGAAGGGGTAAAAATAGCGCTTTAGCTATGAACTTGCGATAAAAATATAACGGGAGAGCGGTGTTTCTGACAGGAAAATGATTTCGCACCAGGCGTTTCTTAATCGTTTTTGAAGGTTTGTGATGGTTCTGACGCGTTCAGTGGAGAAGGGCGAGGGTTATCTGGGGGCAGAGGTTTCTGTAGATTCAAAACTGGACACCTGTCCCACAAGGACACCAATTTATACTAGCTGAACTCAATCTTGTTTAAAAAATTCTTTTTGGAGAATTGTTTAACAAATTCTGTACAATCGGCATGGAAGCAAGTTTACGCTTATTAGGAAAAAGTGTTGGCTGCTGATCTCCCAATCTCTACTCTTCCAAACCCTTAAATAGGCAACTGTGTCTGGGATATTTAACAAAGGTAACTCAGATTCCTTCTCTTTAATGAAATCCTCTAAATACACCAATAGAAACGCGGCTGACGGTACTTCTTGACGGTGCGCTACAACGAGCATGAGGTGGTTTTTATCGTTGTTGCCAAAGACCGCAACGTTTTCACCACAACTTCCTCCACGAATTGAATGGCTACGAGCCAGATGTCTTTTACTTCCTGCTAAAGCTTGTCTTCATTTATTCGAGATGGTACGCTAGATGAATGCTGTTCAAATTGATGGGTTGTGGTAAAATATTTTTTCACTCAGTTCTGATCCCCCGGCCTGGATAATTGTCTTCGCCACTTTTTGTGTGTACCTGCTCACGTTTTCTTATTCCTCTGCTCAGAATATCTTTCAAGAAAGTTTGGCATTGATGTTTCTTATTCCAGCTAAATCCCAAATATTTGGTGTTCTGTGAGCCTGCTTTCGATGAGTCCCACTGAGCATTTACGTGGAAAAGGTCTCACTGCCGAACCGCAGTGTAAACACTAGAGGCTCTGTGAAAGATATTCTCTACTTGATGTCGGTGGAAAGTTTATGCTCTCCAACAATGCCGCTAATGCAGATACCGGCCTGGATGTCTGCCGATTGCCAACTCTATGCAAAATGCAATGAATGCTAAGAACAAAAGTCCAACAAAGCAAGCAAAAAATGCAGACAATTCCTGAATTTGACTCAAGTTTGTTTTTTCGCTAACCTCATCAAGGCTTGTAGTCATGCACTCTTTCCATCGCTTGTCAGCGGGGTGAAGTCCAGTTTCCAGAAGTCGGCGCCAAAGCTTATAGTAGATTTCTGCGTAAGCATATCCTTTCCGTGTTCCAGTTATCTCGTAGGCAGAAAGAATTCCTCCTCTCGGCTCCACATAACCTCTCTTAAGACGTACTTGTTCGCAAAATCCCATCCCAGGTAAGAGGCAAACGAAGCCGGGTTTCCGGGCGCAGCGGAGGCAATCTTCGGCTTTGTCGAATGCCAGAGGAATTTTGTTCGCATTTCTTTCAAAAGCGGCCTTCAACTTGGCGTACACAGGAAGATTGAAGTGCCCGGTTTCTTTGTCTGATCTGCCGTGCTCATTAAAATGGCGCCAAACGCACGGCACAATTTCATTGTTATCCAGTGCAGTCTCCATCTCTTCCCAAGTGTCAATAAAGTCAGGTGGTATCGTTACGGTCAGACGAGAAATGAGTACTCCCCGTAAAAAAACAGACAGCGGTAGCACACTCACGAGCCAGGTAAGGATAAATGCCCTGCGAAAGGACCACTTACGGCCAAGGGCTGCTCTAGGAATAGCGCCTTCCGTCGGTACTGAGGTGGATAAGAATGAAGCTACCAGAAACAACAACGAGTCTGCCTGGAGAGAAATATGCCCTAATTCATATAGGGCACCAACAGTCAGGACAAACCAGGAGGCGAGCATGATAAAAAAAATGAGCACAAACAGAGGCACTGAGTGTGTTAACACATTGAAAAAAGCAACCTGGGAGGCATAAACATTCCTTGGCAATAAGAACGTCTCTTGAGAGTAATCCAGTACCGGTGAAAGATGAAAGTGTTTTAATGCAACTAGATTCGCTGTCAGGGGCAACAGCAGCACATCTGCCCTGCCACGATATATGGCCACAATAGCGGTCTCGGGGTTCCTATACCCAAAAAATATCTGCGTAGCATTCTTTACTCGCAGTGCGTTCCTTAAAATATTGTAGTTCTTAAGCTGGCAGGAGTTTTTGCGGGGACCTAAAGCTTTAGTGATTGGACAAGCGAATTTAATTTCCTTTCCTTCAAGTGAAAACTTGTTATGCCGAATGCCTTTCAGGCCTCCCGAGGAAAATGTCTGAGAGAAAACAGAGGCACTCAGAAAGGTTGAAGCGTTTTCTGAATTTCCGGTACTGAATTTTAGGCCTCTGTACAGAAATATATAGGTACGAAATCCAGAACGTTTTACACGTCTCAGGAAGTTTTCCTGGCTCTGAAACACAATCAATTCATTGAAATAGGCGTACATGTAATTTTGCAGAAGGTCCCTCATACAAATGCCTTTTTTCGTGCCAATAACTACGAGCACTGTTCGCACATTCAAGGCCCTGTTTGTCGTGACATATGTCATGAATTCTTCGTTGCTACCTGACCAGTGTGTTACTTTCCAAGGAAATACCCGCATCAAGGATTTTTCGAAAGAATTCCTACCCTCTCCGCACGTGATGAAAGCCATCTCTACCTTCGGGCCTGCCCTTTCCCCTAGAAAGTTCGAGGCGAGCTCTACCACATCATTTGAAATGCGCATTCCAGGACGTCCGTTATCCTGAACACCATTTTCAATACTTTCCGTCTTTCCAGAAAGGACGATAGCAAATAACATTGGAATCCCAAAATAAATCATTACCACACCAACTTGGAGGGCTTGCGAATGGATGAACTAGACCTATGTGGACGTACTGTGCCTACGCCAGCCATAAATGAAGAACAAGTTAATTTGGCCTAAGTTGTCACCAATTTTCATTTCAAAGTGCTTTAGTTCGTGTTAATCATGTTGCGATTCTCGAACGGTGGCCTTCCAACTGCACCAAAGCCTGATTTTATGAGAGGCCGCCGCTAATTTAAGCAGGTTAAGAATTTAAATACTTGATGCATTGTTGATAGCACATGTGAGGAATAATAAAATATGAATAGATTGAATGCCAAACGTGATATTGCGTGATTATAATATTCAATCTCGATTCAGATTAACTTTCATTTACGTCTATGAGGAAAAGAGGTACGGATAATTTTTTTAAGTAAACCCGCTGATTCAGTATCAGCAGAAGAAAAAGCAACTTCGAAAGGAAATCTACTTTAGTGCTGCAATAAGAATTTATTATACCTCTACTATCGTGATATGGAAATCGACAGATAGTGTGGTATTTTAGAATATACACACTGACAGCTAGGAATATTTCGAATGAACTTAAATTCCGAGGGCTTGCAATAATAAACTACCAATCAATATATCAGTTTTTTCTTGACGCTGTCGTCGAACTTTGGCAGCGAACACTAGGTTGGGAAAAAGCTGCTGTTGCGTGTCAGCTCGCTGACCTTCGAGTGCGACCTTCTTGATCTTGATGTAGCGCAGATGTTGCTTCTGTAAACAATCTTGGCCTGAAAACAAAAAAAAGCAAGTGTCAATAGTATTTCTATCTGAACAAATGATTGATTTATTCGTGCTAGTAACGTGCGTTCTTAACCTTTGACACTTTCCAGCATAGCACTAAGAATATAGGTAAGGGACCCAATACAGCATTTCAAAAAATTGCAGTGCCGCCGAAGAAAGCGCGTTAAACGCCTAGCATATACCATAGTATTCTATACTTGCTGCTGTCCGCAATCTTCGGGGCGTTATTCCCACCGAGCGAGCAATTTTGTTGCCTCTCTAACATCCGATTGGAGCGCCGTCGCCCATTCGTCGATTCTTCTGATGGGCTCTAGTTCCTGACGACGGCCGGCGCGCGATCACGGCATGTTTTGAGGCCTTCTTTCATTGTCGAGACATTTATGTAGGTCGCTGCCAAAAGTTTCATCCGAATTATGACATTCTAGAACTTTTACGTTTCTCGAGAATGTCAGGTCTGGTATCCTTGCTGACGCTATCGCCCACCCTCGTACGTCTGCAGAGTGAGGTTCTGCATATGTGGAAGGCAAGCAGAGCATGGAGCGTGGTCTCAAAAAGCCTGAATGGAACCGCGACCTCAGAAGAAGGACTGCGCGACAGAGTAAAGAAATCGAAGCTTATACTTTCAAATTATGCGGACAAAATTCGGACAAATGTGACGAAATGGAGATGAGCATGAACGTCTCCAAGACGTGGACCTTCATCCGGCACTTGTTAGACCCAGCCAACTCGAAGACGCAATCTGGTATAAGATTGACAAAGGCGACGTACTCGTTCTAAGGGAAAGATGATGATTTCATGATCAAAATTTTTGAGACGTACGTGGGAGAAACTTTACGAACAACACTTCCTGGCTATGGTAGAACGCCTAACGAGATGCTGGACACCTCCACCACAGAAGCGGAAGTGAGGGCAGAGATTATAATACTGAAAACGGAGTCGGCTCCAGGCCCTGAAGAGGTGACGAACAAAATACTCAGGAATCTGGGCGATGACTCCATTAGGTGTCTAACGGAGTATATGCAGGAATGTTAAGAAAAAGGCGAGTTCACAAAACAGTGGAAGACATCAAGCAATATTTTATTACCGAAACCAGGGACGCCTTCTTAACTGGCAAATTTACGACCCATTTCCTTAACTCCATACGCGGGGAAATTGATAGAGCACCATCTCCAGACCATGCTGATGAGTTCCATGGAGCAGGGTGATCATTGGCTACATGAGATGGTCGGGTTTCAACCTCACTTGTGTACGCAGGACGTCATGCTCCAAATCAAACATGACATAATCAATTCAAGGTCTAAAAATGCGAAAGCAATTTTGGGGCTGGACGTCAGGAAGGCTTTCGACAACGTAAAACATGAGGTGGTCCTGACAGGGCTGAACAAGAAAATGTAGGTACCAGGACGTACCAGAGACTTTCTGACTTGTAGAACGGCCTGCACAAAGTTCCAAACGCTGGAATTAACTGCAGTAGAGCTAGGGAGTAAGGGATCGGTGCTGTCCCCCTACTCTTCAGCGTGGCTATGAGGCAACTCCTGGAGCAATTGGTAAAGCTGGAAGGAATAAAATTTAGTATATATGCGGATTATGTCACTCTTTTGGACAACTGTGCAAATTATTTCTGCCGTCGAAAACTTTCTCCAAGCCGCCACAGACATCACAGTCGATTACGCGGCGAGAGAGGCCTATCGTGCTCGCCGCAGAAATCAGAATGGTTTATATACAATCCGAAGCACTTAAGGTGGAAGGCACAGTCGGAGATCAGAATTGAAGTGGCGGGGTACCAATAGTCGAGCAGAACAGAACCTTGGGCTTGATTCTCCAGTCACACGGATATAATGGCGAAACCATCAAGAGGCTGGTGAATCACCCAACGCCGACTCTGAGCCTAATTAGGCGGGTGGCCAGCAGGGGCCGAGGATTAAAGGAAAAAAAAGTAATGAAACTGATACAAGCGCACATCTTCAGCCGAGTGAGCTACGCAACGCCGTATCTAGATTTAAAAGCGATGGAACAAGAAAAGATTGAGTCTCTAATAGGAAAATACTTAAAACGAACGCTGTAATGGCCCATGTGCACATCCATAGAGAGACCGATGGCGGTAGGGGTACAGAACACATGGGCAGAGCTGGCGGAAGCGGAGTGAACATCTCGAATTGACAGACTTAACACAAAAAAGACAAAAAGAGACATTTTGACGAAAGTTGGAATAAATTCAAATAGGAGTCCCACGTTCAATGTGGAGGTAGATAGGGAAGTGAGACAAAATCTGATACCCCCTCCTCCCCCGCTAAAAAAACATGCACCCGGAATCTAACAAAGACAGAAAGAAACAACGAGCCGAAGCATTAAAAATTAAATTCGCAGAAATTTCGGAACATGAGGAGGCCTACGTACAGGCGGCGGGAGGTGGTGACAGTTTCATAGTGGCAACGGTCGTCAGCGGTCGGGACAATCCCGTGACAGCTGCCACTTAGCGCGTGCGGAGCATAGGAAATAGCCGAGGAAACTGCGATCGCGTAAGCTTGCATCGGACCGGAAGCGAGGTTTGTCATCAGTGACAGCAAAACTGCCATAAAAAAAATTTAGCAAGGGCAGGATCTCTCCCGTAGCAGCCAGAATCCTAGGCCAGAAAACGTTGGATAGGAAAATTCAAATAATTTGGACTCCTGTGCACGAGGCCGTCCCTGGCAACGAGGCAGCCTACAAGCTGGCTCGAGATCTCTACCGCAGAGCCGCTACAGGGCCCTTTGATGACCGAGGGAGAGGACAGCGCTAGCCAAAATATGGAGAGATTATCATCATCATCAGCCTGATTACACCCACTGCAAGGTGAAGGCCTCTCCCATATTTTTTCTCCAATTCACCCGGGTCTGTGCTAGCTGCATCCACTTGACCCCCGCGCACTTTATATCCTCCACGCACCTAATTTTCTGCAGCCCCCTGCTACGATTTCATTCCCTTGAAATCCAGTTTGTTACTCTGAGCGACTATCGGTTATCCTTTCTTTGCCCAGCATGTCCTGTCCATACCCATTTCTTCTTCTTGATTTTCAATAGAATGCCAGTAACCTGAGTTATTTTTCTGGCCCACTCTGCACGCTTCCTATTTCTTAATATTGCCCCTTCCATTTTTCGTACCATAGCCCTCTGCGTTGTCCTCAACTTAAGTTGAAACCTCTTGGTTAGCCTCCATTTTTCAGCCCCACAGGTGAGTACAGATAAGATGCAACTGTTGTATACTTTCCTCTTGAGCGATACCGGTAAGCTGCTAATCATAATCTGCGTGTGCTTACCAAATGCGCTCCACCCCAATCTTATTCTTCTTGTTATTTCCTTTTCATGGTCAGGATTTGCGGTTACTACCTGTCCTAAGTAGACATATTCGCCTACTGCTCCCAGTGCTTCGTTGCCTAATGTAAACTGCTGTTCCTTCCCGAGGCTGTTGAACATTACCTTAGCCTTCTGCATATTGATTTTTAAGCCTACCTTTCTACTTTTCCTGTGTAGGTCATCAATTATTATTTGCAGCTCATCTCCCGAGTTCCTTAACAAGGCAATGTCATCAGTAAATCGCAAATTACTGAGGTATTTTGCATCTATCCTTATCCCTAACTGTTCCCATTCCAAGTCTGAATACTTCCTCTAAGGTGAATACTTCCTCTAAGGAAGTTGTGAATAGTACTGGGGAGATCGTGTCTCCTTGCCTAACACCTTTCTTTATGGGAATTTTCTTACTTTCTTTATGCAGAACTATGGCTGCTGTGCACTCACTGTATATATCTTCCAGCACTTTCACGTACGCTCGTCTACCCCTGATTTCCCAATGCCTGCATCACCGCCGAGGTTTAAACTCAACTGAGTTAAATGCTTTTTCGTAATCAATGAATGCTATGTATAAGGGCTGGTTATATTCCGAGCATTTTTCTATCACCTAGTTGATGGTATGCATATGATCGATAGTAAAGTACCGTTTCCGAAAACCTGCTTGATCCTTTGCTTGATTGCAGTTTAAGGTTGTTCTGACTCTATTAGCAATTATATTAGTAAATACCTTATACATAACAGACAGTAAGCTGATTGGTCTGTAATCTTAGGTCCTCAGAGTCCCCTTTCTTATGAATGAGGATAATGTTTCCATTATTTCATGGTTCCGGTACCGTCGATGACACCAGGCACTGCGTATACAGGATGGCCAGTTTTTCTAGCACGATATTTCTCCCGTCCTTTAACAAATCTGTAGCTATCTGATCCTCTCCAGCTGATTTCCCCATTGTTATAGTTTCTAATGCTTTCTTGACCTCGCCCTTCGTTACTGGGGAAATGTCAGACTGTTTTTCCCTACCGCCAATCTCATTATGCTCCTGACTACTTTGGCTACTGTAGAGATCTGTATAGAATTCTTGGCTACTTGGACTATCTTGTCCATATTCGTGATGATGTTGCCCGCCTTGTACATACATCTGGTTTTTGCCTATACTCAATTTATTTTTTACCGCTTTCAGGCTTCACCCGTTCTTTACAGCCTGCGCAATTTTCTCCATGTTGTACTTCCTTATATCGGCCACCTTGCGCTTATTGATTAGCTTTGATATCTCGGCCAATTCTACATGGTCTGTTAGATTGGAAGCTATAAATACCCTGGCGTTTCCTAATAAAATCTTTCGTCTCCTTAGACTGCTTAACGGTATCCTCTCTAACTATTCTACCGCTTACTTCTATAGCGCACTCTGTAATAATATCTCTCAAATTATTGTTCATTGCTTCTAGAGTAATGTCGCCATCCTCGTTTAGAGCTGAATATATATTCTGTAGCGAGATCCTGAACTCTTCTGCCCTTCTCCTCACCGCTAATTTGCTGATGGGTTTCTTTCTTACTAATCTGTTGCGCTCCTTCTTCAGATTTAGGCTAATTCGGGACTTCACCATCCTGTGGTCACTGAATCGCACTTTCCCGATTACCTCTACATCTTGAATAATGGCGGGGGTTGAACACAGTATGAAGTCAATTTAATTTTTGGCCTCTTCGTTAGGACTTCTCCATGTCCATTTCCGCTTCTTCCGTTTGCTGAAGAAGTAATTTCATGATTTTTATGTTATTGCGCTCTGCAAACTCAACTAGTAACGGCTCCCTGCTAATCCTAGAGCCAATGCCGTAGTTACCTACTGCCTAGTCTCCTGCCTGCTTTTTCCCTACCTTGGCATTGAAGTCGCCCATTAGTACAGTATACTACATCGATAGTTTTCGCATTGCCGATTCTACACCTTCGTAGAAGCTTTCAACTGCCTGGTCATCATAACTACATGTAGGGGCATAGTCCTGTACAACCTCTCATGATTAGCTCTATAAAACACCGGCCCTCAGTCACCTGCGGCTGCGGAACAACTGACCACGGCGGCGGTCAGACCTGTGACGCAGCAGGAGGTGCTAAGAACTTCTGGCTCCGCTAGACAGGCCGCCATTTGAAACTGACCCTGGCAACGTTTAACCTTAGAATCCTAGCTACTGAAGCTAGTTTAGCATTACTGTGACAGGAACTAGAGGGCACGAAATGGGATGTCATAGTGCTTAGTGAGGTTAGGAGGCAGAATGAGGCATAAGCGATAACTAACTTTGTTATGTTTATTGTAAAGTTGTTACTGCTTCTGATGTCTCTAACTTTGACGATTGGGTGCCTGCAACCTATGAACTTTTTCCATTGGACCCTTTACTAGCCGCTGGCTATGGGTCCAAGCAGTGTCTGCCTATTTTCCTGTAGCGCACCAAAAAACATAAATAAAAAAAATGTCATTCTCTTAGAAAAAAAAAATATACTGTACTGAATAATGGGCATGTACTGTATTATCGAGGTTTACCGGTGAGGCGAGAACTAGGAGTAGGTTTAATTCTCAAAACTACATAGCAGGTAATATAGATGAATTCTGTACTATTAGTGAGAGGATGGAAGGCATCGTATTTAGGCCTAATAAGCGGTATAAACTGATGACTCTGGCCCAGGACAATCTCGACGCTGAATAGTGCGCTGAATAAAGTTATTTCCTTTTCCTCTTTTCGAAATCGGGGCTGCGTACTTTAATACTGCTTCCCAAAGGAAAAGCACTGTCCAGGTGGTGCCCACAAAACAGGTTAAAAGGAATATGCAACGTAATACGAGTGATGCACTCCATTTTGGGTAGTGGTGCAGCGAGATCAAATTTGGGCAACAGGCGCGATATCTGGCAAGCCACTTTACTCAGTTGCCGCATGACACAGCAAGGATCCATGTAACCAGGCAGTATAGCTTGTCGTAGTTCCACACAGCTGACCGGGAGCCATTGGAGGACAAGGCAGCCATTGCGGAGTCAACATCATAATGTTGGCAGTTGTAATGGCATTTTTCAGCAGCTTGAGAAGCGCTGAGCCACATTTGAGCAGTATGACGAGCCTTAACAGCTTGACATATGGCATCAGAAGCAAAATTATTGGTAGGGTTGACAGGAGGCAGCATACTGTTAAAGGATAGCAAACGGTCACGGCCATAAATACGCAAAATGTGCGTAATTAGTGACACCTTGTTGGGAGGAATTCTAGGCAAATATCACGAGAGGAAAACTAAACGTTCAGTCATCATGGTTGTCAAAGGCGTACATGGACAACACATCCTTCAGCTTGCGGTTAAGCGCGCAGCTAAGCCAGTGACATGATGATGATAACAATTCAAGAACTAGCGGCAAGCGGAGCATCATCCAAGCAGGCCGCTAACCGATTTTGAAAAACAAAACAGTGACCTTGATCTGTAAGCAGTTGAAGGAGGTACCCTGAAGTAGGATGACGTAAAAATAGCAACATCAGCGGCAGAGGTGGTCCGGATAGTTGTTATAGTGCACTGAGTGATTTAATCAGTGGCTGTAGAATTCTATTGGTTCCCGCAAGCTGATGTCAGCAAAGGTCCAAGCAGCTCGAGACTAAAGTAGAAAATTGGAACCCATTCGCAGCACGAATAAAACAACGACAGGAAGAAAACACACACGACAGGACGAATGCTGTCGTGTGTGTTTTCTTCCTGATGTTAATGCCACCTAGCGTTGCCAGGTGGCGCATGACTGAGTGAAGAACGACGAAGTGTCGCTTGCGGGTTTTGCGTCTGTGCTGCTCACCGCTGTTGTATCGGAGCTAACCCCTTTGCTATTCTTTATATCCTCAATCACCTTGTACGTGACATTCTGGTGGAGGTGCTGGGTAAGATCACCTATGCAAGAGTCTCCATCTGAAAGACGTCGCGCCAGCCCTGTGCCATTGGACACCCCCGTGCATCGCTGCAGTCGACGGCTCCAGGGACTGTCTCCGGAGTTTCAGCCATCACCCGCCGCCATGACATCTAGTGCTTCTGCTCAGCAGGTAACGGGCGTCGCACCGGCCTGTAACTACACCTTGCAGGCCCCTCGAGTACCGAAGCCTTTTCATGGTGACCTCTTTGAGGATGTGGAGGACTGGTTCCTTTAGTTTGAGCGTGTCGCTGCTTTGAACCAGTGGGACGATACTGCCAAACTAAGGAACGTCTACTTCAGCCTTGAAGATGGCGCCCGGATCTGGTTCGAGAACCGAGAGCAAATGTTAACATCGTGGCAGGAATTCCGTCGTCAACTGCTCGAGGCCTACACTAGCGCGGATCGTCGCGAACATGCAGAACGTGCCATTCACTCCCGCATCCAGATGCCGAATGAGAGTGTCCAAGCATACGTCGAGGACATGACGCGCCTCTTCAGGCGAGCCGATCCCGCCATGTCCGAGGACAAAAAGGTCAGGCACTTAATGCATGGTTTGAAAGAGCAACTGTTCGCAGGACTTGCGCGCAACCCACCGTCGACTGTAAATGAATTTCTTGCGGAGGCCGCCACAATGGAAAGGGTGCTCCAACAACGTGCCGCGGCTTATAACCGGCCTCTCCATACTGGCACAACTTCGGAGTCATTTGCATCTTCCGAGCGGCATCCTGATGCTTTGCGCGAACTAATTCGCAGTGTCGTGCGCGAAGAACTGAGAAAATTCTGGAACCCCCTGCAGCAATCGCCAGCTTCCGTTTCTGCTATAGTGCAAGAGGAGGTACGACAGGCGCTCAAGAGCCCTCTTTCGCCTCTAGTTACGAGCCCGCCATTGCTGTCGGGGACCGAAAACCGTCCCACATATGCGGAAGTTCTGCAGAGTCAGGCTCCTCCTTCACCGCCACCCATTCCCGCGCCGCCTACAGTTCCGCTTCCCTCGGTGCAACCAGTGCAGTACTTCAACGAACGTCCCCTGCCTCGACGCAAAGCCGACATTTGGCGCACGCCTGACCGCCGTCCACTCTGCTTCCACTGCGGTGAACCAGGCCATCTCTACCGGGATTGTCCTTATCGACGCCTCGGTCTTCAAGGCTTCCGCATCGACTCGCCTCCTCCCCGGTTTGGTCAACGACCCCGCGTTATTGAAGAGTACCTGGCGGAACAGCGTTCATCTCGTTCGCAGCGTCAGTCCCGCTCCCCTTCACCAAGGCGCTCATCGACGTCCACCCAAGGATCCTCGCGAGAGGGGCAAGGCCGCTCGTCTAGCCCTGGTCGGGAAAACCGAAAACAGCGACCTTCGGGGACGAGGCCGCTGGTAGTCGCTGCGTTGAAGACCTCCCGTCGTCGCCGCTTCGATCCGACCGCGAGCTGTTGGTACCGTCCCCTAGGGAAGCCAAAAGCGTTTCTCTGGACATTCCTGTTATTTTAGACGGTCGCACTCCAGTCAATGCATTAGTGGATACCGGTGCGGATTATTCGATTTTGAGTGGTCGCATGGCGACTGTTTTGAGGAAGGTGCTCACTGCTTGGCCAGGTGTGTACCTTCGAACCGCCGGCGGTCATATAGTTACCCCAAAGGGGATGTGCACGGCTCTTATTCAGATTAACAGATATACGTTCATCGTTAGTTGCGTCGTTTTGAGTGACTGTTCCCGTGACCTTATCCTCGGCATTGACTTTCTGCGAGAATACGGAGCAGTTATCGACCTGCGAAATAGACGTGTCACATTTTCGATGGGACAATCTGCCGAACGAGATAGTAACAGTCTTTGCAGTGCCGCACTTCGCGTTTCCGCCGAGAGCGTCTCGCTGCCGCCGCGAAGCAGTGTTCTTGTGGAAGTCACCTGTGACGATTTCCGTGCCGGCGATGCTGTAGCGGAAGCGAACCATTCACTCCTGCTTGCTCAAGGCATCTGCGCTGCTCGAAGTTTATTGTCGCTTCACAATGGCCGGGCTGCACTCCTTGTCACAAATTTTTCTAATGAACACCGGCACTTGTTTCCGGGAACTGCTATCGCTTTCGCTTACCCTGTTACGCACGATCCGGTCTGTTTTACATCCACGGCAGTCGAAACTAATGAGCCATCTCTTGACAACATCGACATTAACTGCCTTTTGTCGAAGGAGAAACGGCGGGCCTTAGAGCTACTGTTGCTGGACTTCAAGCACTGTTTTGCTTCTTCCTCGAAGGTTCGTCAAACGCCCATCAGGCAACATCGCATCATTACTTACGAAGACGCTCGCCCTATACGACAGCAGTCTTATCCTGTGTCTGCCAAAGAACGAGAAGTGATCCAGACGCAGGTTCAGGAGATGCTGGATGATGGTGTTGTGCAGCCTTCACAAAGCCCGTGGTCCTCACCAGTAGTCCTGGTCAAGAAGAAAGACGGCACTCTTCGATTTTGCGTCGACTATCGGAAATTGAATAATGTGACAAAGACAGATGTATACCCGTTGCCGCGCATCGATGACTCACTGGACAGATTGCGACGTTCGAAGTATTTTTCATCTATTGATTTGAAAAGCGGCTATTGGCAAATCGAAGTAGACGAAAGAGACCGAGAAAAAACCGCATTTGTAACTCCAGATGGCCTATATGAATTCAAAGTACTCCCATTTGGATTGTGCTCTGCCCCAGCGACATTCCAAAGGATGATGGACACCATCCTCACTGGCCTCAAGTGGCAGATCTGTCTTGTGTACTTGGACGACGTAGTTGTTTTTTCCGAAACATTTGACCAACACCTCGAACGCCTTCGAGCTGTACTGGAAGCGCTCCGTTCTGCTGATCTCACGCTGAAGCCCGAGAAATGCCACTTCGGGTATACACAACTCAAGTTCCTTGGCCATGTTGTGAGCGCCGATGGGGTGCGCCCGGATCCCGAAAAGACTGCTGCCATCGCACGGTTTCCCGTTCCAGCTAACCAGAGGGCTGTTCAGCGCTTTCTCGGCCTGTGCGCATATTATCGGCGGTTCATTGCGGACTTCTCTGAAATAGCGGAACCTCTAACGCGCCTCACAAGGAAGGACACCGCCTTTGTGTGGAACTCTGAGCAGCAGACGGCCTTTTCTTTGCTTCGCGAGCGCCTTCAAACATCCCCTGTTCTGGCGCACTTCGATGAAGCGGCTGACACAGAGGTGCACACTGACGCCAGTAGTATCGGTCTTGGCGCGGTCCTTGTTCAGCATCAAGACGGGATTGAGCGAGTAATAGCCTATGCTAGCCGCACACTCTCTCGCGCCGAAACCAACTACTCCACCTCGGAAAAGGAATGCCTGGCGGTCGTGTGGGCCACTATGAAGTTTCGCCCCTATCTTTACGGCCGACCATTTAAAGTCGTCACGGACCATCATTGTTTATGCTGGTAGGCAAATCTGCGAGATCCATCGGGACGACTTGCACGCTGGAGATTACGACTTCAGGAATTTGACATAACTATTGTTTATAAGTCAGGCCGCAAACACGAAGACGCTGACGCGCTGTCACGAGCCCCCGTTGACACTGACGATGCTGCAACCGATGGCGACAACGGCTTTCTAGGAGCTCTCAGTGCATCTGAGCTCAGAGATCGACAAAGAGCTGATCCAGACATCCTTCCATTCATCGATTATCTGGAAGGGCGTGATACGACGCTCCCTCGACGCCTATCTCGGCACATTGGTTCATTCTGTATGCAGCAAGGCGTCTTGTATAAAAGAAACTCCCAAGGCCAAGAAAGAGCTTTCCTCCTGGTAGTACCATGCGAGCTCCGTGCGGATATTCTACTTGCGTGCCACGACGAACCGACGTCTGGTCATTTGGGTTACTCACGGACGCTTGCTCGAGTCCGCAACATGTATTACTGGCCAGGACTCTCCGCAACTGTGAAACGCTATGTAAGAAGCTGTCGCGAATGCCAGCGCCGTAAAACACCGCCCCTGAAGCCTGCCGGATTTCTCAAGCCCGTTAGAGCACCACGTATTCCATTCGACCAAATCGGCATGGACCTCCTTGGTCCTTTCCCTTTGTCGCAGGCGGGAAACAAATGGATAGTAGTCGCTACTGACTACCTGGCCCGATACGCTGAGACAAAGGCAATCCCTCATGCCACAGCTTCCGAAGTAGCCGAGTTTTTCATGCATAACATAGTCTTGCGGCATGGCGCCCCTTCGTATGTCATTACCGACAGAGGGACAGCTTTCACTTCGCAGCTCATCGACCACATATTTGAGTTGAGTTACACGACGCATCGCAAGACCACAGCGTACCATCCGCAGAGCAATGGTCTTACCGAAAGGTTAAATAAGACGATTGCGGACATGTTATCAATGTACGTCGATGTGCAGCACAAGACCTGGGACGAGGTGCTGCCGTACGTCACATTTGCGTATAATACAGCCCAACAGGAAACAACGCGCTTCACACCATTTCGACTTGTGTACGGGCGTGAAGTTCAGAGCATGCTCGATTCCATGCTCCCATGCCCAGATGATGACCAGCTTCCGCCAGATGCCCAGCAGTACGCCATCCGTGCTGAGGAAGCCCGCCAGCTTGCCCGTATGCACATCGGGCGGCAGCAGACCTCTGACGCGGACCGCTACAACCTCCGGCACCGCCAGGTTCACTACAAACCTGGGGATCAAGTCTGGGTGTGGACATCAGTTCGCCGTCCAGGCTTGTCAGAGAAACTCCTTTCCCGCTACTTCGGGCCGTACAAAGTGTTGCGTTGTGTGAGTGATGTCAGTTATGAAGTTATTCCAGACGGCGCCGCACTTTCAAAACATCGAAAGCCCAGCTCGGACATTGTGCACATTGTGCGGCTGAAGCCGTACTACCAACGATAACGCACGGCCACCTCCTGTGACGACTCTCTTACTTTGCACACCGTTCTCACCGCCCGTGTTCACTTTTTTTTTTTCGGAAGGGGGAGTAATGCCACCTAGCGTTGCCAAGTGGCGCATGACTGAGTGAAGAACGACGAAGTGTCGCTTGCGGGTTTTGAGTCTGTGCTGCTCACCGCTGTTGTATCGGAGCTAACCCCTTTCCTATTCTTTATATCCTCAATCACCTTGTACGTGACACACACGACAGGACGAATGCTGTCGTGTGTGTTTTCTTCATATCGTTGTTTTATTCCTGCTGCGAATGGGTTTTAATATAGATCATTACCAACTGGCCCAAACATCGGTGTTATTGCATAGACAATTGGATCAATAGGAGTAGTAAATGGATGAAAGTGGCCACTAGATTGCAGGTGCTGCTTCTTTCGATGCTGGTACAGCTCGGAAGACACAACATAGCAAAACTGTGCGGTCAGTCAAAGAAAAATGTCCGCACGTGCAATGTCATCAGCATCATCATCAACAGCCTGACTATACCCACTGCAGGGCGAAGGCCTCTCCTATATTTCTCTACCTAATACGGTTCTGTGCTAGCTGCATCCACTTGACCCCTGCGCACTTCTTAACCTTATCCGCCCACCTAACTTTCTGCCACCCCGTGCTACGCTTTCCTTCCCTTGGAATCCAATTTGTTACCCTAAGCTACCATCGGTTATCCTCTCTTCGCACTACATGTCCTGCCCATGCCCTTAATTTCCACTAGAATTTCGGTAACTTGAGTTATTTCTCTGACCCACACTGCACGCTTTCAATCTCTTAATGTTACACCTACCATTTTTTGTTCCATAGCCCTCTGTGTTGTCCTCAACGTACGTAGAACTCTCTTGGTTAGCCTGCACGTTTCAGCCACATATGTGAGTACAGGTAAGATGCAACTATTGTATACTTTCCTCTTGAGCGATACCGGTAAGCTGTTAGTCATAATCTGCGAGTGTTAGCCCTGGCGTCCAGTAGTGCCGCCCGGTATCCCTAACGAAGTCTGTCTGGGCGTTTCTTTGTGCACAGTCCGGAGGGAACCTATGGCAGCTTACAGGATCCTCGTATCTACTCGTCCCGAAGCCCACCGAACAGTAACAAGCATGCAAAACCATTATGGTCGCTGCACAAGCAAGCGGCAGGATACGACACTTGACCTGACCACGCAGACTGGTCGCCTTTCCAGCTTCAAGTGACTATATAAAGCACTTGGCGAGCTGGCGAGAGACGACGCACAGTGCTCAGCACGCACGACTTACCGCTTAGAAGACTTGCTGGGGCGTTGTTGGCGTTGTCATTGCTCATGCGCTTGCTGCGTATGATACGTTATATTGTGCTTTTTACGTCACCTGAACATTGATTGCTTGCATGATAATGACTTCAGAATTTATAGGTCTTAGCAACCGGTCTCGATCCCAAGTACAAGCATTTGGACTACGTTTGCAAGCAAGTTAAAATATACTAAAACTTTCGTTTTGTCCATCATTTGGCTTTGAGTATCCCTGCATTTTGAGGAAAATCAAGACAACATTTCATAGCCTCAAAATTTGGTGTCTCAATCTCTTTAATACAAGCTCCTGGGCTTGCAAGAAGCACCCAGCGGATATAGGACTTTCATAAGTATGTACGAATTTTAAATCCGCGTATATCGAGCCATTTTAAATGTAGATTTACTTTGAAATGACATATCATATCTTGCATATTTTTTTCTTCAATACACCGGGGAACTTTTAACAATCATCTGTGTTTACTGGTTCTCTCCGAAAACGGAAAATTAACTTAGTATTTTTTTTCTTGCATGAGTTCCTATGGGTCGTGCTCCCAAATGGCACTAGCCTATTTTTCGCTGTTTTAAAATTACTCTGCTCCTGTATTCAGACTTTCTATGTTAACAAATTTTTCGGCAATGTTTATGTCTGTTCAGCCCATAAAAACAACTTATTAGGGGAATTAAAAAATTTGGAAAACTGCTTTGATACGAGTCAGTTGTATGTATTCCTGTCCCCCCTCCCCCTTCCGCCCAGTTGGCCCACAGTGGCGACGGCAGCACCACCGCGTCTTGCATACATAGCATGTCGGGATATATCGATAATAAGCAGTGGCGAGCCACGCATTGCAAAGTAATCACCACCAGGAAAAAATATTTCTACTCTAAAGGGGCACACAAAAGAGAGCATGAATTTTTGTAGCCAAACAGAATTTGTAGTAACATTGAATGCCACTTTGTTATATCTGGGATAAAGCGCCACTTCGCAGTGAGCTCATGTTTGATCAGTATTTTCAGAATATCAAGAAAACAGTCGTTGGTACGAACAATACTTGGGAAGGAAAAACACTGGCCTCAGTCGACAGTTTTCTCAGTCTTCGCCTATCCATAAACAATTTTCTATCACCACTTCATAGATTGTAAGAAAAGAAAATTTGCAAATGCGACAAAATACAATTGCGCTGCACCTTTAGAAACACTGCGCTACACCACCATCTTCATACTTACTTTGTTGAGCTCGATTTCAAGTGCCTGTGTTTTCGGTAGGGGATCAAATGGGCGATATATTTGGTTCAGCGCATATTATAATTACGAGCTACAAAACGCTTTCACTTTTTGTGGCCTTGACTGCATTGAATTGAAATAGATATCTGTATAGCATTACTTCACTTAGGCTTATATGGACTCGTAGAAGTGATGTGCGTCTAATGCTATGTCCTCCCTCAATAAAACTGAATATTTTAGAGACAACATTGGTGCACGAAAACAAAACGTTGCCAGGCAACGTGCAGCTCTTGAACAGCATTCATCCCCTTCACAAAAACAGGTCTATTACTTAGAATATTCAATGCGTGAATTCATTTTTCCGCAAGTACGATGCCTCTTTTCAAATTGATCCAAGGAGGCAAACACTGGGCGGTCTTAGGAAGTAGCTCATGTGGATGCACTGCAGATAAATAAATGGGCTAGGCCTAATTGCTATTAGGTATTTTGAGTTTCACGTCAATAACACTAAATGGATACGTTTATTTACTGACACCATGTCCTGAAATGCCAAATTGTTACAGCAGGTGAGTTGGTACAAACAGATATAACCTAAATGCAAATAATCAAAAAGACACTGAATCGAAAATATGATAACTTGAGTGTAGCATTTGGAATATGGGAACGTGTTATGAAAGCCACAGGAGCAACACTTAGAAGGGATAACTGCAAATTATTGTTTAGCTGAGCGAAGAGCAGACCTCGTAAGTGGTCACCACATCAGCTGATGATAATCTCCACTCAGATATTGTTTCTTGGAAGAAAGAGAATTTCATGCAGTCAGTACATTTCATTTCGTAACTTACAGTTACGAATTCTTCTGCTTGACTTGCAGCGAGACGGTATGATATATTTATTTTTTCTGTATGACTGGCGTTAATATATCAGTTAGGTTCAGTCATTAAGTCGTGTCCCACTCTTCGTGACCCTATGGACCATGTCACGCCACGCTTTCCGGTCTCTCACTATCTTCCTAACATCACATACCTTCGTCTGCAGCGCCTCGAGGATGCCATTTAACCATTGCGTTCGATACTTACCCCTTCTCCGGCGACCCTCAACCTTTCCCAACATCAAAATCTTTCTCCAGAGACTCCTCTCTTCTCATCAGATGACCAAAGTAGATGAGCTTTAACTTTATAATTCGTTCCTCCAATGAGCAGTCAGGGGTTATGGTCAACAAAATCGACTGATTTGATCTTCTGGCATTTCAAAGAACTCTCAAGAGTCTCCGCCAGCACACCAATTCAAACGCGCCAATTCTTCGGCGGTCAGCCTTCTTCACAGTCCAACTCTCGCATCCATACATCACAACTGGAAAGGTCATAGCAGGAGTTATACGGATCTTGGTTGGCAGACTAATGTCTCTGCTTTTTACTAGGCGGTCAAGGCTAACTATAGCTCTCTTTCCCAGCAGCAGGCGTCTCCTAATTTCATGGCTGCAGCCTCCTTGCGGGGTAATCTTGGAGCCCAAGAAGAGAAAATCTGTCGCAGCTTCCACTTCTTGTTCCTTGATGCTCCACAACTTGATAGGGCAAGACGCCATGATCTTTGTTTTTTTTTTAACGTTCAGTTTAAGCCCAAACTTCTCACTCTTTTCTTGTACGCGCATCAAAAGTCTCTTGACTTCCACTTCACTTTCTGCCATTAAAGTGGTATCATCCGCATATCTAAGGTTCTTGATACGTTTTCCAGCAATCTTCATTCCAGCTGAACGTCCAGACCGGCCTTCCTCATTATGCACTCTGCATATAGGTTAAATAGGCAGGGCGACAGCTTGCAGCCTTGCCTCACTCTTTTCTCAATCGAAAACCAATCAGTAAGACCATGCCCAGTTCTGACTGTGGCCTCTTGCCTTCATACAGGTTCCTGAGGAGACAGATGAGGTGAATTGGAACTCCCATCTCTTGGAGAGCTTGCCACAATCTGCTGTGATCTGCGCAGTCAAACGCTTTCGCATAATCAATAAAGCAGAAGTGGATGGTTTCTGCAACTCTTGCTTTTACCATGATCCAGCGAAGGTTGGCAATTTGGTGTCTAGTTTCTCTGTCCTTGCGAAACCCAGCTTGCACGTCCGGAAGCGCCCGATCTACATACTACTGCAGCCTACCTTCGAGGAATTTTAACATCACTTGCTAACATGCGAAATAAGCGCGATCGTGGGGTAGTTGAAAAAATATTTGGCACTACTTTTCTCTGGAAGGGGGATGTAAACTGACCTCCTTCAATACTGTGGCCACTGCTGGGTTGTCCAAATCTTCTGACATAATGTATGCAGAATGTTAACAGCGTCATGGTTGAGGTTTTGAAGCACATCAGCTGTAATGCCATCAATTCCACGAGCTTTGTTCTTAGCAAGGCTGGCTAAGGCCCATTCAACTTCACACCTCAGGATGCCCGGCTCAAGCGTCTTAAGTTGGGTTTGCACATCCGTGTCCTTCTTGTACAGTTCTTCTGTGTATTCCTGCCACGTTTTCTTTATCTCCGAGGCTTCAGTGAGGTCCTTGCCTCGTTTGTCCTTTATCACGCCCAGCTTAGCACAGAAGCTTCTTTTGATATCTTTGATTGTATTATGCAGAGTTCTTGTGCTTCTTAATTGGCTGTTGTCCTCAACTGCTTGGCACTGTATTTTAAGGAAGGCAATCTTATCTCTCCTTGGTATTTTCTGAAAATCCGCATTGAGAACTTTGTATCTTTCTCTTTCCCCCATAACTTTTGCCATCCTCATTTCCTCAGCTATTTTCAAAGCCTCTTCCGATAGCCAGTTTGCTTTCTTGCATTTCTTTTGCTTTGGAACTACCTTAGTAGCACCTTCTTGTATTATATGACTAACATCAGTCCACATCTCTTCAGGCTCCCTGTCTTCTAGATCTAATTCTTGAAATCTATTCCTCAATTCCACAGCATATTCTGATAGAATTTGATCCAGATCATACCTGAAAGGCCTACTAGTTCTCTGCGTTTTCCTCAATCGAAGCTTAGTTTGGCAACAAGAAGCTGATGATCGGGGCCACAATCGGCTCCAGGCCTTGTTTTTGCTACTTGTATAGCGCTTCTTCATCTCTGCCGGCAAATCATATAATCGATCTCATTCCTATACAGACCATCCGGTGAAGTCCATGTGTACAGGCGCGTCTTGTGCTGTTGAAAGTGAGTATTCGCTATGGTCAGGTTGTTTTCTTGATAAAACTTTACTAACCTCTCCCAGTTTCATTGCATGCATAATTTCAGCTGCTTTTCATTCCGTCATAAGAGGTTTGAAACCAAGACTAGCCTTCTTTTGCGTGACGCTGGCTCCCAGTCAATACTGATTTAATTTAAACCTCCCTGCACAATTCTGAACACGGTCAATTTCATCGATGAGAATATTTTGATACGGGTTCCATAATATGGATGCATATTCTAAATTTAGTATACTAGTTATTTTTAAGCCGCTATTTTCAGTAATTAAGACGCACCACTATTATTGCGGATAAAGACGCTAAGCAAGCTTGCTGCTTTTGTTACGATGTTAATAACATTGTGGAAGAAGGCAGGTCCAGACAGAAAGGCAAGGGATGCCGTGCATGGTGTTTATTCTGATATGGAACCGAGGCGCGTGTCACAAGCGGCGCCTCGGGTTGATGAGGACGGTATTATGACGATGGTAGAATAAGATCATTAGAAGCTCACACAATCTTCCCAGGGGACGGAAGCGGCCAGCCTGGCCACTCCTAAGCAGCCTATGCACTACGGAGCACAAAGCTTCGAAAGCGACACATGAACAATTTCACTGCCCTTGTTACATCGATCGGCTGGGGTCAACCGGAGCGACTTTGTAGTTCAGTGGGGAAGTTTGGTTGGTGACGTTGTATCAACAAGGTAGAGGTGGTAAACTTGACCCTAAGGCCAGGGATGCGCAGTAGTGTGTTAAGTAGAGCATGGTAACGAGAACAACAGTAGACGTACTTACGATAAGATGAATCGTAGCGACTCTTGCGGTCTTCCTGGAAGGCTTCTTTGTTGAGGCGAGAACGTTGACGCCATTTGGCCACACGGGATACGAACTGAGCAGGTACTATGTTAAGGAATATTCGGACGTAAAGAAGAATGAACTATCGTGATAGCAGTGGGCGGGCGGCCATAAACTAGTAAAATGAAGACTAACCGATAATTCGCTGTACTGCTGTATTACAGGCGAATGTGACAAACGGTAGAATGGTGTCCCAATTTCTATGATCCGGTGTGACCTGCATGGAGGTCATATCCAATAGGGTGCGATAAAATCGTTCAGTCAGACCGTTGATCAGGGAGGCCAGCTTGAAGTTGTCTTATTTAGGGAGAATAACGCGTGAACGTCGGCAACGACTGTCGATCAGAAGGTCGTCCTGCGGCCACTTAGGAGCACCCGGGCAGCGCCATGCCGCTATACAATATAGTGCAAAAAGAAATTAGCTACCTCTTGAGCCGAGCCAATGGGCACGGGTGCTGCTTCGGTATTGCGCCTAATGTGGTCGACAGCTGTGAGGATCCGATGGTTGATCCCGTCGAAGAAAGGTAGGGGACCATATAGTCGATGCCGACTACTCCGAATGGCATGGAAGGACAGAATAAGGGGTTGTAGGAGGCCATCGGGTGGGGATGTTTCCGTTGGCGGCGTTGGCATAGGGGGCAAGAAGCGACGTATTTAGCTACCCTGGTGGACAAGCCAGGCCAATAGAATTCTGCCTTTACACGGTCGTAGGTTTCCTGAAAACTTAGGAAGCCTGCAGAAGCGTGATCACTGAGAGCCGCTAGGATACGTGAGCGTTGCACACGCGCCACAACTTGGGTCCAGTGGGTTCCCTCAAGTTATTAGCGTAGCGGTGTAGGATTCTATTTTCGAGTTTGAAGTGCCGTAGCGCTCGGTGGAACCTAGCATTGGGTGGATTCGACGCGCCAATAAGGTGATAGATTATAGGACGACAAAAAGCGTCGGCTATATTCTGCGAGCAAAGAGCATGTTTGTTGTTATATTCGTCAAGCTAAACTGCTGTGAAATGGGACGGAGAACATCAACTCTGCTCACAGGAGGAAATTCATTGCGTCAAAAAACAGCAGGTTGATGCCGAAAGTGGGTAGCAAGAAAGCAGTTCAGCATCTCGGTGGTGGTGACCCAATTTATAAATGACATCTACGTGTTACTCTGGCAGGCTTAGAATCCAACGGCCAAGTCGACCTGTAAAATTGTTAAAGTTAAGACTACCAGCAAACAGCATGGCCGTCGATCACAACTGCGAAATGGCTATATACCGTGCTAAGGGCGATATTTCTCGACCATTCAGACGACGGTACGACGTTCCTGCTAGGTTATGATATAATTTCTCTCAGCTAGAGCAATGGTTCACCTGGCGAATTCTATCACTTTCTCATGGTGTCACCCTTTAATCAATATGTTTTATTAAATTAACAATGCGCAACTAATGGTGCCCAGACTCCCAAGCACCCTTAGAGAGAGTGGGGTAGCTGTCCCGGTTTCGGATGATTGGCCTCTGACTTGCGTGGCAAGCTCTGCCGGAAGTCAGCTGCCTGTAGTGACAGAAGGGGATGGCCGTTTGGTTCCCACGTTTTGCAGGTTTACGCCAGAGTATAAATCAGAGTCGGAAGAAACGAACAAAACAAGCTTTATACACAGCAAAAGCCGATGCAGAGGAAAACAAACGCCCTAAGTACACGGAGAGGTTCACAAAAACACAATGATAAGCATGCAACTAAAGATTATCTTAATAAGCACACAGGCTTTACAACACAGAAAAATACACGACCGTGTCAAACAAACAAGCGCCAAATTTTCGACCATGCGCTGTCGCAGACCGGCGTCTGGATAGTCACTATTTCTCACCATTGTTAAACGAGCGCCGTTCCCTCAAAAATCTGTGGGCTTGCCGAGCATTGGGTTGACCCCGGCAGCCGAGCAGTAGCACTTGTGGTCTCGCCGCAGTACTAGCTCAATCACTGGCTGGCTAATAATGCGATGCAATCTCAATAAATAGGGCGTGCCGCGTCTGCATATTACAAAGAGCCAAGGGCGGCGCGCACATACAGCTTTGTTCTTTTGCACCATCCCCTTTTTCTCCCCGCCGAGGCGCGCGTAGTTATTGGGTAGGCGCAAGCGGAACTTTTCGAGACGACTCGCAGCTTTCGACCGGGTGAGTAATCATCGCCGGTGAGTGAGGAGGATGCGGAATGTAGAATTTACAAGGACGCGTGCAAGTGTACGTGCTCGCGCGGAAAAGGAGACTTTTCCCCAATCTTATGGAACGCTCGACGCAGACGCCGCGCAGGCTTCCTTCGCGCCGTGCTGGCCTAATAACAATGTGCGCCGATTTCGTGGCACACGGGAAGTTGCGCCGCGCAGCACAAGTTCAGGGACGAGATAGCGACCACTGGAATCCGTGCGCAGATTGGTTAGAGCGGCGTCGCTGCAATGGCCAAAACAGGATTCGATGTGAGAGCGTGCTTGAGCCCGTTAAAAGCAAGGTCACACTGTGGAGCTCACACAATATGACTGCGCGCTTTCAGTATTTCATGAAGGCGATCAGCAATAGTTGCAAAATATCTACTTGTGCTTTGGTTGCAAAGTATTGGCTGGTACTTACGCCAAGATAGTATGATACTTGCTCATATGTTTTAGTATTTACTGAGCTGATAACTTTCTCCGATGAGGATTATTCACTCCTGGGGTGCGTTTGATTTAGCCCCAGCTAGGAGCACAATAAAAATGAAGCATTTTTAGAACGCAGTTACTACTAAAGCAGAAACGTTTTTTCGAATACCATTCCTAAATCTCTCAGAACACGACAAACAAGTAATGCACTGTTTTAACGTGGCCAAATTTCCACATGTCACAGAAGTACCTTAGTATTCAAATCGGTACCCTTCATCAAAATTTTGCCTCCTCTTTCTTGTTCAGTTTCATACTCTCTTCCTGTCATTTTTTATAGATTATGCTTCACACTAGTTAGAGGAATTGTGCAACATCCCGATAAAACGCTCGGTAAAGATGGAAAAGTACTAAGCCAAGTACTATTCCAAAAAGATTCTAAATATTCTAGGGCAACAGTTGTCTTGTGTTTTATCCTTTCGTTACACGAAGTTTTTGTCAGAAACAGTACTTGGACGGGGCGAAAAAAACTTAGCTACCCTACTAGAACACGATTGTGTTAGTAAACAAAGAATAGTGTTAACCTCGCTCGGTTAACAGGCACTGGCCCCAATGGAGATGCGGCTGCACAGCCAAAATGGCACATCAGTGTTGTGCTGTAAAAAACTGACAGTGCTTCTTTTAGCAATTCGGCGTTAGGGTATACTTCTGCAAGCCTCTTAAAATGAAATATTTTTGACATGTAACACAATGTTAGCCTGCTGTTTAGTTCCTCGAAGAAATAAGAGAAAACTGTGAATTATATTCGGTAGTAGTGTATGAAAAGATTTTATATCTTGGAATAATCAATGAAATTGAAAAAATAGCAAACCACACTGGCCAGAACAAAAGTTCGTAATCAGGAAGATGTGGGGGAAGACATTAGACAATCTTGGTCAACCGTTTTCTCTATTTAATAATATTAAACCAACAAAACTTTGTCCCAAAAATTGCATCACATGCATAACAGTGATCAGGCAATTGCAATCGCCTTCACATGCTACAAGCGCCCGGAATTGCAGGCCTCGCAACAAATTTGACACAAATTTTCGTGGTTGTGCCCCGTTTGTTGGAGAGCTACACTCCTCTAAGAAATTACGAGAAAACATTCCTCTCAACCAGATGAGCGGGGAAATGCTGTACAATTAGCCGAAGTGCTATGGTAATAGCTCTTGTATTTTTTCTTTTGCATACATGCTAATTTTTTTTGTGTATTTTAAAACGATTTTGCATCCTTGTATGTTTTATTCTTGTAATGTTTCAATAAAAGTATCAAATCTTCAAAGTAGGTGTATACTGCACGCCATCTGAATACCCAATCAGGGGCTCATCATGCCTTTTCAAAGACTGAAAAACGTGTTCATCCTGAAAAACGCAACAGTTGCTGTGTGGGCAGATATTGAAAATATTTTAGGGCTGTTATAATGAACTAGATATTTTTAAACACGTGCAGCATGCTTCCTTAACTGCCTTACATTAGTTGACCTATCAAGTTTACAGCTTAAAGTAACCCGTAATAAGCACTTATACCACTGATTTTTTTTATTAAGAAATTGCCTTTCTCAAGTAAGTGGCGACAATTTAGTCACAACTCCGTGCTTTTGTGCGCCGAGTATCGACTGCTTAGTCTTACAACCGTATACCTATCAGAAACTAAAAGTGACATTCGGGCTAGAACCACCGACGTGTGCCTAGGACAGCAACGCTCGTGTTTTGATAATAAATCGCGTCGCCGCTGCCTCACGAAGGTTGTTCAGCTGCGAAACAAAAACGTAGCTATTTTACACGAGATGTCAGAACCACACCCGGACCTTGACGCGCACCTCCAATGAATCTGAATCATGTCAACAGCACGAGCGAGCAAAAACTCACTAACAGAGTCATGTCTCTGGCGCTATTATTTACCATAATTGATTTGCCGGCACTATTTATACTTGGATTGGACGCAAGCAGAACGTGAGAACAGAGGAAGAACTCTTGACTATTTGCGGGCCGAGAAGCAACTTCTCAATTACCTCAGTATACACCGAACTGCTGCCTGTTCCTTGTCGAATAACCCTTTATTTCTAAAGCATGATGATAACTTCTTTAACGCTTGCCTACGCATATGAATTCTTCTATTGAAATTTGACTGGTTATATATATTGGACATAGTGGGGACGAGATAAAAAGCCGCTTTTCGCAGCTTGACTGGAGCTTGTCTACAACAAACAAAAGTGGGTCAAGCACGACAAAACACCTAGCTGCACTCTAAGCTGTAAAAAAATTAATGCTATCAAATGATGAGGCAGAAAAGAAATGGCGGACGTGGAACCCAAGAGCAGCTTCATGTTAGTGGACCTGTCTCCGCAAGCTCTTTGCGGTGGTAAATGCCCTTCGATGCCTAAGGCCGCACGTTCGTCTAAAGTGAGCGTTCGCCTCTAAAGAGGCCCAAAAAGGATCTCGACTAAATCAGAATGATCATTTGGAAAATCCCACGAAGTTCCCATTCCCCCCTAATTTCCAAAACGCAATCCCCTCTACTCAATTTCTTTTCCTTTTGTCCTCTCTCCTTCCACTATTTTTCATGGAAATTAGATGCTCGCTCCTCGAATAAGGGTCATTGTAGCGGAACTCCACTCTTTATTTTACTAACTTAAATTCACAACACATCTTGTCGGGATGGAGCTATTTGTATTTCAAATCGGCACATCTTTCCGTCTTAGACTTCAAACTTTTTCAGTGCCTCTTCATCTCTTCAAACCACGTTTTTGCGGATTCAGTCAGCGAAAAAAAAATGTTTCTTTGTATATTTTATTTAGATAAGCGCTAACGAAAACCAGCTTTACACGCACATCGTCAAGATGCGATTTGCAATGCAAGCTCGTCTTTCCTGTGTTGCGCATTAGAAAGCTGAATATGCTTTCGGATGTGCTGAAAATTTCATCGCACCAAAAGCATGTAGCATCCACTTGTTTTAGAAATATTTACTAGAGAGAATTACGGACAGCAAATCTTCAGCACGTCATACTTAAGCCAATAGAGCAGGAAACACTGGATAATGTTAAAAAAAATAGGCTGTGAGCTGATGCACTTTCATCAAGATTATGCGCGCATTTCGGGCGGACAGCTAGAGGAAAAAATGGGAAATTACACAAATTTTACTTGAGAAGATTGTTTTAAACATAGAGCAATTTAGTTTCGCTTCAAATCACCAGGAAGTTACTTAAGAGCATGATACATGTGATAATGACAACACAGTTGCTTAAATGAGGGCGTGCAATCATGCGTTTGCAACCAGCACAGTGCGCCCTATCATTTGTAATAGGCGTCAAAATTTCCGCTCCTATCTTGTTCTGAATTTAAACATAAAGCGCGATGGCTCCTGGCGTGCTTCTACTGAACCATGAAAGTTTCTGACAACACCTATGGAAGCATCCAACACAAATAAGGCTGCCCGATCGCTTCGTCATACGGAAGAGCGGTCACCTGTGGGTTGTTCAGTCTCTATTTGATCTGCATAACTTCAACGCACATACATATTACAGTGAGATGAACAGAATGACGCGCAGAGCGGGGAACTAGTGTTGGCGTTGCTGGCTGACGAGGCACATCAATATGGCAGAGTCCGCGCTGGCCAGTGTAAGAGCATACGCTCGCACTCACATCACTATCTAACTATTCTGAGGTTTTATCTGCGTTGGCGTGCGCTCTTTCGATTTTTTTTTAAGAGGCTTACCTGATCGGTATAGTTGTTATTACTTATTAGAATGACGCCAGTGCATTTGACAGCTCGATGCCGCCTCAAATGGGAAATGTTACGCGACATTCATTTGATATTGTGTCAACACTGCAGCGTCCAGAGCTCCCGGGCAATAATCAATCCTGCTCTGTTATTTTATAATACTTTGTGCATACAATATAAAAGGAAATAATTCAAACTAAGTCTAACGGCGCAACGTCCGGCACTTGTCAGGGAATGCTGATGGGGTTCCGAATGATCCATTGACGCAGACAGCCATACAATACATATCTAGATGGTAAAGTGTGTGCTATGAGATGTTTTCAGGTGTCTAGTTGACGACGGTCTGTGAGCAATGGAAGACCAAAAAGGCCACATCAATGTTCATCACGTTCTAATTCAAATAGCATCTTCCGTTTACTGTCCTTTTCTCCTCAGCTCCATCTGGGCATAGCTCCAATATTGAGGATCCTATACTTCTCCAGGAATTATAAGTTTTCCTATGCCATTAACAATGACATATCTTAGCCTTGATTGATTTCTCTAATTTTTGCCTTAAAGCTTGTTGGTGTCTACCAAGAAACCAGGGATAGCGCCCATTTCTTCGATGAAAAGCAATCTTCATTTTGCCTGATTAACGCTTAGTAGCGCCACCTTGCGGCAAAGATGAAGACCAGTGGCAGTGGTGAGGCGCAAAGCCTGTAATGGTGGTGCCACCTGGCGCAACATCTCTGATTTGCTTGCTTTATTGGTAATTTTTCGGAGCCTGGTGCCACCTCCTCCTCACTCACCTAATTTGCCCTTGTGCCTTAGGACACGCTTGTAAATAAAATTAGGTTTCAGAAAATATTAACTACTTTGTTTATGGTTTGCCACATGGCTGTCGCATTCCCATTGGGGTCGGTTTCCACTTTCCGCCGCACCTCTGTGGGGATGCCACCGCTTCATCGCTCCCACATTGGTGACTGCTCTGCTTGTGCTACCGCCGTTCAAACGCAAGGAAGCATACGCTCGCTCTCTCCTCGCCAGCCTCAACTGCAAAAAGGCAAATCCAAATAGTTTACCATTTATGGTGATACAAAGACCGCATGGGGAGTGGGTTAACTTTGCGATCTGTTATGTACACAAATGTGATAATATTCAGCTCTCTGCCAGCGAAAATGCATGGTCGCATGAACTTTCCGATATAGTTTAGATGAAACATAAAATTAAGCATGCTTTTTTAAATATAACTGGACATGAAAAAAAAAATAGTAAGCTTTAAAGACGTCGTGGTTCAGAAGCATAAATGAAATTCAGAAATTTCTATCACTGCCTGTAAAGTTTAGTGCAAAACCGGCAATAACGAGAATTATGGCGCTCCATGCGTGCAAGGTAAGGAACAAAATTTATTGTTAAGTTTAGGCGGCCCAATGCAATGAACTCTTCATTTCTATTTTGAGTTCATTTAGGTTCAAAACATATTGGCCTCCTAAAGTGGAGCGCGTGTCCATTTGTGCTCATCTATGGCAGATATTGTCCGTTCAATAGATGGATATTCAGCAACATTGCGGTAGATTTGCGGCAGAAATGTTCATAACTGGAGGGAGGGGAGGGAGGAGGGGGCTTGGGGTAAAGTTGTGGTTTGGGTCTCTTTTTGCCCCCAAGTATCAGCTACTGTTCCTTATATCTTATTTTATAGGAAGCTGTTCTGCTGTAAGAGTGTCCACGGCGACCACATCACCGTGTCGAAAAGTTTTTGTAAAAGGTCTGTAGTTTCTACGAATGTCCATAATCGGCATTTTTTGGAAAGCAAACTGCCACTTGGGATTATGCTAATTTTACATTCATAATTTTAACATGAAAAACGTGCCGACATCAGAGCAAATTAGTTCACTGAATTCTATATCGCTATTGTAATTGATTACCCACAGGAGCAATTTGTCACATCTCGCTCAGCTAATTGGTAATAACGCAAATATTTCTTTTTTTCCGAGAAGTGACAAAATTCTAAAAAAAATCGCCTCCACTGCAATTATATACCATAAATTATCCGCAATCTTCTGCAAAGGGAAAATCGAAATTTTTGGTCATTATACGTCCGAAATATTTTTATGTCTGATCGCCCGGACTTGTAAATAACGCATGTTTAGGATAACAAACTGTATATAACGGGAAATGAAGTCTGAAAAGAAGAGGAATGTGGTTAGGTAGTCGGATGAGATTATAGTTAGTTGATATTACTATCCGTAGCTTGCACAGTATCTGCAATTTGAAGACGCATGTAACACCTTTTTGGCACGGATTGAGTGTTACAGTACTTGCTTAGCGTGATGGTGGCCATGGCAAGGCGCTTAAGATGTCTGGAACAGTCTTTTTCAGTATATTGTTTATTTCCTTCCTGTTATGAGAAACTGGTTATTTCTAACACTCTAGAATCAGATCTTAATGACGGCCACTGCGTTCTCATAATATTTAGCTGTATTTTAGTCATCTCAAAGTAGGTATCCGCATAACCTGCTATTTATTGATCTGCTCAGCATTGTTTCGCGCTATACGTAGGAAAGATGCGTACTCCTAAACTAAACATATCAGGACAGCTTGTGAGCTGCTAGCTGTACGTGCGTCCTATTTCGAAGTCTCTGTAGAAAGCGGGCAACTGGCAGTGGTCGGAGCTGTCTAAAAAGTACAATGTATTGCTTTGTCATCTTGCTTAGATTTTGCGCAGCTTTCCAACGTCGGCTTCCGTCTCCCGCATCGTAGATCCTTTTGTGGTGAAAAGCAAAATGACCCGTTTCAGAATTCAAATAGACTCACGCGTCCTTGACATGCTCTGCTGCGAGTTATCACGAATATCTGTTCTTGTTTCTAAACAGGGTGGCTATGTCAACCTTTCTGCGTGTCGTTTATTTGGGGATCATAAATATCCAGCAGACATACTTTCAGCGCTACGTGAAGGGCGGCAGGGGAACAAAGTGTAGAGATGTGCAACTTTCTCAAAGAGGATCGAAGTACGAGCGTTCAAAGAAAGGGGCTAGCTTGGGAGAGGGAATCACATGTATACCAAGACAAGCCGCTTACTTAATCTTCTGCTTTGGGCACCACAGACATATAAAGGTGGCCGCACTGTAAACAGTAGCGGTTTCATAACTACTTGTACACTATTTCGAATCCCTGACAAGGGAGGAAGACACTGCGTAGCTGCAGCTTCAACACGAATCGCCCTTATTAAGTAATCATTTTACCCCACCAATAGTTGCGAAAGCTTTAACAAAGCAAGAAACTTCACCCATTCACTAATGGAGCGATTTATTTGGTATCTGTGTGCACTTGGTAAGTCACGCCAATTTTTCTGTTCTTTTACTCATTAGCTGTACTGCAGTGCTATTCGTCAATATTATTTTCAATGACGCCTACTTTATCCCAACGAAATAATATTTAGTATCGGCTTCAAAAACACGAAGAAAAATGTTCATATTTTGGAAAAGTCCTATATCATTGCAGAATCAAGCTGGGATGCTTCGCCGTGAGAACAGTTGCAACCTTTTCTGCAAAATGTCCCCGAATTCACAAGATACATTGCTGTAAGTGAATTATAGTGCTTGCATAGGCAAATTATAATAACCACCTCGAGGTAGGGAGCTTGATTGCTTTAATAAGCTACCAGTTGCCAACATACAATTTGATAAATATGCCATGTTCTTCCCATCTTAATATAACGGGTAATGAAGACTTGAGAGAAGCCTCGTTCTGGTGGTAGTGATAGTTAATTTTGTTGTGCAATTAGCCATCGGTTTTACCTATTTAGCAACTTATGCATTTGGATTTCCAACCTGATTCGTTATTTCTTTAATAGCAAGCTATAAATACTTCTATATTGTTTGCCATTGTCAAGCCGCAGCTCTCTTGTATACCCCTCAGTACGTTTTATAAGTGCATCTGAATACGTGCCCCTATAAAGGGCATACATGAACAATTAACCCATTCGCAAACGGCCTCAAATTCTTATAAAATCCAAAGGAGAAGTTTAAATTTTGACCGTAGCACCTATTCGAATAGTTACCAATCCTTGCTTTCCTATAGTGATCACGGCTGGCTGCCTTTTTTTTTCGAATCCGAGTGCTGTGCATTTTTTCGCCGCACTAGCTCTGTGCTTTACAGATATCCTGCCAATTTCTGCAAAGTGTTTTCAAATATACACCGTGGTGATTGCACCTAAAGCCAAAATGCGAAACACCTGTTTGTTTTCCTGTATTCGCATACTCTAGGAGCCGTATAAGTCTCCTTATGTATTATGCAGCCCACAAGTACGGCGCATCCCATAGCCTATGTTTGGCTTAGAGATGTTAATACCCAGATCCCCGCTAATACCATGCCTTATCATACCGCAATATTCCTTCCCAAGTAAAACCGTTCTATAGTGTGAAATAGGCCACAGTACCAGTCCATATCAACTTATTACAACGATGCAACATGTCATCCATAACCTAAATCTAACATACCGCTCCGTATAGTGCCGCACCCCTCTGTACTATAAAAACGTAATGTTACCGGCAAAACACTGGAATAGACAAACGGGCATAATATTCTCGTTATTATTAGCAACATCGCTATTCTCTTTTTACATCAGTAATGGAGAAATGCAGAATGCAGTTTTATTTTTCAGGGATCGTGGCAATGTTCATCGAAGCCTCGTCAGAGCAACTACAAAGTAATGACAACTACGGTATTCTCTCTAAGGCAACGGATAGAGAGCTGGTGAGGAACACTATTCAGTCTTGTGCCTGAATATCTGCGTTGCAAAGATCATGGTTAGCGCAACAAATTCATAGCGTATATTATTAAGGATAATCAATGCATCCTTTCTATATCTTCTTGGTGGACGACAAACACATGGTGTTCGTTAGGGGGCGAAGTTTGACGTTTCCTCTGCTAAATATCTTTGAATCACTATGATATATAGATGAGGAATCTGTTTTAAGACATTATTAAGGGAACACAGTCCAAGTTTCCGCTGAGAATTTGCGTAATACTGTACCATAAGAGAGCCTGTTCAACGTTCCATATTCTTTATAACCTCACCTGATAGCGGCTTCTAAAAAATTATCATTACCAGTATTACGACCGAAATGCAAATAACCCACACGTCTGCACTAAATGTCGCCATTTCGTAGGTTTAAATTTCAAGAGGCGTCAAACGCTTACCCTTGATAGTTTGTTACATACATGGTGGCTGCGAACAGCACAATAAAGGACATTTATTTTTTATCGTGGTTAAGAAACACACCAGACGAGATCTAAGCTAACGCATGTGGGCTCTTTACTCTATTCAGCCACCTGCTGCAGTTGACGCTTTCTATAATTCGTTTCTTTTCCCAAGTGGGTCGCCATCCTTGCTACTTTTATATCCATTTGTAACTAAAATAATTTTATCTGGCTAACTTTCTCTGGGACGTAGTCAGCGGCCATTTTGTCTAAATTCGACTGATGTATTGTTTTCTTCCGCTAATGTTTGAATTATTCCTTTAGATTTAGGCATTTTTTTTAGTTTATTAAGGCTGTGCTTAAACACCAAGCATCAAAAAACGTAAAGTAGTGTCTGGATCTAAACACAATGTTTGTCCCTCTCAACAGTGTTGAGGGCTTTCATTGGAAGAAAAGCTTCAGAGCCTAACATTTTGAAAAATTATTACAAATATGCGCTTAACTGATTTAGCTTTGCATACATCGACAAATAAAATGTTGTAATTTCATGTTTTGCGTCCGTGTCTTCGCAGAGGTTCCGGGGATGTGACTACAGGCACTACCACCACGGTCATTATTGCAAGCTATGAACATGCTCGAGATACCTTCGTTTAAGCAATATTTTTGAATCGATACACACCCACCACTTTTATGTTTTGGGAACATAGCTTAAGCTAGCCGCACAAATACTGAACCACCTTCGCCTTTCTGAAAATTTCTAAAGCCTTGATTTAGCGAATAACTTCATTATAAATAGCTTCGCTGTAGTGACCTATGGTATATGACAGCCGTTCAGCTCCGGCACGCAATTTTTATGACTAAACGCAATATTCGCGTGCAATTTGCACTCTATCTGCATGTTAAAAGAGCCTAAGTGCTGGAAATCTTCGGATACTGCCACTGCGGCTCCGTTATTGCCGATGTTCATTTTTATGTTTCAATTACACAAAGAGACCAAATGCTTACCCTCATCGGGACCTCCTCCCTCCGTCTATCGCACATTGTATGCCAAAGAATCGAACCATCTTTTCTTTAAAAAATAACAGAGTATCTTCTCGGACAAATATCAAGTATTGATAATAAATAAGGGCTTGCCTTTTCTGAGAAATAGGGGCATAGAAATGCTAATGCACATGGTAATGAGTTCTAACCACTTTTTTTACCACAGTACCGTGATTATAGGTGCAATATAGAACCGGCAGATGATGGCTAATTGCAAAACAGTGAGCCAAAAGCTGTGCCGGCATCGTATTTTCTACTGGTCCAACTAATGCTCGCTTTCATCCCACACAATGATTGGCAGCAGGTATTCAGGAACATGTTTAGAGCAAAAAACCGGTTTCCTCCTGTCAAGAGCTTCTGGGCGAGTTGAAACTGAGAGCGAAGCTCGCACTGCTGTCCAACTTCACAAGGTTTTTTTCTTTATGACATGAGACTTACCATGGTTTTGAGCGGGCAGCAAGGAGAAAAGAAGCACAAAAAAGGATACGAAAACATACGAGCTTCCTGTTCGCCCATCAAAGGCACAGAGTGGAGGTAAAATGCACTGTAGGAAAGGAGGAGTACTGTTATTTCCAATGACGCGACTGCTGCAACTGTAGCAAGAACTCTTCGCCAGAAGATGTACATGCACTGCTTTCTTCTTAGATGTCGCCACACAGCTGCGCCGTGTCGGATATTTGCGCCGCAGTGTTAGATTCCTTGTTACTCGTCATTCTTGCACTTACGCTCCAGCTCTGTATTTGCCTGCTACGCGTGTGACAGACAACAAAGCTGCCTCGGATAAGGTTCGTTTAACGTACGTTTCCTGTCAACTGAAACCTTTAGTTAAGACGGTTGAGGCAAATATATATAAACGATTCCTACCTAATGAAATTGAAATAGTTTGGCTTTGAGTGCACCTGATCAAGTTCAGAATTTGCCTCAACCAACAACTTCGTACCAATTCACTGGGAGCCAGTATGTTCTGTTTTCAGCTCGGATACTGTCTTCCTACCACGCTGCTTATTTTATGCGAATGCGACCCTAACATGACCTTCAGGATATGCGCCGCAAATACTGCGTCTTTCCTTTTCCTGTAAAGCAATTAATAATGACAGGTATAGTAGGGTGTGTAAAAATGATAAATAGTGATGATGGTAATAATAACAAATATACTGGTAAACTTATAATCCTTGATTATTAGATGCATGAAAGAGTCAAATAGTAACTGAAAATACGAAAAAAATAAATATGAAATGTAATACATAAATTTGAAAATAGAGAAATTAAGAAAATAAAACTGAGAACACGAAGCATTTAAAAAGTTAAACAGTAAAAATTACAGAAACAAAGTGGTAGCGTTAATCCTTTCTCATTCTCCCAATGTAATTTTGCAGTGACCTTAAAATTAGTGTGGATGCGTTATTTCACGAGGTGTAACCGGACTTTCATGATGTGCGTGGCTTCCTTAAGCGTTGCCTTTCCAGACCAAGCAGCAAAAACTCACCTGTAGATAACCACCAACTCAGGGGTCCAGTGCGACACCGAAAGATAGCTGCACAACGGGAGTTGGGGAGAGGCATTTGCACCACCGTATTTATTGTGTGTTGACAAATGCTGACAAAAGTTACTTCCGTCACGCCTCGGGATAAAGGTTCATTATCGGAGTAGCCGGACAACAGCATTGTATCACTCGTATTCACTTACAGTGACTCAGCCCTGACGCGATGCGAGTGGCACCTTGCTGCGCGTCATGGTTGCCCGCACAGGCGCGACGCACAATTTTTACGGCACGTCAAGCCACACCAGGATGCAGAATGAGCCGATCCTCCTACTGCCCCGGATGAAGCAAAAAGCGCCGTGCCCGACGGCCTCAGTTATAATCGGAGAGAAGACGCCGTAAACGTGAACACGTTGCCTAATGTCTGTATATCCGAGAGCGCAACCAATTGAAATTCAAAGCAAAACTAAAGACATATACTACCCAAAAGTTAAGTTGAATTGAACCTTGCTTTCGCACGTTTAACTCAGTTTAACCTTAGTCGAAACGCTGCTTATTTTTATATTTACTCTTTATATTATTTTTCATTACGGTGCCTCGGACAACAACTAAGCAAGGTACGTCTACATAGAGCAATCTCTACGATCTTAAACCCTTCATTCCTTGGCCCCGACGCCGTTGTTTAGTAGTTACGCGCGAGACTTCTGTGCCAAAAGATTCGGGGTTGAATCGTGCACTACGGTGTCTATCACTACTTCAGTTGCTTTGGGACGTAACACGAACCCATAAAACAAAAACCAAACTAAACATCTTGTTTTACTACTGTGAATAGTCCATCTTCCTCATCTTTCTGTCTCTTATTTGTTATGGTTTACCCAATTTCCTATTGCTTGCTTCTAAATATGAGCGCTCTGAGCTCATATTGCTGACCCGAATAATCCCCTATTCTGACCAGAACGTTAACTGGAAAGAAATCCCACTATAAAATGAACCTTTATTTGCCTCCTATTTTAGGAGTCTTTAACTTGGGGAAAAGTGCTGGGACCATTTATGCCGTTAAATATTGGTTCCAATTAAAAGATAACTGAATAATACATTTCGTTCAATGTTTCAATGAGAACGTTAGCTCAATAATCTAGGAAATAACCACTGCAGTACTTATTACTTAGTTGGTTCATTTATTCAAGCTGTAAACACTACCGTTGATAAATCGATTCTTTGCAAAAAGACAGCTGTCCCCATCATCACCTTGGAAGATGCGTCAAAGGGGAGTGCGCCTGTCTTCGACCGGTACCCTCGACTACAAAACCGCCTCCTAAAAAAAGAGGAAGGGCAGATGAGAAAGATCTCTTGAGTTTTCAACAAAAATTGCTCTTGAGGTACCGGCTGCTCAACGACTGTTTTTTCCTATTCACAGGAGTAATGTAAGCATACTAAGAATACTGCTAATAAATTTGATGATTTCATGCTCACACATCCATGTCATATAGTTATGCGGCAGGTATGAGGGTTAGTTTGCAACATAACGCCAATTATATATGGATTCAATGTACATAAGAGGGTATTAAATATATTCGTATCATTTTAGCCAAGGAAATTGCAATTTACGACCCTGTATTGTCCTTCACCCTATTTATAGTCTTTTCGCCCACACAAATAATACCTGATATGCCCCGAGTGACGTTGTGTATTTATTTCCCTAACATTTACATTCATACTGCAGTTGTGAGAGACCAGGCAACTTAGCAGAAGAATAAACCAATGTTTATATGTTACAAACCAACTGTTATGGCTAAATATTTTAGAAACAGATCACAATGGACGAGTAAAACTGAGCCAAATGGTACATGAAAGAGCTTGAAAACAAATGCAGATTATTCTTAGTAAGGAAGCATGCGATAACAGATTTTATTCTTGTTCTCGGTTAGTTTGAAGTGCTAAGATATATATATTTTGTGCGCTTTTACAAGTAATTCTGGTTCTAAATTTAGCCACATTGGATACAATATAATTTTTGGTTAGCACTCAAGTTTCAAAATTTATATTGTAAAAATAATTACTAAAAGGATCATTGGTAAACTCTAGTAATTCCTTATACGTGATGTAATCTTGTTATTTAAAACGTAACGAGAACGCGTTCATAATCCCTTGGCTTAGACACTACTCTATAGCACGAAACCTACCTATTCTTGACCACGGTATACAAATACTCCGCCGTTAGTAATGGTTATTGGGGCTATCCCTTGTCCGCACTATGTGCTTTGACTACTACAGCTCGCGTAGCCAGCTGGAAGATAGCAATAATAAATGGGTACAAGAAAGGATTCTGCGCTCCAAACAAATCCCTGCATAGGAAGTTAATGAGATGAAATCTTAAAATTGAGTTTTCTAATTGCGGTTTGATGCATATGTGTTGGGAATTCTTCGTCTCTTCTTTTGATGCTGCTTATAATGCAGCGTATAGCCATTTTAAATGACTTCGGCTGCACCTTTGGTAAGTTTCGCCTGCCAATGACACTAAAGGGATTCATTTATGGTGCATACGCTATTCACTGTAAGGTTAAGCGGCCGGGGGGTATGGCAACCTTCTGCGCTGCGGCACCCGCCATGTCCTTGCGCGTTTACAAAATAAAACCTCTGAAAATACGGCTTCAGGATTGCCTGTCGCTATCTGCCTTATATTTCGATCATTTGTTTCAAATAAAAGAAACTGGTGCAGTTACTGCTAAAAAGAAAGCAACAGAAAATTGTCACATACCGACTAGGTCCGGACTGCCCGATCGCCGCTCTTATTCAGGAGTCATTCGTAGCTGCGAACACCTATACTGATTACAATTACTCTAATAGATGCAGCAGGAAGCGACTGTAGCGCATACCGATCAAACCACATCGACACGTCACATGCATTTTACAGGTATGAGCCTTACGAAACAGCCTACCTTTTCGCGCGCAACAATGCACCGATGAAAAAATCACACTTCTTCCAACCAACACATTCAGCCCCTCCTTGATCCCACACATCACAGGTTACAAAGACAATTAATTCGGCTGCAGGAGGCGACGAGTGCGATGTAGACATTATTTTAAGCTAGTGATGCAGAGCTATCGGTAGTATTACCGATAGTATATTCATATTTTACCGATAGCAAGCTTTATAGTGCTATCGGTAGTAATTTAGTAATTGTGATAGTACTATCAATAGGATCGAATTAACAAAGCGAACTAATTGGAACGTATAACTTGTTTCCTTTAGTGCGCGGTATTTTGATGGTCATACCTATGACAGGCCTCTACACTAGCACGTCAGCGCGTCACCGAGACCTGCAGATGCAAGTCCGTGCTGAAAACATATCAGCACTAGTGACCTGTTTCCGTCAATGGCTGTGAACGCGCTGATGCAAACGTGGCTATCCTGCTTGCTGTCAGCTGGAATTAACACTTCGGCGGGTATACTTTATGCGATGAACACACTGTGGTCGAGCTACTCCTTTCAAAACAGTAGCAACGGTCTGTTTGCCAGGTCAGCTTGCACAGAACGTTCAGTGTTGTCGAAGTAAGGACATGATGAGCAAACCTTTATAATTCTGGAGCTTTTGCAATGCCCCACAACCCCGCTTCCTGAAGAGGTAAAAAGAATTGACATATTCCATTAACATCGGTACCAGCACAACGGATATTCTCAGCAGCTGAACAGATAATGCCAGATTCGAGGAGGAGGCTGAAGTGCAAGAGTGTTTGTATGCTTCTATTAATTCACGAGTATGCTTGGCTGCAGACGACCACAAAATATCAGTGTTCATTTGTTGCGGAAAGGAAGCTGTAAAAATTGTGCAGAACTACGTTTCTCCGCGTTTGCACGGAATTACAGATCTCAGGCTAACTCGTGCTAACTTGCCCGGTTCCGCCATTATGCGGGAGCGGCCGAGAAACACATTGGACGGCAGGGTAGCAGACGACACGACAGCGCACCATACGAAATGGCCACGGCAACGCAAATAGGAAACGAAAGCTCCCCCCTTTTATGGCCTCGTTGCGGAAAGTATTGAAAGTGATTGCAGCGCATCATGTTCACGCATTATGAGGATTGTTACAGCGTTTTCACAATCCACTCATAACGCACGCATATACTGTTTTCGTATTGTAAGAGCGTGTAGATCGGGCCGTGTTCGACGTGACATAATGAGACGCTCTCAGTGTGCATATTCTCGAGAGACAGGAGAGCGCGAAGGCAGAGGGAGAGAGAGAGAGAGAGAGATCTCAAAGGGCAAAGCAGCCAAGGGTTTGTTGATGCTGCAGAGCTAGGTGGAATTGTCTCCTGTGACTTACAAGCGGCGCATATGCGCGGGTGTCTTCAGTTACCGAGCAAATCGCGGCGCCGACATGGTGCAATGGGCGTCGCTCCCTCCTCTCGTCATCTATATTATACAAGCGTGCAGCTATGTGATTCCATCTACGAAGCTTGGCAGAGAGGCACTTATACACACCTCCTGAAAAGGGCTTTGTCCCGGCCGGAATGCACACCTGCAGGAAACACTCCGCATTTTTCTGGAAACTGATGATTCAGCGTTGTAGCCGGTTTCTGCCATCAGAACGGATGTGGTCGCAGTGGTGAAAAGGTTCTCGGTGCACAGAGAATGATCATTCTGTCATTCTGCCTCCACTGCAATTTCTGCGGAATCAACGACTTGGTGACACTGGTGCATCTAGTACATATCGGACGCGCATCTCGGTCAGGAACCAATGCTGTTCTACGTCCAGAGTGATCCAATCTGCAAGGTGATCCAATGAACCCTCCAGGAGACTTATTTTTGCCGGGGGGTTTCCTTGCCGTTGCAAACGGTTGGACGAAGACGACGAATATAAGCTCCCTAACGAAGTGCATCTGATTGCGTACACCGAAGGAACAAAATCCAAATACTTTGGCGAGAACGAAGACGAGCCTGTAAGGTAAAAGAAATACTGTGCGTCGTGCAAGAGTGTCAGGTGCGTCATATGCTCCGCGAGCGGCAAAAACACAGATACTACAGGTATGTATGCATCTAAAGGAAATATGCATGATGAAAAGTACCTACTGGAGTTTGCACCCAGCCTGTAACGCACCAGTGATAGCTGCAATTAGAATTTCTTCGGTGCGTGTTTGCTTTACTTGCGCCGAGGCCTGATGGCGATATATTTTGTCGTTTCTTTTCTTATGTGCGAAAGCGCTAGGTAGCTTATATATATATATATATATATATATATATATATATATATATATATAAGCTACCTATATATATATATATATATATATATATATATATAGGTAGCTATATATATATATATATATATATATATATATATATATATATATATATTTAGAGAGAGAGAGAGAGAGAGCGATAGATAGATAGATCAAACGGTTCCAGATTTAAGTAAAATCAGCCAGCTTCGCAGTGTACGAAATACAAGGGTAGTCTGGAGCTCAATTTTATTGAAACAACGGCGGTTATTCCGGCATAATGGATTACTGCGCGCGTTCCTTCAAACACTTATCGTTTAGTCTTTAAGCCTTTTTTTTATTTGGCCTTTGCACCTTTTCAAAGTATGTCCTGCTTTTCTCAGTACACACGTTGCTAGTACCTGTAGAAAGACACAAAGGCATAGGGTTAAGTTCGTTTGATATATACTGACGTTTTCAACGAAGCTGCAATTTTATCACGATAAACAATACACATAGCAAGCGTTGCACTGATATGCAACAACTGGAGTCCTTGATCCAACATACAGCAACGCCAGTATTACTTCATCTACACATATGGTGTACATACACTTCTACGCCTGTGTAAGGCAACGTATCGTTAATGTACAGCTTTTCGACCTGGAGACCCATCTTCACATTGACTCTTTTTAATTGTTTTAGCAGTCATTGCAATATACTATTAAGGGACGCAAGCTCTAATTTAAGCTTTCTATTACAGAAAAACAGGACCATTCGAGACTCTAGATGTGGATAAACGCATGCTGTTCTTTCTATTTAAATTTTCAATTCATACTTTCCGGCTGAACTGCAATTTTTGTGCTACTGATAACGACGACAATAGCTATGCAAATGACGGTGTGGTAATTGAGGGATTAAGAATAATTTCGAATCATACACGACCGCCGTCGGCTGCGTTTTCAGTGCACTCAAAATCCACTGGTAGTCAAAATCACTCCGCAACCCTCCACTAGGGCATCTCTTAGTCTCGTGTCACTTTGATTTCCACCTTCCTCCCTTCCCTACGGCACGTTTCAGTTATCCACGGAAGTGTTTGACAGATATTGCAGCTGCCTTTATTAGTATAAAACACTTATGATTTCACAAGATTTTTCCTCGTTTTAGATGAGGAGGAGGCGGGAGGCCGTAGATATACGAGATATACGAGAATGTGAAAAAATAGGTTTAATGAGAGAGCCCATGCAAGACTTATATTCGTCTTAAACAACGCAAAGGACCAGCATTCATTTCAGAACGTTCCTCATCGTCTGCACGGCTTGATTGCTACTGTGTACAAAACAGTGTTACTATAGAAACTCTTAAGAAAGAAGCCTCCCTTCCGGACGAAATGAAAAGATACTTGACTGCCTGATTTTTTAAATTCGGGGCTAAAATATTCTCATTCAGGAAGAAATAAATGAGATTCACATCATTACTGCAGAGGCATTTATCGTGATTGTGCCATCCATACACGTCGATTGTAAAGCCAAATCATAGTCGCTTTTCATAAGCGTTGATTAAGTCATGTATTGCAGAATATTTCAAAATCTTACAACTAAAAAGTTTTGTTCTTGTTTTGTTAAAAAATTGTATCTACTTATGAGTTTAACAATACTGGTTTATACATTTCCGTAGTTCACAGCGTTTTGGTATTTAGGTTGTGGGGCCTTTGGTCTCTTTAGCTCTACAGATGCGACAAACAAGAGCAGTGGTCGGAGCGCGTGTGTGAGGAACCCACCCGGCGGCACTGGTCCGGTGCCAATCCTAATGCGTATGTTGGGCGTCCTGTTCATTGACGCGTATGGGTAACACGAGACCTAACTGGCAGTCAGATAAGCAGCGAGGACGTTCTTGCGAAGTCTTACGGCGGGAGCGGACGCGTTCGTTTTCTTGCTCTGCATGAGTATGTGTGCATTAGCGTGACATTGTGGTGCCTTCATCAGCGTGTATGTCTGACTCCACCGGTCTGGGCCTTTTTGTATCTATTGTTGCGCCGGCGTCATGTTATTTTGGAAGCAGCTAGTTTTCTCCATGCCTCTTACGATATCGTGCAGCGAACTGGAATATTAGCGGTGCCCTTTTTCCCCTGCCATTTCATCCAGCGTATGTTTGAGTATATTTGGACGGCGACATTACCCTGGAAGCCATGAACAATAATTTCAGAAATATAATTACTGAGTGCGCTGTAGAAGTCGGTGGTAGGATAGTTAGAGACGATACCGTTAAGCTGTCTAAGGAGACGAAAGATTTGACTAAGAAACGCCAGAGCATGAAACCTTCCAATCCAACAGACCAGAAAGAATTGGCCGAGATATCAAAGTAACGCAGAAATCTGGGCGAGTTGGTGAACATTCATGATGTAAAAAATGGCGCGCAAAAGACGCTTAACGCTTGTCTGCGTCGCCTTTTCTGTCCTCGTGTGTTTTTCGCGCTATTTTTTACATCATGAGATATCAAAGCTAATCAGTAAGAGCAAGGTGGCCTATAAGGAAGTATAACATGGAGAAAATTGTGCATGCTGTAAAGAGCGGGGGAAGCTTTTAAGTGGCAAAAAATAAATTTGGCACAGGCAAGAACCAAATGTATGCGTTAAGGGACAAGGCGGGCAGCGTCATCACGAATATGGACAAGATAGTCAAAGTAGCCGAGGAGTTCTATGCAGATCTCTACTGTAGCCAAAGTAGTCGGGACGCTAATGAGATTGGCGGTAGGAAAAAACAGTCAAGGCCCGACTCCATAGATACCTCTGCGTCCTACGCGCCGGGCGCCATGCGCGCCTGCGCAGTGAGCACCGCGCTCCGGTGCGCAAAAAAAAGAGGTACACAACTGCAAGCGCATGGCGCGGTACGCGCCCGGTGCGCGCAGCATAATCGGCAAAACTTGTTGCAGAGGCTCTTCCACCACTTCTGGAGCATTTTTACAGCCTCTGTGACGAAAACACAAGAGCATACACATGAGATGTTTGATATACACGACGCAGAGCGTCCGCTGATTGGTCCATGCTTGCACGCCGGAATTCGGAGGCGCGCTCGCGCCGAATGTCTGACACTGTCGGATCCGAGCGTCGTGAGCGCGCAAGCGCAGACTTCTTCTGGTCGGCGCGCACGCATCCAAGCGCGCAAGACGCGCGCTTTGAGGGCTCATGAAGCTGAGCCTTCAGACAGTTCCACCAGTGAAGAAGCACGAGGTCAAAAAAGCCTTAGAAACTCTGAAAAGGGGGGGGGGGGATATCGTGCTGTAAAAACTGGCTACCCTGTATATGCAGTGCCTGGTGTCATCGACGGTACCGGAACCATGAAAAAATTCAAACATTATCTCGTTCATAAGAAAGGGGACGCTAAGGACCTTAAAAATTAGACCAATCAGCTTACTGTCTGTTACATATGAGGAATTTACTAAGGTAATCGCTAATAGAATCAGGAAAGCCTTGGACTGTAATCAAGCAAAGGATCAAGCAAGTTTTCGGAAACGGTGCTCTACTATCGATCATATCCATACCATAAACCAGGTGATAGAAAAATGCTCGGAATATAACCAGCCCTTATACATAGGCCTAGTTGATTACTAAAAGGCACTTGACTCAGTAGAAACCTCGGCGGTGATGCAGGCATTGCGAAATCAGGGGTAGATGAGCAGTACATGAATGTGCTGGAAGATATATATAGTGGCTGCACAGCAACCATAGTTCTGCATAAAGAAAGTAACAAAATTCCCATAAAGGAAGTTGTTAGGCAAGGAAACACGATCACCCCAGTACTGTTCACAGCTTGCTTAGAGGAAGTATTCAGAGACTTGGAATGGGAGCAGTTAGTGATAAGGGTAGATGGAGAATACCTCAGTAATCTGCAATTTGCTTATGGTATTGTCTTGGTAAGTAACTCAAGAGATGAACTGCAAATAATCATTGATGACCTAGACAGGAAAAGTTGAAAGGTAGGCTTGAAAATCAATATGCAGAAGACTAAGGTAATGTTCAACATCCTCGGGAAGGAACAGCATTGTACGTTAGGTAGCGAAGCAGTAGCCGAATATGTCTACTTAGGACAGGTAGTAACCGCAGATACGGATCAAGAAAAGGAAATAACTGGGATGGAGCGCATTTGGCAAGCACTCGCAGATTATGATTAGCAGCTTACGGTATCTCTCAAGAGGAAAGTATACAACAGTTGCACGCTGCCTGTACTCACCTATGGGCTGAAAAAGCGGAGGCTAACCAAGAGGGTTCTACTTAAGTTGAGGACAACGCCGAGGGCTATGGAACGAAAAATGGTAGGGACAACATTAAGAGAGAGGAAGCGTGCAGATTGAATAAGAGAAATTACTCAAGTTATTGACGTTCTAGTGAAAATCAAGAAGAAGAAATGGGCATGGGCAGGACATGTAGTGCAAAGAGAGGATAACCGATGGTCAATTAGGGTAACAAACTGGATTCCAAAGGAAGGAAAGCGTAGCAGGGGGCGGCAGAAGGTTAGGTAGGTGGATTAGGTTAAGAAGTTTGCAGGGGTCAAGTGGATGCATCTAGCACAGAACCGGGCTAATCGAAGAAACATGGGAGAGGCCTTCGCCCTGCACTGCGTATAGTCAGGCTGATGATGATGATGACATTAAAGCGTTTTTATTCTCGCTGTGGCTGGTCGGCATTCGCACGGGTTGCAGCCTATGAACCCACCTTAACGAAAGCGAGAGCCTGAAAAATGCTTCCTAACTTGCATCTGTGCATCACTCACCACATATATAAAGTATGTTTTTAAAAGTATGTTTGATCCTGTCTTATTTCTCACGTTCTAGTTTTATAACTCTAACAATGTGGCGCGCGCACTTCAAGCTTGAAACGGTCAGCAACAGGGCCGGGAGCAAGTGTTTTTGTGTGCAATTGTGCTTTTGTGTGCTTTTGTTTTCAGCTTTTGTTCATCAATGACAATATTTCAGACTGTACACTAAAGAGGCCAAGCATCTCCGTCGCCTGATCCGACAGATACCAGCATAGCACTATGGTTTTAACGTGAGCTGGAGTGCCGCCATAAGTGCAAAAGCTTGGACGTTTGCATGCGGGTTAATGCTCCAGACTGAGGGAAACGTTCAGGCAAACGACCAGTGTAATTGCAATAATTAAAGTAGCAATACCAAGCTAAAGAAATAAATAAAGGATTCTGAGGTCATTCTGTTTCTTGCTAATTATGCGTTACAAGGGAAACCATGTTTTTAGAATCTCCTCGCTGAGGTCTGTGAAAGCGTCTCTTATTATGGTTATTAACTATTAAATTATTCATAGCGCTTAAGAAGTAATTTTGCTTCAATTTAATCTGTAGTTGAGGACGCCTAGTACAGAAGCAAATGTCAGCAGTTAGGGTGTTTTCTAAACTTTTAGAAGGATTATTTGAATTCCGTTAATCAAGTTTTGCCCCTGAGCTTTATAGCTGTGGTTGCCACAATACGTGCCAGCCAGAGTCATATCATGGCCACAGTACTACACATTCCAGCAAACTGTAGGTTTCAAATTTCGGCACTACCGCTATAAGGTCAGATATATATATTTTAAAATAAAATTTTTCCTTCGCTGTCAATCCTACAGTGTTCATCTTTATTAACTGTGCGCTGCCTTCCTTCAGTAGAATAAGCAAAAACAAAAAATTGCATAACAGTTGGATAATTGCATACCGTAAAGATTTCAGCATTAGTTAAGATCATTATTTATGATTGCTCTCCACGTTTAGAACAGGGAATAGTGATGCATGTTGTAATGCGAAAACGTCAAGACACCCGTTCATTACTCAAGTCTAAGAGGACCAGAAAGGTCTTTCATCGCAAGTGGCGCAGAACAGTTTAAAGATAATTAAAACTACACATAAATTGCGACTACAAGGTTGAAACATGACATCAACCTTACTAGGAGATATAAGTGTATAGGGCATGCGATGCATTTGAAAAATTAGCAGGTGTTAAGCCCACATGAACCGAATCTATAGAGCGGGAGCTTGAATAAACATCGTCATACATCGTGCGCTGTGGTTTAACTCTTCCATGGATGTTAGCGAACGTCAAGGAAATGCAGCCGAACCACTGCTGCCAACGCGCATCTCATCTACGGCTGTTAGCGAACCTCAATAAATTCACAGCAGGCACATATAGCACTAAGGTTTCGAATTAAATTTGAAGAGGGACATCGAAGTAGGCGAGTCAGATGAGCAACGGTTGCAGGATAGAGTATACCCAGGGGATTGGGAAACAGCGTGGCATTGTGCCAGGCAATGTTTCGTGTTTGTAGGGATATGCAAGTTTGAAAATACTGCGTCGACATTCACCACTTGCTATGGAACTGCCCGGCTTTGAAATCTACAAGAATCTGGCACCTCTTCGAAGCAGGTCTTTCACTGAAAAATCCCGCTTCATACATTACCTCGACGCAGGAACTGCATCATTGATCACTCCTGGACTTGATGTGATCACCATATCATTTATGACTATTTTGCTCCTTTATTCTTTCTTAATTCTTATAACACTCTGATGCAATGAGGCAATAAATATAGTTTAAAAGGATATATACCAATAAAATTAAAGTTGCCAAATATGTGGGAAACAAGAACAAGCCGTTGTGCGAAGTAGAAGAGAAGCAGAAGGAACGCGAGCCCCGAACATGAAGTGAAATTGTCATACATCATTAGCCTTGCAAAATATGGCAGAGTAGAGGTTCTGCTCTAAAACAAATTTTTATTGCCATAAGTCTTGCGTGTAGGAGGCAACCCGTGGACCCCGAGTCACGCAGGCTAGGTTTTGAGCACGCACTTCCGTTAGCACAGTTCTGAAAAGCAGGGGTTACTTTTAGGTGCTCCGATATTTTCCGTTAATTGAATACTAATGAACATGCGCTAAATTGCATGTGTTAGATTTTACAGCCAAACATTATTCTAGATAGTAGGGAAGAATGCAGCTGCAAAGTGCATGCCTGTGAGAGCTGATTGTACGTGAGCGTGAAGAATCTCACGTATGTCTCGCCCTTCCTTCCCTTGCTCCATTTATCTTATCTTTGCTAATTTCTTGCTCTAAGTAACAGGCGTCGTACGTAAGGAATAGAATTTTTTATTGGAATGATGCAGCACAAGGCAGATATCAAACCTATGAAAAGCGAGAAAAATGTAGCCCAGCGAAATCTATTGAACCGTGCCAATAATTCGACTAAATATTCATTACTTCTGCCATAGGGTCTGAATATTTTTATAGTTCAGTTGTACCTATTTTATTTGTTTAGATTTTGTAATATTTTTGTTAAATATATAATTCGAATATATTTTTTTGCGGCAGCGATAAAAATTTTGTTGTTACTCCAAAACTAATCTTGTGTCATCATAAGAGGCGCATGGTCAAAAACCGCAGAGATGTTCATATATGGCGGCAGAGGAATTTTCACACCGCTTTTTCAACTTTCGGCGCCTGAAACCTCTGCGAGAAATAATAAATATAGACGGAAAAAACTATTGTGCTGGGCACCCACTCTGAATTCCTCTGAATGCAGCCTGACTTACTGCACAAAAGAGCAGGGGTAGGAAACCCTTCTTCTTTCCTTCATAAATATTATAGATTCAAAGACAGTCTATTCGAAAAATGTTTACAAGTGGTGCTGCAACTATCCTGCGCACATACTTTCACGAAATAATCATATATACGCATCGAGACAGCGTATCTGATTTTAACTTCTGCGCTCATTCCTCGCTTTATTTGTTCCCCAGCGAGTCAATGTTATATAACATTTGTTTTCGTGGGAATCGCATATTTTCATATTTTCACTAATGATCATGCTATGTTTGCGAAACCACAAAGACGCATATGAAATGTTGTGTAACATGCTTAGATGCGTGGAAAGAAATCTTGCTCGGCCGGTGCGGCGCATAATATTCAGCAACGTCTTTGCTTGGTACGCAACACATGCCTGGGTCTGTAACCACCCTCCCGGACTGATTTTTCGCGGATTTCAGGTGCATCCTGTGCGACAAGGATTTTTCAGAGCTCACAGCCTACGACACAGCAGGATCTTCTGAATCGTCCAACCCTTTGCCAGGAACCATCATTGCGTGCGGCTGAAGTGTTTCCCGATATCTAGCATAAAATCCTTAGTGCGCGAGCTTGATCGCGTAAGCCAGACACACAAATACAAACATGTGCCAAACCTTGATGTTCGTCCATTCCCGAAAATACGTCAACCGAGTGTAATCCGCACTAACCTCAAAGTTCGGCACACGATGAGACCAGAGCTATAGAACCGTAAAGAAATAAGGACTCAGAATCAGCAGTAATCACGTCGCTTTCCATGTTTTAAGAAACTATTTTTTTTTCAACGGCGATATACACCACTACGAGATGACCAAAGGCTCGAGCAATGGTTCGGGCTTTCTCTTTTGACAAGCGTGCGAAATCACTTTATGGATCAACTTTGGACATAATGTCTGTCATGAAGGTGCCTGGAAAAAAAAAACATGCTTGCTCCTCTGTTTTCAGAAGCGACCTACTTCGCTGAGAATGTTTGATATTGCGTCGTCGTTGAGGTCGTTGGTGATCTTCAGCCGGAACACAAAGCGGTACATTATGTTGAATTCAATGCACAGAAATCAGCTGGAATGCTTCTGGTATGCACAACACAAGCAAGTGCAAGCATGCACCGTGTACTTGCACTTGGGGCCCTGAGGATTGCCAATAAGAAAAAAGTAACCTACGAACTGATATCCTCCGCCAAGTCATCGGCATTCGTTTCATGGCCACTTTAACCGAAATGACTGATCGGTAGATGAAACTGATGCATTGTTTCTTGACTCTTTTGGCCTCTAGATATGCGGGCATGTTACATAGAGCAGCTTCAGCGTAGTTTGATTGCACGTATATTAAACTTGTGCCACCTTTTTGAGAGAAACATTTTGTCGGTCGCTAAGCCAGATTCATTGACGAAATCGAGGAAAAGAACTTCTGCGACGTATGTTCCGAGATAATTTAAGCGGCTTCCATTCGGTATTGACTGGCTATCTATAACCAGGTAGTAAAACATTTGCCGTTACAGTTTCTACAAAAGACATCAGTTCCTCATTATGCTGAGGAGGGCTGTTTCCATCCAATATAATGACTAGTTTCATTAAATTGAGGTCATCATATCTTAAAGCAAAAGGAGTAAAAATAGTTGTATTAGCAAAAAAACTTTTACCAATGATGTTGACATCTCTAAAACAATATCTGCGACTCCAGCTCAGAGAATGTGTATATGAGTTTAAGTCTTAGATCACTGTTTGTCGAGCTTGTTTTCTCAGAATATTTTGACGTCATGAAACGGAAGTGACATTGACAAGCGTGGACGAGGTGTCCCTGCTTCCTGTTTGCGGTCCTGCTTCAAACACCCGCATTGAACTCGGGATATTTAAATGGCTTTTATTCTATCTGGAGTTTTTGCAGTGTTTTATGTATATTAGAAAAATAAATTCACAGATGTAATCGACAAGACAACTTTGTAGCGCTAGAAGCTTACTACTTTTGAAACACGTGCCTATGCCGCTTTAAAGGCTCAGGTCACAATCTAGATAAGCTCTTTGTACATGATGACATATGGTAGCTTAAATTTTACTGGACTGCTCTAAGCCTAGATCAGTTGTCGGAGTAGCTTCTTGAAAATCTGCTTGTTTTTAGCGATCCTGATATCACGTGGCATTGAAATGGATTGAGGTATCTTATACACTAAGCTAATATTTTCACAGCATAACACAAACTTGTTTATGACATATATTGTAAATTAAATGAGAGGGCTGAAATATGGGTCAGTTGCAAATCAAACCAGTGAGTATTTCGGCATGAGTAAGACACCCCTCCAAATTGGTTACAGGGAGACTTTTGCTGCATGCTGTAAACAAAAAATCGAAAACAATGTTCCTTTCTGCAGAATGGTATGCAAAAATGACCTCAATTCGCTTAAAATAGCACTAACGTACGCCGAAGTGGCTTGAGCATGGAAATAATATCACTACGTGTTTTTCATTCATGCGTCTGTATCACAAAAACAAAACAAAATAAAGGCACTCTTTATATGAATCTTCCTTGTTATATGACTTCATTTGCATTGTAAAGAATGCAGAAATATGATAACTCAGTGGGGAAATATATAAAACAAAATCCAGCCGTATGTACTCACCCCCGCAGCGTTCGATGCATTCATCACAGGAATCAAAGACGTCTCCTACAAAACACCGTTTCACTTCTGAAAATTCACATATTCTTGATGTCGAATTGTAATACCACAAAACTTTCGCCTTCGCACAGCTGGATCTGGGTTCACTATGGCATGGTCTAGGTTGAAATGCTGGAACAAAAATTTATGTATGCTGCAAATAACTTGGCTAATAAAACCACATTCCCGATTTAGTTCTTAAAAAGTTGCTTCTAGCATCTCACTCAACATGAGGTGGCTGCGTCACAGTATCCGCCTGTGTGTACGATCCAGAACAATGCATAGTATATATCTACGTCCAGGGCAGGTTAAACAATCCTTCCACGTCACGTCACTTCAATTTTTCAGCGCATTGTGTTTCACCTTCTACCCTTCATCCCGTGTTCTACGCTGCTCTACATTTCTTAGAAAACTACAACTACGATAAAAGTTTTAAGAATTTCCAGCAGCTTAAAGATAAATGACAACGGGACTTGTGATGCCTATGGGTTGACTCCTGGATTAAACTCGCCATTACTCCTTAAATTCTCTCATCAGGGCTCTCTGGCCGCTCGCTCAGTTTAGAAAAGCTGTTCCGTTCTCCGCATACTGTTATTTTACAAAGAATTTTCCGTAATAGCGTTTACGCCTCTATGTACCTTGAGCTTGCGTAGCTTGTGGTTTTCAGTACAGATTGCAATATACTACCGACACGTCATGCTCCTGTTGTTGACTGAAAGCGCCATTACTCTTGCTGATGTCATTTGGAGATCAGTTTAATTAACTTGCCGTTGAGGCCAAAGTAATTGTTTAATGTTCTTATTGCCTTAAAACACCTTCCAGATTTTGGTGAAAACAAAACAGGCAATCGCAGTTAACTAAGCGATCTACTATATTTACTACGACGTACGCCGATGCAGAGCTCTGCGCCTGAAGACGAGAAAGCGCGGTGCGGGCAAGTGGAGCAGGCAAGGTAGGCAGATATAGAAGTATGAGTGTGTTGTTTTATTTTGCCATATATGACAATGACACATACCCACTAGGGATATTAATCACCACACAATGTATCCAGCAGAAATAGGTATTATGACGCCTGATCTGCGAATAAAATATTTACATATACCATACGATAGAAGAACATCCCGAGGGATCAGAATAAAACAATAGTTTCGACTCATTAGGATGCTTAAGAGGAGACAAAGCTGAATCATTATCTAGCAGAGGATCCTTCTCAAAGGAATAACGCAAGTGTGCACCGGGAGCGTGCCGTCAAGCTGCTCAAGCTCTGCTCAGTAGTAGCGCCAAAGTAGGGAACATTTTGAACTGTCAAAGATATAAACATTTACAAGGAATTTAAAGGAACGCTTTTAGAGGCAGGCGAAACGGCGAAAGAATAGGAAAAAAATGATCCAACGTCTCAAATTCTTAGCAGTATCGCTTGTTTCAGGGGAACAGCCAAATCTATGAAGATAAAAGCTTAGGGGGGAGGATTGTACATTTAGAATTTGTCAGACGCCTCTCGCAGTTTCGGGTAAGTCATTTACCAAGATAACATTTTTACTTCAAATGCTGGAAATCGTCAAATGATAGGAAGGACGAATCGGAGGACTTCATACGAATCGCATTATTCTTTGAATTGAGCATTATGTACCGAACCGAGAATATATTGAATACAGTCGCCGCTATTGGTCAAGACTGCTGCGTGTTCCTGTTTCTTTTGGAGGTATCTCTGGACACACGCACTTGCCCATAGTATTTAGTAGCAGTGCTGAGATGCTGATCGGCCGCACTTAGAAGCAAGTGCTGGGCCGGCCGATAATAGCAGGCCCGCCAGCAGCTAACGCGCAATACAGCGCCGCGAACGGCGCCGCTTCGGCACCCTTTTCCAGCTGTAGAGGCCCTACTCCACAGCTTCAGAGAACAAGTCTCATTACAAATGTGGTACAAGCTTCGATGGCAGCAAATACATCGGAGGAATATGGGCTCTAGCAGGAGGTCCACCATAAGGTCCTGGCCAGCATCCAGCCAGCACGAGCTGTGTCGAACCAAATCGTTCGCCCGCATCCATTGACTCCCCACTTGTTGTTTCCGGGTATGCATTTCACATTGGTGCAAACCGCGTATGCGAAGCCTGTGCAGTCTGCACGTCTGGAAAGCCGGAAAGAGCCACTTCTGACGGTAATACGCTTTGAAGGCCTACCGCTTCTAAAACGTGTCAGGGTGCCACTCAAATTTATTTGACGTGCAGCAAGGGTAAAGTCTTTTGGTCGTCGGGCTGGGAGCCTTATAACACTGTAATTTCTTGAGAGATAGAGAGGGGGAGGAAAAGTTCCTCTTTCTAGACAAAGATGGAGAGTGACTTTACTATCTTACATTTTATATCATATACTCTCTTTCTCTAGAGAAAATGAAACAGGAGCGAGGGTATCTATCCTTTTTTTTACTCTCTGTCTCTAGGGAAAGAGGGGGGCAGGCGAGGTAAGCATAGATGGAGAGAGATGAAAACAAGAATGAGAGGGTGAGAATCTTCCTTTCTTTATTCATCTCCCTAGAAAAATCATCTTTCTCACACCCTCGTTTTCTCACTCTGAAAAAAGCCCCATCTCTCTCTAGATAAAGATTTTCTGCCTCTACTCGGGTTCTCACCACTCATTATCTAACAATAACTATAAATTTCGGTCATTGTCAGAGGTCAGTGCCCCCACTCTTGGGTCGCAATAACTCGGGCTCACTCAAGCTAACTTTCAGATTGTAATATGAGTCTTGAGTGAATCCGAACTCATATTCAGATTATGACAGAGTTGTGAGTTAGCCCAGAGACATTCAAATGACGATCTGAGCGTGCGTCGGGGCTCTCATTGAGATCATAATTTGAGTCGCGAATGAGTCCGGACTACTATTCAGATCACGATCCCAGCCGTGAGTCCGGACTCACATTCAGATCATCATCTTAGTCGTGAGGAAATCCGGGCTCATATTCAGAACATGATTTCTTTGTGAGTGTGAATTCAGACTCACGTCCAGGTCTTAGTCTGTATGAGTCTGGAATGACATTCATTTCTAAGCTTACTGGTGGTTATTATCACTTAGTTGCTGTGAAAACAGTTCAATCCTTGGTCAGAGGCTGAACATTCAAGATCTTGATCGATTGGAAAATCGGCACGAGTAGCTCGTCTGATCCTTGTGGACGCTAGTTCCGTGTTTATTTATAAAACTGAATACTCTTCTGTACGCTTTGATGATACAAAATAGTTTCATGCTTCATCTGGTAAGGGATTATTTTGGCTATTACATTTATGCTGGTTAATCGCAGTATTTGCTCTCCTAGGCGTGCTGGTGGATCGATAGCTGTTTAATGTGTCTTTAATTCAGAACGTTTCACGAGTGGTTTCACAAAATAGCTTATCCAATTCGCTCAAAAATCATCCGAACGAGCCAAGCTAGCTACGCTATGCTAGTAATGACGTCCGGCCAATTATGATAGATCTCGTCATGACACATTATATTTAGCAGGTGTTCTTGTTCTCACCAACGCGGCCTAAGGATCTGGTGCGGCCTTTCTTGTGCCATTGCTCTGATTGGTCAATCTGTTTTATGAGGTCACAACCACGTGGCCTCGAGCGTGTAATTCAAACTCAGTCCGGTATAGCAGAAATTCGACCTCGGTCGATATTATCAAAAACAGGTGATGGATCTAATTCGGCTACGGCGAACATGTTGTGTTACTCCACCTTTATCCTCCACCCTCAAAATTTCACCTCGGCTATTTAGAGCAAGATCGTTCTCTAACTTAACAAGACTACGGCGAACCCAATGGCCGCCTTGCAATAGGGCCCACCACACCTAATTTCGGACCACCCATCCCAGATATTTAACCATAGCCGATTGAGTCCAATATGAATAACAACGTATCTCGATTATAACGAACACAATGATGATATTCCTCTGTGTTTGACAGACAGCCCCAAATGCGACCCACCCACTCCCAAAATTTGAATGTGGGCAGGTTGCAACAAAATCTTACACCGTGCTCCCATAATTGACCGTCCCCGACACCATGATTACCTTGAAATCTGTCCATGGCCATTTCCGAAATTCGGCCTTGGTCACCTCTGAACTTTGATCCGGCTAATTTGAGTCACAATCCATGCATCACCAATATTGACTCTGCCCGACACCATAGTGACCTCTAAAATTGACCATGGCCATTTTGAAAATTTGGCTTGGATTTTGCAAAAAAAAAAAAAAAACAAATCCCGTGATTTTGCGCTACAACCGGTTTAATAGGAATGACGCCTGTAAATTTTATCATTTTACCAGTTATGCCGGAAATCATAGAGGATGTTTACATTTCAAGACAAGGCAGTACATGCACAGGCGCACTGTCGAGTGCTCTAAAAAAAACAACTGGCATATCTAGATCACACATGGAACTAATTTCTCCCGTCGCTTCGTTCCATTTTTTGGCAACTGTTTGGTATTGTGACTATGAGGCTCTTTGTTTTTGCACCTTATCTTAGTTAAAAAGCAGTCCCACCAGCTCTATCATGACCTACACGTTTCCTTTACGTGATGCTATCACGTTTTTTTTTGTTGTTTTTTTTTCTGTGATTTGTTCTGATTTAGTTTTATGAGATGGGTAATTATTTCGTGTTTTTCTGTAAAAGGGTTGGTTGCAAAAAAGCGCTCGAGGTGGGCGCTTCTACTCCTTAGTCTTCGTTTTTGAGCTACCATAATATGAACAAGATTCAACTCGCCCAATTTTCAAATTTACTACATCTTGTCAGCGTCTCGGCATTGGGGTCATCGAGACAGGTTAGTCTCTTGCAGTGTCCTGACGTCGTGTGGATGAAGTCTCCTGTGAGTGGGACCATTTGGTCTCTCCTTAGTCGTGCCATTCGGTCAGGGAGTGGGACAGGGCGGAGGAACGGAAAGGTTGCGTCGGGTCCGGCAGGTCGGGGAACCTCCAGATGATGCTCTCTATGGAACCCACGGCCGACTGAGCAAGCAGACACAGAGTGCCGAAGCTCCGGGCTAAGATGAGTGATGATGTACCCCATACTCTAAGCAAATGTTACGGGGGCCTTGATATGGACACCTAATTGGTCACAGTACTGCTAGCATAGCGGGGATATAGTACCCCCCAGTGAACTGCACACACTTCAGTGTCGTCGTCTCTCAACATAACCGCTCAGTACTTCGTTACAATGTGAGAGCTACTCACACCTGAAATCAATCAACTGCCTGGTTGCCTGGTATGCAGCAGTGATCTGGAGATCAATAATGTATAACTTAAATTTTTTATTTTTGAGTGGACATGAGTTTGTTGAGAGATTTCAGGTCATGGTATTGATGTCATATTTATGAAGATAGGAGAGTTGAAACGTTTAATGAGGCTATATATGCACAGTAGAAGTGCATGTTTGCTCTATGACGTGTCTCTGGGCTAACTCGATAGCGGTGTAAAGGTGTTATGGTGTACACCGACGAAGTACGCTGTGCTAGAAGAATAGAAACTGTAAAGAGGACACGTGGAGCTGACAAGAATGGAAGAGACGGAGAAGAATCGCTGCCGCCAATCTAGCCTGCTTCGTGTTCTGTGCAACTGTGCGCAAGGCATGCCCGTTTTCTCCTTAAATTGTTGCTAAGAAAATTGATATATTTATTTTCTTTTGGTTTGAACAGCCGCCAGCACATGGCCATATCTCTGTAATTATTGCGCACAAATGATCGTGCTCCTTGTCTCTATACAAGGTTTTATCACTTCCTTTCTAATTCGAGGTGTGCCGAGGTATTACACGAGTGACCGTCGAGGACGTTTGCTGTGATTTCCACCGCGGAGTTGCTTAGCTCTTTCGCAGGCGAAAGTGACCCCAAAAGCGCTATTCAATTGCAAATCCAGTGTGTTCGTTTGTTGCTATCGGGCTTGACTCCTATGCGTCTCATCTGGTAGAGGTGCTTGGTATAAGCGGGAGACAAAATCCGGGTTTCGATGTAGATTCGACGCCCTGGACTGCGTGACAAGCTTTTACGCCGTACCTTCGACCCGCACAATGTCCTTCGTCGAGTCTGATAATTCAACGACGGGGCCATTATTTGCGGTGCGGCAGCATATAAGTGGCTACGCGCGTACCCAAAAACTGTGTATGATTTACGCCTTCAGCCCTATTTTCAGTCCTAAAGGTCCTTAACGTTTATTTATTATGTTTAGGTTAATTATTGTCTCTTTAATAAAATATCGAGGCGATGTTTTTTTTAGGGGCAATAACGCTAAGAACCCATTGAAACCTTTATTTGTGGTTGTTTCCTACAAGCACCAGCATCCTGCCTTATCAATGCATTATAGCACACGGAACGATCTTCTTCATGCACGTTGTCGCGAGGCGCGGCTTTATCACGTGCTTTGTAGCACGATATGAGCCTAGATGTTTCCCGAGCGATCGCGGCGAAGATCAAGTATTTCTATTTCGTTCCATACTTTTTCAGGGTCCTTCGTTTCCCGCTACATAAAGCTGAATGCTGCCGAATTCGGCGGGTATTAGTTCGATGACCGGCGTGAAGGTTTGTTGTTATCGCCACCGCCCAGTTGCTTGGGCGCAAACGTGGCGAAAAATATTCCTATCGTGGCAAAACTGTTTTTATTGCGTTAGCAATACTACTCCAGGTTTCGCCATGATAGAAAAAGTAAATGGTAGTGTAACTCCCATTGAAGCCTGCGTGTAGACTCTGATCGAGGCTTTAGTTTCTTGGCGCTCCCTTCGAACTGTGCGGCAAAGCAAGCACGTGACGTTGTGACGTCAAAGCGAGGTACCATTGCCGGGGAATCAGAGTTTTTATTTTGCGCGAAAAACAGTGCCAAGGACGACGGAGGCAGAACGATGCTCGGATAAGGCGGAAAAATGGACACCGTAAATGTTCAGCCAACTTAACAAGGATAACTACTGTCAATGTTTACGTTAAGTGAAATGTTAGGGCATTTTCAACCACCTTATCATACCATCGTTTTGACTTTGTCGTCGTTAGCCTAGACTTTCGTCGCGCGTCATCTAAACGCATTCTGGGGATATTCCTCCGAGCGTGTTTCTGAACATAAAAGACCTTCAACTGAATTCGGCAAGCACATAGATAAGAATAACAGGGCTTGAGGGATTTTATGGAGGCATAAATGAATCAAGCTGTGCTGCATCGAAAGGCAGGCTTTGTTAATTCATGATTACTTACATAGACGCGTCACGACAACAACAACAATAACAAAATGATCTGAGCTATAGGTCTCCAAACGAGACGCGGTGAGATTATAAAAAGCTAAGAGACTTTGCGAACAAGCAAAGTATAAGTATCAGTGAAAGAAAAAAAAAGCGAACGAAATAACTGTAAACCTAATGTTAGAACACCCAGCAGTAAGTGTTTAGGTAAGAGATTCAAATAGGGATTGTTGCCATTCAGAAGTCAATGCGTCTGAGAAGTGAAAATAACTGCGATACAGCTTCGCTCCCTGCAACTAAAATCTCGCCCTGTTGACGAATCCATTCTTTTATTGCGCTTCATTTGTCGCTGATGGGAGGCTGCGAATTTAAAACGTCAGCATTTAAAATATCCGTGAGAAATATCCCACTGACAATAGGAACATCCATGTGATACCAGCTAAACCACATTTAGCGAACGTAGGTGTGGTAATGCGACGCACTAAGCAAAACACGCCGCAAAGGGAGCGTAACGGAAGGCTTTGCGCACTGCGACACACGTACGTCTTGGGGGCAATAAGATCTCACCTTCACTGTTCACTTACAATATATGCAGCGAGACGCCGCTCGCGCAGACTTGTATCTATAAACAAGCCGCCACTTTTGCGACATACCCGGAAAGCAGAGTTGGGGCCGAATTACGGACGGCTCACACTCATAATCATACTCACATTCACAATCTTCCTATTGGTCAGCGGCAACACGGCGGGAGTGGCCTTTTTTTACGTCATAGACGTCTGCGGTTTACGTCATGAACACACTTGATGTGATGACGTTGGCTAGGGGCCGATTGTGAGCGGCGGTTGTGAGCTACGCGAGCCGCTCACAATTCGTTTGTGTGCGCTCACAAAGGGAAAATGTCGGCTATCTATGCGGCGGCCGGCGTTTCCGTGAGGCGGTAGCGGCGGCACCCCAACGCGATCATCGGCGAAGGACGGTGTACGAAGGCTGTTTGACGGGCCGGGCGAGATGCTGCGACGCATGTTGCTACTCGAGAAGGATATAGTACAGTGACTGTGCTGCGCGATGAACTGAGATAGGTGCATGCGGCTGAATGCGCTGTCTGTGCGGCGGCAGATAATGTGTGCACTACGATTTTTCCTAATTGCTAATGGCTTTCAAGCCGCTATTGGCAACAAAGCGAACATCGACCTAGCGCAGCCGACAGTTCGAAAGCGTGTGCGGCGTGTAGCTGAGGCGGCGTCGAAGAAAGGCGCTTCCTTCGTCCGAGCAGCATATCCGGAGTCGTCGGGTTTGTCGACGGCACATCGGGCGTCCACGAGTAGCCTTGTGATGTCCCTGTTTTCAGATATGAGATGCCAACATGATTTAGGCCATGAACCTCCCTGCCCGGGATCTTGGCATGATGCTTTCTTCTGGCGGCATTCTCGGCAGCACACAGGCAATGACACAGGTCGAGGCAGGCCTGCTGCAAGCCGTCGAATTCACGACAATGAGCCGCGCTGCTCTTTGCAAGATAAGTTACGGCCGCATGCCTCAAGTGTAATGCCGTTCTTGGGCTTTTATAAAAGCTGAAACGTAAGACAGGTTGTACATTGTTGAAATGCCTACGTAAGAAACGAAGATGGGAATGCGTGTGTTTGATGCCTCTTTCTAGTAGGAATTGGGCATAATTTATACCAATATAAAGTGCAAGGCTGTCCTTACAATAGTGTAGCTGAAACGTTCAATCATGCATTGTCGGCACGCCCATGAATGTCATTGTCAGAAAAACCTGGCAATGAGCTAATTGATGTGAGCGTCCATTGTGTCAGTAAGGCTGTTAAAGTTTTAGACTGTTGAGGCCGACAACCACCGAGAATGTGCTTAACAGCCTGCCATTTTCGGTTACGCTGGTAAGAGGGGCACCTGTTGAATACATGGCTGCCAGTGCCATAGAATCCCAGTCCGGACTCTCTCTCCAGAAGGGTAACAGAACAAGGCATACCCCTTCACAAGGTTAATGGTAGATAACTGCATCGGCGTGCTGAAGACCCGCTTTCGATGCTTGCAAAAATAATAGACGCTCCTCTACCAGCCAGAGCGTGTAGCATTTGTTGTGTGGCAAAACTTCTTTGAATTTCTTCCTGCTTGCAGACGAGGAGGGTGCTGCTTGTTTGGACAAGAAAGCGCCACATCTGTGTACCTGCTACTTGGCAGTAGGATCATGCATACTTCTTGGTAACAGCCATACAGAATCATGTTGTGAGCCTGTTCCGCAGAACCTGCCCCCAGAGGCTGGCCCAGCTGCACATGGTGCGGCAACAGCTGCGGCGTCCATACCAGCACTGCAATCCGCCGTTGTATACCACACGCAGCTGACCAACTCATCACAGGCAGCCAAGTGCAGCTTCTTCTCGTTTCATGTCTGTGCCAAGAAGCCTGTTGTGGTAAAGATGCATCTTCTCGAACCATGCGTTAAAACGCCTCATCTGGCAAGTCAAATTTGTCTTCGTACACCCCCCTTCACTGTTGCTTGCTAACGTGCATCTTGTTGTTTGTGTGTGCGCATGTATTTGAGTACATTATTAAAGTGTTTCACAACGAGGCAGAAATTGTGATGCCTTCGGAATTCGAAAACCTCGCATAAGTTTTTTAGAAGCACGGTTATTCACTGTGCACCTTTATTTTCCTGCAGCATTTCACACGCTTGAATAAGCAGCAGCGAAACCAACTGCCTGCAATAACATTGGCAGTTATTTACGCGTGCAGCACAATTGTGCTACACAGAGCAGACGCACAACAATACCTTTTTAGAGAATAAGCTGGCACAGTACTCATCACAGGTCTGACACACTGAAGAAGCAAGAAATGAAAGTATTGTGCATAAAACTGCGACACAGAGGCAAGACACCAAACAGTAGTTGCCTAACGACTACAGGTTTGCACAGTATGATAGGTTTGGTATATTTCAGAAGGAGGAAATAAAGTATTGCACTTAACAGTGGAGAACCATGACACAATTGTAGTGCTATGTGCAATGTTTGCATAGGGCAGTCTTCATTAGTGAGCATTTCAGGACTACAGTCCAGCATATACTGTTAGGATGCACGGGACGCATTTGCTTTATGCAAAACAGTGTAGCATATCAAGGATAAAAGTGACAAATTGTATCTATAATATTGTGACTTTTAGAGCTCACAGTGATTGTAGCATAAGCAGAGATTCCCATAGGTATACAAACTGGTACAAAACATCACATATGCATCATTCAAATGGTGTATGGGAAGAAGCTATCGCTCAAAAGCAAAGCAACCCAGTCATGGAGAACGCTGAAAAATACAAATAAAATACAGCGCACACTACAATGGACGCTACATCGAAAGCCCTGTCACAGTAGCACTGCAGTGAATGAAGGCTTCGGGTTTTGTCTCGGCAAGGGTGAAAGCATTCCCATGGCCATGTTCTTTCCTAACTATCCAGCTACATACAAAGAGATGATCATGCAACCAGAGGGCTTCAATTTGGCCTACACTACATGCTTCACAATCATCTTGTATTTCCTAAAAAGAAATAAATAGATTTAAGGACATAGTTTTCAGCGCAACGGCACGCGACCAAAGGAAAGAAGAAGAAAAAAAAACTATAGGGACGAACACAGCGCTGTTCGTCCCTATAGTTTTTTTTTCTTCTTCTTTCCTTTGGCCGCGTGCCGTTGCGCTGAAAACTATGTCCTTAAATCTAGAATACCAACTAGCCCAACAACTAACTCTACTGAAGAAACAAATAGAACCACAGAGCTTGCACGTTGCACATTCAGCACTTTTCGCATTCGCATCGATAATAGTATAGGCGCCGACCGAAAACACCTTCGCAAGTTGTCTTTGTCCATTTCCGTGTTAAGCGCTCCGTGAAATTTTAGCGCTGCAAGACCTGAGCGTCAACTGCATTCTTTATATTTTAGCATGCTTGCGGCACCCGCACAATGCTTCAATTTCAGACGACGCTAAGAAAACGGCACTTTCTCGAAGAATCAGGTGTTTGCTTGGGGGCCCCCATTTTCACACTATGACGCCGCCGGCACACCATCGTGGCAGCCAACGTTACCTAATAGCATGCATAATTACAAAACTAAGAACGCTTCCACTTAGGCTTAATCTTATTGAATCATAAAAATAGTGCCTTGACAAAATAAAACTTTGTTTATTTTATTTATTGCGTATTAATTGCGTCGTGTTACAAAAAGTTAGGAGACGGTCCCTGGTCGGTTTTGTGCCACACTGTGGCAACAGCGTTTGCCGAGAATTCGGAACTACCAGGCGGAGCCACTCTGGTAATTGGACGATTTTGTACTTCGTCACGACTGACGTCTCAAGGCTGCATCACGGCTCCGTAATTTGTGAGCAGAAACCGTAATTCGGTCCCTGGCCGAGCCGAGCCGCCGAGCTTTGACGCAGCGTTGTTTCATCATCCGAAAATGCGCAAATGCAGCGGCAATCAGTTTTTCATCGAGCACGCACAGTCTTCCTCTTGCTGTAACTCTCACCACAACCAGTAGAACAAAATATTGTTTGACACAGATAACCTACTTTTCAAGCATCACGCAACGTTGAACATTGAACCGGGCCGACGACGCACCCAACCCGCCGGTGAAAAAGCTTCGGTCTGAGCCATATCTGAGCTTTGGGCAACTACGCAGCGAATACTAAATGGCCGAGAGAGGTCGATAAAAAGAAGTTAAAAAAATAATATTAATGAGACACGTTTTCTTCTTACGCAAGAAACGAAAACTGCATTTACTTCTGCTCGTGAATATTATATTTACTTTCTAGTTCTTTGCAGTAATATTATTTTTCGTGCTTTAATATTTTGATGCACAGTTCACAGGGGCCCGTTACACCGTTTATCATCATCATCGAGTTGATGACACTGGCAATAGGCAGCTGCATGCGTTTTCTTTCAAGTAACGGGACCTGTTACATCAACCTTAGTTTCGCCTCGTCGCGTGGCACCGGTCGCAGCCACGATTGAGCTTAGCAGCCGAGCAGCTGGTGCGTCGTTTCCTAGCAACTACTTCAGTCGAGTTCCGCAAAGTGGTAGCACCGTTGCTTCGCCACGCGCGGCAGGCTGCTAAGCAGATGTGTCAGACACATGCTGTGGTAAGAAACCGAAAACGTGCACAAGAGACAGTGGAAGAACGTGAAGAGCGTTCTGCACAAGATGAAGCTCGGTGACTACGTTCTAACTCTCCGAGTGCTTCCTCCTCGTGGACTACGCATGAACACATGACTGCTGACATGACATGGAACGTACGAGAGACACTGTTTTCACCCAAGCGACAGAAGAGAAATGATCGCTAAAATTTGCCGAATGCAACCGAGAAGCACTACCCAGTGGGGGACTGGTTTGGACCTCGTGATGCCAAGAACATCTATATAGACTAAACTTAGTGTAAATCTAGTGGAAACCAACTCACATTCCTTCACGGACCATCGTAGCGTATTCATCGGCATAAATAAAAGCAAACGAAAACAGTCTTAACCATTGTGTGTCAAGTGTTACTTTATGCAAACATATCGAACCACACCATAAGCTACACCACACGCGAACACACAAGCGTAGCCATGCGGCTATTGCTAACGCAATTTACCAGGCTCAACCAGAGCTGTCATTTTTTTACTCGTCCTGTATTATTCGGTATAAATTTCATACCGATGTGACCAGTCCTGTATGAAGTTTAAACAACTTTACACCAGCCAAATATAACGCTAGAATTGGGACGACAATTCAGGCATGGAGCTTGTACTGGGAAGGGCATGTTTGGTAAGTTGGTCGAACTGGACACACCATCGTATTCAGATGTGTGGCGCAAACAAAGACAAACACAGGAGAAGATCCACAACACACGCGCACACTACCACTGTAAGAATAACCGGAAAACACTTCCTCTTCTACACTCAGGCACGTCTCAACTTCATCTTCTTCTCATCTTCCACTTCTTTGCCAAGGGGAAAATGGCACTCTCTTCCTCGCAGACCATAACCTTGTCCAAACATAGCGGTGACCACTCTCTTCTTCCTCTTCTTCTATTCTTCCTCTTCTTTACCAAGGGGATAGTGACACTTTCTTCCTCTCAGCCCAAAAAACATCGACCAAACATGACAGTCACAAATTCTATACTGTCTTGTAAATCAGCACCACTGCATTGCCCCGTAACTCCTACCACACTGGACAGGCAAATATCACCACATAGTCACAAATCATACACTAAAAACACCACCATACAAATACAGCAAATACAGTAGGACATGTCCATCTACACCCCATAACTTAAGTAGTCCCTATCAATTGAGAAACTATATCTTGCCAACATCTAAGAAGCCACGAGGCCCATGTACTTAAGGGGAAAAAAATTCTGCAAACTCTCTAGCCGCAAAAACGTAAGATGAGTCCAAGAATAACAACTTTAGGCCAAGAATAACAGCTTGAGGCCCGATAATAATCTCGTTCTTTGCATAACTCAAGAGGATTGCTCAATAAAATAAATTCTTTTCTACGTAAACTCAACGAAGCTTCACTAATGCATCTTTCATTTTTCTTCTGTATCCAATACGCCTCTAAAATTTCGCGTGCCATCTTATCCCGACTCTTGCCTAATATGTTTAACCTACTAAGCAACGGCTCACACTTGCACTTTTGGCAGTGCAAGGCTAAATTTGACTCTTTGCCATTTTCTATGGACTTCTCATGTTCCCTCATTCTATCATTAATACATCTCCCTGTTTGCCCAATATATAGATTACCGCACGTCAGAGGAACCTCATAAATCACCCCCACCCGACATCCAATAAAACTCTTAACATGCTTCTTATCGCATTGCCCTTTGTTTTTTCTCCCTATTATTGCACATAACCCACCCAGTTTATTGGGGGCAGAAAACACAACTGGCACCTCAAACCTACTAGCCACCTTTTTCAGGCCGTGTGCAACTCTATGTATATAAGGGATCACTTGTGGTCGTTTATTCCTCAACATATCTGGCGATCTTTTTTTCCCTTTCATTTTTTGAAGCAAAGACTCTGCCACACCACATATAATCATACCCGGGAAACCAGCCGCATGAAGTCTTTGTAATTGATTATTAAAGCTTTCCTCTGCCATATGTACACATGATTTTAACAAGGCCGACTCCAAACAATGGGAAGCTATCCCTCTTTTTATAGTCTTTGAATGGGCTGATCCATATGGAAGAAGCTCTTTTTTAGCCCTGGGAAAATATTTCCAACACACTTCGCCATTAAAAATTTTTATATTTAAATCAAGAAACTGCAATTTGTTGTAAACCGGTAGCTCATGAGTAAACGTAAGCCCTTTTCCTTGTATCTTAAAAATAGAAAGCACACTTTCCACACTTTGACTCACTGCAGCGCCCTTATCCACAATCACCAAGAAATCGTCAACATATCTAAATATTTTAAAACCTGATCGATTAAGGGCTGTATAAATTGCTCTGTCAACACAGGATAAAAAGATGTTACATAGAACTGGGGCAACACATGACCCTATACAAATGCCCCTTCTCTGCACATACAAATCAGACCCAAATGATACAACAGTGGACTTAAGGTAAAACTCAAGTAGGGCTAGAAAATTGTCCACATTGACACCAGCAGAGTTCTGAAAGTCTATAGTCCCATTACTTTCAATGCATTCCCGCACCGATTCAAACAATTCTAAATGTGGCACCGAATAAAACAAATCCTCTACATCAATAGAAAAAAAGTACCCAAGATTGGTTTGATCTTTTAAAAAATTGATCACTAACCGAATTCTTAGTAGCAAAGGGATCATGAACCTCCAAACCTTTGAAATGTTTAAGAAGATAACGGCTGATCTGATGCTGCCACGCATCACGTTCAGACACAATACATCTGAAAGGCGAGTCCGGTTTATGAGTCTTAACAGTGAAGAACACATCCAAACAGGCCTTCTTGCATTCATTGATCCCTTTTGCCAACCTGGTTAGCTTTATATGATTACATAACGCAATAGCTCTTGTTCTACGAACTTTCTTCTTCACTTTAACAAAATTTTTCTCAATTGCAATTGTCGCCTTCGCTTCAAAGAGTCCAGCCGGTATCACAGCAAAACCCCTTCTTTGTCCGTTTGAAGTAATCGAAGGTTATTCTTTTCAAAAAACTTCACCACTTCTGCAGTACATTCCTTTGGGTACCTTGTCCTTGTTCCAAGACGTCCTCATAATACTATCAAACCCATCCAGTGAGCATCGGTCCCAATCTTCACCAGCTTTATCCGCTATCTTTCTGTTCAAGGACAGAAGCTCACAAGCTGGAATCTTGGGCGGCACACTACATTTCGGGCCCTTCTTTAGGGTATCAGCGACTTTTTCTGGAATAGCGATATCCCCCAAAACAACCAACTGCCTTGGCTTTCCAGTATGCTTTTCCGTTTTTCTTGGCAGCAAGGCCACATATCGTAGCCACAAAAACTCTGTTGTCTGAGTCACTAGACGCCATGTTTCCTTCAAGTTTCTTTCCGCAACCCACACAGGGTGTATTGTGTAGCATATAATACGAATCCAGTCTTTGAACATCCGAATTTGGCTCCATAACTCTGATTTCAAAATTCGGCAAATTCTCTTAACGTGACCAACAGACGGCTGAATCACACCGAAAAAACCACTCACTTCTGCTGGAACCAAACCCTTTCGCAAACAGAAGGTGATGCATCTTGCCCGGCATGTCGAAGAAGCAATCCGAGCAATGAGCACATGTACCTGAGCGTAGTTAAGATGAGAACACATAAAAGGGCCCACAGTACAAGAAAGGTATCTCAAAATAACGGCTTGAGAGGCTAGTTGGTGTATCATCGTATTCAGGTATGTGGCGCAAACAAAGACAAACACAGGAGAAGATCCACAACACACGCGCACACTACCAACTGTAAGAATAACCGGAAAACACTTCCTCTTCTACACTCAGGCACGTCTCAACTTCCTCTTCTTCTCATCTTCCTCTTCTTTGCCAAGGGGAAAATGGCACTCTCTTCCTCGCAGACCATAACCTTGTCCAAACATGGCGGTGACCAATCTCTTCTTCCTCTTATTCCTCTTCTTTACCAAGGGGATATTCACACTTTCTTCCTCTCAGCCCAAAAAACATCGACCAAACATGACAGTCACAAATTCTATACTGTCTTGTAAATCCACACCACTACATTGCCCAGTAACTCCTACCACACTGGACAGGCAAATATCACCACATAGTCACAAATCATACACTAAAACACCACCACACAAATACAGCAAATGCAGTAGGATATGTCCATCTACACCCCATAACTTAAGTAGTCCCTATCAATTGAGAAACTATATCTTGCCAACATTTAAGAAGCCACGAGGCCCATGTACTTAAGGGGAAAAAAAATTCTGCAAACTCCCATGGCCCCAAAAACGTAAGATGAGTCCAAGAATAACAACTTTAGGCCAAGAATAACAGCTTGAGTCCCGGTAATAATCTCGTTCTTTGCATAACTCAAGAGGATTGCTCAATAAAATTAAATTCTTTTCTACGTAAACTCAACGAAGCTTCACTAATGCATCTTTCATTTTTCTTCTGTATCCAATACGCCTCTAGAATTTCGCGTGCCATCTTATCCTGACCCTTGCCTAATATGTTTAACCTACTAAACAACGGCTCACACTTGCACTTTTGGCAGTGCAAGGCTAAATTTGACCCTTTGCCATTTTCTATGGACTTCTCATGTTCCCTCATTCTATCATTAATACATCTCCCTGTTTGCCCAATATATAGATTACCGCACGTCAGAGGAACCTCATAAATTACCCCCACCCGACATTCAATAAAACTCTTAACATGCTTCTTATCGCATTGCCCTTTGTTTTTTCTCCCTATTATTGCACATAACCCACCCAGTTTATTGGGGGCAGAAAACACAACTGGTACCTCAAACCTACTAGCCACCTTTTTCAGGCCGTGTGCAACTCTATGTATATAAGGGATCACTTGTGGGTTTGCAGAATTTTTTTTCCCCTTAAGTACATGGGCCTCGTGGCTTCTTAGATGTTGGCAAGATATAGTTTCTCAATTGATAGGGACTACTTAAGTTATGGGGTGTAGATGGACATGTCCTACTGTATTTGCTGTATTTGTGTGGTGGTGTTTTTAGTGTATGATTTGTGACTATGTGGTGATATTTGCCTGTCCAGTGTGGTAGGAGTTACTGGGCAATGTAGTGGTGTGGATTTACAAGACAGTATAGAATTTGTGACTGTCATATTTGGTCGATGTTTTTTGGGCTGAGAGGAAGAAAGTGTCACTATCCCCTTGGTAAAGAAGAGGAAGAAGAGATTGGTCACCGCCATGTTTGGACAAGGTTATGGTCTGCGAGGAAGAGAGTGCCATTTTCCCCTTGGCAAAGAAGAGGAAGATGAGAAGAAGAGGAAGTTGAGACATGCCTGAGTGTAGAAGAGGAAGTGTTTTCCGGTTCTTCTTACAGTTGGTAGTGTGCGCGTGTGTTGTAGATCTTCTCCTGTGTTTGTCTTTGTTTGCGCCACATATCTGAATATGATGAGGCACCAACTAGCCTCTCAAGCCGTTATTTTGAGATACCTTTCTTGTACTGTGGGCCCTTTTATGTGTTCTCATCCTAACTACGCTCAGGTACATGTGCTCATCGCTCGGATTGCTTCTTCGACATGCCGGGCAAGATGCATCACCTTCTGTTTGCGAAAGGGTTTGGTTCCAGCAGAAGTGAGTGGTTTTTTCGGTGTGATTCAGCCGTCTGTTGGTCACGTTAAGAGGATTTGCCGAATTTTGAAATCAGATTTATGGAGGCAAATTCGGATGTTCAAAGACTGGATTCGTATTATATGCTACACAATACACCCTGTGTGGGTTGCGAAAAGAAAATTGAAGGAAACATGGCGTCTAGTGACCCAGACAACAGAGTTTTTGTGGCTACGATATGTGGCCTTGCTGCCAAGAAAAACGGAAAAGCATACTGGAAAGCCAAGGCAGTTGGTTGTTTTGGGGGATATCGCTATTCCAGAAAAAGTAGCTGGTACCCTAAAGAAGGGCCCGAAATATAGTGTGCCGCCGAAGATTCCAGCTTGTGAGCTTCTGTCCTTGAACAGAAAGATACCGGATAGAGCTGGTGAAGATCGGGACCGATGCTTACTGGACGGGCTTGATAGTATTATGAGGACGTCTTGGAACAAGGACAAGGTACCAAAGGAATGTACTGCAGAAGTGGTGAAGTTTTTTGAAAAGAATAACGTTCGATTACTTCAAACGGACAAAGAAGGGGGTTTTGCTGTGATACCGGCTGGACTCTTTGAAGAGAAGGCGACAATTGCAATTGAGAAAAATTTTGTTAAAGTGAAGAAGAAAGTTTGTAGAACTAGAGCTATTGCGTTATATAATGATATGAAGCTAACCAGGTTGGCAAAAGGGATCAGTGAATGCAAGACGACCTGTTTGGATGTGTTCTTCACTGTTAAGACTCATAAACCGGACTCGCCTTTCAGATGTATTGTGTCTGACTGTGAGGCGTGGCAGCATCAGATCAGCCGGTATCTTCTTAAACATTTAAAAGGTTTGGAGGTTCATGATCCCCTTGTTACTAAGAATTCTTTTGAAGTGATCACTTTTTTAAAAGATCAAACCAATCTTGGGTACTTTTTTTCTATTGATGTAGAGGATTTGTTTTATTTGGTGCCACATTTAGAATTGTTTGAATCGGTGCGGGAATGCATTGCAAGTAATGGGACTATAGACTTTCAGAACTCTGCTGGTGTCAATGTGGACAATTTTCTAGCCCTACTTGAGTTTTACCTTAAGTCCACTGTTGTATCGTTTGGGTCTGATTTGTATGTGCAGAGAAGGGGCATTTGTATAGGGTCATGTGTTGCCCCAGTTCTATGTAACATCTTTTTATCCTGTGTTGACAGAGCAATTTATACAGCCCTTAATGGATCAGGTTTTAAAATATTTAGATATGTTGACGATTTCTTAGTCATTGTGGATAAGGGCGCTGCAGTGAGTCAAAGTGTGGGAAGTGTGCTTTCTATTTTAAGATACAAGGAAAAGGGCTTACGTTTACTCATGAGCTACCGGTTGACAACAAATTGCAGTTTCTTGATTTAAATATAAAAATTTGTAATGGCGAAGTGTGTTGGAAATATTTTCCCAGGGCTAAAAAAGAGCTTTTTCCATATGGATCAGCCCATTCAAAGACTATAAAAAGAGGGATAGCTTCCCTTTGTTTGGAGTCGGCCTTGTTAAAATCATGTGTACATATGGCAGAGGAAAGCTTTAATAATCAATTACAAAGACTTGATGCGGCTGGTTTCCCGGGTATGATTATATGTGGGGTGGCAGAGTCTTTGCTTCAAAAAATGAAAGGGGAAAAAAAAGGTCGCCAGATATGTTGAGGATTAAACGACCACAAGTGATCCCTTATATACATAGAGTTGCACACGACCTGAAAAAGGTGGCTAGTAGGTTTGAGGTGCCAGTTGTGTTTTCTGCCCCAAGTAAACTGGGTGGGTTATGTACAATAATAGGGAGAAAAAAACAAAGGGCAATGCGATAAGAAGCATGTTAAGAGTTTTATTGGATGTCGGGTGGGGGTGATTTATGAGGTTCCTATGACGTGCGGTAATCTATATATTGGGCAAACAAGGAGATGTATTAATGATAGAATGAGGGAACATGAGAAGTCCATAGAAAATGGCAAAGGGTCAAATTTAGCCTTGCACTGCCAAAAGTGCAAGTGTGAGCCGTTGTTTAGTAGGTTAAACATATTAGGCAAGAGTCGGGATAACATGGCACGCGAAATTTTAGAGGCGTATTGGATACAGAAGAAAAATGAAAGATGCATTAGTGAAGCTTCGTTGAGTTTACGTAGAAAAGAATTTAATTTTATTGAGCAATCCTCTTGAGTTATGCAAAGAACGAGATTATTATCGGGCCTCAAGCTGTTATTCTTGGCCTAAAGTTGTTATTCTTGGACTCATCTTACGTTTTTGGGGCCATGGGAGTTTGCAGAATTTTTTTTCCCCTTAAGTACATGGGCCTCGTGGCTTCTTAGATGTTGGCAAGATATAGTTTCTCAATTGATAGGGACTACTTAAGTTATGGGGTGTAGATGGACATGTCCTACTGTATTTGCTGTATTTGTGTGGTGGTGTTTTTAGTGTATGATTTGTGACTATGTGGTGATATTTGCCTGTCCAGTGTGGTAGGAGTTACGGGGCAATGCAGTGGTGCTGATTTACAAGACAGTATAGAATTTGTGACTGTCATGTTTGGTCGATGTTTTTTGGGCTGAGAGGGAGAAAGTGTCACTATCCCCTTGGTAAAGAAGAGGAAGAAGATATTGGTCACCGCCATGTTTGGACAAGGTTATGGTCTGCGAGGAAGAGAGTGCCATTTTCCCCTTGGCAAAGAAGAGGAAGATGAGAAGAAGAGGAAGTTGAGACGTGCCTGAGTGTAGAAGAGGAACTGTTTTCCGGTTCTTCTTACAGTTGGTAGTGTGCGCGTGTGTTGTGGATCTTCTCCTGTGTTTGTCTTTGTTTGCGCCACATATCTGAATACGATGATGCACCAATTAGCCTCTAAAGCCGTTATTTTGGACACACCATGTCCGCTATGGATCTCAATCCGGATGGAGTGGTCCGGGATGGAGCTAGTACCGGGCAGACTTTTTCCTGCGCTCATTTTAAACAGGATATTGCGGTCCGGTATGAATGTTATAAAGGATGGAAAGGTCTGGTTGGAGCTTGTATGCAGGACAGATGTTTTGCTGATTAACTCAAACTGGACGAATCTGTCCTTTATGGAACTGATACCGGACTTTTTTTTTTTGCGACTGTCAGCACAAGCTGGAGCAATTGATAATACTTCACAAGAATGACAATGCTGGAGCATGCCAGTGCACTAAGTAAGTGTGAAAACCCACTCAATTACATTACAACTTTTCTGTATTAGTGGGGAATGCGTTGTTTTACAACTTTTTCGCAGATATGAAGCCGTAGAAGTGTTCGCTAGCAAACAGATACGCTCATCGCATTGCATCACTGCAACATTGCCGCAGCACGTCAGATCTTGTGATTTATCGTCACATCTGCGAAGGAAGAGTCTTCAGGGTGAAAGTGCAATGAAAAACGTAGCGGTTTGCTGGCGATGAAAACAATTTTTCGAGCGTAATTGAAACACACCACTGACCACTGACATATTCGCAGATATCCCCATATTGGGTGACGCTTCCTCCACAGTTTGCACATTAAAAACCGTAGTTGGAAGTGCATTCATTGCCGTTGCTATTCGCTGCCCTCACGTGCAGCTAAAACATGCAATATGGCAAGAATTATTGCGCCGGATATTTCTGTATGTAGAAAAACGTACATGAGCTCAAAAATGATGCCAAATACTTAGAACTAGAACATTGCCTTTTTCTGACGTTTGTCTGCGCCAAAACGGTGCAATTAAACAATGTGGGACATCACTGATCCTTTTGATATTAAGGAAAGTGATTCAGCGTGTTTAAATGACAATCGGTGAATTACGACAATAACTTTTACAACCATCAAAGTATGCAAAATTTGGAACAGAAAAGTTTGTTAGATAAGGAGAAATATAGCCGGCTCAACCATAAGCGGACGTGCTGTCCATACCAGCGGGATATACTCGTTTATAGGAGGCTTTCATTAGGCAGACCGGTGACTTGAGGCATGAACTGTTTCATTTTCTTCTAGAAATTTTTCCGCCCAAAACGTTGGTTGTGGAGTAATCATTCATAGTTCATGTACATAGAACATTGTTTGACTATAATAAATACCGTGTCAAAAACGTGCTGGCGAAGAAATTCGAAGACGCTGTTTCATGCGTTTGCATTCCTCTACGCTCTCTGCAACAGAACATCAATCGGCCTCTGGGCGATGTACTGCTCAATCTACCACCAGCAGTAATGAGTATACTGTGTCGTTGTCTAATCTCGCAACTGGTAATCTGGTCACAGACTCCATTTTCTTACATGCGAACCTCCGCGGCCACTGTACAGGGCACAAGACCAGATTCCCTTGGGAATGTTATAAATCTCTGGAAAATAGGTTCAGTCGACCGCTTTCAAATGTCCAATGCATTGTTGGTCACCTGCAAATTGGTACTGTCGAAACAGAAGCTGGTGGCATCTGGTAATCTCGTGGTCGAGGGCCGTCACTGTGTCGTCGTAGACCCAGAAACAAAAGAGGTGATCTTGAAGCTTCTGTGGCTTCCCGAGCGCTTCGAAGACGGTTTCACACGCAAGGCAATGCAGGCGTGTTGAAACAGGACTTCAATTTCCATGCTAAACTAGAAAGTGGTGGAAGTAAGAGTTGAGAAGACTGAACCTGGATGTTGCTTCTCTCACTGATGGAGTCGGCGTTAGCGGCTTACCATATCTGCCGATTGCTTTTGGAACACGGCGCCTTCTTTTATAAGAGGGCAGACCACCGTTGTGCCTCCGATGTAACCGTTGGCAACCACATTCGAAGGCGCTGCCGTATGTCGCACTGTGATGATTACCGGCGCTTCGGTCACACCGCAGAAGAGTTCTTCGGGACTTATTAGTAAAAGCAGTGACATCTTGTGCGGCTCCCCGACGGCTCTCTACTGGAGTGTATGCCATGGAAATGCTTGTGATAGCTGGTGATTGTGGAGGACCTTCCAGTGCTAGCGCATCGGCTGTTCCCGAGAATATCTCCAGAGAAAGTGAGGAGAAGTATAAGAATGTGCAATGCTGCCTCGCTGTGAGGCGCTAAATACGGTGCTTGGTGTAGAGCCTGATATCCGCTCTAATGCTCTCAATGATGCTTCTCCGGGTACTCCAGCTCCTGAGGTCAATGCTGAGAAACAGCTTGCAGGTCAGGCCACTCTAGCAACAATTGAGGCCATCCCTCTAGTTTAAGAGCCTCTTGAAAAGCACCGCGCGCATTGTGCACCTCACTCGAATGACGCTGGATATCCGGAAAGCGTGAATATCGCCCCCATTGCGCTCGACCAAACAAAAAGGAAAGTGGCAACGCTGAAGTTCCCCCGCAGTCGTGGCGGAGGTTCGGAGGCGACAACACCTCTGGATAGACAAATTCAAGCCTATTTTATTTATTTGCCCACCATGGTGACCTTTGTAGAGCTGCTGATTGCAGCACTGAATTTTCGTGGACTTACGTTTCGCAACAACAGGTGCAACGTCACACAATTCCACAGCAACTGGCTCGACGTTGTCGCCGTCCAGGAAACAAAAATTTAGACTGAAGAGGAAACAGGGAGAGCACTAGGGCCCTTCTTGTCTGATTAGAATGATCTCGTCACTCATACTGTTGGTTTTTCGGCGGGTTGCTTCTTTTTGCTATAGGCTCATTTATTCTGCATTCCTTGCTGCACCTGTTAGAGCATGTCTATTTATGCATGCTGTTATCGTTTTGGTTTCGTCCTGTTTTTGTTTCTTTTCTAGGATTTTGGCGGTTCTTGTATAATGTTCGGTGCATTTTGTCATCATCTTTGACGTAGACTATGTTTAATAAATATCCGGCACCTGGTCAATAAACTGATTTCGCAAAATGGCCTCCGTACATTCGTGTCCCGTCTGTCGTTCTTAACTGCCACCTTGGCCGAGGGGCATCATTGACATCGCAATATCAGGGGCCTAGCGGTATAAATACACCCCAGTTACAAAAGTTACCCTATGGCATCCGTTTTTACATAACATAATTCTCCCTTAAGTTTGGTCGTGTCGAATGACAGCATAATTTTCTTCAACGTCGAAGCCATATTTATCTCTTTCTGCCATTTCCTGCACGTTTTTTTTAAGTCGTACAGAGTGGTTATCGCCTGATGAATCACATCTGCTCACATGATGCCAGGTTCGTCGCTGAAAGCCGGTGAGTCGAACATTTTCATCTAGTGAACTTTTTACGACAAGTTGCAAGTGTTTGAGCAACAAAATTGTCAAGTTGTCATGTCGCGTAGCTTTAAAGGTGTCATTGCTAACGGCATAAAAACGCCATCCTTTGCTCTTGTTGCCACCATCCAACAGGAAAGGCTGACAAGGGAGGAAAAACTTTCTGCCTGTTTCAAATGTTGCCGTGGGTATTACGTCCCACTGTACTAATTGTCGTTTTTCAGATATTTTAGTTATGCATTCCTCTGTTGAAGTTGCGAAACCGACATTCTAAGAAAACATTGAAAATTAGTCTGAATTTTCGCTGCCTTATTTCCAACAGTTCCAAAGACGGGTGGTCTCGCAGCAGAACTTATTTTGTCTTGTTATGTAGGCTAAGCATTCGGAATGGTAGCATTCTAGCTTCGTCTCCCGCATTGAAAATGTCTTAGCGTGGATATTACAAGAGTTCTTTGAAGGGTGTGTAAGCGGATTTCATTTCTAGCGTTGCTCGATAATTATCCGTCCAACATCCTTTACCATCGCCAATAGCCTGTTTCTATTGCTCGATAATTATATAACTATAGATCCAACATGGCCCTTTCAACTTCGTTACAGTTCCTGCAAGCAGCGGTCCGTTACTTCAGCGCTCTGGTCGTCCCATAGTTCCATTCAACCGATGGTATCTAACATTTTGAACTTTATCTGGGCTTGTCAAGTGAGTCTGCAGTGACCGCAGAGAGCAAGGTGGATTTCTTGTTGTATACCTTAAGAGATAAGGATTGTTTCGTCTAGTAGTGGAAGTGCCGCAACCCTGTGACGAGAGAATAGTGAACGTCCCTCTTCATTGACCGAGCGTATTTAAAGCAACAGGGGAAGGGGGTTGAGAATGAGGGGATACACTTGCCAAGTCAGGACGAGGGCACAGTAGCATCTTGCGCATACGTCTTGCGATACGATACATTCTCCTCCGACAAAGTATTTGCGACATCTGTAAAGCTGATGGCTGATCTTCTCGAAGTTCTCGACGTAATCAAAATGGTCGGGTGGCTTTCTCGCCTGCAACGAACGTCGTGGCAACTGGGGCACATGGCTGGTCACTGCTCGATATAGAATCGGCGGCTCTCCATGCGCTGAATTGCTGTCATCGCTCGATTCCTTGCTCTCGGAGGCAACATCGTCGAAACTGTTACTTTGTTGCAAGTAAATGCTTTCGGTTACGCCGCAAGGTCTTGGCATTCTCAGTTTGTACGTAGTAGTAGTGGGGACCTGCCGATGCATTGACTTTGGCTGTCTTGTCCATATTAGTGATGACAATTCCCGCCTTCTCCCTTAGCGCATAGATCTGATTTTTCCCTCCGCCCAATTTCTTCTTCATCGCCTTCAGGCTGCCCCCGTTCTTTACAGCATGCTCAATTTTCACCATGTTATACTTCCTTATATCGGCCACTTTGGACTTAATGATTAGCTTTGATATATCTGTCAATCCTATCTGTTCTGCTGGAATGGAAACTTCTAAAATTTGGCGTTCCTTAAATCTTTCGTTCCCTTATACAGTTTACCGGTGTCCTCTCTATCTGCCTTACTGCCTACGTCTCAGCGCAGTCAGGAATGATATCTGAAATTAGAGTTCATTGCTTCTAGGGTAATGTTGCCATCCTCGGTTAGAGGTTATTATCTATTCTGTAGCGAGATCCTGAACTCTTCTGCCCTCCCCTTCACCGCTAATTCGTTGATGGACTTCTTTCTTACTAATGTGTTTCATTCCCTTTTCAGATATCCACTAATTCCAGACCTTAGCATCCTTCGGTCACGGTATCACACTTCCGCGCTCACCTCTAAATTTTGCATAACTGCGCGGTTAGAACACATTCTGGAATTCAATTTTATTTTTAGTCTCCTTATGAGGACTTTTCCACGTCCCCTTCCGGTTCTTCTGTTTGCTGTAGAAGGGGTTCAATATTCTTAAGTTGTTGCTCTCTGCTAACTAAACTATTAACTCCCACCTGCTATTCTTAGAACCAATGCAATAGTCATCCGTTGCCTGCTTTCCTGCCTGCTTTTTCTCTTCCTTGGTATTGAAGTTCCCCATTAGTACAGTATACTGCGGTTTTGCTTTCCGCATTGCCAATTCTACATCTTCTTAGAAGCTTTCAACTGCCTGGTAATCATGAGTACATGTACGTGCATAGGCCTGTACAACTTTCAGTTTATATGACGTATAAAATAATAATTACGAGGCCTGCCAATCTCTCATCGATGCCGTAGAATTCATCGATATTACCAGCTATATGCTTATTGATAAGGAAACTTACTCCTTGTTATCGCCTCCCCGGGAAACCTCAATAACACAGTACATGCCCGTCCTTCAGTACAGTATATGCCTCATTCGGCCTCCTAACCTCACTAAGCCCTATAAATCCCATTTCATACCCTCGAGTTTCTCTAACAGCACTGCTAAACTAGCTTTACTAGCTAGGGTTCTCGCGTTAAACGTTGCCAGGGCCAGTTTCCAATCGCGGCATGTCCAGCGGACACTGAATAATAAAACCGTGACTCCAATTCGGTGCCCTGCTGGAAGTTTCAGAAGCTTCATACAGGACGTGCTATGCCTAAGGTCTCGCGCGCAGACCCACAGGTTAATGAAAAAAAAAAGTGCGCGTCTTGATGCGGGGCGTCTGAAAGGAGACTTTTGCCTGCCTAAATCGTGATCCACTGATTACAGTGGCCAGTTTTGCGGCAGAAGCGACGTAAGTAAGTCGTGCACCACCAAATTTGTGATCTTAGAGCATTCTCGTGAATATGGTGCAGTCATCGATGTAAGTCAGAATACGTTGACCTTCCGTGCACGTTCTTCATTGCCAAGGCAATGAGAGCCACACCAGTTGCGCTTAAACTAGATCCCGAGCATGGAACTTGTCCCTGCTCTATACTGTATTTCTACCGGTTCGAGCCGAGACATCCGTTCGTGGTGAATGCGTCCGGAAGGAAATGTGTAAATGTTGCTTTTGAGGGGAGTTGGTGTTGCGAGGGGAACAGCCGATGTCCAGGAAGGACGTTCCAACATCGTCGTGACCAACATTAGGAACGAGCAGCAGCACGCTACACAAGGGGCAGTTATAACCCGTAATGAAGAGATTAGTGACTTCGTGAGCTGGTTGTGTTGCCTGAGCAGGATATAACGCCTGATCTGCAAGACAAAAGACCCTTGCAAATGAACATTGAGGAAAATCTTTAGTCGTCTAAGACACGCAAATTACTAGAACATTTGTGTCCCTAACACGATTGTTTTTCAACAACAAAGAAGGATCACGAGGCGCCCGTCACGAAACCGGAAAAAGGCAATACAGGATGAAGTGCGTGAAATACTACAGTACGATGTCATCCAGCCTTCAAACAGTAAAAAGGCAGGACGCTTAGATTCTGTGCGTACTACCGGCGACACAATAAGGTGACAAAGAAGGATGCATATCCACTGCCCCGAATCGACGACACCCTCGATCGGCTCCGTCACTCCGAGACCGAGAGATAACACAGGATCCGAGATAACATAGGATGGTTTTTACGAGTTCAAGGTGATGCCATTTGGCCTAAGGAGAGCGCGTCATGCCTCGCCGGACGGAAGTGGAAGACGTGTCAAGTTTATCTAGATGATGTTATCTTTTCAAGCTCCTTCGCTGACCATCTTGTGCACCTCGAAGCGGTTGTTTGTGCTATACGAAATGGTGCACGCCAACTCAAACTTCCGAAATGTCGGTTTGCACATGGTGAGATGAAGTTCCTTGGCCAATCATCAGCCACATAGGCGTGAAGGCAGATGCTGCGCGAACAGCGGCCGCGGCGTCCTTCCTCCCACCGTCGGACAAGAAACTGTCAAAAGCTTTCTTGGTCTGTGCGCCTACTTCAGACGTTTTTTTTTCGCAACTTCGCAGAGATCACAACGCCACTTGTCCACACAAGTGTCGACTTTGTGTGGAACGATGAGCAAAGGTCAGCACTCAGCCAACTAAAGCAAGCCCTTTTATTACTACCTACATTAGGCCATTTTGATCACGATGCCGAGGCTGAACTCCACATGGACTCCGAAACAAAGGACTAGAGGATTTCCTTATTCAATTCAAGGATGGCGCTGAGCGCGTTATTGATTACGTCAGCCGAAATCTTTCCAAGGCGAAAGGCATTTACCCGAACACATAAATTGAGTGCCTCACCGTCATCTCGGCCACAACCAAGTTCCGATCGTATCTGTGCGGACGCCCGTTTCGTTTGGTCACCGACCACCATCCGCTGTGCTGGCTGGCCAATCTTAAGGAACCCGCCTGCCGGCTTGTAAAGTGCAGCCTTCAGCTACATGAGTACAAAGCCTTGGCGTGCATAAATCCGGTGGAAAATGTCATGATACTGACTGCTTGCCTCGAACAGTCATGCGAACGTCGCCTGAAGACGCAAATTATGAGGGAGACAGCTTCCTTGGGGCCTTGAATCCTAACAATATGTCAGATCTACAGCGACATAATCTACAGCTTCATCAACTGATGGCTCATCTTTAAGGAGAAAAAGATGCGGACCTCTGGCTTTCCAGCGTTCAAGATTTGGAAAGGCGTCTTGTACAAGAATTTCGAAAGCAGCCAAAGTTCGAGGCTTATTGTCGTGCCGGAGGACCTGCGCAGCGAAGTGACTGAAGCTTGTCACTACAATCCTACAGCTGGTCGTCTAGGATACAACCGATTTCGCATATTTTTGAAAAATATTAGCAGCCGATTCGCGCCAAGTACATTCATAAATACACAAGAACCTGTCACGACTCTCAAAGGCAGAACAACCTCCTACAGGACCGGCGGGGCTTTTCCAGCCAATAGAACCACTGCGTGCGCCATGTCATGCCATTAGAATTGATTTTCTGGGCCCATTTCCGACGTGGCTATCAGGCAAGAAGTACATCATGATAACGATACACTATCTAACGCGCTCACGGAGTCTCGCGCACTTCCGCCGGGGACGGCTGCTGTGGCAGCCAAATTTTTCAGCGAGGGCATTACCCTTCGGCACTGTCCACCAGAAGTGCTGATACTGACCACGGCGATGCGTTTGTGGCCCAACTCACTCAGGAGATTTTGCATCAAGCTGTACCAGCCACCGCCGAACTGCTGCGTATCATTCGCAAACCAATGTACTAACGAACGGGGCTGAACAGAACTATAGACGATATGAAAGCGATATGAATGGTCGTCGACCATCGGAACTGGGACGAGGTACTGCCCTATGCCACGTTCGCTTAAAATACCACAGTCCTGAATACGGTCCTGCTTCCAGCGCATGGAAGGCAAGTCATCCCCATACTTGGCGCTATGCTGCCTCGCCTACCGCTAGAACACGTAGCTGATGATCCCAGGCTAGTATGCGAAAACGCTGAGGAGGTTTGGTAACTGGCTAGACCACATACCACAGCAACAGCGTTCTCATGCTCTTCAATACAAACACCGCGTGGACGTCGGTTCGCCGTCGAGGTCTTTCACACAAACTCATGAAGCGATGCTTCGGGCAGTGGATAGTCGTTTCGTCGCATCGGGGAACCTAATTACGAGATGCTTCCCTGAGTAACGCAACCGTCGTACCGTTCCTTCTTTCTCCTCACTACATTGTTCATCTGCTTGCAAGACGTTCCTCGATCGTGTTTACTTCGGCGCGGTTGTTACTTCAGTTTGGGTTTTTTCATCTCGACGGTGCTTATTTTCGAAGGTAGGCAGTGCAGCCGAAGAACAGGAAGCCCGAGCGTTTTTGTAGAAGACGCTGGTGCGGACAGTCATTTCATCGTTTCTGGGGCTCTCTGCCTTCGCGCTGGTTCTTGCTGCTGCCTTGCTGAGCTGCCGTTGCAGTTGTCGTCCTCTCCATAGACTATAACGTGACAATATGGCAACAAAATATCTATGGATTTCACACTTGGGCCTCATCATTGAGCGTTTCACTCGCTATTGTGGCTACCTGCAACATAACATTACTTCCGTTTAGCTTCGGAGGAAACATGTCTGTATCGTGTATCGTAAAAACGCCAGGCGAAACTCGAGCGCTGCACGTGAACTAGAAGATAGCGAAGCTTATGCTCTGGTGACGTCCCGTTGTTTCACATTTTGCCATCAACTGAGCAACGAAGCGCCGATTCGTGGAGCGAAACTGGAGCTTGGGTTCTCAATAACTATGGGCTTATAGGTTTCTAATCCTACTGGAGCTTGGGTTCTCAATAACTATGGGCTTATAGGTTTCTAATCCTACCTCGGGACGTAGGGCACGTCTTGTGCAAATCGGTGAACTAATCCGTGAAGCAGTTTCAGAGCAACAAAATGGTATATAAAGTATTTCACTCGAATGGTTACCCTAATCACTAGGAGTGTGTGTTCGATAACCGTTTATGGTGCAGTGTAAAAATTGTGCTAACAATCAACCGCAATACTTCCTTCAAGTGGGCTACAATAGGCAAAGACAAGGTTTTAGGCGATTTCAGCACACTTCACATATGAAGTGAACTGCTGAGAAAATCTGAGAACATCGCAAAGAAGTTGTAACAAAGCAGTCAGCTTCTTTGCATATCTTGCGAACTTTTTGTGAGCATTCTTTGTCGCCATTACATTCAGACGTTTCGTAGGATTGAAATTTCTTCTCTCCTTATGAAAACGTAGAAAAGCCGTCTGTGTTTTATTCAATATTACTTGCAATTCTCAATTAATGCCAAAACTACTGGAAGGCTGGTTTCAATATATATGGTATAGCTTTGTACATAATATTTTCCTTGGTCTCCTAGCAGAGTTTCTAACTTTATTCATTCTTGATGTTATGATAGCTTTAGACACTTCCAATTTTATTTGAAAGGTACACTAATATATAATCGATTTACACCTTCTAACTTATATTTGCGTGTTAAAGATTCTTACGCTTTCTTTAATTTAATTTGGAAACTCAGACAGCAGATACATCCTAGGCTCTACGTTTCTAAAAATGCGTGCCTTCATCAGATGATTGCTTAAGCAGAAAAAACACTCTGAGGGCTTTAACACCAAAATGGCACACCACCACTGAGAAACCGGTTGTAGCTGCAGTGAATTTGAAACTGAGTTTTTGATTTCAAGGCGGTGGATTCCGCACACTGAAGCTGAGATCTGGAGAAATCTTTCACGACCTCAAAATATCTGCAACGTCGATTATGCCTGTATTCCGCCTAATATCTGAATAAAGAAATCCCCGACACAGGGAACCTCTGTGAGTGTGTCTGTTTAATCATTTTCAATATCGTAGATATGCGCAACCCTACAAGAAATTGCACTATGTAGATGAATTATTGCAGTTTGTTTCAAGAAATAATTGCTTACATATTTAACAAATAAACAAAAACAATTCTCAATTGTGCAACATTCATGTTACACGACCACATCACATAATAGTCAAGTCGCACGATTATGTCCGGCGACTTTAATAATATCTTGCAATGTCACGTGGCTATAACAATATCACAAGGTCGCTTGACAGCCAAGTTGCGTTAGAATATCACGTGACTGTGAACGAAACGTGAGATGAACGACGACGTACCATCTAATCCTACTTTTCAGAGAGCACTCCAAAGAACGCGTGCCAATAAACTCCACGAGCTAGGAGCGGGACTGTATCGTCAAATTTCGTATTTTCAGGAAAGATGCAACGAACGCGCGGTAAGGAACGAATATTTCCACTGGACGGCATGAGCTCTCTCCTTGCTAGTAAGACCAATCTAAAAAACACGCGATGTACCATGTGCAGCAGCAATGCACGAGCTTCCGCATTTCTCCAGTGATGATTCTGCAGTGTTTTCGGAAGTGTGTTGGCCTATTTTAATGACGAACAATACTTTATAGCAAGGTTTCTGAGGGGGAAACCTGGTTCATTTAGAACCTTGAACTTAAGAGGGGCACTAAAGACACCCAACTATGCTATCGCAATCTAATAAACGGCATTTTGTGGCACTGCCGACGCATATCCGGCAGCAAAATCAATCGAATTACTGCTGAAATATTGTGATAAGAAGTTGAGGTTCTTTTTGTTCCCGCCGGCCGAATTCAAATTGTTTTCTCCTACTACGATTGACGCACACGATGACGCAAGAGGAGACTCCGTGATTGCTGGCGGGTTGAGCCGGCACGGCCCGCGACGTCGACCGGTTAGCATCCCTCAGGGGCCAACATTGTAACAGCGTACTCGAAGTCGACCATCGGCTCACAATAAGTGAAGGCCACAGCAGAAATAAAGTAAACAATGAAGAGAGTAATATAAACAGCGATAGGGCTATGAAAGAAAACAAAAACATAGAGCGCTTGCAATGCATAATACTTTACGTGTTTCTGAAGCTTTTGCGCTCCTTCTTGCGCTGCGTATGAACAAACAAAGTCCTCGGTCATTGCAAGCCTGCCCGAAATGTTTACATACGAATAAGATTTAGTTACCAGCAAAATAGTGCCCTCGCTGCTGCGCTTGCCAGTTTTGAAGCTTCGTCGCACATTTTTCCTTCAAGGTTTATGCTAAAGCTCCGTGTTCAGCCAAACTTATGTCCATCATAGCAGAGCATGACCGAAGAGCCGGCGCTCCTAAACTTGCCAGCGCTGTGAAACTCCACATGTTAAAATGATTTCAGTGCACATTATAGTGCTCATACGCATCCAGAACATTAGTTGCAATTCGTGAGAGCAGGCATCATGCTCCGATGGTCAAGAAGTTGTAATTTTTACACCAGCAGCAATTGCGTGTCCACTTCGAAACATGAAGTTCTATTATAAATGCGGCCGTGCTATAATATATAGAAATATTTCCCAACATCATAAGTCTAACATGTCTATGGAAGCTAAATATTTCCCTTCTTTCGAACGAAATTTTTCAGCGGTCTGTAGTTGTGTGCTTCAAAGCTCGTGCCGCTGTATCAGTCTTTCAAAAGTGGTTTTTTTTAAGCAAGAGGTTAGGAGTCTTGCAAATGAAGCATCATCAAAGATTACATCCTTGAAGCGCCTTCATATTCGCGAATTAAAGCGCACCTTCAACTAACCATATGAGTTGCAAAGAATTCCTCCGGGATCGTATCTTGATGATATTGTGAGCCCTCCTTGGATCTTTTTTCATTTGTACCTACCATGATCTTCTTCCTCTTGTACATACCATCATCATTGTCCCGCGACGCCGGCTCCGGCGCGCGCTTGGGTTTTCGCCAGCAGATTAAACGCTGACACGGCATACCTTGCCTTGCCTTCACGACCTTGCCGTCTGGACCTGGCCGTCTTTCACAAGTGGTGGAGGTGAAATTCGATCTCCTTGCTGCCTTTTGCCCTGCCTCTCGCTGGAGCTACGTTCCGGTCGCCGTTTAACAACTACCATCGTCATGTCAACCGACAGCAGTTCCGGCCCGGCCGGACCCTCTACCTCGGCTACACCGCCGCCTCCGATGGTGCCCACACGAGAACGCGACCCGCCGCTGTTCGCTGGTCGTCGCGACGAAGACGTCGATGACTGGCTTGACACTTATGAACACTGCAGTGCCTACAACCGGTGGGATGATGCCTTAAAATTCCTGAACGTATCTTTTTACCTTATTGAGGTCGCCAGAAATTGGCTTATTAACCGCGAGCCTCACACCACGAACTGGCCCACCTTCAAGCAGCAGTTCCGACAGTACTTCGCCGACCCGGCTGTTCGGACGGAGATTGCAAGGAACAAGCTCGCTACCCGCCAAAAAGGTCCCGATGAGTCATATGCGTCATAAACGGAGGCCGTGCTTGCACTCTGTCGGCGTATTAGTCCCACCATGCCGGAATCTGAACGTGTACACCATGTCTTGAAGGGAATCAATTCAATGGCTTAAAACACCCTAGTTGCCCAGAATCCATCAAGTGCTAATTCCATTATAATGACCTGCCAACGCCTCGACCAGCTACAGTCCTCCCGATTGCAGCCCGGCTTCACCACTGCCCCGACCTCTACTGATCTCGATCTACGAACCATGATTCGAGCGATAATCCGCGAGGAGCTCCAAGCCCTTAGCTCTTTCTGCCGGCACGGGTGCGATCATTCGTCTCCTTCTAACGACGCCGGCCTCCGCCACATCATTAAAGAAGAGTTGGCAACTATTAAATACCCTGTCACACCTGAGCCTCCTGCACCTCGCCCAGCACCGACTTACTCTCACGTCGCTGCATCCCGTCCTCCTTTTGTTCCCCCACCCCAAGCACCACCTTACAACCACATCAACGCCATGACGACGGCTCAACCAACGCCACCCTATTACGCACCTTGGCGCTCCTCTCGCCCAGTGTGCTATTATTGTGGAATTCGAGGGCATATATCTCGTTTTTGTCACCGACGCAGTCAGAACGAGCGACGTGTTTATGACGCCTTCGAAAGTGACATACCTGCATATTATCAGCGACGACCAATTCCCAGTCAACTTCGTCGATTCTCTCCGCCGTCGGTATCCTCGTCTGAACGAATTGGGGCTCATGGATCCCGACGCCGGTCCCCTTCCCCATACCGCCGCTCTGTTTCGCCACTTCGACCAGCAACAACTCTCCCTGTTCGTAATTTGGAAAACTAAGCGATGCAGTTTCCGGAGGTGGAACTGCACTTTGCGAACTTACAAAAAGTCCTCCTCATCGCCCGTATAATATGATTTCCATTTTAGCTGAAGGATTACCGATCGAAGCTTTGATTGACACAGGGGCTGCACTTTCTGTTATTCACGCTGATTTGTGCCACCGTTTGCGGAAAGTAACGACACCATATGATGGACCTGAACTTCGTGGAGCAGATGGCGTCCCTCTGCACCCTTCAGCAAAGTGTACAGTTCGAGTTGTTATAGACGGCGTCCGCCACCATGTGCAGTTTGCTGTGCTTTTACCGTGTGCGCATTTGATCATTCTTAGATGGGATCTTTTGTCAACCGCTTCAGCGTTAATTTCTTGTGGCGACCGTGTCATCCATATGACAGACAGTGATATCTCATCTGATATTTCTGCACGGCATCATTCCCTCATTGCTGCAGCTGATACTGTATTGCCCCCACAGTGCGAAACACGTATTGCCGTTGTTTCTGAACACATCACTGATGGGGATGTACTCATCGCACCATCTCATCGTCATTTTGCACGTGGAATCGCCTTCCCATCAAGTCTTGTACGATTCCGCAGCAGCTCAGCGATAGTAGCTGCCACGAACACTTCCCGTGAATCCCTCGTGCTGACTAAAGGAACTTCCCTGCCATGCATAGTGGATGCTCATGCTATATCCATGATGGTGCTCACTGCCCCGCTACCTCCGCAACGTGATTCATCGCATGTCTCTCTTTCCATGCTGTCGAAGACAATCAATTCGATCCTCATGCCGCACCAACGCCAAGAATCGCTGCAATTGCTTCAAGCCCACCAAGCCATTTTTGATGCCACTTCCCCACCACTGGGACGGACTAGTGTTGCACATCACCGCATTCTTACCGAAGGTAACTCAGTTGTACGCCGACAACCTTATCGGGTTTCTCTCTCGGAACGAAAAGTAATTGAAGAAAATGTCAATGACAGGCTCCGTCGCGATATTATTCGTCCATCAACAAGCCCATGGTCCTCCCCAGTTGTATTAGTCAAAAAAAAAAGGACGGATCGGTACGATTTTGTGTTGATTATCGCGCACTCAACAAAATTACCCGCAAAGACGTCTACCCGATGCCGCGTATTGATGACGCCCTTGACTACTCCAAGGCGCCAAATATTTCTCGACCTTGGACCTCCGCTCAGGTTATTGGCAAATACTTATGCATGAAGACGACAAAGAAAAAACCGCTTTCGCAACTCCCGATGGACTTTACGAGTTTATGTTATGCCCTTTGGCATTTGTAACGCACCCGCAACACTTGAAAGAATGATCGATACTGTACTTCTTGTCCTCAAATGGAGAACCTGTTTATGTTACTTGGATGACATTGTTATCTTTTCGTCAACTTTTACCGACCATCTCACGCGCCTGAATGAAGTCCTCACGTGTCTTGCTTCAGCGGGCATTCAGATCAACACCAAGAAGCGCCACTTCGCAGAGAAGGAAATTAAATTTTGGGTCATCTGGTTAGCCATGACGGCACTCGCCCAGACCCTGAAAAAATAATCGCGGTCTTGAACGTTCCTCGTCCGCAACGGACTACAGACTTGCTCAGTTTCCTCGGCCTGGCGTCCTATTTCCGGCGATTTATAAGACATTTTGCAACTATTGCTGCGCCACATCATGAACCACTTAAAGCGCGTAGCCATTTCCTGTGGACTGAACAGTGCAACACTGTTTTAACGACCTAAAGCACGCCCTCACATCAGATCCCGTTCTTGGCCACTTCCGCGACAGCGCTCCTACCATCCTGCACACTGATGCTAGTGGTCACGGTTTGGCGCTGTCCGTCTGCAGCGCGATGCAATTTTGCGTGAGAAAGTGATTGCCTTCGCCAGTCGGACCATGACTCCAGCTGAGAAAAACTACACTATTACCGAGCAAGACTGTCTCGCTGTCGTCTGGGCTGTTCAAAAGTTTCGCCCTTACCTATATTGTCGGCATTTCACAGTTCTGACCGATCACCATGCTCTTCGCTGGTTATCTTCACTGAAAAATTTGACAGGCAGACGTGGCCGTTGGATTCTACGCCTGCAAGAATACCATTTCGACGTCGTTTACAAATCGGGTCGCCAACACCAAGACGCCGACGCTCTTTCTCGCTGCCCCGTTTCGGAATGAGCCTGCTGTTTTTCTTCACAATGCATTTCCACCTCTGACCACAGCCGACCATCGCTTCAACCGACGCATATCACTGCAGTTTCTTTTGACAGCTCTGAGAACAAGCACGCTCTCCGCTCACAACAATTAGCTGATGCCTACTGCCGGCCCATCATCGACCGCCTTCTCGGCGCTTCGAGCCCACCCAACACTAGGTTTCGCCGACAGCTTCGCAATTTCAAGCTTGAAGATGGCATACTACGCCGCTACGTGTATTTTCCTGATGGAACTCGCTGGCTTCCAGTCGTACCGCGTGTGCTTCGCCCACGTATACTAGCGGCTTTCCACGATGACGCTACTGCAGGTCACCTTTGTTTTGACAAAACATACGACCGCGTCAAAAGACGATTCTTTTGGCCCGGCCTGTCTACCACCGTAGCTAAATCCGTTGCTTTCTGCCACCTGTGCCAACGTCGCAAGCGGCCGACTTATTCCCCCGCTGGCCTCCTACAGCCCCTTCCCTGTCCCTCCACACCATTTGACGTAGTCGGCGTCGACTTATATGGTCCCCTACCTCTCTCCAATGGGGGTAACCATTGGATTATAACAGCTGTCGACCACCTTACACGCTATGCTGAGACGGCCCGTGTACCGACTTGTTCCGCTGAAGAGGTAGCTAATTTATTTTTGCGGTCAATTGTATTGCGTCATGGCGCTCCTCGGGTGCTTCCAAGTGACCGCGGGACGGCCTTCTTATCGACAGTCGTATCCGGAGTTCTTCGTGCGTCATCCAGCCTCCATAAGACAACCTCAAGCTACCGTCCCCAGACTAATGGTCTGACTGAGCAATTTCATCGCACCCTATCGGATATGATGTCCATGTACATCACACCGGATAATCGAAATTGGGATACTGTTCTACCATTCGTCACATTCGCCTATAATACTGTAGTACAGCGGACTGCCGGTTACTCCCCATTTTTTCTCGTTTTCGGCCGTACCTCCACTACAATCCTCGACACTTTCTTCTTCTCTACGCTCGACTACTCCTCATCATTACCAGCCCAGTTCTTATCCCGTGTGGCCAGATGCCGTCATCTTGCCCGCCTCAATACAGAAGCGTGCCAGCAGGACCGCAAGAGTCGCTACGATTCGAAGCATCGCGTGGTCTTTTTTCGTCCTGGTGACGAAGTACTGCTCTATACACCCCTGCGCACCCCTGGCCTTAGTGATAAATTTCAGCGCTGCTATCTTGGTCCCTACAAGGTCATCAACCAAACTTCCCCAATGAACTACCAAGTCACACCTGTTGATCCCCCATCCGACCGACGCCACCGTGGAACTGAAATTGTTCACGTATCTCGCTTGAAGCCGTTTGTGCGCCGTGGTACATCGGTTGGTTAGGAGCGGCCAGGCTGGCCGCTTCCGACCCCCCGGGCAGATTGTGTGAGCCCTCCTCGGATCTTCTGTCATTTGTACATACCATGATCTTCTTCTTCCTCTTGTACATACCATCATCATCGTCCCGCGGCGCCGGCTCCGGCGCGCGCTTGGGTTTTCGCCAGCAGATTAAACGCTCACACGGCATACCTTGCCTTGCCTTCACGACCTTACCGCCTGGACCTGGCCGTCTCTCACAATATCAACAATATTAAAGAACAGTTAGAACAGTTTAGTGCAGAAACATATCAGGGTGACTTGCTTAGGTCGCGAATACGGAGGTTCGCTAATGAACAACCATCTCGCCTTGCTTTTAATGATGAAATGCAAGCTGCTCTTTCTAAACAGGTTTTAGAAATTCGTTGCAGAAGTGATACGTACACTGACACGCCTGGTATTCTGAGTGCCTTCTTTAACTATTATGCGTGGCTTTTTAGTGGTGGTAATAAGTCTAACAGTGGGTCTCATTTCAGTCATTTAAAAGATTTTTCTCGTCTTGAGGATGAGAACCGGACAACCTTTGAGGGATCCATTACTTTAGATGAGGTCATGTCTGTCATTTGTTCACTGCAGGGCTAGAAGTCTCCTGGCACGGATGGTCGAAATAGCGAATTGTAATAAACGTTTATGCCTACCTTAGCTCCTGCCTTATTGGAAGTTTTCAGCGCAGCTTACGAAAAAGGCTTTTCGCCTCCCAAGTTCTATACTGGTCACACCATACTAATCCCGAAAACAACAGATGCATGTGCGTTTAAAAAGGCACCGTCCGATATCCTTATGCAACGTGGATGATAAAATATTTGCGAAGGTTCTTTCTTCTCGTCTGCAACTTGTGTCATTAGATTTATTAGGGCCACACCAAGTTTGTGGAATCAAAGGCCATATTATTCAAAACCATATGCATATTGCAGGCTCTGTGATAGAAACAGTGTCAGATGAGGTCAGTCAAGTGGCCCTAATTCAGATTGATCTGGCAAAAGCTTTTGATAAGGTGCCTCATGATTTTTTCTTTTCTGTATTGGAGAGTGCAAACATTGGTGAAGTCTTGGTTAAAGGCATTGAACTATGTTATAAAGGGGCCACTACAAGGCTGATTATTAATCAAAACCTAACCAAACCGATTCTTCTCAAATCATCTGTTCGACAGGGCTGTCCTCTATCGCCTTTGTTATTCGCGTTATTTCTTGAGACCCTATGCAGCAGTATCATCATAAACAAAGCAGTTCGTGGATTCTCACTATTGCAATGTGAAATTAAGGTTTTGGTTTATGGCGATGACATTGTCTTTTTCTGTACTGATAAAAAGAGTGTGACCGAAGTTTTGCGCGTAACTGAGCGTTTTTGTGATAGTTCCGGGCCATCTCTTAACCTTGATAAATCAAAGGGGTTCTGGTTAGGTAACCGGGGTACAAAGCCTAAATTTTGTGCTGGCAATAGGTGGGATTCCAAAAACTTACAGTATTTGGGAGTTCCTTTCCATCAATATCGCTATAGTGGGCCTCACTGGGATTTTCACATATAATTAGTTAGGTGACAAACCCAGGCATGAATAAGTAGGGAGCTATCGCTGTTTACACGACCGTAAGTTTTGAATGTCTTCCTGATTTCTAAGCTTAGCTATGCATTGCAGGTGTCGCACTGTACAAGAAACAAAGTACAGTCCATGCCTAGAATTGTTGCTACTTTTGTGTGGCGCTCTCAATGGTAGCCTATGCGTCGAGATATTTTGTTTCTCCCTCTGGAGGCTGGTGGAGCTGATCTACAGCACTTGTTTGTTCATCAGCTTGTTTCAAGATTTTTATTTTAGAACAGCAAACCCTCCCTTCCTCCTAGCTGTGTTTAATAGAAGATTAAGTGCTCATTTGCCTAATTTGTTTACGCCCACTGGTCATAGGAGCGAGTGTCCTTTGTGGGTTTTTTTTAAGGAAGCTGCCGAAACATTCCATTTCCTCACTGTACGGATTTCCTTGGAATATCTATACAGTCTATACAGAAGACAGATGATAAATGTTCCTATTGAGACATAATTTACAGTACCGATATATAGGAAGCCTTACCTCCCCTTTCTAGACAATAGTGTATTCAAGCGAGTTCAGCGAATGCAAATACAATCAGTCGCAAAGACTTTCTTTTTTAAACTTCACACATCAACCTTACCTGTCAAAACGTGGCTTCGTGCTAAAGGAACTTTTGTGCCATGGTCAGTAGGCTGTCCCCTGTGTAAGCAGCTAAAACTCTAGATCATTGCTTTCTGTATTGCCGTGGTGCAGTGTTTTTTTTTTGGACATTCTCCAATGAACTCTCGAAAAGGACACTGAATTTACGTAATATACTATAGATTTTTCCCTACAATGGAAGCTTCTGAGGCGCTGTGTGACCTTTTTGTGCTCATGGGACTTTCTAGCCTGTGAAAGAGCCGCATGACAGATCGCCACTCAGGCCACCACGTTGATCGAAGGCTCTGTTTAGAGAACAATGTGCTATGTTGCGGGGGCGCAGGATCGACCTCCTTACTTGATGCCTTTACTTGATGCATGTATACGTCTCCAGAAATTTTTATGTGTGGTCAAAATGAGAGCTTGATGCTGGTGTAACTGTGTATTGGAATCATCATCATCATCATCAGCCTGATTATACCCACTGCAGGGCGAAGGCCTCTCCCATATTTCTCCACTTATCCCGGTTCTGTGCTAGCTGCATCCACTTGACCCCTGCGAACTTCTTCATCTCATCCGCCCACCTAACTTTCTGCCGCCCCCTGCTACGCTTTCCTTCCCTTGGAATCCAGTTTGTTACCCTCAGCGACCATCGGTTATCCTCTCTTCGCCCTACATGTCCTGCCCATGTCCATTTCTTCTTCTTAATTTCCACTAGAATGTCGGTAACTTGAGTTATTTCTCTGACCCACTCTGCACGCTTTCTATCTCTTAATGTTACCCCTACCATTTTTCGTTCCATAGCCCTCTGGGTTGTCCTCAACTTAAGTAGAACTCTCTTGGTTAGCCTCCACGTTTCAGCCCCATAGGTGAGTACAGGCAAGATGCAACTGTTGTATACTTTCCTCTTGAGCGATACCGGTAAGCTGCTAGTCATAATATGCGAGTGCTTGCCAAATGCGCACCATCCCAATCTTATTCTTCTTGTTATTTCCTTTTCATGGTCCGGATCTGCGGTTACTACCTGTCCTAAGTAGACATATTCGCCTACTACTTCCAGTATTTCGCTACCTAATGTAAACTGCTGTTCCTTCCCGAGGCTGTTGAACATTACCTTAGTCTTCTGCATATTGATTTTCAAGCCTACCTTTCTACTTTTTCTGTCTAGGTCATCAATCATTATTTGCAGTTCATCCCCCGAGTTGCTTAGCAAGGCAATGTCATCAGCAAATCGCAGATTACTGAGGTATTCTCCATCTACCCTTATCCCTAACTGCTCCCATTCCAAGTCTCTGAATACTTCCTCTAAACAAGCTGTGAATAGTACTGGGGAGATTGTGTCTCCTTGCCTAACACCTTTCTTTATGGGAATTTTGTTACTTTCTTTATGCAGAACTATGGTTGCTGTGCAGCCACTATATATATCTTCCAGCACTTTCACGTACGGCTCGTCTACCCCCTGATTTCGCAATGCCTGCATCACCGCCGAGGTTTCAACTGAGTCAAATGCTTTTTCGTAATCAATGAATGCTATGTATAAGGGCTGGTTATATTCCGAGCATTTTTCTATCACCTGGTTGATGGTATGGATATGATCGATAGTAGAGTACCGTTTCCGAAACCCTGCTTGATCCTTTGATTGATTGCAGTCTAAGGTTGTCCTGATTCTATTAGCGATTACCTTAGTAAATGCCTTATACGTAACAGACAGTAAGCTGATTGGTCTGTAATTTTTAAGGTCCTTAGAGTCCCCTTTCTTGTGAATGAGGATAATGTTTGCATTCTTCCATGGTTCCGGTACCGTCGATGACACCAGGCACTGCGTATACAGGGTGGCCAGTTTTTCTAGCACGATATCCCCCCCGTCCTTCAGCAAATCTGTAGTTATCTGATCCTCTCCAGCTGATTTCCCCCTTTTCATAGTTTCTAATGCTTTCTTGACCTCGTCTTTCGTCACTGGTGGAACGTCTGACTGTTTTTCCCTACCGCCAATCTCATTACGGTCCTGACTACTTTGGCTGCTGTAGAGATCTGTATAGAACTCCTCGGCTACTTTGACTATCTTGTCCATATTAGTGATGACGTTGCCCGCCTTGTCCCTTATCGCATACATCTGGTTTTTGCCTATGTCCAATTTCTTCTTTACCGCTTTAAGGCTTCCCCCGTTCTTTACAGCATGCTCAATTTTCTCCATGTTATACTTCCTTATATCGGCCACCTTGCGCTTATTGATTAGCTTTGATATCTCGGCCAATTCGATCTGGTCTGTTGGATTGGAAGCTTTCATACTCTGGCGTTTCTTAATCAAATCTTTCGTCTCCTTAGACAGCTTACCGGTATCCTCTCTAACTATCCTACCGCCTACTTCTACCGCGCACTCAGTAATGATATCTCTGAAATTATTGTTCCTTGCCTCTAGGGTAATGTCGCCATCCTCAGTTAGAGCTGAATACCTATTCTGTAGCGAGATCCTGAACTCTTCTGCCCTCCCCCTCACCGCTAATTCGTTGATGGGTTTCTTTCTTACTAATCTGTTGCGTTCCTTCTTCAGATTTAGGCTAATTCGGGACCTCACCATCCTGTGGTCACTGCATCGCACCTTCCCGATTACCTCTACGTCCTGCACAATGGCGGGGGTTGAAGACATTATGAAGTCAATTTCATTTTTAGTCTCTCCGTTAGGACTTTTCCATGTCCATTTCCGGTTCTTCCGTTTGCTGAAGAAGGTATTCATGATTCGTAAGTTACTGCGCTCTGCAAACTCAACTAGTAACTCCCCCCTGCTATTCCTAGAACCAACGCCATAGTCACCTACTGCCTTGTCTCCTGCCTGTTTTTTCCCTACCTTGGCATTGAAGTCGCCCATTAGTACAGTATACTGCGTCTTTACTTTTCGCATTGCCGATTCTACATCTTCATAGAAGCTTTCAACTGCCTGGTCATCATAACTACTTGTAGGTGCATAGGCCTGTACAACCTTCAGTTTATACCGCTTATTAAGCCTAATTACGATGCCTGCAACCCTCTCATTAATACTATAGAATTCATCTATATTACCCGCTATATACTTATTGACAAGGAAACCTACTCCTAGTTGTCGCCTCTCTGGTAAACCTCGATAACACAGTACATGCCCATCCTTCAGTACAGTATATGCCTCATTCGGCCTCCTAACCTCACTAAGCCCTATGACATCCCATTTCATGCCCTCTAGTTCCTCTAACAGCACTGCTAAACTAGCTTCACTAGCTAGGGTTCTAGCATTAAACGTTGCCAGGGTCAGTTTCCAATGGCGGCCTGTCCAGCGGAGCCAGGCTTTCTTAGCACCCCCTGCTGCGTCACAGGTCTGACCGCCGCCGTGGTCAGTTGTTCCGCAGCCGCTGGTGACTGAGGGCCGGGGTTTTATGGAGCTTATCATAGGAGGTTGTGGCCAATTACTGCACCAGGGTGGCCAACTCCTGTTCTGGTGAGGGAGTGCGTTGCCGGAGGTGTTCACCGGCATCAGGTCGCACTTCAAACCTGTTTATGCAATTCCATCGACACTCGGATTTTTTTTTTTTTTTTTTTTTTTTTTTTTTTTATTCATCCGGTGGAGAATTGCGCGGCACCGGGATTTGAACCCCGGTCCTCTTGCATGCGAGGCGGATGTTCTACCGCTACGCCACCGCTGCACCCGCTACGCCACCGCTGTGTATTGGAATGCGACCTGGTTAAATTTGTCGAAGTACTGCCAAGCATTCAGGAAAAAAAAGGTCTTGGCATGACCGAGTGGTTAGCGCGGAGCGGTACGGAGCAAGAAGTATTGAGTTCGCATCCCGCCGGCGCTGTCGCTTTTTCTTCTACAAATTGATATATTTTAACTGGTAATGTATTTGTGGTGCTTAGTTATTTTTTAATTTCACTTTTTCCTCCGGGCCTTTTTTTTTCGCCGGGTGACCAGCGTAATAGGCAAGGATGCCATAGGGGAATAGGGGAACAAAGACAATTGGAATGAGATTGACGCTGTCCTTGGTATGGGCGGCAAGTATGCCCATTTTGTTACGATGCCTGCAGATAACACGTTGAAGCTCTTCTTGCCACAGTATGTGGGTCAGATGTGCCATGATTTAGTGAACAATTGAATGATAATGCGTTTTTCCTTCGTAACTTAGCATATGTATGCTTTTAGTGGCGTACGTGAAGCAGTCAGGTCAAGGTTAACGGGAGCTCGCAGTCGAAGCGGCGACGGTGGCGACATGAATTGGCTCTGAAGAGTGAACGAAGGAGCGTGTCGGCGGCAGCGGATTTAGCTCGCTCGCGCCTCTCAATGGTCAAATGTGAATGAGCCAGGCGCATCTACTGCTCCGAGCTCGTATTTCAGTTGCCGCAGGCAAGGCCGCAGGTCTGAAACGAAACTATCCTAGCAAGCACGAGCTACATGAGCTGGAACATAATCGAAACTGAATTCAGCGCCTGTGGCGCCTCCAAGTATATTTTTATATTTGCCTTGCAACGTTTACGTTGTCTTTTCGCCGTCGTTTACGTATAATAAAAGCATGTTATCATATTCGAGACATAACCTACTACCGCATTCAAACGGACAACGTAATTCGCATTTGACAGCCTCCGGGTTCCCTTGCGCGTCACGTGATTTGTAGTTGCGAGTCTCGGCCGTTTCGGCTGTGGCGGCGATACCCGTATTTCTGTTCTTCCGCTTTACTACCTTATAACAGCTATGCTTTCAGCAAGAGGGGATTTTTGTAATCAGGAATTGGTGCTCTATCGAAGGCAGCCCACTTCTTTTTTTTTTTTTTTTTAGTGTCAATTAAGGATTGAGTAAAGGATTGGCGCCACACAAGTCCAAGCGCCCTGATCAGTTCCGCACATGCAATTCGAACTCAGTTCATGGCGTATATTTTCGAGGACAAACACGATGTTGTGCTGCTCTGCTACCTACCTCGGGAACACCTAATAGCTGTAGAGTATAATGCCTGTCTTGTCGGCCAGGTAAAGTTTAGGACACTTAACGAACAGTGTTATTTCTGTGGCAGGGCAATACACGTTCTCATGTGCCTGAATATGAGACAGTTGTATAGAACATCCCGACTTCTCAGTTGGTCCGTGAATCCCATCTTTTCTCAGTTGGCATTTCGTGTTGTCATCTTCAAATGCAACTGAGAGATTATCACCCTGACATCATTGCTGGCTACTTACGTATGTCTGGTGACATATGTGATATGATATATTAAAGATGTTTTTAATTAATCTTGAACAGATTGAAATAAAATGCGGAAATGGCATCAATTCGTATGTATGATATATCAGCAAAAACGAATGTCCAAAACACTTATTCGATGTTATATATTTTAAGCCGCACAGAAGAGGAAGCGCGGTACAAGCGCGATAATGAGTGAGAAGAAGAGGACGGCTCGGCCGGAAGTGTTCCTGTGCTTCCGTCCGTCCTAAGTCCTATTGTGCCCCGTTACTTATACATAGGTGATACTTCTCAACACACTATTCACACTACATTGGCGCAGAAATACCTGATCTTGTTTAAACAAGAAGTCAAGCCAGAATGTAACACGCTAGCTTTGAAGGGTACTCAGATGAATTCGGCAGTTATGAAATAGATCTTTACGTGGTCTTGTGGGGGCAACAACTTCCTCTGGGTTGTACACAGCGTAGACACCTGCAAAGAGTAAAAAAATCTCATAGTCTATGCCAATATATTCCCCAGACTAAAAACAATTCGTCTAACCGGCTAAAAGTGTGTATATGTATATGTGCATGTATGTTTCTGATATCTATACAAAAAGTCGTCTTTCATATACAGCAAAGGAAATGTTCTCATGATCTTTTCAGAGCTCGCAAGTATGAAGTTTGACAAACAAAAAATTGAAAAAGACCTTATGATCATCAAAGAAAGCGATTTTAGAAATGCGACATTTTGTGATTGCGTTTTTGTTAATGCGTAATAATATTCGAATGACATGATGTATGCATGCTTGAAATTCAATCTAGCACAATTTGTGCCTGAACGTACTCACTGGCCAGAGAATCTTGAAACGCGTTATGTGTAATTCGAACTGCGCATCTTCTACATGATAAAGGAAACTTGCAAGTCAATAATCATTATCTGACCGAATACAGCACTGCATTCGCAAGCCTCATTTCACAATTTACTCGTACATAGGAACTGCTTACTTTTTAATAACAACATGAGCGCGTCTGGTTTGAAACGCACGAAGACGACATGACATCTTGGCACGTATGTAACCAAACCTTCACCTATTCGGCAAACCCATTGGACGCCACCTTGCTGCCAAATACAACCTGGTATCTTGCGCCCAAACTTAGTCCGAATCATATATTTCCCACGACCTATCCCTGTGCCGAAAAGTCGACTCGGCCATAACTGAGGAAGACAAAGTGGGCCACGTACTAAAGGGTATAGCTGACGACAGTTTATATTTCCCCTTGCGCAGGGACTGTTCTACAGTGGACTGTGTTCTTCAGGAGTGCCGGCGCTTCGAGCAGGCGAAACAAAAACTCATACGTCACCGTTTTGACCGCCTGCCGAACACAGCTACTAACTCATCCAGTACTGACCTGTCTACTTTCTGTCAGCCTTCCAACCAGACTAACTTAACCCGTATCGTCTGCCGCGAACTTGCGGCCATGGCTCCCGCTGTTCCCTCATCGCGGCTGACGGACAACACCCTGCCTACTGTATCCTTCATCAAGGCTATTGTTCGACAGGAGGTTGCTAATATGGGAGCATCTAGTGGCCACGTCCCGGACACCATTGACTCCAACTCATCCCCTCCTGTGATTGCTGCTGCCTCTAATCGCACCTTTATGCCTCGATACCGCTACCGCAAACCTAATGACTGGCGTACTGCTGGCGATCGCCCAATCTGCTTCAACTGTTCCCGTGTTGGTATATCTCCCAACTTTCTGGTCCCAGTTCCTCATTTCGTCGTCGCCAGAAGAAAGTCCTGACGCCGGCAATTTCGCCCCCTGTTCGTGTGGCCAATGGTAGCCCTGCTGCAGTGCTTGCCATGTGCACCGCCCGCGTAACCATTGCTTGTCGTCACACACTAGTCTTATTTACCGTCCTTCAATAATGGCCCCATGGCCTGATCCCTGGCCATGAATTCTTGACCGCTCAATCAGCCCTCATTGATTGCTGAACCGGCATTCTACGCCTCGCTCTTCCCCTCTGCTCTGAAGAAATCTCCACGCTACCTCGCCTCCTCTCAGCAAAGTATTACCGCCTCCCTCCCGAAGCTGTTGTTTACATTCCTATGTGCCCTTTCCCGCCCGTGCCCGATGGAGACTACCTTCCAAGCACCATTACAGATGTCGTCCTGCCGGGGCACGTGTTCCAGCCACACCTCATACTACACTTATCTCAGGATCGCACCACTCTCCCAGTCCTCAACTTCAGCTTGTCGACCCAAGTCATACTCGACAGAAAGTTATTAGGTGAATTTTCCCCGCTGACTTACTGTGAAGTTGCAGCCCTAACTTCCGACACTTCCTTTGCACCACAAATATCCCCTGCCGCTCCTATCTCGTCTCCTTTCCACCGTGATGAATGCGGCCGACCTGCAATCCAATTCTGTTGACGCGCTCTACAAGCTGTGACTTGCTTATAGCGACAGTTTTGGTTTTGGGAGCAGACCTCTTGGCCAATTGTCTGTTGTAGCCCATCGCATCGACACTGGTGACGCTGCGCCTATTCACAAGTGTATCTCTTTCCGAGTGCACGGTGATTCAATGTGAAGTTGACAAGATGCCGGCCGACAACTTCATGGAGCCTTCGAACAGTCGCTGGGCGTCATCAGTTGTGCTAATAAAGAAAGATCGGAGTTGGAGATTTTGCGTCGACTATCGCCACCTCAACAAGTTGACCAGAAAAGACGTCTACCCTCTTCCGCGCATCGACGATGCACTTGATTGCTTACATGGAGCCAGCTTGTTTTCCTCCATCGGCCTTCGCTCCGGCTACTGGCAAATCTCCGTCGATGAAGGAGACCGCGAAAAAACGCATTAGCAATCCTGACGGCCTCTACTAGTTTAAAGTCATGCCTTTTGGCCTATGTAACGCGCCTGCAACTTTCGAACGAATGATAAACTCGTTGCTGCCCGGCTTCAAGTTGACGACTTGTCTGCGCTACTTAGATGACGTCATTGCTTTCTCGTCCACTTTTGACAGCCACCTCTTTCTTTTCTACCATTCTCGAGCTATTCCGCCGCGCCGGCCTTCAATTCAACTCTAAAAATGCAGTTCCGGCCATCGGGAGATTTGAATGCTGCTGGTGTTCAGCCTGATCCAGATAAGATTCGCGTCTTTCGCACTTTTCCCACGCCATGTACATCTAGTGATGTTCGAAGTTTTCTCGGCTTGTGTTCGTATTTCCGTCGTTTCGTCCAGAACTTTGCAGCCCTTGCTCGCCCTCTCACCACCCTACTGAAAACGTATACACCTTTCTATTTGGGCCCTGAACAAGCTGCAGCTTTCTTCGAACTTATCGCTGCTCTCACCAATTCACACGTCTTGACCCATTTTAACCCTTCAGCCAATACCGAACTCCGCAGTGACGCAATCGGTCACAGCATTAGAGCTATCATTGCTCAGCCACGCCATGGCCGCATCAGAGTGATTGCGTATGCCAGCCGCCTACTGTCTAAGGCAGAACAAAATTGCTCTATCACTGAGAGGGAGTACCTAGCTCTTGTTTGAGCTATTGCTAAAATCCGCCCTTATTTGTTTGGGTGACCCTTTAGTGTTATCACGGACCACCATGCCTTGTGCTGGCTTTCTTTACTCAAAGATCCTACTGGACGTTTGGAACGCTGGGCGTTAAGGCTGCAAGAATGCACCGTTTTCGTGGTTTATAAGTCTGGTCGCCTTCACCAAGATGCAGACTGCCTGTCCCGCCCCTCTGTCGATCCTCCCAGCTATACGGACTGTTACATTGACGCATGCGTCCTGTATTTATCGGCCTTTACCCACATAGCAGACGAACAGCGCTTGTACTCTGCGCTCCGGTCTATCATCGACCGTCTCATCACCGCCGAGTCTCATCCTGCCGTCGCCTCGTTCGTACTCCAAGGGGACACAATATACCGCGGCAATATCCGCCCTGATGGCGCTGTGCTATTAATCGGCGTTGCAAAACACCTCCGCTCCACCATCCTGGAACAGTTTCATGATGCTCCCACTGCTGGACATCTTAGCGTGTCCTGCACGTATGACAGCGTGCGCCGACGTTTTTACTGGTCGGGTCTCTATCGCTAGTACAGAATTATGTGGGCGCATGTGAGCTGTGGCAGCATCGAAAAAAAACTATCCGTATTGCCATCTGGACACCTGCATCCAATATCCATCCCGACTGACCCGTTTGTTCGTGTTGGTGTTGATTTGCTTGGACCCTTCCCAGTCTCTGCCTCGGGCAGCAAATGAATCGCCGTAGCGACCGATTATGCTTCGCGTTTCGCCATTACCCGCATGATCGCGACTAGCTGCGCTACGCATGTCGCTGATTTCCTTCTCCTAGACGTGATACAACAAGACGGCGCCCCTTATGTACTACACACGGATTGCGGTAGCTGCTTTCTCTCCAGAGTATTTGGCCAGCTACTTCGTTTCTGCACCGTCCGCCATAAATTTACCACCATCTTTCATCCTCAGACCAACGGTCTTACAGAACGTCTCAACCGTACGCTCAAAGATATGTTATCAATGTATGTATCCGGCTACCACCGGAATTGGGACATTAATACCCTTTTTAAAATAACATAACTCTTCTCGGTATGACGCCGCTGGCTTCTCTTCTTTTTATCTGCTTTTTGGACGACACCGATCACTCTACTTGAATCATCGCTACCCGCTACTGACGCCGCCACTAGTACGTGATGCCATCTCCCGCGCTAATGGTGCTCGCCGCGTTGCTCAAGACAGATAGGCTCTTTGCCTCCTAAGGCTCCCAGCAATCCCGTTATAGCAGTCGCCACCGCGATGTGCTCTGGCTCCCATCTCGCCCGGTGGGCTTATGCGAAAATCTACCACTCTACACAGGCCCCTACCGTGTCTTGCGGCGAGTTACCGACGTCACATACGAAATTGAACCTCTGAACACGAATTTGCCTGCACCACGAGCTTTAGACATTATACATGTGACACGACTCAAGCCGTATTATTCACGCCCTTCTTCGTTTACTTAGAACGCACCGGGAGTGTGCTTTTTCGGCGGGGGTAATGTTATCTGGTGTCCCATGCTAGCAATTAGCAAGTGAAGAACTAAATATCTGGGTGTGTGAACGAGGACGACGTTGAGGGTTGAGTTAAGCCGTTAAGCACTGTCCATCGATTCCAGAGTTGTATTGCCCACAGGTGCGTAGTTTCCACTCGTAACAATAAATAAGTTAAAATATGATTCCTGAGCTGCGGAACTAATGAATCATGCACGTGTATGGGAAAAATACGACATACCGAGCACGTGTGCACAATTCAAGCCGCATTGCAAAAACATTCTTTCTTCATGCTGGTCTTCCAAAAATTTCTGGCAATTGAAACATTCGACAATATAATAAACGAGCACCCAACATAAACCACCGATACCAACAAAAATTTGGAGGCAAATATTGTTACATCCATTGTGCTCAGTACTAACGGAACTTTTTCTTCTGTAATTGCTTGTGAAATCTGCCGAGCCACTGTTTTGTTCATAATTAATGGGCCGTTCAATGTGCGTGCTGTCATGTTTTCTAAGCCCGTGATCTCGTATCTTACTGAAAGAAAGTTTGATCGCAAGCTTTTATGGAGAGCATTTTCTTATACTGTTACTAATCCCCAACTGCATGGCTGTCGTCTAATATCGTTTGTTCTCAATTCGTTCTGCCCAAAGTGAATATCGCATGACTGTAATGACGGAAACGTCGTTTCCATCTCTATATCCCGGGAAAGGATACTCAAATACTCCACACTGCCCACTTTTCCACAAGATTTTTTGTTGCTCTACTGTATACTGGAACAATGTTTCTCACCATATAGCTGCTGCCGCCTACCCACAAATTTTTCTGAAGGAAAATAGGCATTATGTTTAATTACGTGAGATGACCAACAATAGGAAACGATGTTGCATTTTCATTTCTTATGTACTAACCAAAGAGGGTTCTTTAAGGTAAAAGAGTCAAGTAAAGTGGAAACATCAACTACGGAAATTGTGCATTCTACGATGTGACAACGTTTAGGTATTGCTTCCAAACACGACTCCAGGATTTTCAGGACGGAAACCCTTGACCTCCTTAGAAACCATTTCACGAGTGCTGTTGTGCATTTGCGAACAAATATTGCTTTCATCGAATGCATCAGCCAACACATTCATTGTCGTCTTTGATACATACGCAGATATTAACATTACTATATCATTTTTATGCTTGCTACCTAATACGATGAGCGCAGCTTTGGATCCTGTAATATCTGCGTCTGGAAAAGGACACATCTGAATGGCCTGTTCACAGGCAAGTGTGTGCGTTCGATAAATGTCTCCACATAAAAATGCGAATTATTTATTATCGCCCCTAAAATATTGGACTTCATTTGTGTATTCACAAGATCAGCAGCAGCATTTACTCTTATCAAAACATTTATTTATCATTTCCTACACATATACGCAACACTGCGACTGGCGAGCAAATGCGTGGAAACCTTTCCAACTTTTTAACTACATTTTCCTCATTATACAAGGAGCGAAACTTAGTCATTTACTAAAGAGATGGAAATTCATGAATATCGGCCACGTTGAAAAGAATCGAACCCTGTTGGAAGTAAGAGAGAACCCTGTTATGATGAAAGCACCAATTTCATGATACTCGGAAAGATATCATTTTTTTTCCAGGCAGTACAGTCAAGCAATAGGCGTTTCCTGAAGCTATGTTCCGATAGTATGTTAGCTTTCGCCAGAGATAATTCGTCACGGCCGTACTCTCCTACATGACCAACATGTTTACGATGTGCTGAACGCTAAATATTTAATCACGGCTGCAAGCTCCTATAAAGTCAACTTATTTACAATGTGCTGAAAATTTTGTACTTGTGAAAATTTGTATCACTGCAGGTCGTCGGGGCCGAACACATTTTAATTGTATAAAAGCGGCATCATATATTAAACAAGAGCTATCCGGTTGATGCCACATTAACTGGTTGTTTTTAACTGTATACGCGATGACGTTAGGAACGAGGTGGTGTACAAATGTGCGCATCACAATAGTATTATAAAACAGCCCTAGAAGGGCGCATGGTGCGAGAAAGTTTTCGAGTGGACATAACAATAAACTACTTACAACTCATGTAACCCAAGAAGAAAACACAGCAAATGTGACAGAGAGACATTCTAGGAAACAATTGTGCTCCGGGCCGTATGAAGATTTCCAATTGAAATGCGTTCCTTCGAGCGGCTATTGTATTTATCTGAAGGTGAAAAAAAAGTCAACTTCTAGGAAATTATGTCAACTCAGTTATATTTCTTTATTGGGAAGATTGTTTTGAGATTCTTTTCTTCAAGTTTGAGCCATGTCGAGATATTATTGTGTACAGATTTCATAGACAAGAAGCATACGTTTTTGAAAGGCATGTGACACTACAATTGTGAAACTTTATCTAGATCTGCAAAAAATAAACACTGCAAAAACATCAACGAACTATGGATACAGCTCTCTTTTCTGTGCGTAATAAGTCACTATTCGGGTTGAATGTAAAAAATCCGGGCTCCTTTTTTCCTATAAAGCGCTAATGACAAGTAGCGAGCAATGATTCCAGTATTGTGAAAAAATGTGTTCCACCTCAGTAATGGGTAAAAAAATGAAATTGCTGCCCGAAATTCCGCTGCACAGCTGCTGAAGCTCAGAAGCCAGCTTAAATTGCTAGTTTAAAACCGCCAAAATCTCTAGCGTTAAGAGGCTGATAATAAGCTTAGGATGTCAGGGTAGTATGAGACCACTCTGTACGCGTCCTGGTGCTGGAAAAATGAAATGTGAAGCTTCTTTTGTTATTTCAGAGAGCTTCTCCAAATGTGTACCTAATTAGGAGGCTGATTTAAAACCTATTGTTCTCGTTCAGAAGCAGCGTGGCAAATCATAGTCACAACACGCATGTCCTTGTCTCCGATTAATTTTAACCTGTCCATAGCAAAGAGATGGGAAATTCGAGGTAAAAGAACATGCGTGAACTTGTCAGCAGTTACAGCGCGGGTTTTGAAACAAGAGTGATCTAAAGTTTCTCCACCTGAGCCTTCATTTTCGCGCTTACTACCAACTCACTTATTCTTAGAATACATACCACAAACTGATTCTCCGTAGGTGTCAGATAATTGCGTATTTTTCACCCCAACGAGCTGAACAAGCTCCATCAGACTGCAAGAAGCTCCTGCGTAGAAACCTGGATGTGTTAGTTTTACTGAGTGGCGCGCTTGCGAAATGCGCCACTCTATTGTATGGTTGCGAAACCTGTACCCTTATAATGCTCTAAAATTTTGTTATATGCCTTCGGTTTCAATTCATTCATTACATATTCTGAAAAACTGCAAATATGGCTTTTTAAATTCAAAAACAACATAAGCTCTCGAGGTGGGCTTGAGCATAGACAGTGCGTAGACTGGGACTAAGCTATCGTTCCTTGATAAACGTCTGCACAAAATGCATGTGTATGATAGCACTCCGCAATATTTTTAGATAATGGGGATCTAAGGTAGTGAAGAAGAGTTCAAAAACCAGGTTGGCATGTAAAGTAACAACTTCACACAGTTGTACAGTGCCAATATTAACGAATAACAGTTTGCTTTCTTGTGTGCAAACAAAATCGCAATTAATAATGGCAACGTGATAATCTATCTTTAAAGCATATTACACTGCTCTAAAAGGTATGAGCGAGCAAAGCTCTATATTGGTGTGAGCAGGTGTAAGAGCCCAGTTGGTTGGTGGCACGTGCTGCAGCAGCTCAGTTGTGTGGCCTCTCAGTTTGGAGACGAGCATCCATGCTTTCATTTGCTCGTCCCAGCCTCTCGCCGTCGCAATACCTTCCAGTTGGATGCGGTAACCATCCCAGGAGATAGTGCCGTCAAACGTGGGTAATTCCACTGCGTCCAATGATGTACCCGCGCGGAGCACGTTACTGGCGGCTACGACAGCAGGCCCAGCGACGGCAGGGCTGGAGGCAGCGGTGGCGGTGACGCCTAAAGACTCACGACCTGTGTTCGGCTCGGCTGGCACAAGGCGGCCCCGGAGAGCTTTAATCTCCACTGCCTGGGCAGTCAGATGGGCCTCCCATGTGTCCATCCTCTGAGTAACTATATCCAGGAGGCGCTCAATACCACCATCCAGCTGCTGCGAAGGACCGCGCCCCTCCAGGCGCCTAGGTCTAGCTGCGCCAGCCGCTGCGTCGTCGGCGCCATCGCCTGGTGGCAGAGTCCTGTCGTCTGGCACGTCGGGTCCTTGACTCTGGGAGCGGGTGAGCAGCATGATCCCACCGCTGCCACCAAAATGTTGTGGGACGCTGTGCCCTCCTAGAGATAGACACCGAAGAACGAAGGACACAAGGCAAACACCACTTGCCCCGGCGGTCTTCTTTTGTTCTCTAACCCTCGCGCTGGCGCCGCGCGCTCGTCTCGCGCTCGTCCTGCGCCTCTTATTTTTCTGGCGCAGCGCTCCTCGGCGCGCGTCGTAACATTATTAATGCATATCAATCAGTTTTAGAGTAAAACAGGGAAATGTACGAAACAAGGACTACCGTGAGCGCAGCAACTTAGGTAGCTTAGTCTGAATTGGTACAGTTTTCAATCCTTTTAATGCATGCTCATAAAAGCAAAGGCTATTGTTTTGTTACCGAAATTGATACCATCGAAGTTAAGCTTCACTTGCGGCCATGCATGGCTTGACATCTGTGGAATTCTATAAACCAGACTTGAATAATAGACGTGTATATTATTAGACCAACGTGTCACAGGACCTAACATGTCACACAAGACAAAGCTGTTGCTGTTTCTGCCTTTCTTTTCATGCCTGTTAGGTGCGTCCCATTCCAAACCTAATCCTTTGGGCCAAGGGTCCACAAGTAAGGGCTTTCATAATGGGCTTGTTGAGATGTTCCCTTTGGACCGCATACGTAAGTAAGGCTGGCATGTCTGTGCTACACAAGACTAGCGTACCAACAATGCTTGTTATGAGTCTTCCATTCAGCACCGGCACGTAACCACACTTATATTCCGAAAAGTTAATGTGTAACTCTGTCCTAAGTATAACAAGTTAGTTACTAGCATAAAACTAAGCTCAAACTTATCTTGAATGGTGGTCGCAAGAGGGCATACACACAGTTGGCCTCAGATATTTATAGCTAGTGGGAGTGTAAGCCCATGTTTCTCTCTGTATGATGAGCAATATTGAGGGGACAGTGTTGCCCCATCCCACTTTCCTGCTTTGATACTTCTGATCAAGTAAGATAACCTTCGTCATTTGATTTCCTAGAAATTGCAGGCTACTGATGGAATTTTAATTTTTCTGCAGTGGCATAAACAGGAGGTTTATTTTATCCACATTTAGTGCTTCGAACTCATGAAGAAGCAGCTAGATGTAGGATCTGGCTCTTAGTAGCAACATCATTTATCGCTCAGAAGCTCGGACGTTTTGATAGCGCACTTCAGGACTGCATTCCTCGCGTACTCTACTATCTAAGAGCCCAGGCACTGAAGTGCTTCTTTCTTTCGTCCTAGGGATCCATAGATGGTCTAGATGGTTATATTAACCGCGTTGATAGATTGCCCAAAGTTATATCGAGTCCTCTCGCTTCCTCTACATTGATAAATATAAAACAGCGAGACTATCGATTTCTCGAACGTCTGTCTGGCACTTGCACTTTGTCTAGTCATTTCTCAAGAAAACGAATGGTAGCTACCACGCCTGAAAAAAATGCCTCCATCTAGTTAATGGTGCGGATATCACAGTTAGGCTGTTTACGGCCTTCTATTATAAATGCATTTCAGAATAGTCTGGAATACATCGTTTAATCGCTCGTTCCTCTTTTGATGTTCGAAATAAACTATTTTACAACACGGCCAATATTTTGTTTCGAGGGGGCTATTCTGATCATACATATCGTGAGACGTTTGTTATTGTCCACACAATTATTGTATAGCCTCGCTTGTATGCATCGATGAGGTTGCCTTTGTCGAAATATTATTTTCACAAACTCTAAGTAATATTGCTTCGCCAGCCTCTCTTCGAAGCTTATCTCTTTCGCAATGCGAAAAAAGTGCAGGTGGCTCTCCGCTGAGGGTAGTGTGCCATCACTGGTATGGTTCCATATTTTATCTCTGCTCGCTCTGCTCGCTTTTGTTGTTTCCGAGCTTTCTGTTTGTACTTTGGTTGTTGAAATGGTAGTATTATTGCATGAGGCCTGACCACGCGTTAGATTCATTCGCATCATTCAGGGCGTCTAGGTTAACGTTAGGTTGCTTCTACTATGATTCACTTTGGTTGCCCACACACTGCAGGAAAAATCTTTTGTTTTCTCGTCGACCGGGTGCCCAAGGTTCTGCCATCTGATAGCGCATTCATTGAACCACCGATCATGTGCCCTAGGCGGTTTCCGTACTCAGAGTGGTGTCTCGACCGGTGTTTTGAGCATGAATTTGAAATAATTACGCTGTTTTGGCAATGACTCTGCATCCTTCGCGTCGTCTGCTCCCCACAATCCGAAGGCGAAAAACCTTTACTGAGCGCTGCATTGGCGCTGCCTCCGAAGCGAAAGCTACCAGCTTCCAAACTTGCTACTACACGGGAGCAGGAAGCGGGCTGTTTAAGGCTCACCATATTAAAGATGCACAGTTGCGACCAACGCCTTGCTTTTTACACAGATATCGTCAGTTTAATACTCAAACGCTTGTGGTGCAAAAATGTGGAACCGCATCAAAGACTGATATTGCCAAAAGCAGAGAATGCAGTGGAGAAATCAGACATCTGGGAGAGCACAATGTTTGTTGTTTAACTGGCTCCGCTTGTCTATTTTAGCCGTGCTTTTGTGAAGCGTTGCGGCCACTTAGCTTGGCACTGCAAGCGATGCTTACTGCAATAATATGAGAGGTATATAAATTGTTGATCTCAAAGAAAGTGGCGAAAGTTCGCCTAGTTTGGCACGATAAGAGATTGGCCCAATTTTGTGTTTCTAAATTTATCCTGGCTGTTAAAACTATTAGCGCCGGAATAAATTTATCTCGTCTAAATTTTGGTTGTTCTCTTACGAACACCGGAGAGATTTTGAAGGCAAAGGCTCTCGCGGTGTGCCCTCGGTGTGCTTCACTCATTTTTTTACCTTAGGTCTTGTTTTCAATGTGAGCTCCTTACTTCTTCGACCAGTCCGTAGTTTGACGGTACTCAAGGCTCTTTTATCTGTTGCAAGTTTTGACATTCACACGACATAGGGGTTGTTTCACTAAATGGTTACGAGTGTTAAATCCATGCTACATTTGTAGTCGTCGTCTGCAAACATCAATACCTCTAATACATTCAATTGCGCCCAACATGTTTCTGTGAGCATTAGGTGAAAGCAAGCTGCACTCTATTTCCCGTCTTCGCTTGGGCAATTAGCTTCAATGAGAGTTAAAGAGCCCAAGACTAAATCCTATCAATGCCTTCCTATCGTGACCAGAGTCGTACATATATCGCATTTTTAATCAGGGCGTTTAATTCCCCAAAACAAATAATGGTTCGTTTCCAACCCAGACCTGGCGAGCGTTTTTTAGGGATAGGCCGTTGTCGTGTTCTCGGGGTTATAAACGTTTTATGCCCATTGAATATTTTCTGTTCTCTGCTGAAAGCCCTGTACGAGTTTTGTTTCCTCGGACGCACTTTCCGAAGTGATTTTCCGTTCTATGGCATTAATATATATAGACACGCAAGTTTTACTATATTACGACCCGGCAGCGCAGATCGGCCAGGAGCTGGGCTGTCAATCCTACATACTAGACGCAGACCATATCTTGTTTAATTGTAATATTCCCAAGGTGAAAGTTGCGGGTTATCATCCTAAAGGTTCTATATTGACTAACGTAAAATTCAGATATAATATTATTCCTAATAAGGTGGTAAATGCCAATTTTCCAGGGATACATAGAACAGCCGGTTAGTCGCTTCAAACAGAGAGGAGCAATTTTTATGAAACACGGGAAAGGGCTGCTGCAGAAAATATACATCATCATCATCATCATCATCAGCCTGAACGTACCCACAGCAGGGCGAATGCCCCTCCCATATTTCTTCAATTAACACTGTTTTGTGCTAGCTGCATCCACTTGACCCCTGCAAACTTTTTAACCTCATCAGTCCCCTTAACGTTCTGCTGCCCCCTGCTACGCTTTCCTTCCCTTGGAATCCAGTTTGTTATCCTAAGCGAACATCAGTTATCCTCTCTTCGCACTACATGTCCTGCCCATGTCCATTTCTTCTACTTAATTTCCAGTAGAATGTCGGTAACTTTAGTTATTTCTCTGACCCACTCCGCACGCTTTCTATCTCTTATTGTTACCCTACCATTTTTTGTTCCAGTATGGCGTGAGGCGATCTAAGGTGCTGGGGTGCTGCTCTCACAGCCAAAGCCGCGCTGCTAGCTCGTGCCATATCCGAGCCGCGTGGAACTGCAGAGCGAAGCACAGGCACCGGGCCAGAAGCTTCTCAATGAGATTGCCCATCCTAATAGTAGCAGCATCCGCTCGCTCCGATGTCGCTGCCTCGTCACTCCTCTTGCTGTAGCTGTCGCCTTAGCTGCCAGTGGAAAAGAGACGTAAGGGACAAAGAGGAACCAGCCACTTAGACCACCAGTTTTTCTCACCACCGGGCTCTCCGCAGCAGTTCCGAGCGAAAGGGGCGCGGAGATGGAGGATGAGAGCTGGCAGCTGACCTCGAAAGAGAGCAAAAGTATTCGCCGCGTCTTGCGCGCAACGGTAATAAAGGTTTGCCACAAGTTATTTATTGGGCCTACCCGTTATCGGTGATGAGCAATGTTCTCTTTTTTTTTTAAACCTCGTTTGAGCTTTACGGTCTTCTGTTCCTCTTACGCGTACATATCATGCATCGTCTGTCTTCGGTCCGTGTCTTCCGAGTCCTGATTCCTTCGCCAATGAGAGGCCTTTGACCCTTTTAACTATATATGTTTTCTGTTATATTCGTCTTGGCGTTAAAATCTTTTCCGCATTTCAAGTTGCATAATAATTTGACGGCTTTTTAGATAGTTTCAAAAACTTAAAATGCACCTGTATATGGGCTCTCCATAATACTAAAATTGCGGAGGGTTATTACTCTGACTCACACACAAGAACACATAAACGGCTTCGAGAAACCGAAAGCATTCACATATGTTCTACTGAAAGCCATGCCCCCAACCATGTTCACATAAAACATTTAGGCAGATCATTTTTCAGCACATATTTGAAACATTTGCGGCAGCAATACGAACATATGTGGAAACGTGGTAAAACACAATTCAAAAGACGTTAAACTCTGTATATGGAGATAAAAGTCAGCGCCCTGAGATTTTTCTTATTGTGGGTGACGCTGTAGGTTTGCTATGAAGAATCTTTTTATTCATCCGTCATTTGAGGTGATTGACTTCTTTTGTCTTCAAAGTTCAAAGGGTTTTATGCTTGATTCTCTGAAACCATTATGTGAGAGCTGCCGCTGTCGCTTTGGTGTGCTGGAGCGTTAAGGGCTGAAAATCGGATCTAATGAGTTAACGGCACGTATGAAGTCGGTGAGCATACATGGCAGTAATTGAATTACAGTAATAAAATTACTGTAATTTATTTACTTTTATCGGTAATTTGTAATGTAATGAATTTCTTTTTCGGGTTGGTAATTTAGTAATGTAATGAATTACTTTTGGCAGTAATTTCGCCGCAAAATTAAATAATTCCTTTCGAAATTACTTTTACTAAAATGCACCACTACTCCTTCAATAGACGACGAAGTAGAGTGCTGCGAAAGCAGGAACGGCGTGCGGCAAACGAAGGCAGCGTAACGGATCGGCAAATGGGGACAGAGTTGAGCAGAACAGTGCGTCTGAGACCTCAGCCATTCTCCAAGCAGCAGGATACAAGGCGTCAAGGGAATGCTGAAGCGAGAGAAGGTGCAAGAAGGCTGGAGCTGAAAACTAGTTTGGAGCACGGCGTAGCGGCACTTCCTGTTGCGTCGGCTAGGGCCCAGTGGTGCCTGGTTACACTCAACACCACAGGGTGAAGGAGGGTTGGGGCTGGGGGAGATAGGCAGAAGGGTCCATGACGTGAGGCACCGTGGCTTGAGCATTACTGGGCAGTGAGCACGAATTTGCAGACATCGATTCTTGGGAGTGCGGAAGAAATAAATAACTCAGCTTCTCGAGCCTTTCAAATTGCGGAGACAGCTCCGGACCAGCAAGACGCTGGGTTCGCCGGTCATTTCAGGACCGTTCTACCATTTTTTTGCAGTAGTGCTGTTTTTGTAATCGCACATACTGTAGGAGAGAAGAGAAAAAATAGCTTTCTGGGACAGAATTTGGCAGGAAGACGAAAGAATGTGGGTGCTTCGCGTCTGGAGAACAAGTTGTTTTGCTTACTAGCTTTGCTTAGTTTTTGCATGGATAGAAACTAGAAAGTAATTTAAAAGTAATTTAATTACTCAGTAGAAGTAATTGTAATGTAATTTCATTACTTTTTGGAAGCAGTAATGAGTAATGTAACTTAATTACTTTTCTACGAAGTTCAGCAAAGTAATTAGTAATGTAATTTAATGCCTTTTTAAAAGTAATTTTTCCATGTATATCGGTGAGGCCTTTATATAAATATTTCTCAAAGCCTCAATCGACGAAGCCCATAAACATAGAGGTGGGCTTTGCTTACAATATTACTGCGTGCAGGCTGAAGAATACACCATAAGGAAGTGAAGAAAAAACTACAAGTGCGAATGGTCCAGCTGCTACAAGTATTTAGATATACTTTGAAAAACCGAAAGCGCGAAAGGAAATTACATATAGAAAACGGGTAAAAGACCAGACATCATGAAAAATTAACCAGATAATTTCAAAAGCGCCAGCAACAAATCTATTAAATTGAAGTGTTTCTGATGAAGATGCAATGTCTACATTAAGTGGGTTCGAAATGTTTCATGTCTGCAAGAAATAATTTAATTGTGTAGGTGCATATATGAGCAGGAACAACATTGCTATGAACATGTACTCAGTGGCAACTGCGTGATCTGATGAATTCACAACATTGAAGGAGGAAGAGGAAGATGAGAAGGAAAGGCAGGGAGGTTAACCGGTAAAGGAACCGGTTTGCTACCGTGTACTGGGGGAGAGGGGTAGGTGGATATAGAAGTTGTGGTTGAGAGAGGGATGGGTGAAGTCACATTACAGACATGTCACAGGACATCAAGTCATAGTCATATCACGTAACATTAAAAATCATAGCATTTCGATCGGTCCTGTGCTTTTCATAAAGCGGAGCAGTGCCTGGGAGGCCTTCACCGCAGATAATCGCCGTGGCCAGAGACCTAGGATCTTAATTTCAGTCAGTGGGCGTCCATCTAGACGCTCCAGCGCACGGCATAGACACTGTCTTTCCTCGCTGTATATGGGGTACTCACAGAGAATGTGGCCTATAGTCTCTTCGCACCCGCAGTTTGTACATACAGGGCTATTTGCCATACCTATCACAAAAGAATAAGAGTTTGTAAATGCTACACCAACCCACAGTCGGCACAGCAAATTTTCTTCACGTCGGGGTAGGCCAGGTGGAAGCCGGAGCTTCAGGTCAGGGTCCAAAGATTTTAGGCGGCAGTTTGCAAACTGGTCAGAATTCTACAAGGAGAGCATGTTTTCCCGCGCAATTGCGCGAAGCCGGCCCGCAGCGTCTGCATTGGAAAGTGGAATCAACACACAATCGCTGTCTCGGAGAGCTGTTTGTGCGACCTCGTCCGCCCGGAGATTGCCTGTTATGCCGCTGTGTCCTGGAAGCCATTGGTAGATGATATAATGTCCTCCTTTTATGGCATAATGATGAAGTCATATTTCCGCGACGAGTTGCTCATGGGCTCCACGGAGAAGAGCCGCTTTTCAGGCTTGCAGAGCTGCTTTTTAATCTGTGAAAATAGACCATCGTTGAGGGCTTTGCTGACTAATATGCGTAATAGCGACAAGTAGAGCAGTTAGTTCTGCGCCTTTTGAAGAAGTACGGTGAATTGTCCTAACTTTTACTTCTGTAGTAATTGCGGGTATGACCATGGAGCCTGAAGAACTCACGGCATTCACTGAACCGTCAGGGTAGACGTGCATACAATTCGCATGGTACTCATGGAAGTATTCAAGAGTGATTTGTTTTAGTTCTGTCGGCGATAGCTCGACCTTCTTCCTGATGCCGGGTATTGAAAGAAGCACGTGTGGTTGATGCAGGCTCCATAGTGAAAAGGACGGTCTAGATGCGGGTGTAAACTGGGACGGCAGAATAGCGCGATGCGCATCAACGGTCTCTGTAAACGATGTACGCGGCCTGGTAATAGGAAGACTGTCCAAATGATGACAGGGAACCCGGGTGATGTGTCGGAAATGTGCCCTCAGGGCGTCAGCAGTTAGGTAAGTAGATATGGGATGCTCCTGTGCAATCAAAATAGTAACAGCCGTGGAGGCACATTTCGGCAATCCCAGGCAGGTTCGCAGAGCTTGAGCTTTAACGCTCTGTAGAATTCCTAAGTTGGTTTTCTTGAGATTTCCAAGTGCAGGTAAGCTGTACCAGGGAAATCCCATAAATAATGCATGGTACAGCTGAAGCAGCGACCGCACGGATGCTCCCAATGACTTTCCCCCAATAAAGGCAAGAATGTGAGCAATTGCTGTCAGCCTTTTTTTCATGAATGAAATATGGGGAGTCCACGAAAAATTTCTGTCGATGCTCACTCCCAGAAAGCGATGGCTGCTTTCGTAGGGTATTGTTTTACCACCAATGCGTGCGGTGTAAGGTGACATGTTCTTGCGTGTAAATGCAATTAGCGAACACCTTTCAGTTGATATCTGCAGACCGTGCAGGTGGAAGTAGGACGCAACTATACTTGCCGCCTTTTGAAGCCTCGCTCTAACCTGTGGGCGCGTAACTCCTGATGCCCAAATACAGATGTCGTCAGCATATATTGAAAGTTGCGCCGACTGTGGTATTAGGTGAAGAAGCCCAACACGAGTAAGATTGAAGAGTGTTGGGCTTAGTACTCCACTCTGTGGGACTCCACGGGAAGTGAAATGAGAAGATGTTGGGACATCCTCAGTCTGTATAAAGTGAGATCTGTTGGATAAATAACTGGGTATCCAGCAAAAAACACGACCGCTGATCTCGGAAGCTTCCAGAGCGTCCAAAATGGCCTGGTGAGTGAGGTTGTCATATGCGCTCTTTATATCCAGGAACAACGCCGCGGGTAAGCGCTTCAAAATTTTTTGCCGTTATACAGATGATACCAGGTCCACCGCTTTGTCAATTGAAGAGCGTCCAAGTCGAAACCCTGATATTATATCCGGATATATGCGGTAGTGCTCCAGGTACCACTCAATGTGTAAGCAACATACTTTCCAGTACTTTACCAACGCAACTAGCCAGTGCAATTGGACGGTATGATGTCAAGTCTAGAGGCGATTTGCCAGGTTTCAGGAGCGGAACTAAACGACTGGACTTCCACTCGTCTGGAACTGTACCCTCACTCCATGATTTCTTGTAATATTTCAAAAGAACGTGCCTAGCTTATTATCCAAGATTTCCAAGCGCAGTGTATGTTACACCGTCGGGACCCGGCGATGATGACCGTCTGCAAGAAGCCAGCGCAGCGTCAAGTTCTTCCACGGAGAAGGAAAGTTCCATTCGTAACTCCCGTGAAGCTGTTTCCGCCGTGCCGGCTGTTGCGAATAGGTATACTGGTGCCGGAGAGTGTGGCTCAGCGATAAAATGTAGTAAAGAACGCTTGGGCCAACCTACGTGCTTCTGACCCTGACTCTCTATCCCTATGTGCTACACAATGTACGAAATGGCAGTCGCCCTTAACAAAGAGGGGTACCATCGAGTCACCTGCTGCTTGACCGAGTCTCCTATTTCTGGACCTGCATCAATAGGCTTTACTATGAGATGCTAAATGAAACGTTTTTGTCATTAGACGGCGCCTCATCTTTGTAGGAACCTGCTGAAGCACTCACTGCACTCTGGGCTCGAGAAAGCACTGCTCTTGAGCCTTGCAAGCTTGTTTCAAGAGCTGCTGGCATCGGTGCAATGTCAGCAAGCCTTCTGCAAAACGCGCAAATGGCCACACATGCCCCTAACATCTTTGGCATGATTGGCATAAAACTGGTATCACTTGATATAATCCTAGGCTGTTGTACAAGCGGAGATAAGGTAGTGCATCTTCAATCCTGTGGAGACGCACCTTTTTCTGCATGTTGTAGAAGACCTATCTCCTTGTATGAAACTGAATCATCGGAGAAACCAAGTGGGCGCCATAGCTTGTCGGAAAACTCCTTTATGTATTCAGGCACATGGCGCAATTTAGAACATCTATTACAAGGTTTATCAGAGATGTAAGGTCCCCTAGGAGTACGTGAGATGTACCCCGTTTGTACAACGTAATTTTCACAATATTGCTTATTCGTGAACTTACCTGGCGTTGACCAACGTGGCTTCTCTAACTGGCGTGGTCGTTGTAAAGCTACAAGCTGATGTATTTAAACAAAAGACTAGTTGCTGATACAAAACAGAACTTCACTTATAGTATATTTCGCATTAACTAAAGTGCTTCTGTGCTTTTCACCTACAGACTTCATTGTAACAGTAGAGGAAGAATATTAAAGAAAAGAAGTGAAATTCGTCAGCCATATAAGATATATTTGCTAAGGCAAAATTGGCGAGAGATTCAGTTTAGTTGTTAAATTACCGTGCTAGAATTCGATTATGAACAACAACACTACTGAAGCACTAAAATGATGGGATCGAAACTGCTGATAACGAAGTTTCGCATCCAGTTTGAGTTATTTGAACAAATATGAGGAAGCTTTGAAAACCAAGGCGAGGAGAAAAAGTTCATGTACTGTACAGATCGAGGAAAGAATGCAAATATTTTCCCCACTGTTCAGGTTGTAGTTTTGGCTTCTATAAAGCGGTGTACAGCGAGCGCTCAATCTTGACATGCGTGTTGAGGACACAAATTACTTCGCACATGATAAAAACAAGGAAAAAAAGTTATTTAAATTCTTGAAAAAGGAAATTCTTGTCTGCAATGCTTACACGCTAACACCATGTAAAATAAAAAGTAATGGCTGGCATTAAAGTGAAACCTACTTCAGAGATTAACGTGAAAATTTCAAGTGGCGTTTTTCTTTTTTTTTCTTTTAAATTCACAGCTGCAAAGCGGACGTCTAAAAACTTCTGCCCAAATGTACAAAGATGAAGTTATAAACGCCTGCGTCAAACATGCAACAGAAATACTGAACATTTAACGCTTTCGTGTAACAGTTGTGAAGTAGCATTTTATCTATGCGAGACGAAGACGGTCAAATTCAGCCATTTCAAAATGAGGTAGGTTCCTTGTGACAGTTTGGTTTTGAGACTGTCGCTCTCCAATCTCAAATGAAACCACGCCCAACATGGCATTCACGATAATGATTGCCAAGATAAAAGCCTTAAATGATGCACCATGAATCATTTGTACGCTGCAATATATTCTGTAGGTCATCAAGCTAGTTTTTCCTTGTGGTGTTGCCGTGGCCCACATCTAACTTAATTTACTTAAACAAAAAAGGTTTACGCATATAAATCAAAACTTTGTTTCGCATGTAGCACAAATTACGTGGCTCACCTGGGACCCGCATGAACAAGTTGGGCTTGGGCTACCACAATAACACCCAAGAGAGCCCCCTTTAAAGACCAAGCGGTCGAACCCAAATTGGGCTTGCCCCTGCTTTTTTCATCTCGGCATCATATAGGCTTGGAAAGGGCTACCTAAGTACATATTCCCATATCTGGCCCTCATGTGTCCCGCTTGGGTAATTTTAGGGCCGATAAAAAGAAAATTTGGGCTTTGTGCAGAAAAAGCCTGGGCTAATCTTATTGGGGCTGCCCACTCAAAAGCCCATTAGGTCCCGCCTGGGCCGCGGCGGGGCTAAATACGGGTATGCTCGCAAATTGCCTACATGGGACTCTTTAGGAGTACTCGATGGAAGGTCGGACCGAAATGTGGGCTTCATGCCCCAAATGGGGTTTCCGCCAAAAACCTAGATAATTCCAGCATGGCCTGTGGCGGGGAAGAAAAGTGCTCTTTCCCACTTCTGCATGCATCGGTGTCTTGCGGGGCACATTAGGGCCGATCCAATGCAAATTTGGGCCTAAATGAAAAAGACGTACTAGCCCGAATGGGGCTGCCCACTCAAAAGTCGAATAGGTCCCACATGGTTTGCGGCCGGGCTGAAAAGTGGGCATGCTCCCATGCTGCCCACGCGCGTATTTCTTGGGGTACTTGCAGGCAAATACAACATATGTTCGTATTCCATTCGGTAAAAATAAGATCAGCCAATTTGGGGCAGGCAATGAATGGCTGCAGTGGGCCCCAAACTGGCCATAGGCGAGCTTAACGCTCTGAAACTTCTCCACCCTATGTTTAAGGCACCATTTTAATTATGTAATTTCTGTTATACCGGCCGCTAATTACCTCTTCTGGAGGTTTTACATAACTGTCCTAAGCTATTCAATCCATGAATAAAGACTATCTATTTTTGCTCTAAAAACTGCATTAATTGCGTAGTATTGGCAGAAAATAGGCACCAGTAACGGTTCCGCTTTCCGAGTAGGTACTGAATTATTTTTCCTTTGGCATTATAATTCTGCACACACCACCAAAATAAATATCCAGACCGTTTTATTGGGCGTGATGTGGGCTTGCCCACAGTATTGTAGTGTTGGGAATAAATTTTTCCTATCTTACCGAGTGTCAAATACAAAGTAATGAAATAGTGCTAAATGTTTCACACTTGATTACTAATGGAACTTGGGCAGCCCCCATAATGCCAGGTTCAACCCATAAGGGCTGCACGCGGGCCAGGCTGAAACGGACTGGCCTCTGCAAAGCGCACGAGGGTACAATTAAGGCATTGGAGCGATTAATCGACTTGAACACAAAATCTTGATCAATGGGGTGGTGCCGTCTGCACAAACGTAGGAACCATTAGTGATTCTTGTAGGCTGCCCACATTTGGCTAACTGGGCTCAATAAGGCCAGCCACATTTGGGCTGCCCACCCGGATACAGATTGGGACCTATTGGGGAAAAATTGGGCAGCCCACGCGGGGCCCCTCTGGGTAGGTGTCGAAAATCTCGCATGGGAACTGTACGGGCTGCCCCCACGGGCCCATCGCAGGCCCCCTCGTCATAGCCCACTTTGGGCTACTTTAGTTATTTTATATGCATCGCGCGCTGCAATGTTTCCGCTTGTTTCTCCTATAGAGCTCATTTGAAATGAAATGAAGGGAAATTTATATATTGGACACCTATATGAAAGTTATTCATGAAAGCAGATTTTGTGAGGAATTCATGTTTTCAGCCTAAATTACATATTATACGATAAGCATATTATACGACCCAAGGATTACCTTATCATATTCTCTTGTCTGCAACTCACTGAAATGTGTTTGCTATTTGTTGTCATACTTTTCTCATCATTTGTAAATCCTCTATTCTCATTGTATATTGTTACGGACGAAGGAGGAAGAAGAGGACAGTGGCGCGGGCAGGAGCGCGCGCGCTAGGCCCGCACACAGTTTCATTAAACATCATCTCACGACCATCGAACAGCTTCACTCTGTCCTCTGCTCTCCTGTGGTCATCGCTTGCCGCTTCATAACATTTGGTTGGAGGTGCAGCGTACGTCATCCACATCCTCGCCTTGGAGCAACGACGCCATCTCTAAGCCGGGACCATCGACCGAGGGCACAGGGACATCGCCGAGCAGCTTCGCTCCAGCCCTTCAAGCCCAGACCTGACCAACTACCACCGCCCAGCCCCCAACCCGGACCTGAAGACAAGGAGAACAAACTGATGGACATGAAAACGCAACCCCCGCCGAAGCTGCCCGACGTGACCTCGAGCCATCGGTCCCATGGACTTTGGTGACGGATAATTGACAGCTCCAGGGGAGGCGGATCACCCACGCATCAGACATCGCACCGGCAAGCTGTTCTATTCTTACTTTTTCCTCTTCTTCAAGCATCCAGACACGCCCGTCATCATGTCATGGAATCATCATCGGTAAACTTCGTCTACGATCGGGACGATCGCTCGGTGGCCCCGGGTCATTTTATGGACGAAGAAGGAAGAAGAGGGCAGTGGCGCGGGCAGGAGCGCGCGCGCTAGGCCCGCACACAGTTTCATTAAACATCATCTTACGACCATCGAGCATCGTCTCTCTGTCCTCTGTCCTCTGTGTATTATGCAATGCTTGTAATATCTATTTTTGAAATACCTATAATAATGCCTATTTCATTAAGGAAGAACAGCACTGCTACGCCATCAAGTGTAAAGAGGGTGTGCGGCTCTGGATGCTGTCATCTATGACACCATTTATTGTTGACCCCGTTGTAATACTTGTATGTTACGCAAATAAAGGGATTATTATTATTAAGCTAAGCAGTGCACCTAATTTTTCTCCAAAGTGTGCACGTTCATCAACATAAGCTGTGTATTGAAATAGGATATTGCCACGTAGTGGTCACAAGGCCGTAGACACCGAAAGAGAACACAGGCGTGATAGTACTGAAATCAACTCTTTAATGAGCTGACTTGCGCCCGCAAAAGAACTAAGCCACTCGGCGGCTGCGCGATAAACAAACGTGCTAGTCGATCGTCGAACTAAGAATGACGGTTTCACGCGTCAGTGCTCGATTTAAAATCTGAAAAAAAATCTAGATAAAACTGCAAATAGTTACTAGCACAACTAGAACATGGCAGAAATACATGCGAGTGGCCGGAATCTCGAGAAACAGCTCTGAGCATCCCGTGCGGCAAACTGATAAAGCTGCATCTCTCGTAAATGAACACGATCAAACAAAGAACACTGAACTGATACGCGCACCAGGATCATAGAGATAAAGCCGAATGCCGGCGGCTGTCGAAAAAAGAACTAATGCAGATTTAAATGGTTTGCGACGTTACTCCCCCTTATAAAAGGCATCGACCCGATGCTTACAAAATTAACTCAGAGGCAAACAAAACTACATTTTAAAAACACTGTAGTGCGTGCTATATGGTCTGAAGAGTATAACATGGACAACTTCTGGGCTGACCTGCCGCCCTTGGGATGGGGTCGGACCGTCGGGGATGGCTTCGTAGTCGAGGTGTCCGATGCGTCGAAACCGTGGCAATAGCTTATCAGTGTGTCCGCGGCGGTGTTTGGGCCTAGTGCGCTTGTATGGAGGCGCCACCCCAAGCAGCACGCCATCAATGGACCGCCACTGGTTCAATATTGTGATATATTGGTCCCAATATTGGTCGATATTGGCGTCTGATTGGGGTACATAAATGTCCAAGATATATACCAACCAATTTGATTGGTTCTTCTATCAAAACCAGCATTGGCATACTACTTGTTTACTGGCATTCAATGGCACTCAATGTCTACTCAATATCTTCCACCCAAGCTCACTAACTGGTTGTTATATCACGGCCATCCCGCCAAGCTCACTGGCCATCCAATATCTTGTATCCATGCCTATTCACTGGATATTCACAACTGGCATCAGGCCAGATTTATCGGCTACCCAAAATTTCGAATTCAATCTTGCCCACTGGTTTTGCATTATTGGCATCGAGCCAGACCAATTGGCAATCCGGCACATTATAGTGCTGCATGTTTCAGTAATCAGTACAACGGCTAGTTAACTTTTTTGTGCTATGGCTAATAGGCAACTACAAAGCCATCCCCTACCTATGCATTGCAGATATTTTTATGTAGCTTTTTATTTAAATGAAGCATGCTGAGAATATCCATGCACAGAAAATAATACACCTGAAAGGTTCATTACATGGTGATTTATTAGGTGTGCATGTGTTACAGGGCATGGAAAAATTTAGGCAGACCTCTTGGGCTTCAGTGCTCCTCTTGTTTTTGCGTCCCTTGACAAGGTGTTCTCATGTCCCAGGTTGGAGGAAGGCGCTGAGTTCATCGCAGCTTCTTTTGTGGTCGGTTGAAGGTGCAGCAGCTCCGAGCAGCCTTTAAAGATATGGACTTGAGCAGTGTGCATAACAATGTATTTCCTTTTGCAGATGGCACCTGGGAATAAAAACAGCATTCATAAATCCCATTAAGACAGAAAACGTTTGCAAAGTGGAAGTACAGCTAGACCGCGGTGTAAAAATGTAAAATAAAGCCCCACCTGTTGACACTCAGGCAATTGTCTTGTCTGGTTTACCCAGGTTGAAATAAGCTGCATGCTCGGAGAGGCCGGCCATATTACCTAGGTTACATTGGTTGCGACATCTGGCCATGCACGGCTTCCCATGTGGATGTGTTGTTGACGCTGGGAATATAAAACCAAATGATATTTGCCGTTATCTAGTCATTAAACGGTAGTCAGTGCTTGCGCCCTTCTACTTGTAGTGCCTTTGTGATCGAACACCTGTAGAAGAAAGACGTCTTCATAACTGCATGCTTCAAATCAATAGCTTTCCATTGAATCGTTTTCGTTAGGATATATTGCCGCAAGAACTAAAATGAAACTACAAAGGAAAAAAGAAACACAAATAATGGCAGTCGCACTCCAACCGCGGGTGCTAAAATTAGTGTACACCGCATCATTACTGCAAACAGAATGTTTTAAAAGTTGTGAAAGCTGCAGCCAAAACAACCTACGACACAGATGTTTTGTGGTTTGTATGATACACTCAAATTGAAAAAATAAAGAAATCCGTAGCTTAGCATCACGTTTGTTGTGGGAACAAGTTTGTATATGTGGTAAAGTATACGAACTATGGTAGCAAATGTAAATAAGAATCCCCATTTCAGAATTTTTTTACATAGAGTTCCTCGTGCGGAAAGCAGGAGCTCTTGCACGTAGAAGATAAAGTGTCATGTTTGAGGAAAGTCCTTTTTTCTGTGCGATTTAACAATCTATAATTGTGGATAAGTGCATTTTTGAACGAAAAGTTTTTTTATTATTTCCGCTAATAATGAAATTTAGCAGTAAAAATAATTGCGTCGGCAGATGTTCTTTCCGGACGCTTTTAGTTTTCTACAAGGGATAGTAAAACTGCACCCGCTGGCTATTTTATGACTTCTACTACTCGGGATTAGCGCAGGAGAAAGATCAAACATGTGAATAAGCTACGCGTCGTTTAGACCATTCCAATTACGCATTCATAACGGCAAATTACAATATTAAATATTTGCTCGCAAAGAAAGCTCAACTTAACTCTGAGATTTGAATATAGTATGTAAAAGAAACTGATCACTTCAGACACACAACACACGCGCGATAAAGTTGCAACCTGAAAATCACACAAAACACGCGTCATGTTTTACAGGGCTACGTTTTTCTTTTGGAATACAAATTGGCCACCTCTGCGCCTAAATTTTGTAATTGCGACCAGTTTATGCATACAAAATAGTGCGCTGAAAATACAGTTCAGAACTTACTGGCGTGGTGCGGTGGAAATAAATGACTTTCCGCTCTCGCAAGCATATCGGTTATTGACATGATGATCAAGGCTAACAAAATGCCCCACACTAAATCATGCAAAAAAAGGTATCTTACCGTACGGCTAGCGCAGATTCGCAGACCTCATTTGCAACAATCCAAAATGAATGTTGCCACGCAAAGTACATCCCAGTGATCAGATGCTTTATCACACCTGGTAAGAAAAAGCAGCGATCTTACAAGGAGACAAAGCAAGAAATAATCTCAGAAAGCTCAGTTATGAACAAAGAACTTGATATGCTGGTGGTACTCACAGATATCCTCTTGCAGACATGGCCAATAAAACGAATCGGAACTTTCACAAGGCTTGGTTCTTCGGCTCTGCTGTCCAAAGCTGCTGGAGCTCTACCAGCTCGAGCGGGTGGGGGTTGTGTGGTTGGCCAGAGGCCTCTTAATCAGCCGCTTGTGTCGAGTTTCGAAGCACGGTTGGAAGGGGGCAGAAGGATCGTTGTATTTTCTCTCTATCCCTCTCTCTTTTTTTCTCCTTGAGATCTGTCGAAAGAGCAGGCATAAAGCTCGAACGGGCGTGAGAGAAATGAAAGAGGTCCCGTAGGACCTCGCGAGCCCAGAAAGCTGCCGGCAAGGAAAGTTGCCGGGTTGGAAGGGAAGAGTGCGGGGGAGTAGAGTGGGGGACATTGTGAGCAACGCATGCCTAGCCGAGAGGAAAGAGAGGGCAGTGAAGATCGCTGCCCAACCGCGATGACTGCTTCACATGAAGAAGTCTACAAAACGGGAAGTTGAAAGCGGTTTGGAGAATTGCTTTAGTCAAGGCCCTCGGGCGGAGAGGCGACGAAAGGACGAGAGAATGGAAACCATATGTTATTTGCTCCAAGCTTGTGAGGAGGAATGCGCAGAGTTTTGCCTTTGGCTTCGCTAAAATAACGAGGAGTGTGTTCGGAGCGCTTTGGTCGCCTCGACTGTTGGCTCGGTAACGTTTTCAATTTCATGATAGTTTCGCTACATTTTTTTTTGTAAGGCAAAATGCGCTTTACCTGAGTGTAACAAATAATAATTACATACGTAAAACAATCTTCAGTTTTCACGGAATCGTTCTCGGTTCGTACAAATGGACATAATTTTTTACTAAAGATCGCACACAAGTGGCTGTTCATCCGAATGCTCTTGAAACGTTATCACGCGCAACTGAGCGATGCAGCAGCTCGTATACTTGCAGTATTCCTATTAAGGAAAAGAAAAGCGATAACGACCATAACTACGAATACTTCAAGGTTAAAAAATTTCATGGCATTAATTTTTTTTTTTTTGCAAATCAGGTCAACGTTGAGAGCGAGAAAAAATCCGCATAGAACTAAGCGTGGGCATTAAAGCAGCAAGAATAACAAAATACTCGACGAGCTAACGTCTGAATAACTAAATTGGCAGTAAAGAAAAAAATATAAAGAAAGCAAGGGTCAAAATTGAAACTATATCTACAAGCATAGGACAATGTATAGTCCTCAGAAAGAAGCGCGGTATAGTCATATTTCATCCCGCGGAAGCTGCGCTTGTGAAAGCGGCAGAATATTTCACAAAGGAAACCTAATTCTCAATCGTGTTAAATTCTTTGAAAATGGTGTTCTCTAAAAATGGCTCAAAATAGCTAAAGTAACGCACTCGCATTACTTTTAATATATATGAATTGCCATTAGCTGCCTGGTTGACTCGATGGGATAGAATTATTTAGTTCTCTGGAGGGAAACGCCTTCGGTGCGGTGGTTATATAGTTGGATAATAAGGCAATGAACGCCTGAAGAATAGTTTCTGAATAGTGCTTAGGAGAACGCTGTCAAATGCTGCAGTCAAATGTATCATTATGAGCTATATATTGCAGCTTTCGAACAAAAATAAATTCCGTAAAGCATCGTTTTTATGCAATTTCAATTTGGTTACCATATATGCTGGCAACACATGAGCACGCATTCATTGCACTGTAGATAATTGTTATAAATTTTCATTTTTATTTCGTTTGCCTTGCCCCATGTAGTGCTGTTAATTTTTTTTCTATCATCCACATGCCCACAACTTTTTGGCAGTGTGCGATTTACGTCGCAATACAATACGAACCATTCCAGGAGAGTTCAGATTTCTTTTCTTGTCAAGTGAATTAGCTAGACATAGAATAGTATATATGTTGCTTCTATTTTTTCTTTGAGCTGAAATATTTTATGCGCTGCTGCACCGATGGCCAAAGGCGTTCAGTCTTTGTCTGTTGCTGAAGCCCACAGCAGAGCGCAAAAGAGTACAGCAATAAGATGCAAATTTGTGTTCAGTAGATATGAGAACTAGAAGGCCTTGAAAGCAGCCCCCAACATATTTGTCTATAATAACAGCTAGTACTGAGGCGTGGTATAGTCGGTGCTGATGCCGAATGCCGAAAACAGCTAGCTTAATGGCGAATCATGCAGTGCGTGTTTGATTGGGTAGCGCGATCGATCTCTCCCACCTCTGCTATCGCTTGAACATGTTGGATTTCTTTCCATCACGTAAAAAGAGGCGGAAATAATGAGGCTACGCGTGCGTGTTTCCAATCATAGACAAACGTTCACCTGAAATGGATTCACCGTATATATTCGATCGTTTCTGTGTTTACTATCCAAACGTAACCACTGGTGTTTGTTCAAGCTGCACACACGTTCTGTGGCGTTCATTGCATTTAAGTACCTTGCGTTTCTTGACTGCGCAGGAGTTTTTTCGCAGACACGCATCTCATAAACATTTGCTTGTCAGATCTGTGCTCGAGCGTACGTGTATGCTTGTGCACTCGTGTGCGTATATTAGGCCTATGGAACTAAATCCCGTGCGCGAGAGTTGTGCTCAGGATCTGTGCATGGATATATCAGTGCATCGGATCTGTGCACTTGTGTGTCAATCACTTTCAATCATCCTGATTTGACGAGATCATAAAAACAAGTCGTCTCCACCAGGAATCGAACTCCTCGCATAGCTAGCGCTTTAACCAACTGCCATAAACCCTGGATCGCGAAACTAGCACCATGTATAATTCTCCGTGTCTACCGTGAGGATAGCGACGAGAATGACGCTGCAATTATGATAATGACAGTGATGACAGTATGAATGGTAATGACACTGCGTTTAATTGATAACGATAATGATACGTGATGCACCGTATGTAGCAGCATTAATCTCGCCTTCGCAAATTTCTGCAGTGTAGATTTCACGTGCTGTCAGAATTTTTTCAACACTTGGCTAAAGTTTGGAACACTGTCTGTGTTAGCTCAAAAATATTATATGCAGAATTTTACATAACCTATAATCGTGCCTAAAATCGTTAATAAAAGAGTTCTCTACCAAAATTGTCAAGTATAATCACCAGGTCATTCATAACAATTAACGAATCACGGAAAATGTATTCAGAAAAATTCTACACTTTCTGTGATTATGTGCATTTTGTGTTGTCAGCTGAGTCAAACAATTTTAGGACAATCTATACATTAATCGCAATAAATATTATATATATGGTGGTCCACATTACGTAAGGCGTATGAATATCTTCTACAGTTGAACGTCAACTGACGTCCGGGCCAGCGAAAAATTTAGTTGGGACGAAATTAGCCCAAAAACTGTTATATTGGGATACATGCACATTTAAAAATTTCTTTGGCGGTCAGAGCTGCTTCTGCTGATTTTTTAGCGCCGCCGCAGACTGAAATGGGCAATGGTGGCCAGCCATTAAAGCTCGTTAGACAATATCGACCACTAGAAACCACAATATATACAATGTTGGGATGCCACCAAAGCTGATGGGTCGATATTGACCAATCTATGCCACTGGTGTGCAATGCTGGCTAGCCATTACTGCCCATTGAACAATATTGAACAATATAATGCAAATATATACATTGTTGGCAGGCCGCCATGACAGGCAGCTCACTACTGACCAATTTATGCCAATATTTATTTATTGCTGACAAGACAACCATAATGGCCGGACAATATTTATCAATTTATGCCATTAAATGTGCAATGCTGGCCCGCCATCAAAACTCATTGGACAATATTAACCACAATAAATCAAGATATATACAATGTTAGGATGCCACCACAGCTGGTGGGGCAGTATTGATCAATGTATGCCATGATATATTCAATGTTGACAAGACAGCCATAATGGCCGGACAATAATAACCAAGCTATGCCATGATACGTGCAATGCTGGCTAGCCATCACAGTCTATCAAACAATATTGGCCACTATAAGCCGATCTGTGTACATTATTGGCAGGCCACCATGACTGTCAGAACAATTTGACCAATGTATGCCAATATATATTCAATGTTGACATGACAGCCATATTGGCAGAACATTATTGCCCAACCTGTGCCGTGATATGGGCAATGCTGGCAAGCCATCGAGGCTCATTAGACAATATCGACCACTAGAAAGCACGATATTACAATGTTAGAAAGCCACAAAAGTTGGTTGGACATTATTGACCACTGTATGCCTAGATATATTCAATATTGAGATGCCGTTGTTATTGACCGGACTATATTTACCAGGCTGTACCATGGTGTGGAAAATATTGGCATACCATTGCCGCTGGTTGGCCAATAATGACCAGGTTGCCTCATTGTGTATACTATAATGACGAGCTGTTAAACATGCATGGGCATTATTAACCGCTGTTACCCGGTTGAATGCCAATAACGGATAAGGGTGAAGTTCACTGGGCCAATAATAGTTGTTATAGCGCGGCTGCGTATTATTGGTAGCTCCCATTGGGCCATTTGTGGGCCAGTAATGCCCAATCAATCCCCATTAGAGGGCCGATGGCATGTGCTGACTGGGACTGCTCCGGAACAAGTAGCGCCACCTCCCGCCGGCGCACCCGTATGTGGTATGTCTGCTTGTCGGAGAGAGGCACCGGAGTGAACACGAAGTCTACGCTACTCGGCAGAAAATTTGTTAGAAGAAAACTTTTGTCGGTCCTTTCCTGCCTCGTGCCACACGCGTACGTAAGAGACACATGTACCATGTGTGCGTTGAAAAAAAAACCGAAAGCAAAGCGAAGAAAGCCGCTACCCATTCATGCCGTCTAGTAGAAGGCCGGCGGCGGTTTGGGCGCAGCGCATCGTCGGCGAGCGAGCGCTTCTGCTGGCGACTCTTCGGGGTTTTTTTTTCTTTGAAGTAGGAATTTGGAACCCGGATAATACGGCATAAAAGTAAAGACAAATGAAACAAAACCTAAGCCAGTGTGCAATGCGCTGCACTGGCTTTTCCCCTCGATGGCAGTGTATGTGTAGACGGCATGCTAGACCCCCCAGAAGCGAGAGCCGAGAGCTGGGCTCCGTTGGTCAAAACAAAGGCTCCTAAAAAGAAAAAATCACGTCTTCCCCAGGACGGGACGAGCAGGCTGTATCTGGAGATGTACCCTAAGGCGTTGGGCCTTGCGTTCGTGCTTTTTCGGCGCTCGGCAGTTCTACCGTAGTTTTTATTTTCCACTCTATGCGTCGAAATGAGTGGTGACTTGTGACGGTGCAGTGCGCAAAAAAAGCACCCGTGGCTGAGCCAGCTCCACAGCGCGTGCTGTTCGGGGGATTTCGAACGATCGAGAATGTTGAGACTTAATTTAAGAATAACTGCTTGGTGCGCGGTCAGAAACTGTACGAAGCCAGCACGTGTATGGAGTGCGCGGGGAACTTCACAGTGCAGAAGGATTCTCGGATATCTTCAGAAAATGGGCTGCCGAAAAGAAAGCCGCCTTCTGCGATGTCAGCTTAGGGGTAAGTTTTATTCGGCCCTGCAGGTGTCTCTTCACCACATATGTAATTCATTTTCTTTTTTTGGTATGTGGTTGTTGCCAAACCCACACAATATCACGGATGCCAGTTGCATCTGCTAGGCCGGGTGCCACTGTTAACGATTCGACATATCTCTCTTGCATGATTTCCAAGGAAACCGAAAAAAAAACTTGAATTTCGATTTCTTTCCGACGGTTTTTTTTAGTACTAATATGACACCCGTAAAGACAACAGCAGATCGAGCTGTTAGTTTAAAAGGACGTGTTCTTGTTGCGGGGAGCAATGAACGTGTGGCAAGTCAGAAAGCGTGCACTCCTGCAATGTGCTTCGCTCTCCATGTCGTGCTTCCACGTCAGGCGAGCGCCGAGAACAGCTGGAAACTATCATTAGGCTGTCTTAAAAAAAACCTCCCGCTGGGCAGCAAGGCTCCTCGCTCTCTACAACACAGGCCGTGTCCGAAGACCTGCCGAGCGCTGGTCACAACTTTTAGTAGTTGTTACAACTTTTAGAGCTCTAGTTGGTTCCAGGAGTTTAAAAAAAGACCCGTTTTTTTGTGTGTATTTCGCGTGCTGCGTGCTGGATATAAACAAGCGATTGCACGTGCATGCTTAAAAGAAACCTAGCGTGATGTACAGTACAAAAAAAAACACGTGCGAAATGCGCAGCCGAAACGAAAAGTAATGGGTTCGTAATGAGATTCGAAATAACTATATACAACAGTAAGTACAGACCTTTGTTTCGGTCGGCGTTTATTTTTTTTATTCTTACGTGGAACCAAGAAGAAATCGGAACACAGCGTCGGCGCTACCCACGGTTGCTGATCCAGACAGCCGCCTTTTACATCGGCGCCTCCCAGATGGCGCCACATGTTCGACCAAACCTGCAGCCCACCAGGCCCACAGGCGTCCAAACCCGCACATGTTCTCCCGGCATGTACGCTGCATTGCGTCGTCACAAGTTGCATTAGCGGCAGTCGGTGTGTTGCTGGTCTTTGATGCGCAGCCGTGCGAATCATCGGGCTTCCTCTGCACGTTGCAGGTAAGCGATGACGTCGGGGTTGTCTTCTGTCACGTACGGCAGCATCGCGTCGATCATCGGCGAGGGCTCCCTGCCGTACACAAGCTTGAACGAAGTCACCCTGGTTGTTTCCTGGATTGCCGTGTTATACACGTAGACCACGTATGGCAGGAACTCGTCCAAGGTCTTGTGTCCGGCGTCGACGTATGTACAAAGCAAGCATGCAAGCAATGGTTTTATTCAGACGTTCTGTAAGTCCATTTTCAGCGGGTGGTGGGCGGTCACCCTCCGGTGAATTGTATCGCTGTACTTCAGGCTGGCTTGAGTGAGCCCTGCCATAAATGCTGTTTCTCTGTCCGTGATGAACACTTCTGGGGAGACGTGTTAAAGGACAACTTGTCGGACGCAAAACTGGGCGATTTCCACTGCGGATTCGTTAGAAAAGGATTTGCTTCGGCGTAACGGGTAATGGAATCAGGGGCCACGATGATCCGATTGTTTCCCTTCGATGAAATTGAGGAGGTCCGTGGAGGTCCATCCCAATTTGTTGAAATGGCTTAGTTGGGGGTGTTATTGGGTTTAGTAGATGAGCAGTAGTCGTCGGTAGTGTCTTGCATCGCTGGCACTCACCGCCCTTTTTGACGTAATGGGTGACATCGGCACCTAACAGTGGCCAATAATACTTATCCCGGATTCGGTGCAATGTGCGTGCAAGATGGAGTCGTCTTGCCATGGGATCATCGTGACACGCTTGTAGAACACCGTCTCAGGGGTTTGTAGGTACAAGAAGGTGTGCGGTCCTCTAGGATGCAAAGCTCTTCACAAGGATGTCATTTTGTAACGCGAAGGACGACAGCTGGCGCTTGAACACAGAGGAGGGGAAGAGTTCTTTCTATGCAATCGGCCAGCGTTTTCAGGTCATTGTCAGATCGCTGTTCAGTGAAATTGATGGTGTTTACCGATCCAAAAATGGCGTCTTCGTCGTCTTCTTTCGGCGGAACATCAACGGGGCTCGTCACCGGGAGGCGGCATGAGAGTGCTTGCGACCGGACGTGTAGACAACTGTGATGTGGAATTTTTGAAGACGTAGTCGTCATCGGGCAAGGCAACCGGAGGGACCCTGCAAAGTTGCCATCAAGCAGAGTGCGCTGTTCGCTTACTACCTTGAGTGTTCGGCCGCGTAAGTATGGAGGGAACTTTGAAGTACCCCAAATGATCACGAGGCACTCTTTCTCGGCAGTCGAGTAACTCACTTCGGCTTTCGACAGCCCGGCTGGCATACGCTTTAACTCTTTCTCGTCCTTCAGTTCTCTGAACTAGAACTGCGCCCAGGCCAACGCTGATTTCGTCTGTGTGTACTTCTTTTTCGCCGTATTTGTCAAAGTGTCCGAGGAGAGGAGGGCAGGGCGAGGTAATTGGCGCTTAAGCTCCTTGAATGCTCCCGCCGGCAGCGCTTCCCATTTTAAAGGCACATCACCGTTCGTAATTTGCGTCAACGGTCCGACGATGAACAAAACGTTCCTGACAAATTGGCGGCTGTAAGCGCATAGCCCAAGTCATCTGCGCACAGCTTTCTTGTCGGAAGGCTGTAGAATCTAGACAACAATGCAAACACGGGGACCAGCTGGTTGACCATACTGGGAAATTCTGCGCTATTATAGACTGGGACAAGTGAAAGAAACTAGGCGATTGTAGCAGTTTTCTACAGGTCTGGGCGAACGCTATCTTTGCTCATGATATGGCCCAGGAAAAACTGTTCTACGTACGCGAGGTGGCACTATTGTGATTTTATTGTCATTCCTGATGCCTTGGTGGTATTACGCACTCTCCGTCGCCTTTTCAGGTTGTCTTCAAAGTTTGACCAGAAGACAACGACATCATTGAAGTATGCCAACAAATCTGATACTTTAAGCCACTCAGAATAGTGTCCGCTACCCGTCGAAATGTGGCTGGTTCGGAGCACAAGCAAAATGGCATCACCTTGAACTCAAATAGGCCGTCCGGTGTGACGAATGCACTCCTTTCGCGATCTCTCTCGTCGACCTCAATTCGCCAATAGCTGCTCTGCAGGTTTATTAATAAGAATTACCTAACATTACAGAGCCGGTCCAGTCGTTCATCGATGTGAAGGAGAGGGTACACATCCTTCTTTGTTATGCAGTTTAGGCGGCGGTAATCTACGCAGGAATGAAGTGTCCGCTTTCTTCACGAAACGACTGGTGCTGCTCAGGAGCTGTTCGATGGCTGGATCACATCATCACAAAGCATTTCCTCAACATGACTGCATATGACCTGGCATTCTTGGGGCGATACACCGTACGAGCTTTGACGTAGCGGTCGAGCGTGTTCTGTGATGAGGCGATACTTTTTCATCGAAGTCTGTCAAACCTTTGGTGCAAAACAAAAGCGTCTTCGCTGTACCTTTGAAGTAGATGGCCACTCAGGTATTGCCGGTCTTGGGGTAGTGCTTTCTTAGTGTCGAACGTGGGCTGCTTAGGTAGGGTCTTTGGCTTGGCAGGGAAGGGCGAATACATCTCGGCTCTCCGCCATATGATTAAGGAAAGCGATGGTCGTGCCCATGTTAAGACGCCGATATTCTTTGGTGAAGTTCGTCACCAACACCTAAGTCTGTCCTCGGACATGGGTGACACCTTTTGCTATGCCGACCACTCTATCCAAAAGCACCTCAGTGCTTCTTTCGACGACGCCGTCGGCGATATAGATGTCTGCCTTACCCACATAGTTGACGACACTTGATTGGGTGGCACTGTCAAGCCTTCGTCGAGGACGTTTAGAGCGATCTGATACGTCGACGTCGTCGTAGAAGGTATGGCGTTGTCCGTCTAGAGCTTAATGTGCCATCAGCGAAGGTTGATTATTGCCCAATGTTCGTACAGAACATTTATGCCCAAAATCACGCGCGGCGGAACTGCTGTAGGTACACAAAGCTGGTGGGATACGTCCGTTCATTCACTGTTACTTTTGCGGTGCATCTCCCTGACGGCGCAAAAGGTTGCCCAAGCGGTGCTGATGAGCGGGCCATCCTAAGCGGTCCAAATTTCCTGCGATGGGAAGCAATCGATTCACTCATGACTGAATAGTTAGCGCCGGTGTCATCTAGGGCAGTGACGTGGCTGCCGTCGACAGCAACGTCAAGGTCGCTAGTTCCCGTCTTCGTATTGCACATTGGCTTTGGTGGTCGATCTCTGATTCGCCTTGTGCTGGAGTCGCGGCAGGGGAAAACTGTCGTCGCTTCGCTGGGCAGCGATGTCAACTTAGAGCCTATTCGTGATATCGTCGATGTTATCGTCGTGTGGAGCGGCGATTTAATGGCTGCGTCGTCATCCCTCGTCGTCGGCGGCGGTAGGTGTTCGTGTTTTCGCTGTGAATCAACCTCAACTCCAAAGGTTGCTCTATTTAGTTTCAACTGCGCGGGCTAGGGACCTTCTTTCTACGTACCTCTGGCCGGAGACGCAAAGGGGGCAATAAAAGGCGAGGGCGAGCGTGAAAGACGACTTGGCGACGCGTGCTCTCACCCCCGCAGGAAGTCGTCAATTTCTTGTGGTCGCTCGCCGAGACGGGATCTTGGGGTGTTGATGGCCAAAACCACGCAAGCCGATATATCTGTACGGGCAGTGATGGAGAATGTATCCAGCCTTACAATAATGGAAACAGAGTGATCGGTTGTTATATGTCCTCCAGGCGTCGCATTTTCTGGGGCTTGAAGATTGTTCCAAGCTTGGTGAGCGTGCCAAGGAGCGGCGTTCCAAAGAAGCTTGTTCGCGTCGACTGGGCTTAGGGGGTCTCGTCGTGGCGCAGGACGCTTTATGCGGCAGTGCAGTTCATCCTAGTGGGTTCTTGCGTCAGAGCCGTCGGCGCTAAAGGAGCTGTTGCTTGAGGGGCGCCCATTGCCTGACGGACTTCTTCACAGACGACATCCGCGAGCATAACCACCTGAGCTTGTTGGGATGAGAGCAACAACCGGCGAAGCTCTTCTCGCACGATCTCCCGTATGAGGTCCTGAATGATCTCTCCACTCGCAGATGCGCTGGTGTAGAAGCTTACGTAGACCGGTTGGAGCGGTCGATCGTAGTGGCACATTCGGATTTCCATCGTATTCTCGGTGACCCACGCCTGAGTTTGAAATTCTGCTACGGTATTGGCGGATTTCTGACAAGCCCTGGCATTAAAAAGTTCGCTTTCTCACCTTCGGTCATGTTTGGATCGGCGTGGCGAAAAAGGCGCTTCCTCTCCTGAATGTAAGCCGGGACAGCCTTGTTAGGCAGTTGGTCTTGATTGATAGAGGGCCTGTGCTCATTCCTTTCGGATGACACTTCCAAAGGCAGTCACAAACTTTATTGAAAATCTCCCAATCCTTAAAAGCTGTCTCATAATTTTCGAACCACATTCGGGCAGATCCTTCAGAGCAAAGTAGACATGCCTAAACTTCGTTTTGTTATTCCAGGCTTTGAAAGTTTCTATGCGTTCGAACACGTCGATCCAGTCTTCAGCATCCTCGAACAGTTGTCATTGGAAGCAGGGGGGCTCACGAAGTTGGACGAAAGCCAAGGGGGCTTTCTGCTCGGCGGGTGCCATCTTCGAGGTAACGTACAGTGTCGGGATTCAGCACATCCACCAGTAGGGGTGAAAACGCCGTTAAACAGCAAAATAGGACACAGCCGTGAAATACTCAAATTATTTCTTTATTGGGAATCTTGCGCCCGCAAATGAACTTCAATACTCGGTGGTGGCGGTAGCACCAAATCTGTTCGTCAATAGCCTATTTAAGAATGCTGGTTTCACGCATCAGTGCTCGATATAAAGGCTGCCAATAAAGATCGAGATAACATCACGAATGGTTACTAGCACAACCTAGAACATTGCAGAAATGCAAGCGAGTGGCCGGAATCTTCGAGAAACACCTCATAGCAACCCGCTTGACAAGCAAACTAATAAAGCTGCGTCTCACGAAAACGAGCACGGTCAAACAAAAACACAGAACTGATACGCGTGCCAGAATCAGAGCGATAAAGCCGCATTCCGGCAGCTCTCGAAAAAAGAATGCAGAATTGAATGGTTTGCGGTAATTAGCTCTAATATTTATGGTCAGCCCCGACTGTCGCAATGCTGAACATTCTCGTGACCACAAAATGCCGCAGGATATGGGGTCGACGATGGTAAATTCTTTTTAGATAGTGAAGACATTCATGTTGAAAGTAAGTTTTTGACGTCATTTCGTGAACTAAAGAACCGGGCAGTGTATTGCCGGTAATTCCCAGAGATGCGCCTTCTTTTTAAAAAGTATCTAATATGAAATTGGGAAGCACATAAGTTCTTTGAGAAGATGTAGTTCAGGAGGACACCATTTGAACAGATTATTTTGCCAGCTTTTTCATTGCTTTTGTTGCCACGTTGAGCTGGAGCTCGCGGAATGTATACAAATAATTGCATTAAGAGGTAGTTTTGTTACCCAACTGAAGAGATAACCACCTTTCCAGCTTCTTTTCAGGTTCCTTTTAGCACAGTGGCCACGCCTTGTGACTTATATGAAAAGTGCGGAGCCGCCTCTGGACCACAGTGAGACTATCCGCGAATAAGGAGCGGCAAAAAAAACAGATTCCAAAACCATCGGTTTGTCTTGCCTCAGGTGCCATTCTAACACAGGCTTGCTTTTCATTCATTTAAATCTGGGATAACGGGGAGATATTGTCACCTGAAAAACGAATGACCTGTTGAAATTATTATTAGGATGACACATCTGTTAAAAGGAAGAGCGGTGCTCTTAGTAATTTTCTTGCTCGTTTTGGACATATCAACATCTTGGGTGACTGGAAGATCAGGTAGCCTTTTATACGGGTACATGATGCAAGAAGAATTCAGAAAATCTATTTGAAAGTACTGGTGGATAAATCGACGTGCACTTGCAATGCCACATAGGCAGCTTCTAGTGAATGGACGAATTCGGAGGAAAGCTGGTTGGTTTAGGGGTATAACGCCCCAAAGCAACTCAGTTTACGGGAGACGCCGGGAAGGAGAGCGTCGATTTTGATACCGGGTCTCTTTAGGGTTCGCTAATGGTGCTATTATTTGGAGCATACTCGTCATTTTCTTGAAATATATTTTAACCGTTGAATATTTGTCTTGTGCCAGTGTGCTTCGTTTTAGACCGCCGATTTTGCAAATGCCTTGTGCTATTGTCTACTGCAGGCGCAATTATATGGTCAGTGCGATCTCTACGCTAGTTTGGAAAAAAAAATTGCAATGCGTACCATGGTAATGGATTATGGTCGCATCGAACAAAATAGGACTAGACGCAATTGTATGAGATACACCATTCATTAAGTAGTAAAACGACTGTATGTCATTTCGATTGCTGCAAACATTTGTCCATTCATCGCTCTTTTAAATAATTTCCTCTCCACCTGTCAGAATCCCTTCAACGCAAAGCATGCCTTCAACTCCTGAATGGTGAAAAATTAGGTGAAAAGCAATGTCGACGTGAAGAATGAAAGCTGTCAGGGTGCTCTCAGTATGACAGTACTAATGAAGGTAGAAAATATTTTGATGACATACTCAACCATTACATTTTTTTTTGTCCAGGCTCGTCCATTTCTAGATAACATCGATCTCCGCTTGCAGGCTGCTCTTCAGCCACCTTATCCTGACATCATGCATGCCACGAAACAATATATTGCTCTACAGTTTTGCAAGGCCATACGCTCGATTATTGGGACTGTAACATCCTGTATGCTGCTCACCATCCGCATCATATGCTTACCTCATCAAATTTGTAGAGTGATAGGCCTAATAAACGTACGTTCTTCGATCTTCAAATCCTCCAAGCCGGCTACTAGTTTTCCATTATCTGCTCTGTGGAAACGTCGCCTGTCATCGAAAATCAAAATGAGTACACCGAGAGGCAGATTCATATATGTCGGGTGGCAGTCGAGGGCAGTTTCGATATGCATAAGAGGTTACTGTGTCATCAGCAGACAACAAATATCATTTTGATTTGGCAAGTGGAGTAGTAAATTCTCAATTCGCGAAGGCTGTTCGAAAAATTATATGAAAGGTTCTGCGGTTCCAAAACAATTTCAATACTATTTCATACAGAAAGCTACACAGGGATACTAAGCAGAGAATTTAAGGCAGTCCACTCCAATCACATCTGCGTGTGCGCCGTAACAAAGACAAAAGATAACGCTTAGCCGCGCTAAACAGCCAGCTACTTCCGCGCTTGGTCGTCACGCTTCGCTAAGATCATGATCATCTTCATCGTCCAACATGCGAGTCCATTATGATCGTGATGATCCTGGCCTAGTTAGGCTACGTCACTGCAGTTTCTCCTGGCGCAATACTCATTACATAAGCCGCGGTGCGTGCCCTCACTATAAAAATACAACTATGAACGCACATTGAAAAATACAACGTTGTCCAAATTGCTTAACCGGCGCAGTCTAACATAAGGAGTAACAAAGCTCAATTAGGCCAACCCCTACCATTCGTTACGCATATTGTTGCCTTGCTGAGCTAAGCCAGTGCAAATGTTTTTTGCATCAAATCAGCTGTAACAAGAGATATTTCTACAGTAACATCAAAATTTCGTGATGTTGGAATAGGATGGTACGAAACAGCTACAAAGTCTACAAGGGAGCACAGAATTACAGCAAAGTATTACAGAATATCATAAATCGCTGACGACATTAGAATGCCAGAATATTTCATAGTAAATTGGACCTCGTTCTTTCATTTATTTTGAATTCAAGGTTACAAAACGCGGGTGCGTTTACCCTGAGGCTAGCCTGACGGGCTATTTGCGGCCAATGCGTAAGACTGAACCCACCTACTGTTGGCAGTAGACAGATTCCTAAACTTTTTTATATAAGTTGTTCAGAAAAGTTTTTTCCGATGAATAAAAGATTGGAATCGCTTTCACATTCAACAGTCCATGATCTGTCTCTATCTTCTAACGCTTATAAAACCTGGAACTAAACATTTACAGCACACCTTATCGTTTAACGTTATGCGAGAGGCACCCGATGCGCATTGCATGCAAAATGCAAACTGCCTAGACTGTTGTAATGCAATGTCAGGCAGCTGCCTACGATCCTGTCGCTATCATGCCTCCACGGGTCGACGACAAACGAACGTACGCGTTCGTTGCACGTCAAGCAGCTGCCTGTGGTCCAATTGACCCGACACCGGTGGTTAGTCACATCAGTCCGTATGACGTATCGGCTCAAGCTGTGGTGCCTGTTACACGCCCTCGCAAGTCGGACGTGTGGCGTACGTGGGACCGCAGGCTAATCTGCTACCACTGCGGGGAGGCCGGCCACCTTTACCGTGCATGCCCGTATCGCCGAGTGGAACTTCGCGGCTTCGCACCCGATGCGCCCTGTCCACGGAACGGCGAACGGCCGCTCGAAATAGAAGCTCATCTGTCGGCCCGTCAAAGGCCTGGGAGATACAGGCGCTATGACTCAGGATCGTCATCTCCGCTGCGGTACCGTTCCCCAAGCCCTCGCAGAGACCCCAGCAATACTGAGCGGCGTTCTCAAAGTCCACACCGGGAAAACTAATTCCAGCGGTCTCCGGAGGCAGGGCCGCTGCTGTCGGAAAAATTGAGGATCCTCCGCCGCCGATACACCGATACGCTGATTTCTCACAGGGGCAGGGTAGCGACAGCATCAGACGGGCTACTTCTGATTTGTGCGTGACACTTGACGGAGCTAACACGATCGCGTTACTTGACACCGGTGCAGACTATTCAGTGATGAGCCACGCCCTCGCCCAGGAATTGAGCAAAGTTGTGACGCCATGGTTGGGCCCTAGCATTCGCACGGCTGGAGATCACCTCATTAGCCCGGCCGGAAGGTGCACAGCCCGAATTGGCATCCGCGGTTTCGTCTACGTTGGGGAATTCGTTGTCTTGCGCGAATGTTCGAGAGATTTGATTCTGGGGCTCGACTTTCTGCAGGCAAACGGTGCTGTCATCGACCTACACAAGGCACGAGTCACATTCTCGAGCAAACGGGCAGTGGCACGCTTAGACACCCGTGATCCCTGTAGCCATGCTCTCCGTATTGTGGAGGATGATGTCACGGTGCCACTACGGTGCAGTGTCGTAATGTGCGTGCCGAATGACCTATTTCATGACTTTGAGGCCATGGCGGAGGTCATATCCCGCTGCTGCTTGAGAGTGGTCTTATTGTTGCCCGAGGCCTCGTCCACCTACGGGATGGCTGCACTACTGTTCTGCTCACCAACTTTTCGAACGAATTTCAGCACGTCGTCAAAGGCACGGTAATCTCCTTCCTCCAAGACATCGCGGAGTGTCCACATTTGTGCACCGTGGAAGAAGCCCTTCAAGACGACACTGGACCTCGTCACGTTCTGCCACCTGTCGAAATAAACACCGAGTTATCGCCGGCTTAGAAGGATCTTCTTTCGGCTGTCTTGGCAGATTTTGCAGACTGCTTCGCAACGTCTTCCAAGGTGGGCCGAACTCCAGTCGCCAAGCACCGTATAATAACAGACGCGACCACGCGCCCCGTATGCCAACGCCCATACCGCGTTTCTCCCACGGAACGAGCAGCGATTCAGAGACAGGTCACCGAAATGCTTTCCGACGATGTCATTCAGCCGTCTACAAGCCCGTGGGCTTCGCCGGTGATTCTCGTCAGAAAGAAGGACAATACTCTGCGGTTCTGTGTCGATTGCAGAAAACTTAATCTCGTCACTAAAAACGACGTTTAACCACTTGCCCGCATAGACGACGCACTCGATCGACTGCGAGATGCCCGTTACCTATCGTCACTAGACCTAAAAAGTGGGTACTGGCAAATAGAAGTGGATGAGAGAGACCGGGAGAAGACGGCTTTCGTGACACCAGATGGCTTGTATGAGTTTAGGTGCTAACGTTCGGCCTATGTTCGGCACCGGCCACGTTCCAACGCATGATGGACACCGTTCTGTCCGGTTTGAAGTGGCAGTCGTGTTTGGTTTACCTGGACGATGTCGTCATATTTTCGATCACCTTCGACCAACACCTAGAAAGGATACGCCTTCTGTTAAAAGCTCCCCGAGACGCCAATCTGACAATCAAACCGGAGAAATGTCACTTCGGCTTTGAGGAACTTCGATTCCTTGGTCACGTGGTCAGCGCAAAAGGTGTTCGCCCGGACCCTGAAAAGACAGCTGCCGTTTCTGGTTTTCCGCACCCTACTGACAAGAAGCGGTTAGACGATTCTTAGGTTTGTGCTCCTATTACAGACGCTTTGTACAAGACTTTTCGCACATCGCAGAACCGCTAACCACACTGACACGAGATGACACGCCGCTCCTGTGGGGAAGTGAACAAGAGGCCGCTTCCCTTGAGCTTCGCAGCCGCCTACAGAATCCTCCGATACTAGGCCATTTTGACGAAAACGCCGCAACTGACGTTCACACTGATGCCAGCAACGTTGGGGTTGGTGCAGTACTAATTCAGTGGCAAGACGGTGCAGAACGGGGCATCGCTTACGCGAGCCGAACACTTACCCGCTCCGAAACCAACTATTCAACTACTGAGAAAGAATGCCTGGTGGTAATATGGGCCCTCACCAAGTTCCGACCATACCTCTACGGCCGACCTTTCCGCGTTATAATCGACCACCATTCATTATTCTGGCTCGCCAGCTTCAGAGACCCCTCAGGACGATTGGCTAGATGGAACCTTAGATTACAAGAGTATGACGTAACAGTCGTATACAAATCAGGACGGAAGTATCAGGATGCTGACTGTCTGTCGCGCTCGCCCATCGCCATATGTTCAGAAGAAAAGGCCGATGATTTTCCCTTTCTGGGGGCTATTAGTACAACCCAAATGGCGCAGCTGCAGAGAATGGACCCAGAGTTAGCGTCACTCGTCGACTATCTGCAGGGCGTCGGCGCCCGTATTCTCCGTGTTTTTCATCGTGGGCTTCAAACGTTCACTCTGCGTGGTAACGTGCTCTACAAGCAAAATTTCGCTAACAGTGAAGAGACGTTTCTCCTTGTTGTGCCCTCCGAGTTGCGCCGAGATATATTGAGTGCCTGTCATGATGAACCCACCACCGGTCACCTGGGGGTGAGCCGTACACTTGCACGAATTCGTGAAAAGTATTATTGGCCCAGGTTACTCCCATCGGTGCGGGCTTATGTACGCTCATGTCGTGACTGCCAACGTCGCAAGTCTCCGCCATTGAAGCCCGCTGGATTTCTTCAGTCTATTGCTCCGCCGAAGACCCCTTTCCATCAAGTGGGCATGGACCTTCTTGGTCTATTTCCGAAGTCCTCGTCTGGCAACCGTTGGGTAGTCGAGTTCCTTGGACGGCCAGAAGATCAAATCAATCAATATTGTTCCATAAACCCTGACTGCTGATTGGAGGGTCAAATTCTAAAGTTAAAGCTCAGCTACTTTGGTCATCTGATGAGAAGAGAGGAGTCGCTGGAGAAAGATTTGATGTTGGGAAAGGTTGAGGGTGACCGGAGAAGGGGTAGGCAGCGAACGCGATGGGTAGATGGCATCCTCGAGGCGCTGCAGATGAAGTTATGTGATGTTAGGAAGATAGTGAGAGACCGGAACGCGGGGCGTGATATGGTCCATAGGGTCACGAAGAGTCGGATACGACTGAATAACTGAACTGAACTGAGGGAAAGATGCCAGTATCACATCGATTTGCCATGGCTACTATACGACACGCAGGTTGGAGGACGAAAAAAGCCAAAGCATTCAGTAAGCAGTGATCTCCTTGTGGGCGAAAAGCTTATTGTAATGTGCAAAGCGGCTTGACCCCAAGAATATCCTGCATTTGTGTAATCCTGTTTCCCCATGAATATTTTTAATATAAACCTACTGCACAATTTGGGACATCTTCAATTTTATTGATGAGATAATTTTAACTGGGGTACCACTAGCTGGGCACATATTGTAATTGAGGTCTTAATAGAGACTGGCAAGCCGCCATTTTCAGCATTGAGGCGCGGCACAAAGATTTCGGATAACGAGGCTAAACATGTTTGAAGCTTTCTTTGCGGTGGTTTTGATATGCTGATTCAATGAGAGTTCTTCCGAAAGGTGTACGCAGAAATGTATGAATCGGTGAATGTTCGGAGTACATTTTTATCACTGCGTTCCTTGTGTTAGTTATACGCTTTCTTTTGCTAAATTTAACTTGGTAACGATTGTCTGTGCTTATATTTAATTACAATGTGCTCTATAAAGTTAATAGTCTAGGTCTTGTTGAAGTGAATTCATCCCATCATCTGCACTAACTGCAAGTATATTATACAGGCATTAGATTATATTCTATCAGTAGAAGAAAATATTGGTTGCGATTCTTTGATTAATATTAAAAATAATAGTGGCCCAATTATAAAACCCTGCGGCACACCCCAAGTTACTTCCGTACGGTACGAGGCATTGCCCTCTTTTGTTAGGAAAATATTCTATTCCAAAATAACTTGGTCTGTATTGAGGGAAGATAACTTGTGCAGCATAATTCGTGCGAGACAGCATCAAATTCTATACAAGAATATATGAATCTTGCATTAGTCCGTAATCTGTTGTCAGATGCACTGGCAAGGACATGAAAAAGCTCAATTTATAGGGTGGTATATGAGACATCAGCGCCAAAGCCGTGTTTTTTCTGAAAAACTAATAACTATCTTGAAGAACATACAACACTAAGGAAACCGCCTATATTGGCTACCTTATATCTAGGGCCATTTTTGTGAATTGGCACGACCATCGTATTCTTCTACTCTTCGGGAACAATTACAGTTCCATGCGACGTAATATAGTATGTACAGGTACTAAGATACAATATCCGAGCAGGCTCTGAATACTTTCGGGGATACCTGATCTGGACCAGCTGGTTCGATATCATCTATTGTACGTAAGCACATTCTGGTACCCTGAACTGTAATTACTAGAGGGCATTAAATTTTGCCCATAGTCAATAAGATGAGGTAGCGTATCATATCGCTTTTGTTTTGAGAGAAGTGTCTTAAATTAGTAGCTGAAACAGCTTTTTCAGTATTCTGTATTAAGTGAACTCCTTTTGCGAAATGATGCAGGCACTGGTTTTTTATCGTTTTATACTTTGCCTTTGGCCTAAATGGAATAGTTCAGTATTAAGTCAACTCATTTTAGCGAATTGATTAGAGCACAGGTTGTTTATCGATTTATTCTTTGTCATTGGCCTAACTTGAATAGTCCTATTTGCCATTGTTCAGTTAGCGTAGTTAGCGTAAGGGTGCTACGTGTTAATGATTTCCACTTCAAATATCAAATGCATTATATTGAAACTTCTCTAAGCACAATGAGTGAAAGGTTATTTATTTTCATTCTCATGCCATCTATACTCTACACTTGTTCTGATTCAGGGGACGGCCAGATTGCAGCCGTTATTTCAACACCTCCTTTCAGCATTTAGCAATTCCTCTCTTCTTTCATTTTCCTATAGCCACAAGCTGCTTTTAGAACTCGGTTTTGTTCAATCATAATCATGAAGAAAACTCTGTGGCCTGGATAGGGGCCATAGAATTGCCCCAGCAACGGGAATAGTTTTGATTTAGATTTTCAATAAATCTAAGCTGATTTCTATCGAAGGTGCTGGCTATTTGATAATTATGATATCAATGTACACTGTTCCGATACGTGCTAAAAAGAGATAATTGTTAAGTTATTTTTCCCCTCTTCAGTGTTTGTCCTAAGCTAAAATGCAAATGAGATCAGAAAGTGTACGGATATCTAATTGCTGGAAGTTGTAAGCTCCCTTCACAGGAACACTAACTGCACAAAGGGATCAAAATAGGCCCACTGATATTTGAAAGTTGTACAGTCCGTGAATCTCAAAACACATAAAGCGATGTGTCATGCAAATCACAGCAGACACTGTCAAAAACATTACAAGTATTGCCTGCAAACTTGAAAGAATGTGTGTAACTTAACGCGCGAGAGAACGACTGCACACGCAATCAATGGGATACGACAAGAATTGCCTAACCAAGGCATTAGGTGCAAAAACCCACTGTTTTTAATGCTGATAGATGGCTTAGAAGGCATAAAGTAGGAGAAAAGGGCAACATATAGCCATGCCTACATATTTTTCTCGCGTCATATTAACTCTTAACCGATAGACGATCACTGTGGGTAATTGATTCCTTTCAGCTTCCTCATCCTGATTCAGTAATAGATTGCCGCACTAATAGGTATCTTAAGCATTCTAAAACAGACTGCTTGTCGCGGGCTGCTGTTGACGCGGCTCTGAAGGAAGACGACGGCGACATCTTCTTGGGACCGGTAAGCGCCATCAGTTTTACAGTGCAAGATCGCAAAGACCCTCTGTTAAGAGACCGGATGGACTACCTAGAAGCCAAGACGGCTTCTGCTCCTACAGTCTTCAGGTGTCAATTGTTATCTTTCACGTTGCAGAACGACGTCCTTGTGAAGAAACTTCTTGCAACCAAGCGGATCTAATACCCCTTTGTGGTGCCTGAAGAACTACGATAGGAAATTTTGCATCCCCACCCCCGTCCCGAATAAACCATTTCACCAAATTGGGATGGATATGCTCCATCTCATACAGACTTCATTTGCGGGTAGCAAGTGGGTCATCCTCACAAGCTACGCCGAAGCAAAAGCACCGCCAAATGATACCGCGACAGGAGTCGCAAATTTTGTCGTCAAGCGCATCATCCATCATGACGCGCCCCCAAATGGCTCATCATGGACATGGGAATAGTATTTATAGCGGAGCTCACTCAAGCCATCTTGGAGTACAGCCGTACAAGCCAGCCGATGACGACCGCCTACCACCAGGAGATGAAAGGACTTAGAGAATGTCTTCTAAAACTATCGCGGACATGCTCGCCATGTACATTGACGCCGAACATAAGACTTGGGATGCCATCCTGCCGCACGTGATTTTTGCGTATAACACGGCTATTCAGGGCACAACCAGAGCGACCCCTTGTGTAGTTCGGTAAACCATGGCGACGCTCGGCGCGATGCTGTTGCACGTTAACAAAGACTACCACGACGTTGCCGCCTACCTGCATTGCGAAGAGAAAGCTCGACTACTCGCCTGGCCGTGCATCAAAACCAGCAAGATACCGACGCCCGGTGGTATAACTTTCGACGCCGCGACGCTGAGTACAGGCCAGGAAGCAAAGTGTGGCTTTCGACGCCGATACGCTACCTTGGGTGGAGTGAAAAGCTATTGCGGCAGTACATCGGCCCATACAAAGTCCTTCGGCTTATCCGATCGGTTAATTATTGAGTCATCCACGACGGCGCGACCACATTCCACGGCGCAGGATGAGCCCAGAAATCGTCCGAGCAGTGCGCCTAAAGCCTTATTACGCGCGCTTAAAACCGTAATTGTTTTAATTTTTGGTATTTTGCTTAGCTTTGTGTGTTTATTTCGTAAGCATTAAAGCGATGCCTTTTTAAGGGAAGAGTAATGCTGCGATTTATTCAGATGTTTATTTGTTATTTTCCTACAGCAGCCGGCATAGGGATTCATCACTGGGATTCCAGCGCGCGGATTGCGTGTGCATTTCATGCTCGTTGTAGCCAGACGGCGCTTTATCATTTGCCTTGTCGTACAAGATGCGTTGAGATGTCTCTAGACGATTTCAGCCCTTTGCGCGTGTTTCGACAATGATCCATGTTATGCTAGCCACTGTTTGCAGCTTTATCTGGATGTTTCATTGCTGCCTCTAAAGTTAGCGTTGAGGCGTGCGACAAGTATTCATAGATCGTAGACCGCTGAGCACGAATATTGTTATCGCAGATACCGATAAGTTATTTCTTCTGCGGCCGCACTTCAGCCCCAGAAAGAGTTGATTTTAGTGAAAACCAAGTCTCCTCATTTGTTGCCAATGTCAATGTCACCACCACGTGACACTGTTACCCGACTGGCTGGTTCACTAAATGCATAACAAACGTTTGCAATTATGACCTGGCTGGATAGAGCGTATGTAACCATCAAAACTGCTTAGATCCGTATGTCAGCTACTCGGTAAAATCTCTCCCTTAAGAGTCATGGCTCAGCGACCAAAGAGATGAATGTGGTTCTCTTTGGGCTTCAGAAAAAAAAAATGGTTCAAATGCCACAGGAAGACTGGTCCAGTAAAAAAAGGAGCTACGCTTCCAGGAACAGAAGATGCACTTTTGAGTACTAAACCTTATTAATCTGTCATCAAACCTGATCCAGCTCTGTAAAATACTGTTAAATGGTGTTTTAGATTCGAACAAGCGACATTTCACGGCGAGATACCAGCTCCGACACTAACAGAATAGCTGTAACTTCAGCATCGTCGTTGTCCGGTGCACAATCCGAAACGTCCGTTCCAATTCGGCGCTGCGTGCTTTAATACTACTCCCCACAGGAGAATTACTGTCCAGGTGGTTCGACACAGTACAGGTTAGAGGGAATATGAGTGAAGCACACCATTTCGGGTAGTGGCGCAGCGAGATCAAACTTGGGCAACAGGCGCGAGATTGGCAGGTCACTTTACTCAGTTTCCGCATAACACAGCAAGGATCTATGTAACCAAGCTGTATAGCTTATCGTATATCCACACAGCAGGCTGGGAGCCATGGGACGACAAGGAAGCAATAGGGTAGTCAACAAAATGATGGTGGCAGTTGTAATAACGGTTTTTAGAAGCTTGAGTAGTGCTGAGCCACATGTGAGCCACATGTGAGCAGTATGAGGAGCATTATTAGCTTGGCGTATAGCATCAGAAGCAGTATTACTGGTTTTTTCATCAGTAGGCAGCATACTGTGAAAGGATAGCAAAGGTTCACGGCTATAAATACGTAAAATGTGCGTAACTGGTGGTACCTTGTTGAGAGGAATTCTAGGCAAATGTCAAGAAAGGAAAACTAGAGTTACAGACATCATGGCGCTCAGAGCCGTACATGGAGAACCCGTCCTTCAGCTTGTTGTTAAGGGCGCAGTTAAGCTATTGACATAATGATGGTGAGAAGTCAAGAATTAGTGGCAAGCGGAGCCTCATTCAAGCAGGTCGCGAACCAGTTTAAAAACAAAAGCAGTGGTCTTTATCTGTAAGCATTTGAAGGGGGTGCCCTGAAGCAAGATGTTGTATCAAGAAGACAGCTAGCAACGTCAGAGGCACAACTGTTGACGATAGTTGTTGTTATAGCGCACTGATTGATGTAATCAGTGTCTGTAGCATTCCATTGCTTCCGGCAAGTTAATGTCAGTAAAGGCCCAAGTAGCTCAAGCCCAAATGTAGAAACATGGGCCAATATATAGGAGAAGTGACTGGATGAAAGTGGCCACTAGATTGCAGAAGCTGCTTCTTCCGATGATAGCACACCTCGGAAGCCACGATATAGCAAGACTGTGCAATCAGTCAAGGAAAAAAAATGGTGGCGACCATGATGCGAGGAAAGATTTTGTTTTGATCGAAGTCAGTGATCTGACACGTGAGGCAGGCTTCATAAGGAACAGAGAAAATCAGGGACAAGGAATGCAAACCTTGTGCTTTGCCGCAGTTGCTCCACTTGCAGATGCTGAGTCATTGTACAGCAGCGGGATACACCGTCCGCACACATCGGCTACCAGCGAACGATTTTTCAGAATCCCGAAGCTGGACACGTACTTGGTCTGGTACGAGTGCGAGTTCAAGTGCAGCGAGCAGACGATATGCTCGGCTTTCCTGCCGTCCAGTAGTGCCACCCGGTAGCCCGATCGAATTCTATCTAATGTTTCTTTATCCACCATCTGGAGGGAACCTATGGCAGCTTACTGGATCCTCGTAGCTACAGGTGCGGAAGTCCATAGAACAGTAATTACGAATGTAAAGGCATGATGGTCGCTGCACAAGCAAGCGGCCTGATACGACCCTCGACCTCAACTACGCAGACTGGTCGCCTTTCCAGCTTCAAGTGACGATATAAAACACTTGTCAAAATGATAGCTGCGAGAGACGACGCAGAGCGCAAAGCACGCACGACTCTCAGCAGGGAAAGATTGCAGGGAAGTTTTTGGCGTAGTCATTGCTCATGCGCTTGCTGCGTATCATACGTTATTTTATTGTGCTATTACGTCACTAGAACTTTGATTGGGGTGCAAGATAATGACGTTAGTGTTTAATAGTGTTAAAGGTCTTTATCCCAAGAACCAGCATTTGCGATAAGTTAGCAAGCGAATTAAAATCTACAAAAACGTTTGTTTTGTTCATCATTTGGCTTCCAGTGTCCCTGCATACAGATGAATTTCAGGGCAACAATTTATAGCCTCAGATTTTGATGTCTCAATTCGTTTAAGACAAGTTCCTCTGGTTGCAAGAAACACCCAACGAAAAGGCGTTTCAAAGTATATAAGAATATAAAATAAGCATTTATCGAGGCATTATAAATATAGATTGACTTTCAAATGGCGTATCATACCTTGTCATATTCTTTCTTCAAAACACTCGCCAACTTTTAACAATCATCTGCATTTACTGGTGCTCTCCGTAAACGGAAACTTTTCTACTTTTTCCTTGCATGTGTTTCCATAAGTCGTGCTCCCGCATGCACTAGCCTATTCTTGCCCTACTTTAAAATTACTCTGCTCCTGTATTCAGATTTTCAACGATAATAATCTTTTCTACAACGTTTATAGTTACGCTGCCCATAAAAATAAGTCCTTAGGGGAATACAAAATCTGGAAACTGCTTTCTGGAAAAATCTACTCTTAAGGCCACTAGAGATGTTTTTCACCCCCCGCTGGCCCAGAGTGGCCACTGCAGCCCCACCGCCTGTTTTCTACGTCACCAGTCGGGGTTGGTCGATAATCAGCAGTGGCGAGCCACGCATTTGAAAATTAGCGCAACAGGAAAAAAGATATTTTGACTCAAACGTGCCGCACAAAAGAGAGCATGAAGTTTTTTTTTTAAGCCCAACAAAATTTGTAGTAACACTGAATACCACTTTTTTATCTCTGGGATAAAGCGAGGCCTCGCATGAAAAGTATGTTTGATCGATATTCTAAGATTATCAAGAAAACTGTCGTTGATAGAACAACACTTGGGGAGGAAAAAAATTGCCCTGAGACGACAAAATGCTCATACTTCGCTTATCCAAAAACAAGTTTCTGATCACCACTTCAAAGATTATGAGAAAAAACAGTTTACAAATGTGACAGCATAAAATTATGCTGCATCATTAGAAACACTCCGCTAAACCACCCACTTCATACTTACCTTGTTCAGCTCGATTCCAAGTATGTGTGGTTATGGTATGGGATCAAGCGGGCAATATGGTTCGTTAAGTGAATATCTATTTGCGAGCTACAAATACGTTTTCCCTTCCTGTGGCCTTGACTGCCTTGAAATGTTACACGCTCAAGATGCTTGCTACCATTATTTCATTTAGGCCGATATGTACTCGTAGAAGTGATGTGCGCCTAATGCTTTGTCCTTCCTCAATTGAACTGAATATTTTAGTGACAGCATTGGTGCACGAAAACAAAAGGTTGCCAGGCAACATGATGCTCTTCAACAGCGTTTAGTCCCTCCACCAAAACAGGTCTATTACTTAGAATATTTAATGTGTAAATTCATTTTTGCGCAAGAACCACGCCTCGTTTCAAATCGCGCCAAGAGAGCATACACTGTGCGGTCTTAGGAAGTAGCTTACTTGGATACAGTGCAGACACATAAATAGAATAGGTCTAAGTGCTTTAGATATTTCGTGTTTTACGTCCATAGCACTCAGTCAACACGTTTATTTACTTACAGCATGTCCTTAAACGCTGAATCATTACAACAGGAGAGTTGATACAAACAGGAGTCAACTAAATTGAAATAATCAAACGGAGACCTAATTGTAAAATATAATGTTTATAGTGGAGAATTTCAATTATGGAAACGTGCTATGAAAGCCACATATGAGCAACACATAGGAAGGATAATTACAAATTATTGAATAGCGGAGCGAAGCGAACCTCCTCAGCTGTCACCACCTCGGCTGGGGATATTATCCACTCAGAGATTGCTTTTGGGAAGAAGGAGAAATTATGTAATCAGTACATTTCATTTCTGTACACTTAAAGTTGAGATTTCTTGTGCCTGACTTGTAGCGAGGTGGCAAGGCACATTTATTTTTTCTGTATGACTGGAGTTATTATATATTACATGCATTCATTTTAGCTGATTTTCATTCCGTCGTAAGGGATTTGACACCGAGACTAGCCTACTTTTGTGTGACACTGGCTTTGCGTCAATATTGTTTTAATATAAACATCCGGCTCAATTCTGGACACACTCAATTTTATCGATGAGGCAATTTTGATGCGGATCCCATAAGCTGGATGCATATTCTAAGTGTAGTCTTACTAGCGATTTGTAAGCCGCTATTTTCTGTATTTAGGATGCACACGGAAAATTGCGGATAACGACACTGGCATGCTTGTAGCTGTCGTTACGGCGTTAATATTATTGCGGAAGAAGGCCTGATCTAGACAGCAATGTCGAGACAGGAAGGCAAGGGATGCTGTGTCTGGCGTTTATTCCGATGGCGAACCGAGGCGCATGTCCCAGGCGGCACCTGGGGATGATGACGATGGCATGATGACGATGGTAGAAGATCAATAGAAGCTTACACAATCTTCCCGGGGGGCCGGAGCGGCCAGCCTGGCGACTACTAAACAACCTATGCCCTGCGGCGCACAAATGTCTTCGAACGAGGCACATGAAAATTTTCAGTATTACGGTGACGTCGATCGGCTCGGGTCAACAGGAGCGACTTTGTAGTTCAGTGGGGAAGTTTGGTTCATGACCTTGTATGCACCAAGATAGGGGTGATAAATTGGTCACTAAGGCCACAGGTGCGCAGTAGTGTGTTAAGTAGAACTTTGTAACGAACATGGAAAGATACCACACTATAAGTTGAATCGTAGCGACTCTTACGGTCTTCTCGGCAGACGTCTGTGTTGAGGCGAGAAAGGTGACGCCATCTGGCCACGCTGGATAATCTGGGTAGGTACTGATGTTGTGAAATATTCGGAGGTATAGAAGAATGAACTGTCGAGAATCGCCCGGGAGGGTGGCCAAAAAACGATGAAAATGAAGAGTAACCGGTAATCCGCTGCACTGCTGTATTAGAGGCAAATGCGACAAATGGTAGAATAGTGTCCCAACTTCGATGATCCAGTATGACGGGCATCAGACGGGCGTCGTTCAGTCAGACAGATAGTCTGGGATGGTCGCTTGAAGTTGTTTTATAGACGGAGAATAAAGCATGATTTTTGGCAATGACTGTCGATAAGAAGGTCTTCCTGCGGTCACTTAGGAGCACTCGGGGAGCGCCATGCTGCTATACAGTAGATTGCAAAGCGATAGCTACCTCTTGAGCCGAGTCAATAGGCACAGGTGTTGTTTCGGCATTGCACCTAAGGTCGTCAACAGCTGTAATGATCCAGTGGTCGCTCCGATTGGAGAAAGGTAGGAGACCATATATTCGATGCTGACTACTTTGAATGGCATGGAGCGACAAGGAAGGCGTTGTAGGAGTTCAGCGAATGGAGACGTTCCCGGGGGCGGCGTCGGCATAGGGGGCGAGAAACGACGTATTAGCTGCCCTGGAGGACAGGCCAAGCCGAATGAATCATGCCTTCATACGGTCATAGGTTTTGGGAAAACCTAGGAGACTTGCAGAAGCGTCATCGTAGAGAGCCGCTAGGATATGTGAGCGACGCACAAGCGGCCCGGCTAGGATCCAGCGAGCTTCATCAGAGAAGTACCGTAGTGGTGTAGGATTCTGTCTTCGAGTTTCAAGTGCGGTAGCTCTCGGCGCAACCTACCATTCGGTGGGTTCGAAGCGCCAATAAAGTGGTCGATAATGGGACGACAATAGGCGTCGGCTAGTTTCTGCGAGCGTAGAGAGTGTTTGTTGTACAATTCGTCAAAGTAAACTGCTGTGAAATGGATCGGAGAACATTGCCTTTGCTCACAGGAGGAAATGCATTGCGCCAAAAAACAGCAGGTTGATGCCAAAAGTGGGCAGCGACAAAAAGCGTCAGCATCTCGGTGGTGGCGACACGATTTATAAATGACGTCTCATGGGGTACTCTTGCAAGCGTAGAATCCAAAGTCGTCCTGTAAAGCGAGGACAACCAGCAAAGAGCATGGTGGTCGATCACAACTGTGAAGTGCTACCGTGTAGCTAAGGGTGAAATTCCTCGACCGGTCAGGTGACGGCAAGACATTACTGCTCGGTAATGTAATAATTTTTCTCAGCTGGAGCAATGATTCGCCTGGCGAAAGCACTTATTTCTCACAGTGTCACCCGTTAATAATTATGAGTTGATAATTACAGCGCGTAACTAATGGTGCGCCCACTCCCAAACAGCCTCAGAGCGGGTGGGGGTAGCTGCCCGGTCTCAAAGGAGATGCCCCTGGCTTGCGTGGAAAGCTCAGCCGGAATACAGTTGCCAGTAGTGACGGAAGGGGGTGGCCGTTTGGTGCCCAGTTTTTGCAGGTGGAAGCCAGAGTATAAGTCAGAGTCAGAAGTAACGTACAAAAACAAACTTTATACGCAGTTCGAGATGATGCAGATGAATACAAACGCCCTAAGAACGCCGAGAGGTTAACAAAATGTAATGATAAGCAAACAACTAAAGAGACTCCTAATAAACATAGAGGCTTTACAACACAGAACAATACACGAGAGCGTCAAACAAACAAGCACTAAATTTCCGACCGGACGCTGTCGCAGACCGGCGTCAGGAGAGTCATAATATGCTCACCAGGCTAGACGAGCGCCGTTCCCTCGCAAATCACTGGGCTTGCCGAGCAGTGGGTTGACCCCGGCACCCGAGCAGTAGCACTTGCGATCTGGCCGCAATACTAGCTCAAACACTGGCTGGCTGGTAGTGCGACGCAACCAAATAAATAGGGTGCGCCGCGTTTTCCTGTTACGACTACCCAAGGCCGGCGCGCCTTATTCCTTCCCCTTTTTCCTCCTGTCGAGCCGCGCATAGTTTTTGGTTAGGCGCAATCTGCTGGTGGGGGGGGGGGGGGGGGGACTTCTCCAGACGACTCGCATCTTCCGGTGTGGTGAGTCATCATAGCGGGCGAGTGAGAAGGATGCGGGATTTACACTGACGTGTGCAAGGATACGTGCTCTCAGCGCGGACGAGGAGACGTCTCTAATCTGATGGAACACTCGACGCAGACGCCGTGGAGACTTCCTTCGCGCCATGCTGGCTTAATAACAATGTGCGCCAATTTCGTGGCACAAGAGAAGTTCCGTCGCGCTGCACAAGTACAGGGACGAGACCGCGACAATCTGTGCGTAGATTGGCTGTGCAATTCACACGAAACGACTGCGCGCTTTAAGGATTTCATGAAATCGAGCAGCTATAGTTGCGGAATATCTACTAAAACGCCGGAAATGGGATGCCAGGCCGAGGAAACCCCGCAAATTTACAGTCCTTTGAGGATGATCAATGTTCAGGACACAATGCGTTTTTCAGGGTCGGGATGAATGCCGTCACCCCTAACTAGCTGTCCTAATAATTTAATCTCATTCTGTGCAAAGTAGCACTTTGTGTTCAGCTGAAGAATCGCTGGAGCGACACATATGAGAACTCCATTCAGGCGCGCAATATGGCCGTTAAATTTGACGAAAACTTAAAAATGTCGTCCAAGTATCATACACAGGTTCTCAATTTAAGGCCCAGTAGTACAGTATTGATCATTCTTCCAGATGTCGCTGGTGCGTTACAAAGGCCGAAGGGTATAACAATAAATTGGTAAATTCGATCGCGAGTTGCGAAAGCGTTTTTTGTCGACCTCGTGTATAGGTATATGCCAATAACCAGAGTCGTCATGGTCCAAGGTCGAGAAATATTCGGTAACTCCGAGAAATATTCGGTCCATAATCAGTTTGCGTCATCACGTAGACTACTTGCGGGTCACTTTGTTGAGTGCGCGCTAATCAGCACAAAAGCATACCGAGCCGTCCCTTTGTAACTAACACTACTAGGAAGAAACATGGGGTTGTTGCGGGACGAATATTATTGTGACGGAGCACGTGATTTACAGTTCCTGCAATTATTTTCTTTCAGAAATAGAAAATCAATAATGCCGTCGGCGTATGGTAGAGTTATCTTCAGTAACGGTGCAGTGATGTGCAGCACTAGTTTCATTTAATTTACTCATTCGATTCGCTCACTTTGCGTTTGGATAAAATAAATCCTATTATTTCTTGTAAAGCTTGGCCCGTTACAGTGCTCTGAATTATGTTAATTGCAAACATTTCTTAAAGTGAATACTAACAATTATACAAAACGTAAATGCACGTGTGCAGAACTTGTGAAGTCAAGTGCTTTTATGCACATTTGCAGCTGTTTTAGTTATAATTAATGACCGCTTATGATCGCTCCATAGGGTCACGAAGAGTCGGACACGACTGAATGACTGAACTGATCTATTACTGACAATGCGCGGGGGGGCGGGGAGGGGGGTTCATGCAGCGCTTGCAATTTTTCCTGTGTAAATGCTGTATAGGGTTGACACCCCAAAAAGAACGAGACTGGTCCAATAATTATTATCAGTTATCTGTAAGATTATCACCTTCATAGTAGTCGCCTTCAGAATTCACACACAATTCTCCATCCGGTGCTGCCACTGCTGGTGATAGCTCTGGAACGAGGTTTTTGGAAGGCTCATCAGGAGGTTCTTTCTTTTCGCCTGAACCTCTTAAACTGAGGTAAATAGCTTCCCTTTAGGCAAGATTTACCTTTATGGAAAAAAGTCACATGGAGCCAACTGAGGTGATTAAGGAGGATGGTACATCACAGTAATGCTTTTGCATATAGGACCGTGCTCATCGGTGCATTTTACTGGTGCAATAACAGCTATATGAATTCACAACTGTGGCATTTTCTCCTAATTTTTTCATGAAGTCCTTTTAGTTCTTCAATGTATTAGCATTGATAAACAGTCTGACCCCTGAGAACCTACTCAATCATTACAATTCTACACTTTTTTCAAGCTACACACCTAGTCTCGTTTCTTTTGCGTCACACCCTAAATGAATTTACACTGCATGCTGCCTTGTAAATGCACGCATAGTTTTTTATACCTGATGGAGATCCTCCCTAATCAGCAGCATGTGAATGTTGGCAGTTTGAATTATTAACTGCAATTATTGTTTTAAAAGTATATTTGTTCTCAAAATAGTTTTCTTCATTTTAGTAAGCTAAAGTAGTGAGGTGGGGTGCCTCTTGGGAATATTTTCTTTTGGAGTGGAAGTAATCAAAGCAGCAGTGAAAGCTTGGTGGTGTTCGAAAGCCACTGCGTTTTGTATGTGGCTACCCAGGAGCCTTGATGCTACAGAGAACAACACCTACAAATTAAAGTGAAGGGGACAGAGCTCAGCGGTGAGCATTTGTGGTTTCAGTGTAGGGAGCATGATTGATGTTCATTTATCACATACATTTTCAGTCTAGTGCTTACGTATTTTGTGCTCATCATTTTTAAATTCGTTTTATTATTTCCTTAATCGAAAAGTGTCTGCCACAGCCAAGATTTGATCCTGCATCTTTGAGAGCAGTAATATTGTGCTCTAACCTTTTTACCACCGTGTAGGTCACAAATGGCTAGGAGTACCACTAGCTTGAAACGTTCGGTACATCTTCAGTGCACATTCGAAACTTAAGAGGTATTCCCAGGAGGAATTACGGTGATGATGGATGTGAAAAGAAGGTTTACGACGTCACAAGCCAGCAGGAAAACTTGCCCCCGCTCTCACTCTCACTCATTCACACGGGCGACGGAGACAAGCCGAGCCTACGGATAGCCGATGCTGTCCTCTGCTCAACAGAATCTCCTTCTTCCTGCCTGAAATGTCTACATTTCGGGGATCGCCCACTGAACAATAGCGCATTCAAGATCATTGGTTGGTGCGACGACTCATTTTGAGACATCTGAGATCAGCACGGATGGCCGTACAGCTCAATAACCAACTGTCTTGACATACGCGTTCTTTTTTCCACCACTTGTCTGTGTTGCGGCAAGCACGGCAAACATTTGTGAAGCTGGCTATTAATGAAGAGTCGTCATGCTGGCTATTGCAAAGAGGTTTACTGGATCCGGAGAATGTGGCTCAGCGCTAAAATTGGCTAAGGAACGCTTGGGCCAACGTATGTGCTCCTTCGGACCTTACCTCTCTAACCCTCTGTACTGCACAATGTACAAAATGGCAGTCACCCTCAACGAAGAGAGGTGCCATCGAGTCACCTGCTGCATGACTATGTCTCTTATTTCTGGGGCCTGCATCAATGGCCGTTACTACCAGATGCTAAATTAAACGTTTTTGTTATTAGACGGCGCCTGATCTTTGTAGGGGCCTGCTAATGTATTCACTTCACCCCGGACTCGAGGATACACTGCCATTGAGGCTTTAAATTAAGCCTGTTTTAAGAACTGTTGGTATCGGTTGGATGTCTGCAAGCCTTCTGCAAAATGCGAAAATGGCCACCCATGTCCCTAACATCTCTGGCATGATTGGTGGAAATATGGCGTCATTTTAAATGATTTTAGGCGGTTGTACAAGCGGAGATAAGGTTATCATCTTGAAGCTTGTGGCAGATTCTCATTTTTTGGCATGTTGCTCAAAACCTATTTCTTTGAATGAAACCGAATCATTGGTGAAACCAAGTGGGCGCCATAGCTTGTCGGGAAACTCCTATTGTATATTCATGCTGACAGCTCATTCTCAGAACATCGATTACGATGTTTACCAAAGATATAAAGTCGCCCAGGAGTACACGAGATGTACTATGTCTGTACACAGTAACTTTCACAATATTGCTTATCCGTGAACTTACCTGGCAGTGATCAAAGTGGCTTCTCTAACTGGTGTGGTCGTTGCAAAGCTACAAGGTGTGATATATTAAAAAAAGAGTTACTGATACAAAACAGAACTTCACTTTTAATATATTTCTCAGTAACTATAGTGCTTTTGCGCTTTTCACCTATACACTTCATTGTAACAGTAGCGGAAGAAAATGAAAGAAAAGGCAAGTTAAATTCGACACCCATATAAGGAATATTTGCTAAGCCAAGATTGGCGACAGATTCAGTTTATTTGTTAAATTACCGTGCTAGAATTTTATTATGAACAACAACCCCGCTGCAACACTAAAATGGTGAGACTGACAGTGCTGATAACGAAGTTTCGCAACTAGCTTGAGTTATTCGAACAAATATGAGGCAGCTTTTATATTCTAGGCAAGGAGAAAAAGTCCATGTTCTGTACAGAGGGAAGCATGCAAATATTTTCCTACTGTCCAGGCTGTAGGTTTGCCTTCCATCAAGCGGTGCACCGCGAGCGTTCAATCTCGACATGCGTGTTGAGGACACAAGTTGCCTCGCAAGTGATCAAACCAACAGAAATAAATTCATAAAATTTTTTAAAAAGGAGATTCTTGTCTGCAATGCTTACACGCTAACACGGAATTCAACTATCTTGTAGTGACAAAAGTGGGTGGCCGTTTGGTGCCCAGCTTTCGCCGGTTCAAGCCAGAGTAAGGGTTGGAGTCAGAAGTAACAAACAAAACAAACTTTTTATACAGCAAGAGACGATACAGAGGAATACACAAACACTAAAATTGCACAGACAAGAGGTTCACAGAAACACAAACACTAAGCATGCAACTACAAACGTATTCAATAACACAGAGGCTTAGAATATAGACTAATACACGAGAGAGTCACATAAACACCAAATTCTTCACCGGGCACTGTTGCAGTCCGACACCTCGAGAGTCACGATGTGGCCGCCATACAAGACGAGCGCCACTCCCTAACAGATCCGTGGGCTTGCCAGCAGTGGGTGATCCCCGGGAGACCAGTTGTCGCAATTGCGGCAACTGGACTGGAAGATCGGCCCAACTGGACCTGCCAATGAAAGGCCACAATGGGCGCCAAATTGTCCGTAGGCGGTCTTACCGCTCTGAAGCGTCTCCACCCTATCTTTAAAAAACCAGTTTAGTTCTGTAATTTATGTTATACTGGCCACTAATTGCCTCTCCTGGAGGTTTCACATGACTGTCCTAAGCATATTCAATCCATGAATAAAGACTATCTATTTTTACTCTAAAAACTACGGTAATTGCGCAGTATAGGCAGAAAATAGGCAGCAGTAACTGTTCCGCTTTGCTAGTAGTTACTGAACTATTTTTCCTGTGCCATTATAATTCTACACACAGCACCAAAATAAATATCCATGCCAACATTTTGGGCGTGATGTGGGCTGGCCCACATTAGTGTAGTGTTGGGAATAAATGTCTCTTATGTTACTGAGTGTCGAATACAAAGTAAAGAAAGAGTGCTAAATGTTTCACAGTTGATTATTAATGCTACTTGGGCAGCTCCGATGAAGCCAGATTCAAACCATAAGGGAAGCACGTGGGCCAGCTCGAAACGGACGGGCCTCTGCAAAGCGCGTGCCGGTACAATTCAGGTCTTGGTGGGAATAATCGACTTAAAAATTGACACCTTGATCAATGGGGTGGCACCGTCTGCACAAAAATAGGACCCATTAGTGGTTCTTGTATGCTGCCCACATTCGGCTACCAGAGCTGAATGCAGTCAGCCCTAATTGGGCTGCCCACACGGATGCAAATTGGGACCGATTGTGCTAAAGTTGGGCACCCCTGCGCATTGTCCTCAGAAATTTCATTAAATGAACATTTTTTTCTCTGCCCCTGCTTGGTGCGTTTTGCAAACTATATCTCCTAGAACAGCCTTTTTCGCTTTTTCGCGATGGATATGTAGTGGTAATCGTCCAATCGGTTACTGATTATTTTTTACTAACCTTCACTGTACCTCTGGCGCTAGGCATAAAGCGCATTCCCAAAAATAAGCGCCTCGCATCATACTTGATTTTCACAATACCCTTCAGCACATCATACCGGTTGCACCCTCATTATGACCTATGTATTTTATCATCCTTGCCTCTTTTCGGCGTTTGCGATAACATACTGCTCGCGCTTTTTTAACTATATCTGTCTTTTGTTTCCAACACCAAGGGGTTTATATCACGCCAATGTGGATTTTTCAGGCTTTGCATTTTAAGCACCTGATCGGTTGGATCATTGAAAAACACAAGAACCGACTTATTTGCGCTATAACGGAAGAATCGAGCGTCGCCTTCATCTTCACAAGAACTAACTACTGTTTTTAAGTATTCCTACCCCAATGAAAAATCCTGTATAAAGTTCATAAAGGAAGTCGTGTACCGGTTTATTATACATGATCTGGGATACAGAATTGCGGGTTATTTCAGGAAATTCAGAACTGCTCAGGAAACTCGGGAATTAGACCGTGCGGAGCTCTAATATCGGAATGTCCGATATGATTTATCGCCCTCGTTTCCAGAAAAAAGCGCGTCGCCAGGCTAGACAACGCATGCAACAATATAAAATAACACTACTACATCTAAAAATGAATAAAAATAATAAAAAAAAACAGAAAAAGTAACAAACTTCCAGGACAAGTCTGGATCAACACATTAGATGAACTAGTACAACGCCATGATGCTTGTAGCCTTAAGGCGACCACTTTGCACTCACCGCGAGCACTCTGGGCCTATGCTACATCGCACATCATATTGCCGCCATCATCGCCAGTTGTTCCTCCATGGAATGTTGTTCAGCCTAGCGAAAACAAACCGACTGACCTTCATAGACCAACGACGTCATATACGGCGTCATCATTTCGTGAAAGGATCGCAGAGCAAGACACCAAGCTGCTCCAAGGCTCAATAATTGCATATGTAGATGCCAGCATTGACGGATGTGAAACGACAACTTCAAATGATTGTACTTGTAAGCCGGCGCTTAATAGCACATCCAGATATCAATTTGCAGAACCTCGCTTTTCTTTCTATGCTGGGCTGGTTGCTGTCCAAGAGGCTCTTTGCTCTCTCTCTATGACAACTGTACTACATACAGCCAAAATTGTCATCCGCACTGACGCTCTACAAGCAATACGTCTGCTCCAACGCGTCATTCTGCAGTCTAGAAATCTGCCAGAATATACATCGTCTGGCGGCTCGCATCTCGCAAACCATTCGAATTGAGTGGGTCCCACGTCGCCTACCGAGTTCGCAAACCTCTGCAGATTCTGCAACTCGCCAGGCGACTCTACCTTCATCAATGACACGCTTTCTCATTATGGATGATGCCACTCTGCTTCTCAAAAGAAAGGAGCACTCCGGCGCCGCACACGTGCTCTTGTCCTATCGTGTGCGGTAACACTCCCCAACGGTGCTACGGAGGATCCGCGTCGGGGTTGCCCTCACACTTGCTATGACACGAACATGGCCTCAATATCGATATTTATATCAACGTCCAGACTGTCCTGTCTGCAAGTCAGAAGATCACGAGGCAGATATTCACCACTTGTTGTGGGTCTGCCCGGCACTGAAGCCGACAAGAATACGGCACCTGACGGCAGTGGGCTTTTCACCCAACAACTCATCTTCATACATTGCTTGGACGCAAGAGCTTTATCATCGCTCTCTCTTGAACTTTATTAGAACAGCCAACCTTTTTTCTTTCATTTATTAGACCCTTTAATTTCTTTACATATTCCATTGTGCCCTGAGGCAATACACAAAGTTATTATAAAAAAAGTCTGGATTCGGTCTTCACACTCTTGAGACGGACACTTACTACACCACGGCTATTTCTTTTTTTTTTATTGGGGGTCAACAAAGTACATACTGAAAGAGGGGTTTACTGTGTTTTAACACAGGTAATAGCCCTCTCAAAGATGCACGGCGAACCACACAAGAACACAGCCGGCCTAGGCCTCCACAAACGAGCTCCAGCAGCGCAGCGGCACTTCGTCGTTCTTATCCTCGACTTCGGGATATTCTCGCATAGTTCATCCTCGTCTTCGTAATATCCTCGCTTAGTTCACTACAATTTCCCCCGGAGCGAAGAGGAGCCATCCTGGCAACCTATGGTGAGGGCAAGAGAAGCGGATCGTAGTACGTTTTCAGCGGCTCACGTGTACAGTTTCGCGGCCGCGATGACGCATGTCCGAAGAGGGAGTCAGTGGCTCCACGATGTAATTCACAGGGGAGGCTTGGCGGACAATGCGGTAGGGGCCGTGGTACTCGGTTCGAAATTTTGATGACAATCCGGGTGGGGTGCCAGGAACCCAGAGCCAAACAAGGGATCCTGTAGGAAAAACGTGTGGCGTCTGATCTTTGTCGTGGTGATGCTTATGGCGGCCCTGAGATTCCGATATAAAAAACACCGGGCCAACTGGCGACATTCCTCCGCACGTTTGGCAACGTCTGAAAGGAGAGTCCACTCGGAGGAGTCGGGATGATATGGTAAAAGTGTCCACCGTGGACGACGCCTTACGCCCATAAAGGAGGAAGAAAGGGCTAAATCCAGTGGTTGACTGCGTTGCGATGTTGTAAGCGTATGTCACGAAAGGAAGAACAGCGTCCCAGTTAGCCTGATCGGCGGCCACGTACATTGTCAGCATATTTCCGAGAGTACGATTGAAACGCTCAGTCAGCCCGTTTGTTTGATGGTGATAGGCTCCGGTGGTCCGATGTATGATGCGACATTCGGCCAGGTGAGCTTCAACGATGTTGGAAAGGAGGATGCGTCCTCGGTCACTGAGCAGCTCTCTCGGCGCGCCGTGGCGAAGAACAAAATGATTTAGCAAGAACAGGGCAACTTCACGGGCAGTAACGGCAGGTAAAGCAGCGGTCTCGGCATACCGGGTGAGGTGGTCGATGCCGACGATAATCCACCGGTTCCCAGAAACCGTGCTGGGAAGTGGCCCGTAAAGGTCAACGCCAATGCGGTCGAAAGGGTGAGCCGGGCATGGAAGTGGTTGTAAGGGGCCAGAAGCACGAGGTGTGGATGACATCCGGCGCTGACAGGCGATGCAGGAGCGGACGTATTTGCGAATATAACAGTACATGCCGCGCCAATAGTAGCGTTGAGAATTTTTTTGAAACGTCTTGACTACACCAGGATGGGCACACTGAGGGTCGGCATGAAAAGCGGAGCAAATTTCATGTCGTAAATGGCGGCGAATGACGAGAAGCCACCGCCGGCCAATCAAGCATATAATTACGGCGGTAGAGAAGACCGTCTCTTAGGGCAAAGTGTGGTGCTTGACGGCGTAAAGTCCGAGAAGGCGCAGCAGCGTTAGGAGAAGTGGACACGATGTCGATAAGAGATGCAAGCCACGGGTCTTGGCGCTGCTCCGCAGGCATGTCAGCGATAGGTAGAGAGGAGAGGACGGGATCAGCCGCCGTGGAGCAAGCAGGTTCGTTGGAGAGGGGAGAACGAGACAGAGCGTCGGCGTCCATGTGTTTACGGCCAGAGCGATATATAACGCGGATGTCAAATTCCTGAAAGCGGAGAGCCCATCCTGTGAGGCGGTCGGACGGGTCCTTAAGAGAGGACAGCCAACATAACGCGTGGTGGTCCGTGACAGCGTCGAACTGGCGACCTTACAAGTAGGGTCGGAATTTCGTTAGTGCCCAAACAATTGCCAAACACTCCTTTTCCGTAACTGAGTAATTGCATTCAGCTTTAGAAAGGACACGACTGGTGTACGTGACGACGTATTCTTGAAAGCCGTTTTTCCGTCGTGCCAAGACAGCTCCGAGGCCAACGCCACTCGCATCAGTATGAACCTCGGTGGGTGCTGTCGGGTCGTAGTGAAGAAGGATTGGTGGCGAAGTCAAAAGACGGCGCAATGCGGTGAACGCTTCGTCACACTTGACCGACCACGCAGTTAAGTCACTGTTTCCTCCGAGTAGTTTCGTCAGGGGTGCAATTATAGAAGCAAAACTTCGCACAAAGCGCGGAAAATAGCATAGACCTATGAAGCTTCGAAGTTGCTTGAGCGAGACCGGCGTAGGAAACTCCGCCACTGCGCGAAGCTTGGCCTGATCAGGGCGAACACCTTCCTTAGATACGATGTGGCCCAAAATGGTCAACTCCCTGGCACCGAAGTGACACTTCTTGAGATTCAGTTGCAGGCCGGCGTCAGTAAGACAAACCAATACTTGCAGCAAGCACTCTAGCGCGTAGCAAAGTCGGTGGAAAAGACAACAAGGTAGTCCAAGTAGCAGAGGCAGATGTGCCACTTGAACTTCCGCAAGATGTTATCCATCATCTCGAATGTGGCGGGTGCATTGCACAGACCGAAGGGCATCACATTAAATTCGTAGAGGCCATCCGGAATCACAAATGCGGCCTTCTCTTGGTAACAAGTGGCCATTGGCACTTGCCAGTAACCGGAACGTAAATCAAGAGATGAAAAGTACTCGGCAGCTTGGAGGCAATCAAGAGCGTCGTCTATACGCGGAAGGGAGTAACTGTCCTTGTGGGTAATTTTGTTGAGGCGCTGGTAATTGATACAAAAGCGAAACGAACCATCTTTCTTCTTTACTACCACCACTGGTGAAGACCAGGGGCTTTGAGATGGACGGATTACATCACGTTGTGGCATGTCGTCAACTTGCTCATTGATCACGCGACGCTCTGCCGCTGACACACAATAGTAGCGCTGTCGAAAAGGCGAGTTAGAGCCGGTCTGAATGTCATGCGCGACTGTGAAATTGCGGCCAAGAGATGTGTGGGCGGCATCGAAGGCGAAGCAAAACGTCTGTAAAAGGGCCGTACTGTACGGTAGGTGGAAGGAAGAGCGTACGGTAGGTTAAAGGAAGAGCGTCGTCGATGGCGGTTCGGAAGAAGTCGTCTGGCAGCGAATCAGGCGTCGGATTGGACTGCAGGGCATCGATGTAGTTACTATAGTAGGTCTCGGAGGCGTCCAGGTCAGAGAGAAAGTGGGCTGGTTCAATAGAACCGGGAGATTTCCCACGTAGCAGAGTAATTGGGCGCGGAGACGGATTGTGGATGAGTAGCTTCGTGAAGCCACCGTGAACATCGATAACAGCAGACGGCAGCGGCAGGTGCTAGCGGTGGATGAAGGATGCTGACGGCGTAAATAAAACACTAACGGCTGACACGGCAGGACACCAAAGAGGCACAAGGGCACAAGCCTCTGGTGCTAAGTCGACATCTTCAGCGATGGTGAGCTTTTGAGGACACACTGAACGGTTGTCGTCGGGCAGTGCGTCGTACAGTGCAGAAAATTCTACTTCAGCTCGGGCGCAATCAATCACTGCGTTATTTTTAGACAAGCAGTCCCATCCGGGGATCACGTCGTGGGAACAAGACGACAAAACTACGAACTCGACACTGTACAGAAGACCTTCAATGACGACACGCGCTGTACATGCTGCTAAAGGTACAATCCTCTCTTCAGTGGCAGTGCGAAGTGACAAACCGTTAAATGACGTCGTAACTTTTGAATCGTCGGCACAGTCGCTCATGAATCACTGACACTGTAGCGCCCGCATCGATCAGCGCATATACGGACACACCATCGTTAGAAATTATTATAACGTTCGGGGCAAAATATGAGGCCTTTACCTTTTCGCAGAGCACGCAGTTCTTGCCTCAGGAACCGCGGAGCTTAGTTTCCGTCGTCAGTAGGTGATGGTCGCCGGCGCATTGGTGACAGTGACCGGCGACGCAGGGAAGGAGAACGATGGGTTGTATACAAACGCTTTTCTGTGGCTTACGCAGGCGGAGAGTGAGCAGAACGAAGCAGCGGTGGGGAGTAGTCAGAAGATGCAGGTCGGGAGGCGCTGCCATGCGACGACGACATCGACGGGCCACATGTCCAGCGAAACCACAATAGTAGCAAATAGGGCAATTGTCCGAAGTACGCCAAGGGTTGTCATAGCGTGGAGTGGGAGGATGAAGCGGAGCCGTTTGAGGAAGCCGTGCAGGGCGTAGGACAGGCTGCATGGGTGGTGACGGCTCAGGCGGTGGCCGCGCAGCCACAGCCGCCTGGGTCAAAGGGGCTGGAACAGCAGGTTGACTATACTGGACTGGTGCTCCGACGTATGTCAAAGGAGCTACTGAAGGAGCTTCAGGAAGCGTGGAGAGTGCTTCTGCAACTTGTTCACGGATGACTTGCTGCAACTATGGCACTAAAGGAGTGGGAGCGTCAGGACGTTGGCGAACGAGCGATAGTTGACGGGCAACTTCTTCTCGAATGAACTGCTTTATTTGTGGCAGCAAAGTCGACTGGTCTGCACCAGGTGTTAAAGCTGCAAGCGGCGCCGGGTGTGAGAGCGAAGAACGAGTGATGTTACGCCGCTTGCGTAATTCGTCAATGTTGTGGCATGCGTTTATAACGTCGACGATGGTGGCTGGATTTCTAGCCAGAAGCATCACGAATGCGTCATCGTCAATTCCTTGCATAATGTGATCAATTTCGGTGCTCTCTGATATTGAAGCGTCCACGCTCTTGCGCAGCTAACGACATCTTCAATATAGCTGTTAAAATTCTCGCCAGGAAGCTGTGCACGGCCGCGCAGGCGTTGCTCAGCGCGCAGCGTGCGTACTGCAGGCCGGCCGAGGATATCGCCAAAACTTGCCTTGAAAGTAGACCACGATGTGATATCGGCCTCGTGGTTGCGGAACCATAAGTTTGCAACGTCCGTTAGGTACAATATGACGTCATTGAATTTTTTGTTGTCGTCTCAGTGATTGTGAATACTGACCCGCTCATATGAGGCCAGCCAGTCTTCCACGTCATGGTCGCCTGTTCCACTGAAGATAGGAGGATTACGCTGGCGCAAAGCTCCAGCGCAGAACACGGGGGATGAGGTGCCCGTGGTAGCGTCGGTCATTGGTGAGGTCGGAAGAGTGCGGCTGCGGAGCTCCAGGGCGGCAGGAAATGCTCATCTCCACCAAGTGAAAGGGGTTTTTACTGTGTTTTCTTTCTTTCTTTCTTTCTTTCTTTCTTTCTTTCTTTCTTTCTTTATTTGTTTCTTTCTATTACAGAAAGCAGGAGCGAAAGCTAAAGGCTACAGAGCCTGACAAAGGTTTCCGCTCCGGATGACGTTCAGCGTGCAGTTTGCAAAACGTATACAAAAGAGCGCTTCGAATCATAAACACAACGCGCAAATACAGAAATTTGATTGCATGAAACTGAGTCCCTCCAAATCACTCCAAATAAAGAAATACAAAAGATTGGCATTTTATTGCGGATTGCTATGTAATAAACAAACTGCAATTAATGAAACAGATGAAACATACCGCTGTAGACGATATCAATAAAACCGTTTGTTGAGCTTAGTGATACACTTGCAAAATAATAAAGAAAAGCCCATGTAACCTCTGATACAAAAAACACAAAACAAAAAATTAAACTATGCAATTGCGATGTCACGCTTGAGTAATAGGGTTTTAAGAAACTTTTTGGTGACAGGTTTGTTAAAGTTTACGAGCGTATCTACACGATTCAACAGAAACGGTATCTGGTAGTCTGTGTGTTGCCGGCCGTAGTTTGTTCTTGTGGCAGGTGTCCTTCTGAGTACTCGGCGAAAAGAATACTGTGAACTTGGGTTTGAATCAGAAGCTTTATATAACTTATTGTTGTTCATGTACTGTACGAACTTGTAGTAGTAGACCTGGTTTGCTTTGATTATTAAATGTATTAACAGGGGTAATAGCCCTCTCGAAGTTGCACCGCGAACCACACAAGAACACAGCCAGTCTAGGCCCCCACAAGCGAGCTCGATCAGCGCAGCGGCACTTCGTCGTCCTTATCCTCGCCTTCGGGATATTCTCGCGTAGTTCATCCTCCTCTTCGTTATATCCTCGCATAGTTCACTACAATACAAGCAAAGAAATCACTAACCTACCTTTGACTTAAGCAATGTCTTAAACGTTTTTCATTTTGAGTAATGCGTCAATCACATTCAGTCACTGAGGCTGCTCAGGCTGACTGCGGAGGACATCTCTGAGAAATGTGACACCTGAAATGTCCCTGAAGGATCGTACATTTTCTTCGGCGTGCCTAAATGCCATCCGCGTTTTCCAAATGCTGTGGAGGCCCAGCACCATAATCATGTTGTATAAACTTTAAAAACATAACTACCCATTAATCATTAACGCATCCGGTTTCTAGTCGCGCAATAGCACGACAGCTTACGGATGAAGTGGTATGTAGCTAATTTTGCTCTCTCGTACTTTGTATGTCTTTCTTGGCTGTAGAAGTTGTGGCGTAATTTACCGATTGACCTTTAAACACGCTGGATCTTGTCCAGGTTATCACGATGGATTGATAATGTCCCGTATCTTTATAATGCGTCGCTTTACTGCAGGCAAACTTCAAGATATCATAATTTACTAGTGCTGATGAGTTTTGGCATCGTCCACAAACGCTTGTAAGTTTTGCTACATACAGAGATATCCGGTGCACTAATACTTGTAATACTGCGAGTTTTAGCTTCTCGTGCTAACAGCAGCGACGTCGATGAATACACTTTCGGCTGAGCGGTTTCAATATATAAACATTCGAGAAAGCGTCGCCCGATGTGCGGCTATCTGTGCAACTTTCTATGGTCAGCGATGTTTATTTTTTTTTCTCAAGCATATTTCTGACCTCGCTAGCGAAACGATACATTCGTGCTTCCACTTTCACGTTGAAGGCTGCAGATCTTAAGTCACAGATTTGAACTTCGGTCATCACGATCAACAAGCACGCACTCTAACCACTACACCACAGCGGGATATGCTTCTCCTGGTTATATTTCTGTTTATGTAGTCGACATGGCTCTTTCGTACTTTGTGTGTTTTTGTGAGGTGTAGAATTTGTGGTCGTCATTGACCGATCGCCCTTTTGAAAACGCTGAATCTTTTCCTGGCTGTCACTAAGGGTTATCCGTGTAAGAACTGTTTAACGTTGTGACCTATACCGCCCTATTTTAGAAAGGTCTGCAGGAGTTATTTATTTGCATTGTCGTATTCCCCGTTTGTGTCAGGTTGGCTAAATACAAAGGCCTGTATTCCACCCCAGCCATTTTTATACATTACCTAAGCGACCATGCTATTACCTAGGCTCTTACCATTTCTAAACCTGTTCTGAAGTTATCCGGGTACTTTTTACTTTTTACTGGCAATATGCACTGCACACCTGTATATAACAGATGCTATGGCAATCGGTCTGTAGAATAAATAGTATGTGTATCCTATCTGCTTTTTCTTTAAAAATTAAAGTACTTTACTCGACCGCCAACTTTCTCAAATTTCATTGTTATGAAGTTTTCCAAACATTTTAATACTGCTTTTAGGCTTTCAGTTTTGCTTTTCGTGGAGGCTCCCTCTCAAACCCAGGTACCGCTATGCCTAGGGTTTCGGCACAGCGAGCTCGTCCCACGAAGGGAAAGGTGTTACCTCTTCTTGAATACGGCAATATAATTTGGGATCCGTTTACTTTAGTTAATAATAATAAAGTGGAAAGAGTACAAAAGAAAGCAGTGAGGTTTATCTTCAATCAATTTGGCAAAACGTCGGTTACGGAACTCCGGGATAGAGCAAATTTGATTGCATTATCATTGCATTATAAGATAGCACGCTTGCGTTTCCTGATTAAAGTTTTAAAAGCCAAATAAGTAGCAACCCTCATTAATTTGTCACGCTTTTACTTTGCTTCCTTTTCAAACGAAAAATAATGTCTAAGTATTCCTTCTTCCCTCTTAGGGTTGTGGAGTGGAACGGCCTCGATAGTGCGTGGTTTAAAGTAGAAGACATCCAGCAATTTCAGGCGTTCATTCAACGTAGTGTGTGAAATTTAGTCATTGTCATTTACAGTCACTTTTTTGTTCTGTAATTTCATTCATTAGTTTATGGTTTCATGTATTTTATCCTTTTGGATATTAGTTTATTATTTTTTGCTATTTCGATGTTCACTGTTGGCATTCCCACCCTGCCACGGCTCCTACCTTGGGGCTAGCAGTATTGCAAACAAACAAACAAAAAAAACGAAAATAATTATACTTCAGAGTTTACTATTTCTATTTATTACTGATACTAACCCCTGATTCGGACCACGAAGGAAAATAGCTGAGAAAATAAGTTTGGGATGGAGCTCATTTGGAAAGTTCGCAGATCAAGACTAGCAGCTCAGTAGTAGTCACTTATAGGTATTTAACGTGAAAGCTGACAAAAATGGAGCTACGTAAGATCAGGGCAACGCAGAGAGCAATGGAGCAGACACTAGTAGCTGTAAGATGAAGCGTGCAATGTAAGTCAGAGGAATAACAGAGTTTAATTACATCCTAGTCAAAATCGAGAAGACGACATGGGTAAGGAAGGGACGTGTAGCAAAAATAGAGGACAGCGGATGGTGGCTAAGAAAAACTATATGGCTTACAGGGAAGGAATGCGTCGCAGGTAGTGGCAGAAAATTAGGTATGAAAATGGGTTTAGAAAGTCTGCAGGTGCTAAATGGATACAGCTAGCAAAAAAAGGGTTAATTGTAGTAATATGGGAAATGCATTTGCCGTGCTTTGAGTGTATTTTGTCTGATGAATCTCTACTGAAAAATATCGCAGCTAAATTACGTATCATTCATTATTGACCGTAGGGCCACTCCTCTGCATATGTTCGATATGGTACAGGTCACAACACTCATCCCTGAGCGAACGTTTTGACAATACGTGTTTAGCGTAAACTCAGGATTAGGTGTGATATTTCAGATTTTCCTTAACTCTGACCTAATGACATTGACCTACTTAGCTTTGGGTACCGTGAGAAATGTACGATAGATTCATAGCCTTCCTTTCTCATAAAACAGCATATAAGGTTTCTCATAAAACAGCATATACACTTATGGTGATGCTTGAGGTCTCCCCAAACTTAAAGCGTCAAACCGCGTACAGCCTGGCTATACCTCAAAAAACTATGCTTACAAAATTTTCACTCCAATAACTAAGTTGAAACCTTGCTTAACCCGAAATGTTTTATATTCGATTCAAATATGCTTTCTTCATATGCCAATTATTGTCTGACAAACGCCGGCTCTGAATAAAACACGCATCTCAACGCTTTATATTTTATAAATCTCTTTGTGCCATCTATCGAAAACGTTTTTAAAAATAGAGGGTCTCTTAGATGTCTCTGTAGAGGAGAATGGCGAGCAGCTTATTCTTCCTCTCCTATTATCTTTCTCATCGTTTGCCTCTCATCGGTGTTTGATGCAGAGCTAGAATAATTAAAACTGTCCGTAACTTACGTCATCTAGGCCAGGATATGCGTAGCAAAAGCATGTGTACCTGGCCTATTTATCGCCAATATAATCCCATTGATTCCGGTGTAATACACCCTAATCCAGTCTAATCTAATAGAATCTAAACCAGTACAATCTAATTAGGTCCAGTCAAACAAAGGGTAGTTTATTCCAGGGAAATACAATGCAACCAATAATGCCCAATTCAATCCACACCTGTCCTATCCAAACCACCCAATCGAGTTCAAGAAAGTTCTGTCCAATCTTATCGAGTCCAATCTAGTCATTTCTGATGATGAATACACGCTCGCCCAAAATGTGCCGCTGGCTAGCCTATCATCATCCCTACTATCATCGTTACTATAAAGAAGGAGAAATAATGATGTCGTCGGCTGAGGCGCACTGACCACCCGCTGGTTTGTAGGAACTGACGCAAAACACGTCACGCGTAGACCGTCCCTGTGTGCTCCAGCCGAACGTGTGAAGCACACGGAGAGTGCCGTAGTTGTTTCTGCCGTCTCTTGTGCATAGCCTCCGAGACTTTTTGATTGTCTCGGAGGCCATCCTACGTCCCTACAAATGGTGTGCATACCTAGTGCTAACTAGCGATACCGGCGCATGCTGCGAAATGTTACGATTGTGGCGGTGTTGGTTTGTCAGGCACTACAATAGTGCTATTCTTACCGGTTTCTATCCGCACGTTGCACAATGCGCAAATTGTGGACCTTCAGCTACGCACGGGTCGTCGGCAGGCGGCTGCATAATGGCATTGTACATTGCACTTTCTAACATGTTCATTATTTACTTACTCTACGTCCACCTGAAATACTTCCTCTCTTATTTCCTTCGTCGGAGCTCGATATCAGCTGCTGTCGAGCAAATACGAATACGATGACAGCGTTGTCTGTGCAAAGCGTCTGCTAGTGCACTTCCCCCCCCCTCCCCCACGGTGGGATTGCACTACGCTCCCACCGTCGGTCCCCATGGTGGCACAGTGCCGCACACTCGTGTCGTGCTCGCTCCAGCCGAACGTACGCCACTGCACGAGTGGCGACTAGCCAAACGTGTGGCAGCGCACGAGCGCGCAGAAAACTCTACGAGTGCCGTCAGCCGAAGACACCATAAGACGACCGACTCGCTATATCTAGCTACGTTGTTGAATTAAATACGTGACATCTTCTGGTTGCTTCCTGATTGTCAGATGGCGCACCGAGCCCACGGCGTCCGCCAGATTCGGCAGCTCCTATGTAACGGCTATGTGACTCCCATCTAATTGGTGGCCAACGTAGCTTTCGCTACAAAATTAGTTTCCAGAGAAGGAAAGATGCCGTATCAGTCACACTTTATCCGGGAAATGTGAGTTTGGATTGTACACCATGACTCCTGTCGCGGAGTGTTTTTTCGCTCGCATTTAGGTCTGGAGAACACATCGAGATAGAGAACACATCGAGCGGAATTTCGCGCACAGATCCAACGCCTCTTAATAGGATGCGTTGACAAGTCTGGGTAAAAACATCGGGTGCTATCTGATCGTCTCCTGAAGCAGAGCGTGCGCGGAACACGTATGGCATGAAAATGGAAATGAAGATACTCACATTCATTGTATTTAGAGCATCTTCAATATAAAGCAGTTTATATATGAAGTGGAAGTCATAAAAACGTAGTCGCTTCTGAGACAGCGCACCAACTAGGCGCGGGCAAATAGACACTATTCCTTTTAGACCGAAGAAAAACAGTAAAATGAATGAGTGCATATAGTGCCGCCGACGTAAAGCACGAAATTTCTAAGAGCTCTTAGCCCTTGTCTATTTATGCATCTCTATTGCATCCAGGTGGGCTACTTTATAAGACCGTGAAGAATATCCTTCCGCGGCTCGATATGAAGCAAGGTGTCTTACATCGGGAAAATTAATTCCCGCATCTATCTTTTATGCAGGCGACAAGCGTTGTTGGAGCGCCGCGTGTTGCCTAGCAACCTTTTGTTTTCGTGCACCAACGTTGTCTCAAAACATTCAGTACAATTGAGGGTGGACAAAGCGTTAGCCACATTTCACTTGTACGATTACATATCCGCATAAACTGAAGTAATGGTAGGAATTGGCTTGCTCGTGTAAAATTTCGAAAGCAGTCAAGGCCACTAGAAGTGAAAACTTATTTTCTAGCTCATTATTATATACAGTGCTAAACGAAACATTTTGCCCGATTGTCCCCTACGGAATAACAGACGAGCTTGTAATCGAGCTGAACACGGTAAGTGTGAAGTGGATGGTGCAGCGCAGTCTTCCTAATGCTATAGGGTAATTTGTATGCTATCGCATTAGTAAATAGTAATGTTTCAAACTCCATTAAGAGGTTACCAGAAAATGAGTTTGGAGAAGCGTTTGGCAAACTTCTCGATCTTAGTTTCTTTTTCCACTTTCTCAGTATGTAGAAGCGAAAGCTTCACTACGCCAGCTTGTCGGGCATAAAACATCACCAGGTTTTCACCTTCAAGTGACCTGAACAGGTACGGCGCCTTTCCTTTATTATCAATTTATTTTCAATAGAAACAAAATATTCAATACAATAAATATAACAGGCCTTCCTGTGACACTAAATTTGCCCTGTAGAAGACATTGGCATAATTATGTGTGAGTGTACACAATTTTTTAGTCATCAACCAAATGTATACTGCGCGTTTCTTTCCCCAAAACCTCACTGAAATGGAGAGGATGCCGCTGAAGTCATCAAGTGGTCAAGATGCCCGACTACTGTGCCGAAGTACCCGTATTTTAACCCGAGCGCCGGCGGTTGTGTTTGGAGGCGATGTAGTTGTTTTTGCTCTAAGAAGTAGGAAAAGAAAATGTACGGGCCAGCTCTTGGCTCTGTACCTGAGCACCTCCACTGCCGCGTGATTGATTGATTGATTTATAGGAAGGCAACGGCGCGGTAACTTTCTCTTGTTTTTCTGTGGACACCTCGACCGCGCCGTAAGGGAAGGGAGGAAGGTGGGAGTGAAAGTGGAAAGAGAGAAAGAGAAGCCGTAGTCAAGGGCTACGGAGCCATTTCGACCCCCTGGGGATCTTTAACGTGCGCTGACATCGCACAGCACATGGACGCCTCTTCGTTTCGCCCCAATCAAAACGCAGCCGCCGAGGTCGGATTCGAACCCGGGTACTCCTTCATCGAACCCGACCTCGGCGGCTGCATTTAGATGGAGGCCGCGTGCAGACAGAAGAAAGAAAGTAGAGAGGAAAGAAAAAGAAGGAGAGAAAGACACGCGCCGCAACAGCCATCCTCCACCACCGACACGGTGGCGTGTGCAACGACGGCCGTCAACAGATAAAACTTCGGTGGCAGGCTAGCCCAATCCGCAAGCGGTGTTGGCGAACCAGTCCTAGCCCCGTAGGGCCAGAAACAGCCACCCTTCTCCATATCCCCTACCTGGAGGCGAAACGAAGAGGCGTATGAGGCGTCGTTGTTGTTGTAGTTGTGGCTGTAGGAAGAAGGAAAAGAAAATGCACGGACCTGCTACTGGCTGTGTAGCTGAGCCGCCTCCGCTGCCTCGTGCAGACAGCGATCGATTGATTTATAGGAAAGGAAAGGCGCGGTAACTGTCTCACTTGTTTTCTGTGGACACCTCAACCGCGCCGTAAGGGAAGAGAGGAAGTTAGTAGTGAAAGTGGAAAGAGAGAAAGAGGAACCTTAGTGGAGAGCTGCGGAGTAATTTCGACCAGCTGTATGCGCGCAATGCGCGCGCTCCAGGGAGCGCGCACATTGAGACCGGCCGTGGCTACTAGCCCTTGCCGCAAGCGGCGGTGACATACCTCTCCCAGCCCCATCAGGGGAGTACCTCTGTACGATGTCAGCGTACGTTAAAGATCCCCAGGTGGGCGAAATTACTCCGTAGCCCTCCACTACGGCTCCTCTTTCTTATTCCACTTTCAGTAACACCTTCCGCCTTTCCCATACGGCTCAGTGGAGATGTTCACAGAAAAAAAGTGATGCCCCGCCGAGGTGGTGTAGTGGTAAGACGCCCGACTACTGTGCCGGAGTACCCGGGTTCGAACCCGACCTCGGCGGTTGCGTTTCGATGGAGGCGAAACGAAGAGGCGTCCGTGTGCTGTGTGATGTCAGCGCATGTTAAAGATCCTCAGGTGGTCGAAATTACTTCGTAGCCCTCCAATACGGCTCCTCTTTCTCTCTTTCCACTTTCACTCTCACCTTCCTCCCTTCCCTTACGGCGCGGTTGAAATGTCCGCAGAAAACAAGTGAGACAGTTACCGCGCCTTTCCCTTCCTAAAAATCAATCAGTGTGCTGTGCAATGTCAGCACACGTTAAAGATTACAGGATGGTCGCAGTTACTCCGCAGCCCTTCACTCCGGCACCTCTTTTTTTCCATTCACTTTCACTCCCACCTTCCTCTCCTTACAGCGCGGTACATGTATCCACAGAAACACGTGTGACCGATACGGCGCATTCCACTTCCTATGAAAGAGGTTTTCACGCTGTTCTAAATAGAACTACGCGGGATATAAATTACTTAAAAATCATCTTATAAAAGGTGTTATCGCCTTCATTAGCCAAGTTTTCGAATATATTGTTACGTGGCGGCAAGCGATGACAACAGGAGAACAGAGGACAGAGAGAAGATGCTCGTTGGTCGTGATGTGATTGATTGATGGATTGAATGTCCTTTATGACATTTAATGAATTTGTGTGCGGCCTATTTCCGGCCAGGTAACGTCATGGCAGAACCCTGTACTTGGCTCCCTGACCTTGAAAACGCAGCACGCACTTATCCTATTCTTATTTGCGGAGATTTCAACGCACATCACGCAGCCTGGAGGTCATCTCAGCCTAATCAACGTGGCAAACACTTATATGACGCCCTTGATCACTCTTCTTACCATGTGCAACGAACCTAACGCGCCGACCCGTATCGGTCTCCATCCCTCTCAAGCAGACACTACACTGGACCTTAATTCTCATCACGTCTTCTTCGGCGCTGGAAAGTCCTTTCTAATTCTTGGACTAGTGATCACTTGCCCATCTTGCTCTCTCTTAATCGTAAATGTCTTCGCGTTCGGACAACACGTTCGTTTTTCAACTGGGACAAGCTTCGTGCTAATACTACGACCCCTTCTCGGATATTGACTCCTTCCTGTCTGTACTCTGAGATGCCCGCACTCAAGCTGTCGAATATATCCCCTGTGACGATTCCACAGTTGGCGTGGATGCTCACCTGGCTAACCTTTGGCGTCGCGCAGATCACCTCACGCAACGTTTTCGGACACGCGGGAAACGTCACATAGATCTCGTGCTTTTGCGACGACAATCAAGCTTATCCGGGCATACCAGCTTCACCTGCAAAGTGAGTCTTGGCACTCTACATGCGACCGTTTTGGACAAGTACTGGGCCTATCACAGCTTTGGCGCATCTTTTGTGGCCTAAATGGCAAGGCACACGGGGCCCCACCTCTCGCCGATCTCCTTCTCAATGGCAACCCGGCTGATGTTGAAGATGAAGTTTACGCACCTTTTTCCCACACGCCAGCCTAACGCCTCCACCAGCAGTTTCCATTTTCCCAGTAGGAAGCCCTGATCGAGACCTGGATCAGGCCATTCTCAAGGGGAGAACTGCAAGCAGCCCTCGGAAAAGGCCGAGCTCGCGCCACACCCGGGCATGACCGAGTCAGTTGGCAGGAGCTTCGCAATCTCGACTCGGCAGCCCAGAATGCTCTTCTCGACATCATTAATTCTTACTGGGAGACCAGAACGGTACCGGATAACCTGAAGCTTTCTCTTATTCTTTCTATCCCTAAACCTGGCAAAAGCCCTCGACTTCCTATTAATTTGCGTCCAATCGCCCTGACTTCACATCTCTGTAAACTCATCGAGCGCCTGCTGCATACCCGAATTGGTCACTACATTGAATACGTCAGTCCTGGATTTCATCCAGCTCAAGCCGGCTTCCACCCTAACCTCGGAACGCATGACTGCCTTTGGCTTTTGCGAAGAGTTCTGAATAGAGCTCATCGTAAAGCGCTACCTGACTATCTCCTGGCTGTCGATATACACAAAGCCTTTGACAATGTTCGCCATGAGGTTATCCTGGAGGAACACGCCAAACGCTTTCCTAGTACTCGTGCCCAAATCTGGTTCTGCAATTTTTTGAAATCTACACCCATTCAGCTACATGGCAAAGCTCCGGGTCGTGTGCCCGAAACCTCTTACATGGATAGGTGTGTACCTCAGGGCTCCATTCTCGGACCCATATTGTTCAACTTGGCCATGACACGCGTCGCCGAGATTCTGGAAATCAGCACAAGCGCAGGATTCGCTATATATGCCGATGATGTTACTGTCTGCACTGAGGCAGCGGATTACGCAGTCAAATATTTTATGGAGACTGAACTTCAGGCAGTCCTTGTTTGTCTTGAAGATACACTAACAAAATTGGCCTCGAACTCGCACCACATAAAACAGAATTGATTAGTATCGACGGAAAACATAAAACCAACCCCAGTATGTAGATCCATCTTCACATCGAAGACAACACCATCACCTCCTCAAATGGGCAAATCCGCATTTTTGGCCCGCCCATCTCTAGCTGTAACAGTCCCCAGAAATGGGTTCATCAGCTACAACGCCTTTGGCCAGCACTGCTGCACACTATTAGTCGCCTGTCCAACCGGCACGGCGGTGCGAGGCAACATGCCTGCCGTGCGATGGCCAGAGCAGTGGCGGTCGGAAAAATCCTCTATGGCATACCCGTCCTCCAACTCTCGGACACTGACTTCGCTAAGGTTGAACGCCTTCGTCGCGCAACTCTACGCACTATTACCGGTCTACCTAAGCACACTTCTCTAGCCGAACTTGAGCGTTTGGCCGCTCTTCCTCCGCTCACTACCATCGTTACCGAGTCACAGACGCGTCATCGAAAAAGTCTAGAGAACACTATCCAATGGCGTCGCCTGCTGGCCTGGGATGAAAACGTAGCGACAAAACACCAGCCCTATCTGCATCTCTTCCCCCTTGGGAGATGCCAGTAGTCACACGCCTCCATCGCCGACCTATAAACCGCGATTTTGTCATTCCCCGGGAGCTCCTCGCTGCCCATCACCGACAAGAGCGAATCCATGATACGACTGACATATGCACCGACGCAACGATTACAAGCGAATTTGCATCTATGGGCTGGGTAGGCGATGACAACCCTTCCCTTTCAGGCGCTTATGCCTGCCACCTACCTCAAGGTACCCCTCTTCATGCAGAACTCTTCGCGATTTGGGGAGCCTTGTCAGGAGTGCCTTGCACCGGAACTGGTTCAATTCGTATTCTTACTAATTCCTATGAAGCTTGCAAGGAAATCGCTACTCCGGGTTCACAAGATGAAACAGCTACGGCCATACAGCGCCTCCTTAAACGCCACCAACTCGCGACCAGAACTGTTGCCATTTACTGGACCCCAGATCACTCGGACGAATCAGGGGGCAATGCGGCGGCACACGCCGCGGCTGCCTTGGCAGGTGGGATGTCCACATTTACTTCCCCACCCCCCTTGCTTCATCCTTATTCGACCTTGGGCGGGCAACTCACCCCTTCTCTTGCCCTTACGCACAGTACTCGGACCAGTCTTCGTAGCCTCAGTCAGCATCGCATGCAGGTGGCCACACCAGACCCACCTTTTACGAGAAAACCCCATTTCACCTGAAGTCAAGAAGTCTGTTTGAATAAGCTCATTGCCCATGCGGCTTACACGCCACGTATTATGGGCCGCTGGCGTCTGTATACGGATAAAATGATTACGTGCCCCCACCGTACGATTCTAACTCGCGGCGGCATATCTCATCTACTCTGGGATTGGCCTGCTTTTTGTACTGGAGGCTCCGAGATCAAACCCTACCGCCTGAACTACCGTTCCCTTCTAGAAACTGATGCTAACACACAGATGATATTTGCCAAGTATGACTCGCTTAGTGGCCTGGTTAAAGCAATGTGATTCGAGTGACGACCTCCTAAACAATGAAGATTCTGTCTACTCCCCTTTATCCCCCTCCATGGCCATGAGCCTTCCCAATCAATAAAGGACATTTAATCAATCAATCTTCCTTCTTCGTCCGTTACATGAGCCGGGGCCACCGAGCGATCGTCCCGATCGTAGACGAGGAAGCTTGCCGATGATAATTCCACGGCATGATGATGGGCGTGTCTGGACGCTTGGAGAAGAAGTAAAAATAGGACTGCTTGGCGGTACGATGTCTGATGCTTGGGTGATCCGCCTCCCCTGGAGCTGTCAACACTCCGTCACCAGAGTGCATGGGACCGATGGCTCTAGGTCATGTCGGGCAGCTTGGAAGGGGGTTGCGTGTTCGTGTCCATCGGCCTTCGGGTCATTCGGGTCTTTCGGGTCCTTCGGCTCGGTTCTGATTGGTCTCTGTTCTTGTCTTCAGGTCCGGGCTGGGGCTGGGCGGGGGTAGTTGGTCAGGTCTGGGCTTGAAGGGCTGGGGCGAAGAGGTTCGGCGATGTCCCTGGGCCCTCGGTCGATAGTCCCGGCTTACAGATGGCGTCGATGCTTCAAGTCGAGGATGGGGATGACATAAGCTGTTCCTGCAACCAAATGTTACGTGGCGGCAAGCGATGACAACAGGAGAACAGAGGATAGAGAGAAGATGCTCAATGGTCGTGAGATGGCAGCCGCTTTTTGATGGAGGCGAAAAGCAAGGCGCCCGTGGGCTGTGCGATGTTGGTGCACGTCAAAGAACTCCAGGTGGTCTAAATTTCCGGCGTCCTCCACTACGGCGTCTCTCATAGCCTGAGTTGCTTTGGGACGTTAAACACCACAAACCAAACCGAACCAGATGACGTTAAATAAATCTGTGTGCGGGCCTAGCTCGCGCGCTACCGTCCGCGCCACTGCCCTCTTCTTCCTGCTTCGTCCGTAACAATATTGTAGCGAAAAGCTTCACTACGAGGGCCTCAACTGAGTTTCGCGTATGCCGTATGCCGCGACCGAGTGACGTCACTGCCAAGGCCAGCTGCGCAGCTCCCTCGCCAATTTCTACCGGCGTTGCCTTGCAACGCTTAGGAGGTGTGCGACGCCTCCTCATAAAAAAAAACAATTAGCGTCCATCGTGGGATCGAACCTCCAGCGCTTGGACCCCCAGACTAGCGCTTTACTGCTCTACCACGCACCGTTTTGTTTCTTTTATTCCTGTTAACGTTGAAATTTACAGTTGCGCAAAGTAAAAGTATAATATCGCGAAGAGCTCTAGCAAATGTAAGGGTTCACAAAGTTTCAAAAACACTCTAGGTTAGCCAGTTCCCTCAAAACTGGCAGCCATTCAGGTTTCTGACTGGGCATTATAGAAGTCGATCAGGTTGTTGATACTTTCAATTAAATACTCCCTCGCGGAACGAACATCCCCGTCCGCGTGTCTCACGGCCATTCTCGTTTTCCATACACTGTGGCGGCAAAGCAACCTGAATAGGTCGTATGGCACACCCTCTTGATTATGGACCAGCAGGAACTGTATACCATATGTTTTAATTGGCAAGTCCTTTTTTAAAGTCATTTAAGGATATCCCACAGAAAGACTGCATCCCAGCAGTCAAGAAAAGTATGGTCTATGGTTTCCCGCTAATGGCAAATCAAGCAGCTGTCCACCGACTACGGGACAAAGCCACTTTTTTCCCTCAACCATGGTTTAACAGATAATTTACCACTGTGTAATAGGAAGAAAACCTATTTGCTGACGACTGTACTGCATTGCTATAGATGAAATTGCTATATAGATATATAGATACTTGCTATAGATAGAAAAATTGCTATAGACGACCTGACCGCTGGAAAATCGCCTGGTCCTGATAGATTCGGCGCAGCTTTTTTATAAAAGTTTATAAGGGTGAAGTTGCGAAGGTTTGGTATCGAGTTTTGAGTGAGGAACATGATAAAGAAGAAACACCACCGTCACTTAGAAGGAAACACGTGGTGTTGATACCAAAGAGCAATGACACGCTAAATTGCTCTCGGTAAAGTCATACCGGCATAAAACACTTACCAATGAGGATTACAAAATCTTCCTTGCTGAACAGTTGCTGAACGTAATTTAAGATATTGTAGGGCCACATCAAACATGTGGAATTGAAGGGCGAAGCATATGCGCAAAAGTTCGCGCAGCTAGAAGCATTTTGGAATGCTGTGACGGTGTTTGAAGATCATATTAAAATGTTGAAAATAGAACTGGAGAAAGCTTTTGACCGGGTTAGCCCCGAAATTTTATTTTCAATACTAGATCATGTAAATGTAGGCTCATTCACATTAGGAACAATTCAAGTGGCTTATGCAAGTTGTTTTGACAGCATTATTGTAAATAAGGAAGTCACAGAAAGCTTTTAGATGAGATCGTCCAATAAGACAAGGATTTCCGCTTCCTCCTCCGTATTTGCCATAAATATAAAACTTTTTTTCTTAAAAGTGATTAAAAATGAAATGATCCAAGGGTTCAGGCTTATGAAACGCGATGTAAAGATATTGAAATATCCTGACCAAATAGCCGTTTTCAGTAAAGATCAGTAGAGTGTTTCAGAAGCAATCGAAGAGGATAGTCTACTTTGTAGGCAAACGGCCAGCGAAGTCAACTGGGACAAACGTTCGGGGCGTTGGCGTGGGGATTGGTGCAATGCACCTTCCCTTTTTGAAAATGTTTCTTGGTCTGTCACACCTGCGAGATTAATTTGGAGTGCAGCACGAACACAAGGATACTAAAGATTACTGCAATGCTGAAAATGAACGTGTCCATTTGAAAGCAACAAAGTGAGCTGACCTTGATTTATCAATGCTTGCACATTCAACTGTATGCGGTTTGTCCGTTGTTGCGAAAGTTAGTGTGTTCTGCAACCATTGTCCGTGTCAAGGGTTCGCGCTCAAACATTTCGCAGATTGCTGGCGGTTTTTTTCTGGATTTCGGTTTGGGAGAGAATTAGTCGAAAGCATTTGTTTCGCTCGGTGCACGGTGGAGGACTTGGTTTGACCCATTTATTTTTACAACAAATAGTATCCAGCTTTATGTCCTTACGTAACCAAACCGACTCTTTTCTGTATCCGTTTTTTCAAGTTAGACTGAGCCAAGACTTAACTGAATTTTTGGTGTCCTGAAGCAACTTTAAACATACAAGACTAAGTGTTTTTTGCGCGAACTTGTGGCTTTCTTTAGCATTTTCAAAGTGAGATTCTCAGTGCAATATCTAAGCGCTGTAACACAAAGCAACCGTATAAGGACCTGCTTGACGTATTGATACCAGTGTCTTTGTATCGATCATTACATTGTGGCGGGGATGATAAGGATGTCTTAGAAAGAGTGCGCCACACTCCGGTTAGTGAAACACTCTTCATAATTCCGCTTGTCATACCATGAGGATGATAACGGGATTCCGTGAGTGACAGATAGTGCGAATGGCGCAATTTGAAAGTACTTAAATTTACAAAACGTTACGCGGGACTTTAGTGAATAGAGTATTGAGAGGCTAAAGCCTGAGTGCCGCATTCTGCACCACAACGGACACTGCTTAGTAAATATTAATTGATTAGTAAACAGTGAATTACTCAGTCATTATTCGCTAATAAACTATATAGTCATCAATAGTTAATATTGGCCTTATTGCATTGTCAATAATTAGTGATTCTTATTATATAATTAGTCATTAATTAGTAAGTGATAATTGATTCGCATATGGCCATATAAGGCATACTGTGGTGGTGCTCTGTGATTGTCGAGACCTCTATGACGTCATCCGACCTCGGCCAATCAGAGCAGCTGCAAACGCGGGACACATTTTGTCTACGACAGCATGAGCCATTAAAGGCTTTGGCCTTAACAGTGAAGTCCTTCAAGTAGGATGACGTAGAGTGACGTCACATCCTTGACGTCACCCTATCGGAAAATTACCTTTTAATCCCGGGGTAGTCACTGATTTTCGCTTCGATATTCAGGCATAGCAGAGCTAAACAATTTTTGATTCTTTTTTATCTTTGTTTTCTGTAGGGTGTTTTTCCCATAGCTAATCAAGTTGCTTGGGTGGCAGTTATTTTCAAAGCAAGTGAGAAAAATATTTTGTTAAACAATCCATCCATATCAGTCCTATTATTTGTTTTTCAAAATGTCTTGAGAAACATCTATGCAAACGAATCAAGAGCTTCTGTAACAAGCAACACATTGACACCCCATCAGCACAGTTCAGAACAAGACTTTCGACAGATAAACCACTTTTAACTCAAAAAGAACTTATAATAAATCCTCTGAATTACAGCAATTAACGCTAGATATTTTCATTGATTATTCAAAGGCTTTTGACACCAATAATTACCTTAAAATGCTTGCTAAGCTTGAGTTCTATGGCTACGTGGCGTTGTGCGTTATGTATTGAAGTCGGATCTATCATTTTGCAGACAGCAAGTCATAATAAACAAACATTATCAGAATATTAATCAGTTTCAGCTGGTGTTCCACAGGGTAGCGTACTGGGAGCGTTAGCTTTTATCATTTATATACATGAAGTCGTATTCATAGACCTGCGACTAACTTTCGTAATATATGCTGACAACAGGATCCTATTCTTCACCTCTGGCAGCACAAACGAGTTGACCGAAGAAGAAAACAGGCGCTTAGATATTTTAGGTACCTGGTACACGAAAAATTCATTAACTAATAACATAAACAAAAACAAACGCCGTGCTTTTTTGAGCAAGAAATAAATTTGTGTGCGATAATGACCTTTCGCCTAATAGAGCGCCTTTAGATATTGTCCCTGTTGGGAACAGTCTGGGAATACATTTTGAAAAATATTTATCTTGTTCAACACATGTCTATAAGACTGCTGATAAATTATCTAAAATAGTTGGCATATTAAGTGGACTACGCTGGTTGCTTCCGCAAAACGTAAAGCTAATTTTCATCAGTTCAATGCTTGATTCTGTCCTAAATTACGTTTTTGCTGTTTGGGGGAATAAAGTGAACTCAAATCTAAACAGGCTGCGTATAATACAGAAACGAGTACTAAGAAGCATTGCAAACGTCCCTCACGACGTCACAACTCGACCTTTTCTAAATATTTTAAAATAACTCCAATACTTGAATTATACAGTGCCAGTCTAGTAAAACGTTATAAAAGAAGGCATATCCAGTGAAAGTTTCTTGATACGTTGGCTCATCTAAAACACAGAGAATACACTCATGCCATACTAAATTCCAATGGATGGTTCATTCCGCAGATACTGACTAATTACTGATGTGAAATGCTCACCAGTGCTTTGCCATCATTACTTGACTCCTTGCGTTAATTTTATGAACTTCTTATAGGTATCTTAATTTATAGTGTCGATGTTTCTGTGCATTTCCTTTCTTTTTTCTGTAAACGGTCTCATTCATTATCTCCGCGACTGAAATTATTTAGTTAAGTTTTTGCAAATGAATATGTTACGTATCAGTACTTGAACACTAGTATGGGAAGCAGGCGCACAAGCAAGCTTCATCGTGATCAACCTTACGGAAATCCCATATCTGCTCCAGATATGGAACATATGCTGCCAGATACAAATATATAAGGCAGCAAATAAGACCTTATCTGGGCCAGATAAGGTCATATATGCGCAATATGTTGCCCTTATATGGCTCAGATTTGGCCATATCATGCAACATATAATCCATATTTGAATAGGTAACGGGGCCTTATATGGCTTGATCAGGGGCATATATTGTATCCTCGCGACCTTATGTGGCCTGATAAAGGGCATATATGGCATCGTCATGACCTTATATATACAGATCAGGGTCATATGCCTGGCAATAACAGGACTTTATATAACCTCATCGGGGCCTTAATTATATTAGCAATATATGGCTTTCGTCTACCTTCTGCAAATATTCAATATTGGCATCATGTGGCCGAGCTTCAATTTTTCTATGCTCAACATGGCCTGCATGCTTAGTTTTAATTGTATCCAATTTAGAAAATAGTAACGGCTCCTAATATTTCAAATATGCAGATTTCGCTGCACTGTAATTATTACACCATGTGTTCCTTAATGCAGGAGGGCGCTGGGTTATGGCTACATGCTCCTCTTTCCGTCTACTAACTCGCATTTTCATTTAAAATGCGGCGGCAGTCCGGTGCACAAACGCACGGTCGGTTAAGTTGAGCGATTCAAAATATCAAGAAAATGATAGCAGTTCAGTATACGGCCCCCTCCGAGCTGTCTAGACGGTGACTCACCCTCAGAGACAGCTGGCGGTGGCTGCGTGGAGGGCCGCACTGGCTAGACAGTGACTCCTCCTCTCCCGCGCTCCCCTCTTCCCTCTTAAACAGCGGCGGCCGCTGCGTCGCTGGCTCGCATGTCATCTCTCCTCCTCGCTGCCACGCTCTATACCGCGTAGGCCGCGAGCTCTTGGTTTTGTGTGTGCTTGCTTCTTTCCCCTCCCCCTTTCAACTCCGTGCGCCTAAGCACTTGTCTCGTTCCTTTCGCGGTGGCAGACATCGGAGTTCGGTGCGGCTGGCGGGTGTGCTGCATGTTGTGTATGCTGGTGTGTGTGTGCCAGCACCTGTTCGCTATTAGCTGTGTGCATGTAACAAAAATGCGACAGCAAACCTACAAGAGCTTCAGTCTGACTGTCGGCACAGAGGAAATTACTGTGTCCCACTGCGGGTGGAAGCTGCCTCCCTAGCCTTGGCAGCAAACCTGGTGGTCGATTGAGCTTTTCAAGGCTTCTGCCCTGGGTGGCCCGGCCAAATCTTCACAATTGTGTCGGATCGCACCCTCATCGTGTCGCCTCATCTTCACGCCCGATAACCAAAACCGTGAGCGTGAGACTTCTTGTCGGGAACTAGCACTTGCCAGCCTCAGGATATTGTTCGCTTTATTATTTTGATGGAAAAATTTTCAATCAGTAAATTGGATGGTAATTGCCAGTATGCGATATTTTTCCGTACATTTCGTTGCTAATTTGTCTTTCGCTCCAGCAATTTTAACAAATTTCAGTGGGTGGATAGGGTCCTTCGTTGTTTATTAATATTATTATTTGCACTACCTAAGTAGCTTCATGCTTGATTTGGTTTAGCGGCAGAGCTTTCGCTGTCATGACAAATGCCATCGGACATGCTTTTTTCTTTTTTTTCTCTCTTAATTTCAAAAGCAACCACGAGTTAGGCGCGTTCGCTCATTTTGCACTGCAGTCTCTGCTTAAGGTAACACCCGTACTTCCTGACAGCCTATATATACTTTGCTAAGGTTTAGGTATTATCAGCAGTCCAAGCATTGTGTGTTTTATCGCCCTGCGCTTTAGCGGGACCGTTTCCGGGTATCGACAAACCTTTAAATTCCCTTTCAATAGTCTAGTTCGATTATTAGCCGTTTATTTTATTTAGCTTCGCAAGTAAACCAGCTCAAACTAAAAGCATTTACAGGTTAAAGCTCTGTGTGTAAAAGAGTAGAATAAAAATGTAATATCTCATTTAATAGGTTAATGTAATTCACTTTAGCTTCTCCTGTAGACATTATTCTGTTCAGATATCCCAATAGTTTGTTATAGTATCGCGCCTAAATGAGTAGAATCTCAATATTTACTAACGGATGAGCATGTATTTGACCCTCGGTATACACACGTAATTCAGGCCCGTCTTTGAGCGATTCCATATAGGCAGGGAAAAAAGAAAACCTGTGGTTTCAAAGCTATTTTCCTGTAAGGTTTGAAATAAAATGGGAAATTCAGGTTTCCCTTGGCAAACTTGATTGAGCGTGCATTTAGCTGAAATACTGAAATTGTCTTGTGTGTGTTGTAATGAAGTGTTATGTTGATATGCAGATATGTAGATCTATAGTTCAAAACCTACATGTCATGCGGGCTAGATCTTTAAATCAGGAATTGGGTAGATAAGGCATATCTGACCAGATATGCCTTATCTGGTACTCGAAATCAGGAATTGGGCAGATCAGGCATATACAACCAGATATGCCTTATCTGGTACTCGAAATCAGGAATTGGGCAGATATGCCTTATCTGGCCTAGATCTGTCCTAATATGCCATATCTGCCCAATTCCTGATATACCTGATCTGGATTTTTTTTATAAGTCCAGATATGGCATCTGGATGTTGTAAATAAAGTTTTGAGTTGAAATGAAGTGATATTGGAATTTCAAAGATATATATCATACACATCTCCCCCTCTCATCTGTGTTAACAGCTGCTCAAAAATAAAATGGTCTTTTCGATGTCTCTTAAGTGGAAATATCGAACGCCTACACGTCCTCTCCTATGATTTGACTCATCGTTTTCCTTTTATAGGCGTTCGTTGCAATGCTACATATTGCCGCAAAACTTTCAAAACGGTATTTGTTATTTTTTGCGACAGCCTAAGGCAAACTCCCTTATCACTTTTATTCTGGCACGCGGATTAGTCATACATTCTTCCTTTTCTTCATGCTGGTTGTCGCGAGATGAAGCTTTATCACATTATTTGTCACGCAAAAGGCGCCGAGATGTGTCTAGAAGATTGTGACCACTCGTGTGTTTCTGCAATGTTGTAGGATGCGGTTGACACCTTTGGTTGCTTTATCTCGATGTTTCTTGGCCACTTTTAGTTTGCGTCTTGGCGGGTGTGAGAGGTATTCGTAATTCGACAACGAGCGAACATGGTTTTGCTATCACCGCCGCGGAGATGTTCAGTAATTTTGAGGGTGCAAATCAACCCAGTTTAAAGTTAATTTAAGTGCTTCTAAAACTCTTTTTTTTGTGATAACGGCCTGCTGAATCCCGACAGTGTGACATATCCCAAAAAAGGCACCCGTCGAGCAAAACGCACCCTTGGTTTTCGTTCAACCCCGTGAGCCCTGTGGTTCGAGGACGACCGGACGAGGATGGAGAAGACTGTCTCGGCTTGCTCGAACGCATGGCAACATTCAACCCCTTGAACGACGAAGTGAAGCTAAAACTAGTCCAGTTTAGTCTTGAAGGATCTGCCTGTATATGTTGCGAAAATCACGAGGCAGCTTGGAAGCATTAGGAAATTTTTAAGAAAACGTTATTGATTGTATTTGCAAGTATTGTCCAGAAGGAAAAAGCAGAGGCCATCTCTCATTCAAGACTTCCACTACAAACGAACCTGTCCTGTTGAGGTTATGAAGTGTTTCTTTCTCCTCACCGACCCTAACATGACCGAAAAGGAGAAAATGAGAATTTTGATGCGAGGTGTTTGAGTCGCTTTTTGCACAACTTGCCAGAACTCCGCCAAGAACTTGTGCGGAACTCGAAATCGAAGTGTCCACCACCGAGAAGACGATGTACACCCGGATGCGCCAATACGATCAACCACTTGAACCGCCCTGCGCCTGTCATTACCACAACTACTCTGCAAGCGAATACAGTCTTCGGGACCTTATCCGAGAGATCGCCCAAAAACTTTACCGGTTGCTGTCCCCATTCCAACAACACCAGGTGGGCTCCAAAGAAAACAGGCTGGAGAGGGCGTATGAATTCAGACCCGCAAAGCACTCTTCATTAGCCGCTAAGCTGGCTTTAGCATTCCAAAAGCACCTAACTCACATTTCGGGATGTACTTGTTTTGAGGAGAGGGCAGTGTGGAGACAAAATGCATGAGGTAGTCAAACATGCGACTGCGACTCGTGCGTTGGAGCGCGGAAGCTGGTCATCAGTAACCCCATTATCAAAAGCCTGAAGTCGCATATTCCGTTGTTTCAAATGAAAACAATGCTGACTGCAGTACGTTACCTGAAGCCAACAGAAAAACCGGCATTCAGTTCTAATGAATTAAATTTATGTGGACTACCCCGCATGGAGGTACAGATGTAGTACGGACATGAAAAACGAACGACACACCAGGTAAACTGGCTATTGAATAGCGGAGCATAATGGGCCAGGAAAGGTGGAAGAAACAGAAAGTAAAGGTTGTAGAGGCAAAAAAAACCCGTTGCCTACAAGGGAGGAGCGGGTTGGTAGAAGGTACGCGGCGCCGTGAAAAGAGCGACCGCGAATTGAAACAGAGGTCGGAATTTTCTTGCGCACGGCAAACGCACGACAAAGTGAAATCGGGCAGCTAAAGGCAAAGAAAAATGCCGATATATGACAGGCCATAACAAAATGGAAACATTGAGCTTCAGAACCAAATGAAGGACTGGGAAGATGAAATCAGTGCACAAATAGGCTACAAGCTTGGCGTGCAATCTAAGGCGTTTAAAGATATAGGCACCGAAATTTAATAGTAAACAATTTTGTGAAACTGTAAATTAATCTGAGAACAAGCCTCTTTTTTTTGCAATAAGCTGGAACAGTCTTGTAAGAGGTAGCTTTAAATACCCAGATATGCGCGCTATACTTAAGACATTTAATCTCAATGCGTTATAGTTATATAACGAAAATGTTTTCAGTGTAGGTAGTTTTATTCTTCCTGCTCAAGCAACCGGTAATCCGCAAGTCGTTGCCCCCAGAAAATCGCTCTAGTTCTCCTTTGGTGCACATAGAAAGAAAAAGAATAGCTTTGAAAAAAAAAGAATGACGGAAAGAGAAGACGCGGAGGCTATAGTGTAAGCCTAATTCACTTTCGCCAGAGCAACCTTATAAAGTCCAAATGTTTAGTTTACTAAATGGTGGGATATGCAGTTCTTTAGCATTCTGCGAAAGAAGGGTTGTGAGGCCAGCACTCGGTTTCTCACCAGGAACAAAAGTTGCGGCTTGAGCTCGAACCTAGTTTCAATTTACCCAACCATTTGACTCTGTTGGTCCTTCTGGATGCCTTTGCAATACAGATCTTGCAACCTTCCTGTAAATTGTGGAGGTTCAAACTCTTGAGCTGCTTAGAGAACCAGAAAGCTCACACTCGAAGTAATAAAATTTCATGTGCTTTTGCGGCTTCGCTCTTTGCAAAGTCAGAGGACCGCAACAAAAGTTCCCAAAGGGAAAAATAATTAAATTTACTTGGCATATTTTTTGCGTAATATCAATTTTCTTACCGGTTTCCCGAGGGAACAGTTATAGCCAGAGTAGTTCTGCAAAGAGTAGCCGGCAATATGCCCGATTATAGTTCTGTAAGCAGTAGTTGGCAAGTATATTCAATCGATTACTCATATTTCGTACCACACTCGAAGGATAAACATGCATTAGTGTCCGCATTTCATGTTCCTATGTGATATATCTCCTTGCAACATCGGACTTTCCGGTCGCTTCCCGACACATCTACAACTGAGCGTCTTTTTGGCTTTAGCCCAGCCGTTTCACTCGTCCTGGAGCTTCTAGGAATCGCCCGTTGTTCATCCCCAGTAACATGTGGGACGCCTTCCAACCTGGGGGGCTCGTCTTCCAGTGCCATATCATTAATTCTATTGTGACTGGCAATAGGGTTTACTTGACAGGAAATACTGGAGGGAGTTGCCATTACCTTCTCCAGTAAATCACATTTTGTCAGAACTCTCTGCCGTGACCTGTCTAACTTGGGTGGCCCTACAAAGCAGAGCTCACGACTTCGTCGAGTTTCGCAAGCCCCTCCGCCACAACAAGGCAGTGATCCATGAACATCACATAACTGCAGATGAAGTTATGTGATGTTAGGAAGATAGTGAGAGACCGGAAAGCGTGGCGTGATATCGTCCATAGGGTCACGAAGAGTCGGACACGACTGAACTGAACTGAGTGTCCGCATTTGAATTCGGCCTTATGTTAATTCCTTGCGTATCAGGTGCTTGTCATAGTTTTCGCATTTATCCTTTTCTTACCGTTGCGCTCTAAGAACGGCATCCTATTGAATTGCTAAGAAGACGCACAATTATAAGGGCATTTTTGTGCTCTGTACATATCTACTATTTGATGCTAGTAAAGCGTCTGCACTCAAATTCCCACTATGAATTCATATTTGGGAATATGGATTCATAGTGGGAATTCCCACTATGAATCTCAAATATGGATTTGAACCCACTAGCCCAACAGCAAGTGTTGCCCACTATGAATGCATTCCCCCTTATGCGACAGGTTTAATTTTGTGCATTTTATCTGAAGTATTGCCCTAGCTGTACTTGACTTTTTTTTGTCATCTGTACAGCTGCTCACCTTGTGGTGAGTGGCACGTAAACAAATTGTCGCGATATATGTATATTCATTAATCGCGACAATTACGTATACGCGACAAAAAAAGTCGCGTATACGTACTTTATTTGCCGGTAAACAATGCAGTGCTTTAAATTAGTACGGTTATGAATAAATGTGTTTTGTTCACACACTGTTTTGTCATTTCTAGAAGCGGTTATTTTAGGGCACAGAAAAAAGAGCGATTAAAAGGTATATCACATATAACTGATGATTCAATTAAGATAGGCGTTGTTATGCATTGATCAGTGCATGCTGCAAAATGTAAGCAGATGTTCGTAAATAAGGTTCGTAAAAACTAAGGTGTTCCTAAAGAGGCCTTACCAAGCGCAACCTTTGATTCGCATATAAACAGTTTTTCTCCGCGTGTTAATAGCGCTCCTCGGCAGAAGCCTTTATTCCCTTACAGGAAGAACGAATGCAAAAAGACACGCTTCGCTGGAAACATTGAGTACAAATATCTCATCTGGACGGTTTATGGCTGTTCGCTGGAACAAGGGACGTAGAAAAAGTTTCAAATAGGGATTCAAACATCGCGCGCTGCTCCGAAGGAATATCCAAGCTTGTACGGCGTCTCCAGAGAGACGTAAATGAATATCGGAGATCAGTTTACGTACCTGGAATAAGAATCCTCTTTATTAAATATCGCACCAATTGCGTAGCGTGTGAAAATAGCTCCAAAGAGAACCGGACCTCACCTCTGTACCACGTCTTTCCATGAGGCTGCTATGCGCCGAGCGGCGAACCTGGCACTCCTGTTGCACGTCGCGCCCTCTCGTGGAAGCCGGTGGCTGTTGTCATCGCAGCCCTATAATCCCGACCACTTCCTACATGCCTTTGAAGCCATATTGTCCTGCTCGAACTGAATTTGTCGCCTTAATGTTATGTAGAATATCATCGACTCTAGTCTGCTCCCTAACACAATATTGTGTTAGGGAGCTGTTTTCCTCTCCCTCTCTCTCTCTGTAGGCAACAGCTCGGAAGCACTAAACATACGTAAAAAAAAACAGTAGTAACGTGGCAACCCGTGCTCAAGCCAGTTAAAAATATCACGGAAAAGAAGAGACCTTTTCGAGTCCTGTAATGTCGTAGCTTGTGTTAATCTATTTCCATGTTTCGGCGGGTGACGTCTGAAATTTCCACAGCTTTTTATACCACTTCCATTGCGTATTTCCAAAGCTGGCATCATTGTCTCCTTTGCCATTTTTTTCGCTCCTTTTTAAGTACTCCACTTATTTATCCATGAAACTCAGCGGCGTTAATGTTTCGTCCCGCCCAGAATTGCGCCACCACTCCTAGCTCGCAGGGCCTGCGCAGATGGCGGTGGGTCTGGTCCACCGCGCGTACCATAACACGCAGAACAGCTAACACTCGCTCGTTCTTCCGCAGGCACGCGGTTGTTTTTCTCGAAGTAAGACTATTCGTCCGAGAAAGCGGGGTCCTGGAGTGTTTTTCCAAACGCTACTCCCAAAAACGCGGGCAGCAGCATAGGCGTGTCCAGAATGCCGGACTCCCCGCTGTGAAGTGCTCGCACTAGGTCCACGGCGGACAATGTTTGTCAGAAGAGCGTACTGGCTTCTTAGAAGCCATTCTCCATTTGCGGAGACACGAAGCACACGTGGCTAACGGGGTAAGAAATGCTTTTTTCCCTTATTGCTTTATGCTTGGCATATGAGCGCCCAAACAAAGAGAGCGGAAGACAAAGTGAACGGATGTGAAAAAGGACTTAGCAGGGATACGGTGGACAGGGAAAGAATTTGAGCACTATACTTCGACGTAAACAGCGAAACAGAAATATACACAGTCGCAAGCAGCGTCGGCCCAGGCGCAGATCTCATTCAGAGAACTGAAGGACAAGGAAGCATTGTAGCGTATGACAGCCGTGATGTCTTAAGCCGAAGCGAATTCCTCGAAGACTGCGAATGAGGGCCTCGCGATCATCTGGGCAACTTTCAAAGCTTAGTCCATACTCAGTTTTGAAGTTTCCAAGATAAAAAGTAGTAAGCGATCCCCGCAAACTCTTCTGGCTGGCAAATTTGCAGGACTTCTGCGGCCGTCTTGCCCGATAGAGGCTACATCCACAAAAATTCTACATCACAGTCGTTAACAAGTCCGGCCTCAAGCACTCCGATGCCGACTGCTTGTCACGAGCCCCCTTTGATGCGCCGTCGAAAGAAGAGGAAGAAGATTCCTTTTTGGGAACGGTAAGCACCACCAGTTTCACAGAACAGCGATCAGACCCTGAGAGGAAAACGCTAGCCAATTACTTAGAAGGAAAGACCGCTTCCCCCTTTGTCTGTGTTCAAGCATCAGCGGTCATTCTTCGCGCTACAAAATGACGTCCTTGTCAAGAACTTTGCATTAACCAGAACCGCCCTCCTAAGCTTCTTGTTGTGCCTATAAACCTCAGAGACAGAGTTCTACAAGCGTGCCACGATGATAAAACGGCAGGACAACACGGCCTTACACACACACTGCACCTAATCCGGGATAAGTATTATTGGCCACTGTAAGCTGCCGATATAATCGATTACTTCAAAACGGGCCGTGAGTGCCAGCGACGCAAGGTGTCAGTGACATAAGATACTTCCGACGAGTTCTGATGGTCTACTGAACGCGATATTACCACCAACTAAGCCCTTTCAACAAATAGAGATGGCCCTCCTCGGACCTTCTCCATTTCATCGACGGGAAACAAGTGGATCATCGTGGCCACTGATTCTATGACCCGTTACGCCAAAGCAAAAGGCCAGCCTAACGATTCCGCAGTTGAAATTGCTATAGTTTTCGTCCACCAAGTTCACCTCCGACCCCGCGCCCCAGAACGGACAGGGGAACATTTACTACAGAGCTCATTCATGCCACTCTGATGTACAGCCAGACAAGCCATCGGAGGGCGACCGCCTACCACCCGCTGACAAACGGCCTTACAGAACAGCTGAATAAACCTATTGCCGACATGCTTCCTAGCTACGTCGACGTTGAACACAATACCTGGAAGGCCATCCTTGCCGTCCGTCAACTTCGTGTATAACACGGCCATCCAGGAGGCAGGCACAGTGACTCCGTTCAAGCTTGTGTACAGCTGAATGCCCACGACAACGCTCGACGCGATGGTGCCACACGTGACAGAAGGCAGCCCCGACGTCGTTGCTTACCTGCAGCATGCAGAGAAAGCCCGCCCACTCGCCCGACTGCAAATAAAAGACCAGCAACACACCGACGCCCACCAGTGCAACTTGAGACGACGCGACCCATCGCACATGCCGGGAGAGCAAGTGTGGGTTCATACAACGATACGCCGCCGCGGACTGAGTGAAAAGCTCTTGCGGCGGTACTTCGGACTATACAGAACCTTTCGAAGCATCAGAAAGCTCAACTACGAAGTCATCCCCGACGGCCCAATCACATCCCAAAGGCGCCGGGCGCGGCCAGAAGTCCATGTCCTACTCCTTAAACCCTATAACACGCGCTAGTTATTTTTAAATTTCTTGTTTTGTTTACCTTTCTAACCTTATTTTGTAAGCGTCCGGTCAATGGCTTTTTTAAGGGAGGAGTAATTCCACATATCAATAAATATGTATTTGACATTTTTTCCACAGCCGCCGGCATTGGCTTTATCACCCGGATTCTGTCGCGCGTATCAGTTTTGTGTTCTTTGTTTGATCATGCTTTTTGTCGCGAGACGCAGCTTTATCAGTTTCATTAGTGCGCGGGCGGCTTCGAGATGTTTTTCGAAGAATTCGGCCACTCGCATGTATTTCTGCAATATTCTAGGTTGTGCTAGTCACCATTCGTAGTTTTATCTCGATCTTTATTTGCAGCTCTTAAATCGAGCACTGACGCGTGAAACCGTGATTTCTATTTCGACGATCGATGAGCACGTTTGTTGCTACCACCGTTGCCGAGTGCTTTCGTTCTTTTGCGGGCAAAAATCAGCCCGATGAAGAGTTATTTTCAGTACTATGACGCTTTTCTCCTTATTTGGCGTCTACGGCCTTGTCACCACTATGTGACGATATCTTATTTCAATACTGAGCTTATGTTGATGAAACTGCACACTTTGGAGAAATATTAGGGGCGCTATTTTGCTTAATAATATAATCCCTTTATTTGCGTAATATACATGTATTATACCACGGTCTACAGTAAATGTTGTCATCGATGACTGCGTACAGAGCCGCACACCGCCTTTGCACTTGATATTGTATTAGTGCTGTTCTTCCTTAATGAAATAGGCATTAATATAGGCATTTCAAAAAAGATATAACAAACATTGCGCAATATAGAATACAGGATTCAGAAATGAGGAGAAAAGCATGGCAGCAATTAGTAAACACATTTCAGTTAGTTGGCAGACACGAGAAAATGCTAGGATAATCCTTGGGTCGTATAATATTGTCTTAGCTCTTTGAAAGTTTAGATATCAGTTGTATATTCTTGCAAAATAATGTATTTAGGATTCTTCAAAAAGCACTTTTGCAGTGTTTGGAAACCATGCGCAGAAAAGTACTTTTTACGGTCCAGTGCTCATACCATCGGGAGTCATGGCTCGAGACACTGCTTGGTAAGTTCGCTAGTTGCCTTAGTTGTTTGCCACCCTTTTTTATGTCCTGTTTATAAGGCTTACACATCTGGCAATAATCATAACCCATCAAAACATGTCGCTGTAATTTCAGCATCAGCTTTTTGATTGTAACGCGAAAATCAAAAGTACAAAAAGAAAATGCCGGTGCTAGACCGCGCAGTTGAACACGATTTTTTCGCATTTAGAGGCGAGCCCCCAACCACTCCGCAAAAAACCGTTTTTTTTTCTTTATTGCAAGGAAGAATTTCGATCAATTTAACCAGGTCGCATTCCGTAAACTGTGAATACACAGTTACAACAGCATCGAGGTCTCACTTTGATCACACTTCAAAATTCCGGGAGACATATTCATGCATCAAATAAAGGTAACCAGGCAGGAGGTCGATCCTGCGCAGCATATACCCCCCGCACTATAGCACATTGTTCTCTGAACCGAGACTTCGATGAACGGGGTGGCTCTGCGTGGCGATCGGTCATGCGGCTCTTGCATAGGCTAAAAGGTCCCATGAGCACAAAAATGTCACATGGCGCCTCAGAAGCTTCTTTTGTAGGCAAGTACCTTACAGTATAGAGCGTAATATCAATGTCCTTTTTTAGAGTCCGTTGAGAATGTCCCCAAAAACACTGCATTGCGGCAACACACAAAGCAATGATCTATAGTTTCTGGCAGCTGACACAGGCGACAGACTCCTGACCATGTCACAAAAGTCCTTTTTGCACGAAGCCACGTTTTCAAAGGTAAGGTTGATATGTGAAGTTTAAAAATAGAGTCATTGCGGCTGATTGTACATACATTCACTGAAACCGCTGTAATACACTATTGCCTAGCGAGGAGAGGTAAGGCTGCCAATAGATCGACACAGGAAGTAATGTCTCAATAAGAACTTTCGTCGTCAGTCTTCTGGATAGACTGTATAGGTATTCCGCAAAAGCCGTGCTGCTTTTCAGCGAATGAAGATGGACCTAGTGCATGAATTTTCTTATGATGGGACTGTGAGTTTTTAATATTTAGGCGGTCATGAGAATGAAAACATTACGTATAATAGCTGAACGTGTCTTAAATACATTTCCGCTTTGCTTACTTGGAATAGATGACGTGCCTTGCTGCCCGGTCATACAAAAACAGTACTTGACGCAGCTAGATGGCATGACCCACTGTCTTCCATCCATCGGCCATATGTGAGCAAGCGAAGAAGACGAAAGGGCATCGCACCATTTTCGCGTGTGTGTGTGTGTGTGTGAGTGTTTATGACAAGGAATGTGCGTGAAGAGCATGACAAGGCATTGTTAACGTGGCGCGATGACGCTACCGTGTTCAACTCCTCAAGAAGTAGCTTCAGCGTTCTCTAAATTTTTTTAAAGAATAGTTCGTTTGTTTGAACCCGACAACGTACGTTATCAATAGAAAAGCTTCTGCATTACGTGGAGCTTTCGTATATTTTCCTTAGTTGCAGACGCCCACATTTACTGAGAGTAAGATAACCCACTGGGAATCGTGTTAGAAATGGTCATGAAGGCCTTGAGTGTGATAATATTCTGGTTACGACCGATTAAATTTGGGAGGGAGAGTGTTTTGTTCGGAAAAAAATCAATGTGGTAATCCAAAGAAAGAGTTTCATGAAGATTAACCCGCTAAGTTTTAAAACTTTAAAGAAATTCAAACGTATTATGCTTTATTGGTATGATATTGCTTACACTTAATTTCTCCCCTTTATCAGATTTAGTGGCATTCTGCTTATGTAGACTTGCTCTCAAGCAATTCTTTTTTTTTTCAGTCCAGTCAGCATAGTCAAGCTGCTTAAAGGTTCATCGATACTGTACCCCTCCAAGTCGGTATCGCAATGATTTATTTTGTGATCTCAATGTTAATCGCTATCGTCCCATTTTTAATCAGGGAAAGTTTTGAAAACGGCGTGCAGGATAATGAGCGTCCTGGAATGCGTGTTTCAAATGACGTGGTCGAACTCGACTCGAACTTTCTAGGGGAAAGGGCAGGCCCGAAGGTTGAGATGGCTTTCATCACGTGCGGAGAGGGTAGGAATTCCTTCGTAGAATCCTTGATGCGGGTGTTTCCTCGGAAAATAACACACTGGTCACGTAACATCGAAGGATTCATGACATATGTCACGACAAACAGGGCCTTGAATGTGCGGACAGTGCTTGTAGTTATTGGCACGAAAAAAGGCATTTGTGTGAGGGACCTTCGGCAAAATTACATGTATGCCTATTTCAATGTATTTATTGTGTTTCAAAGCCAGCAAAACGCCTTTAAACCTGAAAACATTGCTGGGTTTCGCACGACAGTGTCTCTGTGCAGGCACCCTCAATTCAGTACCGGAAATTCAGAAAGCACTTTAACCGTTCTGAAACCCTCTGTTTTCGCTCAAACATGTTCTTCGGGAGACCTGAAAGGCATTCGGCATAACACGTTGTCACTTGAAGGAAAGGAAATTAAATTCGCTTGTCCAGTCACTAAAGTTTTAGGTGTCCGCAAAAACTCCTGTCATCTTAGGAACTACGGTATTTTAAAGAACGCACTGCGAGTAAAGAATGCGACGGGGATATTTTTTAGGTATAGGAACCGCGAGACCGCTATTGAGGCCATATATCGTGGCAGGGCAGATGTGCTGCTGTTTCCCCTGACAGCGGATCTAGTTGCGCTCAAACACTTTCATCTTTTACCGGTACTGGATTGCTCTCAAGAGACGTTCTTATTGCCAAGAAATGTTTACGTCTCACAGGTTGCTTTTTTCAATGTGGTAACCCATTCACTGCCACTGTTTCTGCTCATCTTCATGATGATGCTCGCCTCGTGGCTTGTCCTGGCTTTCGGTGCCCTATATGAATTAGGGCATATTTCTCTCCAGGCAGACTCATTGTTGTTTCTGGCAGCTTCATTCTTATCCACCTCAGTACCGACGGAATGCGCTATTCCTAGAACAGCCCTTGGCCTTAAGTGGTCCTTTCACAGGGCATTTATCCTTACCTGGCTCGTGAGTGTGCTACCGCTGTCTGTTTTTTTGCGAGGAGTGCTCATTTCTCGTCTGACCGTAACGATACCACCTGACTTTATTGACACTTGGAAAGAGATGGAGACTGCACTGGATAACAATGAAATTCTGCCATGCGTCTGGCGCCATTTTAATGAGCATGGCAGATCAGACAAAGAAACCGCGCACTTCAATCTTCCTGTGTACGCCAAGTTGAAGGCCGCTTTTGAAAGAAATGCGAAGAAATTTCGTCTGGCATTCGACGACGTGGAAGATTGCCTGCACTGCGCCTGGCAACCCGGCTTCGTTTGCTTCTTGCCTGGGATGCGGTTTTGCGAACGAGCACGTGTCAGAAGAAATTATATGGAGCCGAGAGAAGGAATATTTCCTGCATACGAGGTAATTGGGACACGGAAAGGATATGCTTATGCATAAATCTACCATAATCTTTGGCGCCGACTACTGGAAACTGTACTTCATCCCGCTGCCAAGCGATGGAAAGAGTGCATGACTACAAGCGCTGATGAGGTTAGCGAAAAAATTAATTTGACTCAAATACAGGAATTGTCTGCGTTCTTTGCCTGCTTTGGTGGACTTTTGTTCTTAGCATTCGTTGTCTTCTGCATAGAGTTGGCAATTAGCAGACATTCAGGCCGGTGTCTGCGTTAGTAACATTGTTGGAGAATATAAATTCTGCACCAAAAACAAGCAAGTTGTCTCCAAAGAATGCCTAGGAAGAATTAATTTATAATTTTGCGCGTCGACTCCAAAGCATATAAAATATTTTTCGCAGAGCTTCCAGTGTTTACACTATGGTTTGGCAGTCAGACCTTCGCGTAAATGCTCAGTGGGACTCGTCGAAAGGCAGGCGCACAGAACACAAAATGTTTGCGATTCAACTGGAAACAAGAAACATCACTACCAAACTTTCTCAAAGGATACTTTGAGCGTAGGAATCAGAAATCTGACGAGGCACACACAAAAAAGTGGCCAGGTCTATTATCCAGGCCAGCTGATTTGAACGGCGTGAAAAAATAATTGAACACAAACCATCAATTGGAGCAGCATCCGCCTCACATACCAGCTGGATTAAATGAAGAGAAAGCTTTAGCAGGAAATAAAATAGATCTGACTCGTAGCCATTCTATTCGTGAAGGAAGTTATCGTGAAAAGGTTGCGGTATTGGCAAAACATTAAAAACCACCACATGCTCGTGGTAGAGCACCGTCATAAAGTACCGGAAGCCTCATTGGTGTATTTAGAAGATATCATCGTGGCAGACAAGGCGTCAGTTAGTTACCTTTGTTAAATACATAAGGCACAGTTGCCTACTCACGGGTTCAGAATAATAGAGATCGGAAGAACAGCAGCCAACACATTTACCTAATAAGCGTTTCCTTGCTTCCATCCCGATTCTACCGAATTCTTCACATAAATCTCCTAAAACAATAAGCAACGCACAGTTTGCTGGTGTTTTCATATACCTTAATATTTGTTCTTTACATATTATTGTACAGAGAAAACAATTTTGCAATGCCATCGCACGGAGTCTGTGATATAAGGAACTCGAATTTTCTCACTTCGTTTCATAGATCAGAACCAATAAATGTATACCCCTGAGTGGCTGATGCCTGAGAAACCTGCTTCGTATCCAGTACTAAATATTTAGAAGTGCATATCTCGCGCTTCTCATTCAAAGGCCTTTAGTCACTTTTATGCAAAATAGAATGAGTTCAGCTGGTATTATTTGGTGTCCTTGGGGGTCAGGTGTCTAGCTTTGAATCTAAAGAAACTTCTGTCCCAGGTAACCCTCATCCTGCTCCACTGAATGCTTCAGAATGATCATGAACCCTTAAAAAAAGATTCGAAAGCACCTCGTGCGAAATCACTTTCATGTGAGGTACCCCACTGTCCCGTCACATCTCTATCTCACGTGCCTAGCTAAAGCGCTATTCGTACAATATTATTGAATCCTCAAATACACAAAGAATCATCTAACATACTGAACCAGCCAAAGCCACAGAAACAGAAGAAGAGACGTGCACGGGTCAGAGCTGTATTGTGTACATCTTTTCTTGTGTTTCTCTGTCTTTCGGTGGTTTAGTATGTTATATTCGCACTAACCAGCCAAAATGGTTGCCATGTTAAAGCCATCTCCTCCTCTCACTCTTCAGAACTATTCTATACCTTGAATGAAGCCTCGGAAAACACCACAATATTTGTATGAGGGAAATTCAACTACATTTTAAAAGTGCGGCTTAACAGGTCTGATTACCTAGTAACTTTTATTGCATCAGCACCCGACACTCATGAACACGTTGAAGGCTCCGCCTTCTAGAATACGGGTTCGCGAGCGATGGTCTCGCCCGACGAGTGAAAACCAAGTCTTTCTTAAAAACACCGGTTTATTCCGGATCAACAGAAAAGTATAAAATAGAAAAGAAACAGCATTGGTCAAAACTGCGCCGGAAACATGCCGTCGAAGTTCGCGACAAGGGACTATGAGGATAAAACGGAACAAGGGTCAGGGCTTCACCGCGACAACACAAAGCACACTGCGGCGCGATGGGCGAGTAATAGGGCCAAAGCGTTGATCCCGGTACAAGAACATTGCTACTCGCGTGGCAGCACTCACGCTAACACTCCTAAGGCTTCCTTGAAGGTGCCGCTTCCGTCTTCTCCTCCCAGGACTCCGCTCCGTCGTCCGTGTACACCCCGCCGGCTTGGGACGCTGCCACGCCGCCCTTCTGTGGCCGGCCTCCCGGCGAAAAAGCCCCGAGCCTTGCTTCCAACGCGCTTATCTACCCTCTGTCTCGCGCCGATAACATGCCGCCCCCGCTCCGGGCAGCTCGCTCATGCGTACTAGCGCTGCCCGGGCGGACACCAACACAAACAGAAAAAAAGCGCGCGCGGTTCGAAACGCTAAAAGGGGCTGTGGGGCCCCACACTCCCCCCCTCTCAAGACGGGACACCTCCCGACGTGTAAAACAACAATAACGCGGGATAAGGGTGGAACTGGTACTGCGGCTGGCGGGGCGCATGCTTGGAGGTATCCGCCGAGCGAGGGTAGCCGTAGTGCCTGGTAGGTCAAGTGGTTCTATGTGGCTAGTGGACGGCCGTGGTAAGCTCGGAGATCGGCCACGTTGACTGGTCCGGCTTCTCGACCACCCTGCACATGGCGAATAAAGTAAGAAAGCCGAGACGCGCGCTTTGTTATCGTGTAAGGGCCAGTCCATCGTGGAGCGAGAGAAGCAGCAAACCCTTTTACTGCATCACTTAGTGGGTGCGTGCGGCGAAGGACTTTGTCGCCGACTGTGAATTCCAAAGGTCGCCTTCCCTTGTTGTACTGGTTACAGTGTTCCAGGCGGGCAAGGTCCAGGTTTTCCCTTGCCTCCTTCAGAGTCTCGGCCAAGCGGCTGGAAAGATCATGAGCAAATTTAGAATGGCTAAGACCCGGTAAATCAGAGCCATTCAGAGCATGCTCAATAGGGAACCTGAGCTCACGACCAAGGAGAATGGCCGCTGGCGTAAAACCTGTTGACCGGTTTACCGTGGTTCTTGTGGCGAAGGCCATCTCCTGGATACGAGCGTCCCAGTCCTTGTGTCGCTCCGTGAATGCCACCATCATAGTCTTGAGATTTCGATTCACTCGCTCTGTAATGTTTGCTTGAGGATGGTAGGGCGTAGTCTTTTTGTGCTGCACGCCAAGAACTTTGCAAGTGGCAGTGAATATCCTACCGGTGAAATACGTGGCATTATCAGTGATAAGCTGAGCTGGGAAACCAAAGCGAGTGAATGTTTCTAGTAGCTTATCCCAAATTATTTTCGAGTCTAGCCTACTCAGGGGATACAGTTCTACCCATTTCGAGAAATGATCAGTAATTACTAACAAGTAGCGATTCCCTTTCACTGATCTGGGATAGGGACCCATTATGTCGCAAGCTACAATTTCCCATGGGTATCGGCTCTCTACAGGTTGCATGAGGCCCGGTGGTTTTCCTCCCCTTGGCTTCGCGGTCTGGCAGGTATGACAAGTGCGGACGAATGTCAGGACATCCCTTCTCATGCGGGGCCATGTTGCAACGCGACACAATTTGTCATATGTTTTCTTGCCATCGCTGTGACCTGCGAGGCGTGTATCGTGGAAGTACTCTAGAAAATGCTTACGTAGGCCCTTAGGAACGACCACACGAAATGCGGACTCACCACTGTCGGTGTCCGCAGCAGGTATATACCGCAGGATCAAACCATCTTCTGCTTCCACGTAGCAGTCATAGCTTCCGTTAAGCGCCCGGCTCCCTGCAGGGCTGGCGCTGTTCAGGCTTTGGCGTATCTGGTTGCACTGGTCGTCTGAAAGCTGAGCGTCAAGGAGCTGTTGACGGGACACCAGTGTGCCCCAGGTGTCGGCAGGAGCTGTCACAGCATGGACCGCGGGTGCTCGCTCTCCCTCGCCCGGAAGTGGAGCTCGTGACAGGGCATCGGCCACTTTGTTGAAAGTGCCTCTTCTGTATTCTATCCTGTAATTATACTTTTGGAGAGCGAGTGACCAGCGGGCCAGACGGCCAGCTGGATTTTGCAACCTCGAAAGCCACGATAGGGCCTGGTGGTCGGTCTGAATAGTGAATTCTGCACCATCCAAATACATGTCAAATTTCTTGAGGGCAAACACAATCGCGAGACACTCTTTCTCTGTCACAGTATAGTTCCTTTCCGGTGCCGTCAGTGTATGACTAGCAAATGCCAATGGGCAAAGCTTTCCTTGATGTTCTTGAAGCAATACCGCCCCAATTCCGTACTCACTTGCATCCGTTTGTAGCGTGAATGGCCGGTTAAGGTCTGGAAGCCGCAGGCGTGCAGTATCCGCGATGGCTGCAGACAGTGAACGGAATGATCCCTGCTCGGCTTCTGTCCATGACCAGCGGGCACCCTTCCGGAGGAGCTGATGGAGGGGTCGCGCCAGGTCAGCGCAGTTCGGGATGAAGTGGCGGTAGAATCCCACCATGCCCAAGAAACGCTGGAGGCTCTTTATGTTGTTTGGTGGGGGGAGCTGCAGAATGGCTTGAAGCTTCTCTTCATCCGGGCGAACTGTGCCCTGTTCCACAATGAACCCAAGAAGATTGATTGTGCTTTTCACCAACTGAACCTTGCCGGGGTTAATAGTGATGCCCGCCTTCTGCATTCGTTGAAGGACATTCGTTAGATGACGGAGGTGCTCTTCTAAGCTTTCTGAGAACACTACTACGTCATCCATGTAGGCCATAGCGTAGTTAAATTTAGCGTCTCCGAGCACAATATCCATCACCCGTTGAAAAGTAGCAGGTGAATTGCACAACCCGAAAGGCAAGCGCACAAATTCGAACAGTCCCCGGTGGCAAGTGAAAGCCGTTTTCTCAATGTCGCAGTGGTCAATCGGGATTTGCAGAAATCCCCTACTGCAGTCAAGAGTTGTAAAAAATTTTGCTGACCCAAGTGAGTACATGACAGAGTCAACAGACGGGAAAGGGTAAGAGTCTCGCACTGTCACAGCATTCAGACGTCGATAATCGACACACAACCGTGCTGTTCCATCCTTCTTAGGCGCGAGAACAACAGGAAACGCCCAGGGGCTTTTTGATGGTCTCACCGCACCGGTAGCCACCATTTCGTCGAGGGCCCTATCCAGCAGCGCTCGCTTGTGGACACTCAAGGGCCTTGGATTGAATCTGATAGGACGAGCATCGCCGGTGTCAATCCTGTGGGTTAGTACGTTGGCCTTTCCCGGAGCCTCCGTGAACATTGCTGCAAAGGGCCTGAGCATTGTCTCGATTCTGCTTTTTTCCGCTGGTGACCCCGTGAAGGAATTCAAAACGGTTAGAATACCACAGCCTGTGATATTGGCCGAATGGCCGTTCGTGGCAAGCAACTGTGACTGTGGCTCAGCGGCCTTAGTCTTGAACTGAAATGCTTCTGTACCGGTGCCATGCCGGTAGGTTCCCTTACCGAGATCTATCACGATTCCTGCCTTCACTATGAAGTTACGGCCTAGTATGACTGGCCAGGATAGTCCGGGGAGGTGTAAGAAACGCTGTCTAATCTTTCGACCATTTATAGCAACTGTTAGGCGGGCTGCTGAGGTTGCGGGTACTATGTGAGTCGACGCCATACGAAGGTTAGTGTTTACACTCCGCAACCGGACACATTTTATCTCGCAGGAATTTTTCACCTGATCGCCGAAGACTGACACTGTAGACCCTGTGTCTAAAAGGGCTGGAAGCTCCAGTCCGGCCATTTTGACCAAGACCAGCGGGGTCTTGTCTGGTTGGCTTTCCTCAAAAGAAGTTGACGGGACTGCACTCACCGAGTGTTTGTAGGGCTTCTCGGGGTCTGCCTCATGCGCAGGTGGTGACAATGGTACCTGTGTCGAAGACACCTGGGTCTGTGGCACCTGGTTCGATTCAGGCAGGAAAGGTAGCGACTGGATCAGCTCTCCCGGTGGTTGGCCACGTCTGTGCGGCCTGGCCGCTGGATGGTGCGATGACCAAAACACCCTCCCCTGTGTTGTCCTGGATCTGCGAATCGGAGGACAAGTTGTGCCCGGGGGCGACGCCCGCTTCTCACCTGATGGCGACACCGTTGCACCCGGTGGTGACACCCACGTTGCACCCGGTGGTGACACCCACGTTGCACCCGGTGGTGACACCCACGTTGCACCCGTAGGTGACGGCCACGTTGCACCCGTAGGTGACGGCCACGTTGCACCCGGTGGTGACACCCACGTTGCACCCGTAGGTGACGGCCACGTTGCACCCGTAGGTGACGGCCACGTTGCACCCGTAGGTGACGGCCACGTTGCACCCGGTGGTGACGGCCACGTTGCACCCGGTGGTGACACCCACGTTGCACCCGGTGGTGACACCCACGTTGCACCCGGTGGTGACACCCACGTTGCACCCGGTGGTGACACCCACGTTGCACTGGTAGGAGACGTCCGCGTTGCACCCGGTGGTGACACCCACGCTGCACCCGTAGGTGACGTCCACGTTGCACCCGTAGGTGACGTCCACGTTGCACCCGGTGGTGACACCCACGCTGCACCCGTAGGTGACGTCCACGTTGCACCCGGTGGTGACACCCACGCTGCACCCGTAGGTGACGTCCACGTTGCACCCGATGGTGACACCCACGTTGCACCCGATGGTGAATGGTAGCCGGCAGCCGCTGTAGGAGATCTCCGGGATTTGCGCGCTCTGACGTGGGGTGTCCCAACTGCTGCCACACAAGGGGTACCAGCGCCTGCGTATGGCAAGAAGACACGGGGCCCCGTCTGACCTGTCGCCCCATGAAATCGGCTCGTCACCTGAGTAGACGCATCAGGGCTTGTGACTCCGTGCAAGTCGCCAGCCTCCGTACGGCAGCCTGGCGTCTCCACGCTGCGTGCTGCCGATGATCCAGGCCACGCACAGGACGGCTCAAGGCAAGTCTCTGCAGGGGGAGGTGGTTTGTACTGGAGCTCCGCCAGGAAAGATGCCTCGATGCGGGATGCTTCTCTAGCCATGTCATTGAAGTCCGCGAACTGGCGACGCCAGAGATATGGCTGGTACTTTGGATGGCACCGATGTATAGCATGAGCCACCTTCTCTGGTTCCGGAACTGCAGGATCTGCCCGCTCATGCAGCTCTTGAAAACTGCGCAAAAACTCTAGCAAACCCTCGCTTTCGCCTTGCGTCCTGGTGCAAAGCTCGTCTTTCATATGGATGTCATAGTCAGGCGGCAAAAACTCTTCTCGAAAACGGTCTATAAAATCCTGCTTTGTTGCGAACGGCCGCTGTCTACGCCTCCAGGTTGCTGCGGAACCTACCAAAGCTACGGGAAGCACACGCGTGACCAGAGCGCTGTCCGAAATTGCCATTGCCATCTGATAATCGTCGATTTCATAGAGAAAATCGCACACAGATTTCTTATCGGCGTATCCTTCAAACCTTGGCACGGCCAAATTCAGCCGCAGCTGATTATCGCGATACAAGGGAGTGGGCGTTAACGAAACTGCCTCGCTTCCTACCATTTCTCTGAAATGTGCCTTTGATTCCAGTAGCTCGTTCAGGAGGCCAAGAATTCCGCTACAAATGTCCGATGGTTTGCTTTTCCTGTCCTCTGAGTGCTCATGCTCGGAACCCTCCCGTGTGGGAGGCCGAACTGTCTCCGTTAACTGGGCGCTTGCACCCGGTAAGTCCGACATCGCTACGCACGAAACTGCATGAACCTCAAATTGGTACACTCGCGGGGCAAGCCAAAGCTCGAGTAGAAATCACGTTGGGCGCCAAATGAAGGCTCCGCCTTCTAGAATACGGGTTCGCGAGCGATGGTCTCGCCCGACGAGTGAAAACCAAGTCTTTCTTAAAAACACCGGTTTATTCCGGATCAACAGAAAAGTATAAAATAGAAAAGAAACAGCATTGGTCAAAACTGCGCCGGAAACATGCCGTCGAAGTTCGCGACAAGGGACTATGAGGATAAAACGGAACAAGGGTCAGGGCTTCACCGCGACAACACAAAGCACACTGCGGCGCGATGGGCGAGTAATAGGGCCAAAGCGTTGATCCCGGTACAAGAACATTGCTACTCGCGTGGCAGCACTCACGCTAACACTCCTAAGGCTTCCTTGAAGGTGCCGCTTCCGTCTTCTCCTCCCAGGACTCCGCTCCGTCGTCCGTGTACACCCCGCCGGCTTGGGACGCTGCCACGCCGCCCTTCTGTGGCCGGCCTCCCGGCGAAAAAGCCCCGAGCCTTGCTTCCAACGCGCTTATCTACCCTCTGTCTCGCGCCGATAACATGCCGCCCCCGCTCCGGGCAGCTCGCTCATGCGTACTCGCGCTGCCCGGGCGGACACCAACACAAACAGAAAAAAAGCGCGCGCGGTTCGAAACGCTAAAAGGGGCTGTGGGGCCCCACAACGTCTATCGGTGAAGTACCAGTAAGAAGGAAGAACAATATTTTAGCATGGCTACGTCGCATATTGATCAACGTTGGATACTAACTGTACAATGTGCTCAGGTTTAGAAGAGGTTAGTTTTATTGACTTCATCCGTGCAAGTTACAGTATACCTATATGTGTCTCGAGCTGTGCTTTGGAAATGATTTCCGATCCAATGTTGTGTGTGCACACCCATACTATCGTACGATAGGTTAAACGCATCTATTCACAATTGCATGCGGTGCAGTGAGAGATTTTGGCAATGTTTGCTGTTTATTCTTTTACTCATCATTTGAAGTCTGTCTTGGCACTCACTAATTGTATTATTACCCACTATCTCGTGCCCTCGAATAATTCTTGGGGCCTTTTGTGTTCCATGTGAAGGGAAGCTACTATGTCCAGCAAATAACTATGGGCACGCTTTGTAATTTCATTCGGATCTTTAGCTTAGGACAAACGCTGTAGGTCAACGGAGAAACAATTAACATTTCTCTCTATTTCGACACTGAATAGAATTGGCTGCATGGCCGTTATACTTTCCCAAAATTCTGCACCTTTCATAGAAAACAGGTTGGATTATGTTCAAATTGCATATCAAAAGATCTATTCCATTTGATAATGTCCGGGCAATTCTCTGCTTCTATCACATGTTTTGGTCCCACCTCTCTCCTCACGATTAAAACTAAATGAGAAGAGAGGGGGCTGAAATGAGGTAGTGGTTATCGAAAAATTAATGAGAGGAAGTGGACAAAATAGATTGGACAATATGACTTTGAAACTTCTTAAACATATTTCATTCTGCATAGATTAATGTTCAGGGCAGGCGCAAATACTTTTCATCTGTTATCTCCATAGTAATTAGGTGGAATTCTGTAGCGGAGATTCAGAACTTGAGCTGTGCTGTGGTCTGCAAAACACCTTTTGCTACCTTCTCTAAAACTTCAAGCAACATTCTGCTCTTACCACATCGTGACAGTTTGGTTTTAGGTGACATTCATCGTAGCGCTCTTGTATATTCAGTGCTTTGAAATGATAAGTGTTGTCCATACCAGCTGTCCCTCGTGACAGGCATATGCCAAGGGTTTAAAAATAAACCTTTGAGATAGGCCATAAAAACGATTGTGTACTGATGCAAAACTGGACCTTCTACTGCTGCGTTTCGATAGAAAAGAAACGGAAGGGAGTCCGTGTGCTGTGTGATGTCTGCGCGGGTTACACATCCCCAGGTTGTCGAAATTACTATGTAGCCCTCCACTATGGCTCCTCTTGTTCTCTTTACACATTCACAACCACCGTCCTCCCTTCTGTTATGTCGTGTTTTAGGTGTACACATAAAAATGTGTGACAGACACTGTGTCTTAATTTCCTCTAAACCAATTTAATAAGCTTTATTGTTAGAGCTGCCAGCCTTCTCTAGCGCCACAGTTTATTTTTTTTTGCTATCTAAATTATCATTTAGTGAATCAAGCTACCTTTTCCAAATTTACCTAATCTTGTCTTGAATATGTAATATTTGCCTATTTATTGGCCTAATATGTGATTTAAAACATGGCAGGGCACCTTCAAAACCTTACTTCCATTTAATTGTAATAGACTCGCACATGTAGCTTTTTTTCGTGCTCCAAATTCGCGAATTACAAAAGCGTAAGGTGATGCGCATTCGTGCACAACAGTTGTGCTGCTCTCAATCGCGCACTGAGTGCAGCAAAAACACGCGCGGCCTTGATTCGAAGGTCCGGTTCATCGTCAGGGCGATAATTTCATGATTGCTGCAGCCCGTTCTGGCCAAAACACCGCCCTCGCTGACGCTTGCAGTGCTACGTGCGGCGACTGGTTCACGTGGGCGAAGAAACAACCGTAGACCGTATGCCGGTGCCAACAGCATGATGCACCCATGGCCAAGCTGATTTCATTTACTAGAGCCACGGCTGGAAGCAGCGCATTCGTGGCACGCGAATGCGATAGTCTGTGATTTGTCTTGTAATTCACGGGCGTCTTTTGGAGGTAGGGAAAAATGATATATGTGCGTCTTTCTTTGTCGTAAACTAATGGAATGGGGATATTAGAAGGTGCTCCCAAAATTTGCCGATCATATTTATTTTCTGAAATCAATATTAATAAATTACAGAAGGAGTTTATTACTTATTATTCCTGAATCTAAAATTTCCTAATATCTGTAAGAGGGCTGGCGGCTTCGAGCAACTTGTATCCTTAATCGATCTGAAATATTTAAATTTGCACCCCCTGGTACAATTTGGCCGGAACACCTGGTATATATATATATATATATATATATATATATATATATATATATATATATATATATATACACAGTTTCTCTGCATGTGGTTCACCATGTTGATGGCATTGTTGCACATGTATTGAATAAAAATAGGCTACTTATCGGAACTGTTGTGTCGAGTATTTATTCTCAATCACTAAATTTAAAAAAGGAAATTATTTATAGGGACAGGCGACCCTATATTCAGTGTCGCTCGAGTTATTCATTACAGCGTACGACATGGAATGGTGTATGTTATCATGTTGTGTTGAGGGTAAACATTTCCAGGACATGAAGAATGGAGCAGTGGCTGATATCTTTTCCGCCTAACAGGCGCTCAAGATAATGTTGCCGATGTAGGGAGCCTGCCTCACTTGCACTCATTACGATAGCGTGACTAGCAATTATTTCTATGCAAACTGCTTACGTTTGGGCATAGCGGATACTTGAGTCTCTAGTAGTACATCTTTAACAGGTTTCTGCACTACTCAATTCCAAATGGTTAATAAAATGATTAAAACTGCAACACGCCTTAAGCAAGTGATTTTAGTCCAAAACAATTTCGGAGTCCTCCACCAAGGGCCATACAATCAAGATAGGGTAATTTATCTCAACTTTCAGGAAAAAACAACACTACAGACGAGACGCTGGCCAAGAAAAAAAAGAAGAGCTTGAAGTGAAATCGAGACCGTACACCAGATGTTAAAGATGGGGAGAGGTGGGAGATAACAAGGTTGGTTATAAAATGATGGTTGATTGAATTAAAAAAATTCGGTGCATCGTCCCTAAGTTGTCATGAGCTAGAAAAAGCCGCTACCTATCGGGGTACGAACACTTCTGCAGCAATGGCGGCGCCTTCCGAGATGGAGGAATGACGTATATTTTACGACTAAAATGCACTTATTGTCAGTGAATATTGATTGTAGGAATTTTGAAATTTAGGAGTTTTGAATTTTATCAATCCTATAACGGGAATTGCCATAATTGTCACAGCCAAAAATGCCTAGTGGTTCCTTTTCCTTGCTCATTTGCATTCCACTATCACTAAACCAGTTCAAATTCAGAGCGAAGAGAGCTTAACGTGCTAGAATTAAACGTTCACTGTGGGTCAAGAACAACATCAGTGAATAATCCCTCATTAAGCCCGCAAATAGTCACGTCGATCGCGGGTGACTGTTCACACGTTCAAGAAACCTAAAGGGCTGCCTCGCATTTATAAAACAGTGCCTATTCCTTGCGAATGAATTTCTAGCTTTCAGACGTTTTCAACAGAGTTGAAGGGTCCAGATTATGGACGCTTTTCAAACCAGTACATAGATCATTTCGATGGCCAAAGGAAGTTTATATATCATTTAACCGCAGCTTAGAGTATTATTTGTATCGCACCTCCACAATGAAAAAACGCAGTTTGCGAAATGAGTAAAAATATCTTTATTGAGGGGAAAAATCAGGAGAAAGGTGGAACTGTCCCTGAGCAAAGTTCCACAAGCATTACCCATCGGTCGGTGCGATTTGAATGTTTCCACTTTGTTCTTAGCTCGCTTGAGCGCTTGGCGAGCTTCTTGGGAAAAGGTAGACTGGCTTCTCGTTGGCCGATGCTCTCGGCTGCCTGTCTGTCATGGCAGCGGTGTCTGTCTTTATAGAGATGGCATTTGTGTATTGTGTACTGACCTAGGTTTAATGTAAGAGCGGCGCAAATGGACCTTCATGAAGACAACGATGTTACACCACATCGGGAGAGTGTGCTGCAGGTGTACATCAGACGTGGTCAGCAGCGTCACGCCTTATCAAGACGATGAACACGGTGATGTTTACGGCAGAGCGCGTGATGAAGGCGTTGTTTGCTGTATAACGCGAGATGTAACAACATGAGGCTCTGGAGTAGGTGACGCCATCTGTAGAGTGAATGAGGTACTACATCCTGCAATAACGCGGACGACCAAATGAACATATAGAGCTGACGCTCGAAAAACTGGTAATACGTATTCCATGGCAAAGTAAATAATTTTGGGGGGGAACTCATGAAGGAAATGCTGGATCATGAAGTGTGAGTTGCTGCTTTATATGCTGCAAGTGAAATTAGTATATATTACTGATGAGTCTGTTGTCAATTCTACTAGTTGGCACACTGCTTTTCGTAATTTAGGGGCTACTGAGTTCTCTCACTGATATTCTTTGGGGCAAATGCAGACAAACCTAATGTGGTAGAGGACATCGACGGAACCAGAGAAAAAAGCACTTTCGCCAACCATTATTGTGAATTCCACTTTGAGCGAGGTTTGGTTTCAGATGTCTTTGCGACAATCTCGGAACTCATCTATCACTAGGACCTCGTCTCATTGTGTAAGGGAAGAATACGGCCTTCGTCATTTTTATGGTATAAAATGCCACTTGACATTAGGTACACGACAGCTTTACATGAGCCATATTTCTGCTAATATTTCAAGGACAGCGTTTATTTCGTGCAGTGCACATTGCAGCTGAGGACTTGAAATAAAAAAAAGCCACCTAAATCTTTTTTGTGTCTCTTAAGTATGTTTCACTTAGTATCAGCGAGCACTTTAAATGAGTGGTGAACATTACCCCAGTCCACGAAGTGACCATGTTCTTTTCATTAAAATTTACGTAGATACATTCTCTCCCATCTTCAAAAATATCATCAATTTCTGTTCTTCGTTTTGATCACATGTGAGACAATTTACCTCCTGAACATAAATGTCAAGACTAAAGCCTTGATTGAAGTCACACGTACTATCATGGAAATGTGAGAAAAACAACACTCGCGCTTCCCTCTGCAGGGAATGAGAAATTTGTTGCTCGCTTAGGTATGAAAGCGCCCTTAAACTTCGTCTAATATAAATCAAACAGCTTTCTATGGCTCGCCAGATACACCATCGCTAACTTCGGGTGGGTGATTAACTTTGTTTCTTAACACCGAATTTTATCAAAGTAATTTAGACACTTAACACAAATCTCTCGCAAATTCTGCTTTCATGAGATATAGGTGCCTAGTTGAATTTCCCTAAACTACATTTACGATGAGCTCTATAGGATAAAAACGCGGAAACATTGCACCCCTCGTAGAATATAAAATAAACGAAGTACTGTTTTATATGTGTTACCTTTATTTTGTTAAGGTAAATTCTGTTTCACGACGGTAATGACAACATAGCAGAAACCACGTTGATCACCTCCAGAAGATATTGCGGGCTCCAAATGATTCATGGCACATCCTTTAAGGTTTTTGTTTTGGCCATCATTATTGTGCATGTTATGTTGGGAGAGGTTGGATTTCAGATTTCAGAGCGACAGTCTCAGTACCGACCTATAAGATGGAACCTACCTCATTTTTTTAATAAGGAATTCGACCATCTTCGTCGTGCCGAGATAAAATGCTACTTCACATATTTTACAAGAAAGCTTTACATTTTCAATATTTCTGTTACATGTTTGACGCAGGCGTTTCTCACCTCATCTTTGTACATTTGGGCAAATTTTTTTATACACACGTTTTGTACCTATGAATTTGTAATAATAACGCCACTTGAAATTTTCACATCAATCTCTGAAGTAGGTTTCACTTTAATACCAGCCAGTATTTTTTATTGGACGTTAGAGTTTTGCCATTGCAGACAATATTCTCCTCTTTGAAAAATGTCATGAATTTCTTTGACTTGTTTTGACCAGGTGCGACGAAAATTGCGCTCTCAACAAACATGTGAAGATTGAACGCTCGCTGTACACCGCTTGATCGAAACCAAACTTACAGCCTGGACAGTGGGAAAAATATTTGTTATGCTTCCCTCTGTACAGAACATGAAATTTTTCTCCTTTCGTAGGTTTTCAATGATGCCTCAACTTTTCGTTCAAATAACTCACACTGACTGCGAAAGCCCACTATCTGCAATTTCAATCACATCATTTAGGTGTTTCGGTGGGGTTGTTCATTTTCGGATTCTAGCATGGTAATTTAGCAAGTAAACTGAATCTTTCGCCAATTCTGCCTGCACAAATATTTCTATATGGGTGCCAAATTTTATTCACATTTTTGTCCAATACCCTTAAAATGAAGTCTGTAGGTGAAAAGCGCGGAGGCACTATAGTTAGTGTGAAATATGTCAAGTTCTGTTTTATCAGTAATGCTACTTTTGTTTAATTAAATGAGCTTGTGGCTTGACATCAACCACACGTACCAGTCAAAGAAGCCACGTTGGTCACTGCCAGATAAGTTCATGAATAAGCGATATTTTGAAAATTACGGTGTAAAAACTAGGGACATCTCATGTTCTCCTAGGCGAGTTTATATCTCTGATAAACCTCGTAATAGATGTTCGAAGAATGAGCTGGCTGCATGAATATAAAATATGGAGTTTCAAGACATGCTAGGGTGCCAACGTGGTTTCTCAGATGATTCGGTTTCATACAAGGAGGTAGTGTCTCTACAAAACGCAGAAGAATGCGCAGCTCCGACAGGATTGAAGGTGCATACCCTTATCTCCGCGTGTACAAATGTTTAAAATCATGCCAAATCATGCCAAAATCATACCAATCATGCCATAGATGTTAGGGACACTGGTGGCCATTTTTGCGTTTTTCAAAATGCTTGCAGACATCCCGCCGACGACAGCAGCTGTTCAAACAGGCTTGAAGCCCGCAGCGTAGCCTAGCGCCCCGGATCTAGCGAAAAGATCAGCAAGTTCCTCTAAAAATGAGGCATCGTCCAATAAAAAAACGTTTATTCTTGCATCCTGCAATAAAGGCCATTGATGCAGCGCCCAGAAAGAGGAGACACGGTCATACAGCAGATGAATGAATGGCACCTCTCTTCGTTGAGGGTGACCGCCATTTTGTGCACTATGCAGCACAGGAGGGTAGTCAGGGACTGAAGAAGCACGTACTTTGGCCCAAGTGCTCTTTACCAAACGTTATCGCTGAGCCACACTCCCCGGCACCAGTATACCTCTTTGAAATAGCCGGCATGATGACTCTTTCTCAAGAGCCATGCTTCACAAAGGTTTCTCGTGCTTTTCCGAAACGGAAGACGTGGGAAAAATTAAGCGCATGTGAAAACAGTTGGTTATAGAGATGCACAGGGGTCCGTGCTGTGCTTCCGAAATGGGCCGCCGCACCGACTGATGATCTTGAATGCGTTGCTGCCGCGTCGGCGATCCCAGAAATGTAGATATTTCGGGCTGGAAAAGGGAGATCCCGTTGGGCAGGGGACAGCATCAGCTATACGTAGAGTCTGCTTCTCACCCAAGCGAGCCACATTTTTATTAAGTACGCTAGGTGCGAAGAAAGCCCGTGCTGCGTCTACGTAGAATTTTATAACAGAAGTTGATGGTAAAGTTGCCGTTCACTACACCTGTTTTACCCTTTTCTGACTGAAGTCAAAGGTTGCCTTGACTCTATAGCAATTACAACAATTGCCTTGGTCAATACCTTGTGCGTGATAGGTAGTGAGCTCATTGGTTCAAAGTTTCAAGTCCTTAGAATCCCATTTTTTATGAATAATGGTAATAATACGGTTTTTCCAAGCTTCCAGTACCGTCGATGTCATCGTTCAATGCATATACTGTAGCTTAGGCTCTGTGTAGGTCGGTACATTGTTCTAACACAATATCCATACTGCTTTTCAAAAAACGTTTATCTTTAGTGATCATACCTATCTATTTTTATGTAACGCTTTTTTAATTTAGTCTGTTCTTACTGGCGGAACGTCCCCAACATAATTATTGCATACCTGCTTGGCTACTGTATAATTCAACATAAAGCTCTTCAACTAGACAGATCCTCTTGAAAGATAGTTCATGTGAGAAGTGGAATAACCACCCTTGTACTTTTGCACATGCGTCCGATTTCTTCGAATGCATTATTTGCTCTTCGTGGCTTAAGGCTCCCACTTTTCTTTAAAGCATGCTCGTCTATCTCTATATTGAACTTGGTTATGTCGGACACTGTGTGCCTGTTGAGTCCGATAGCTCACCCAGATTTATGCTGTTTTTGGGCTGGAGGCTTCATACTTTGGCTTTTCTAATGATAGTAATAGTGTGCTTAGTTGATTGATTTATTTGATTTATTTACTTGAAATCCCTTTAAGGACCTGAAAGGGATATACAGAACGGGGAAATATTGTACCCTCACAGTAAAAACAAACCGGAAAAGCATCATGTATACACAGAAAGGACAGCGTTAGAAATGTATCGTACTGTTTGTTCATGTAACTTCACTGGGCATCTCGTTTCTGGTTAATGTCCAGGAGCAATTGAATATGACAATAAAAACGTTTTAGTGGTGTGTTTATTCAGGCAACCCAGATGCTCAAGATGAAGTTGCAGCAGAGCATCAGGCGTAGCGAACCACGAAGACAGCGACCTACTTCTTTTTCCTCAGGCGCGCCAGAACGCGATACACACCAGTGGCTACAACAATGTAGATTAGCACACTACAGTTCCTCCCTGGCAGAGGAGGCATTTTCGCGACTTATGCGGCCGAAATGTTAGAAGGCTCTGTGTACGGCTTCGGTCGATTCACATGAACTGTTTGCATTCACGGCAACGCAAGTCCGCTGAGGGCGTAACGGGTTCAACGACATAGTTAACAGGAGATGTTTGTTGAAGGACCCGGTAGGGACTGTGATACTGAGCAGGGAGCTGCTTTGAAAGGCGAGGGGTTGTGGCAGGAACGCAGAGGCTCACTAGGAAGTTGGGGGAATATGAAACTCATCGGCATAACTGTTGTGGTTTTGTTGCCATTGGTGTACCGTTATAAGCCAACGAGCGAGCTGACGGCGTTCTTCTTCTTACTGGGCGGCGTCCGAGAGTACCTACGATTCAGAAACAGCAGAGAGGTAGGAAAGAAACGTGTCTATTGTGTAGGTTGGCTCGCGACCGTAAAGAAGAAGGGAGATAAGACAGTGCTGGTGTGTTTCGCGGTGTTGTATGCGTAGCTTACAAATGGAAGAACCTTGTTCCAGCTGGAATGGGCGTCGTTCACGCAAATAGCCAGCATGTCAGTCATAATGCGGTTGAATCGTTCTGTCAGGCAATCGTCTTAGGGTGGAATGAAGTTGCGGTGCGGTGAATGATGCGGCATTCTTTTATGACGGCCTCAAGAACACCGGAACTGTAAATGCCTCCGCGGTCTCGCGGCGAATGACTGCCTAACAACCAACCTCAAACGAATTCTCTAACAGATCCTGGCTCAAACTCGCTGTCATTGGATAGGATAGGATATGATAGGATAGGAAATACGTTAATTTCGCTACGAAGGTCTTCTACTAGTAGCAATAGAGGTCCATCTTCCGTCTTATCACAGGGTCGGTGCCCCTATTCCAGCGCTCCGCTGAGCTTCGCTGCTCGCTGGGCGTGCTGGATCAGACCTAGTTGGCAATCCAGATCGCCGCTGGAGAGCCAGCTCTCCCACTGTTCCGCACTTGGGTCTTTGCGAAAGCTATCGTTATTTCTACATTGCCACGTGATGTGGTATAACGAAGGTTTGCTACCACACCATGGGCAGGTGTCCCGAAATTGTGGCGGGTAAATTTTGCTTAGGATATGCAGGTTATCGAATGTTTCTGTCTGCAGTCTTCGCCAGTACACTGCCTCTTGTTTTAGATCACGATGAGGCGGCGGATAGTGAGTCCGTACCCACTTATAGTAGTTCACAGTGTTTGAGTACGTAGGGCCGACTCGCTCGGGTAGATCGTGCGATTGGGAGGAAGCTCGGCTCGTGTACCCTCTAGCTACCTCATCGGCGCGTTCGTTCCCCGCTATATCGGTGTGTCCTGGCAGCCAGTAGATGTTGTGTGTGACTTTTGATGGGGTCGTGCTCTGGAGGATCCTGAGCGCGGCGCGACCTATGCGGCCGTTCATGTAGTTACGGCACGCTTCTCTCGAATCTGTAAGAATGGTAAGGGACGTGTTGCTTCAATATCCGGCTACCACCGCTGGAATAACGGTCAGCTCCTCCCCTTCGGTTACCGTGCCATCCCTGACTGAGGCGCTAGCTAGTTACATTAGGTTGGGATCAACAGCTACTGCCACTGCGCTGTTATGTGAGCTTCCTGTATACGGAGCAGCGTCCGTGTATACCATTGTGGATTTTGTAGCTAAATTTTGTTGTACATACTTCGCCCGGGCTGCCCTACGGGTCACATGCAAGTTGGGGTCCATGTTCTGCGAGAGAGAGCTAACCTTTAGCGTCTGGCGAATTGCGTCCGGTATTCTCGCAGTACGATTCTCGGTTTCCGCAGTTCCACATAGCCCCAGTCACCTAAGAAGCGAGCGCCCCGTAGGCGTCTGCTGGAGCCTGGCTATCTGTGTGACCAGTTGGGCTTCTTTGACTTCGAAGGTGTTGTGAACGCCAAGAGCTAGTAGATTTGCGTTGGAGGTGTTCATTGGTAGGTGCAGGGCTGTCTTGTAAGCTTAGCGGATGATATCTGCACTTTCCACTTCTCCTCTGATGAGGTTGAAATACGGGAGGGCGTAGCCCACGCAACTGAGTACCAGGCACTGAACCAGGCGCAGGGTATCCCCCTCTCGCATACCGCTCCGCTTCTGCGACACACACGTGATCATCCTGGTGACCTGAGTGGTCGATTGATGAGAAGGCCGAGCGTATGGCAGCATCGCTGATTGCTCCGGAGCCACATTCCTAAGACTCGTATCTTATCTCGTTCGGGAAGTAGGTGTCCTTCGAGGGAGACATTGGGGGTCCCTTCTTCATGTTTCCCTTGTGAACTCGCAGGAGTTCAGATTTTTCTGTGGAGCAGGTGAGACCTCGTGCTCGGATATATTCTTCCACGCAGGTAGCCGCTGCTTATAGTCGTTCTTCGTTCTGGCCGGGCGCCCGGAGGTAACCCAAACCGTGAAGTCGTCAGCGTACATGGCGTGCTGTATGACTTCCATGTTCTCAAGTTGTCTAGCGAGTCCGATCATAGCCACGTTGAAAAGTAGTGGTGAGTTGACGGACCCTTGAGGTGTGCCTTTGTTGGGGGTCGAGAATTTATCGCTGCGAAGCCCAACCGGTGCAGTTCGGTTAGAGAAAAAGGCCTTCATATAGCTGCGAATCTTCTAGCCACAGTGGAGGTTGTCGAGTCCTTTCATTACAGCCGCGTGGCTAACGTTGTCACAGGCCCCTTTAATATCGAGGGCCATGACTGCGTTCTCGCCAACGCTCGGGACATTGGTGAGGACATGCTCTTTGAGTTGTATGAGGACGTCCTGGGTGGAGAGGTGAGCTCGGAAGCCGAACATGCCGTGGGGGTACAGGTCTTCGTCCTTCATGTAATTTTGGAGCCTCCGAGTAACTACACGCTCGTAGAGCTTGCCTAGGCAGGAGGTGAGTGATATAAGTTGAAGGTTTTCGTTCTGGAGTTTCTTACCCGGTTTTGGAATCATTACGACGTCTGCATGCTTCCACTCTTCAGGAACCGTTCCTGCGGCCCAATGTCCGTTGAGGAAGGTGGTCAATTGGTCGATCGCCCCGTCGCTGAGGTTACGTATGAGTGCATTATGGATCTTGTCTGCACCCGCCGCAGTGTTGCGCGTGCGTACCTTTATTGTAGCGAACACTTCTTCCCTGGTGATCGGCCTGTCCAGGTGGGTGTTCGGTCTTCCCAGGTATGGTTTCGTGTATGCTGCAGGCAAGGTCATGCCGTAGCATTTCTCTTTTACTTTATCATGCAGTTCCTCCTCCGTACCCTCGAAGGTGTGGATGAGCCTGCGGATAGCTTTCCCGCTTTCGGCCCTGATTTGGATAGGGTCGAGGAGGGTCTTGAGTATACGCCGCGTTTTGGCCGTGCTGAGTGTGCCGTCCAGCGAGCTACTGAACGGCTGCCAGCTCTGCCCTGCCAGTTGGGCTGCGTACTCCTCTGCTATCTTCCTGACTTCTGCAATCTTCAGCTTGAGTTTCCTGTTAAAGCGCTGCTTCTTACAGCGCTTGGTGAGCCCTCGGCATGCCTCCCATAGCCTGAGGAGCCGGGGGTCCACCTCTGGTGTTTGCTCGGTGCGATCCTCTTCCTGAGTGTACTGCTTCTGGATGTCTTTGAGTTACTGACACCAATCATCTATGGAAGTAATCTCCCTTCCAGATCCATGCATGCCTTGCGGAAGGCCGGCCAGTTGGTGATCTCGGCCGTGCCGAGCTTGCGCTCGATATTGGTGGCTGTTATCATGATCTTCAAGATATAATGGTCACTGCCTAGATTCTCCAGAAGATTCTCCCACGCTGCATATTTCGCCCTCCTGGCAAAAGTTAAGTCCGGACACGCATCCTGGCAGACAGAATTGCCAAGGCGCGTTGGTTGAGTTTCGTCTGTTATGAGGGTACATTGGATCACTTCCGCCGCGTCCTCGACCTCTATACCTTTTTGATTATTTGTGGGGTATCCCCATTGCTGTTCGAGGGCGTTAAAGTTGCCTACAATGAGCAGCGTGTTGCTTTTAGCAAGGTTGCTGGCCCCTAGAAAGTTTATGAAAATTCGCGTCCCGCTGGCGAGGTGGGCTATAGAGGTTTACGAGAAAAACAATCTTTTCCTTGGGCTTCTTTTTTGGAATAATTTCCGTCACGAAGTGCTCAATTTTTGTGTTGGGAATCGGGTCATGGGCTATGGTTACCACCTTTTTGCTCACCAGGGTTGCCGTGCATCCGGTATTGTAGCACGTATATCCCCTCAGTGTCGGTGATCGAGTTAGTTTCCTGTAAAGCTATTATATCGGGTGTGGAGTCGTGCGTGAGTAGAAACTGCATTAGGAGTCCCTGTTTTGGCGGTACCCCCTGTAGTTCCATTGCCAGATTTCTAGTGGTGTTTCTTTAGGCATGGCTTTGGGCGTTGTTTGGATTGGAGCCTTCAGTGCCGAAACGGCGCTCTTGTCTGAGCCTGTCCCGGGCCTCGTTTGTTATACGTCGCGTATTTTGGCTTTTGACGTGGTCCTGCCACGCAATTTCTTGCTCTATTACCATGACTTTCTGTTCTAATAGGTTGGTTTTGACATACATAGCATTTAATCTTGCATGAGTTCGGAGAAACTGTTCTTTGATGCGTACCGTGAAATCCTCCACGTGTTGCATGAAAGATCTTAATTCCTCGGGGCTCACGTCTAAGGCGGACGGGGGTCGTTGCACTTCTACCGGCGCAATCGGGGGCCACGGTACCTGCCCTGTTCTTTGAACCTGCATCTCTTTAATGAGGTCATCGACTTTTTTACGGAGATATGCATTCTCCTCTCTTAGAGCTTTAAGTTCTTCCGAATTACGCGTAATATTATTTTGATCCGAGCGCGTAAACAGTGAGTTTGGAGGGCCCGCTCCCCAGCTCAGCTTAACGCCGCCCTTCTGTTGTTGCTTCTGAGACTGCTGCTGTTGCTGCTCCAGCTTGGCCGTTGACCGGTTTAGTGCCGGGAAAGAGTCCTCCCTGGATCAGCCCTGGCATCTGCGATCTTGTACTATGCTACAGCCTTGGCTCGAGGAGCGGCCATGGTCCCGCTCTGAGCTCAGCCACCTGGGTCAGCGCTCTTGACTCAGGTTCCGGTTGTGCTGCTGCTGCTGCAATTGTTGCAATTGCTGCTGGGGCTCCCGCTGCAGCTGCTGTAGATGTTGTTCCTGCTGCTGCTGCCGCTGCCAGTGTTGTTGCCTGAACTGCCGGACGCCGGTCGTGCTGCCCCGGAGCTCGTCAGTAGTCTTGAGGCATCGACGGCACTCTGTGGTGACGTTGTCGCCTTGGCACACCGTGCATTTCGCTTGCCCTGGTGCCCTTCTGGTGGGTCGTGTGTGCCACATGTCCTGCAGAGCTTGATGTTCGGCGTTGGACAGACGTCCCAACGGCGGCCTTGCTTTCCGTATACATAGCAGATCTGCCTCGTAGGACGATATGGGTAGGTCTTGAATTCTCCAGAACGGTAAATGACCCACTGCGGGATATACGGGCCGTCGAACGTGATGAGCGCCGTTTCCGACCTGCCCAGCATTCTCGCTTCGTGGATCTCAACTCCTTGGGATTAAAGCCGGAGCCTCAATTTCAGTAGGGCCGGTGATTGCACTGGCATAACGCCGTGAATGACGGCACGCTTGAGGTCGTCCGGTAGGGCTGGATAGGTGTTGGTTTCATAGGTTTGGTCATTTATAGTGAGCTTTCGATCTTCATGAGCACGTCGGTAATGTCCAGGTCGGGCGTGCTCGCAATCATGCTGTTCGAACCGGGCCGGAGTCTCATGATGAGGTCTTCTTCCTTGATCTTTCCCCTGCTGGCCGCGACGAGGGCTTGCGTTGCCTGGTCGACACGGATTTCGCTGATTTTTATACCTCCCTTGGGGCGGTATATTATCTTGATATCTTCCTTCGGTAGCGTCGGCGGACGTGGCCTTATATGCCGCTGCTCTCCCGCCAGATGTTTTGATATAGAGCGCGTCACACCAGTCGCGTGCGCCACTGCTTTGCCAGCTATGGCCTTCGGCGCTATCTTGTTTTTTGTTTCTTTCCTGGGATCGCCTGGCTGCAAAATGACGTTCCAATGCTGCACAGTGAACTTCGAGCCTTTCTTTTTTGGGCGCCATTTGGAAGAAACAAGAGTCCAACGCTGCGCATTTTCGTCTTGCAGCGGGTAGATATCGGCCGCGCAGTCCCGCTGCGGGGATGAGGTCTCCATGGCTTCGTTCACTGCCTCCCCTAGTCCGGGGCTCAGATTGACCGGCGATGCGGCAGGACCTTGAGCCGATGTCTGATTAGGTCCACTCCTGGGTCTAACCGATCCTTCGGAGTCCGAGGACGTCGATGGACAGTCGTCTAAGTCCTCTGTCTGGTTGGTATCTGCCTCTTCGGCGTCGGTGAAGAACCCCCCGTCAGGAATCAAGAAATCATCGACGCCCGAAGCCTCCTCGATTTGATGTTGTTCTCCGCCCATATCGAGTTTTATTTCCAGGTGTTCCGCATAATTGTCCGACGGCCTTCTGCTGGCGACGGTGGACGATGTCTGATCACGGCCACTTTCCGCCTCGTCACTACCGCCGCGACCGTGAGTGGATGGACCCTTATTCATCTGCGTGGACTGCCCTTCCTCGTCAGTGGCTTCCGATAGCTGCTTACGAAGAAGCATCGCATGACGCCACACGCGACAGCGTGGCTGCCGCCGATCTCCGCACTCCCCTTCGTCACCCTCTTGGTCATCGTGGTCATGACTAAGCGGCGTAAGGCTCATAACCCGAAGGTAGGGTTAGCTCCGCGATGTCCGCTTGGCAGTTCACAATCCACGGACGGCCAAAGAAGGCACTCACGGACAACAGACGCCTCCACAGATCCTGCTCAGGGAGATCTTGCAGAATGCACCAACATATGCGGAAGGGGGCAATTTGTATCCGGCCAGAAGCTTATCGGAATCGGAGCCGAAGCGAAGCGCGTCCGCTCACATCGGCTTCGTCATCTTCATTGCTGTCATAAGACATTTGAAATGCCTTTCTCTATATGATCGAGCAGAGACAATGTGCTTGATATCGTGACTCAATGCCCACCCTCTTCTGTGGCACACAGGAATCCCCCAACTCCATCTGCATGGTATTCGCAGCGCAGCTTGAAATCCAAGAAATCCTTTAGGGTGTGTACACTCCTGGAACCTAGTTGGAGGACTCTCGCTGGCACTAAGGAAGTCATAATCCTGAAGATAGAGCTGACTTTCCTGCGATAGCATAAATACTAAAAGCGGTGATATCAATATTTTCAATCGAGTAGGGAAGCAAACAAGGCATTTGCTCCTGTTTAAATATTTGTAAACATGATATGACACATTACCCTAGGTGGATGAGGTGGTTAATGCTACAAGGAAGCAAGAAGATCTTCATCCAAGCTAGCTAGGCATTTGCCACAAGTCGTTGGACTGTAAATTATCATTTGGTAATAAAGTAAAGGAATGATAGCATTCGTACCAATGCATTTATTTAGATAAACAATCCTACAGTTGCCCCAATTCCTCCCCAAGATGCCTCCGGCTAGTCTCTATAGAATAGAACACCATTAATCACATGGTCTTCAAACGAATGGAAGGTAAAGGTTGCCCGCATTTTCTAGAAACTGGCTGTACACACAGAGTTGTGAGCTCTGGCATCTCCTTGACGGTGATATTGCTGCAGTAAATTTTAAAAGCCTTTCTAAGAGACTCAATGAAAACCTGGAACGTTTAAAATACTGTGAAACTATATAATCGACACATTCTACACCAAAAAAGGGGGGCTTTAAAACCACATCTTTAAAAATAAGCGTTTCGCTTTCAGCGAGCACCATTACCCAAAAAATCACTTTAAAAGAAAAAGCTACAAGCACATACCATGCCATTTGGAGTATTCAGTGAATGCTGCAGCAGTGGGTACCGCACGCATTTCAGCAAATTAAGAAACCCAAATCGAAGATATAGCTGGCAGGATGAATCGACGCAATGCTAAAGACTACAGTGATTCTGCTAGCCTTTACACAAATTCTCAAACTTTTCCACATTAGGCAATTCTACGAACTACCATCGTACGTTATAAAAGTCAAAAAGTAGAACATTTGCTTAAGCGTTGATAGTTGATTCTGTGAACACTTACAAAGCTATCTGCTTTAGTGTGCCACTAGTTGCAAATGCACCTATCATCTGCGTCCATTTTCCGGTGAATTAATGACTATTCCGTACACGCTGGGCACATTTGGTTCTTCACTGCTGAAAGCGATCATATCAAGGAAGCCTTTAATGTGCCCCGTAGTCATCGCATTCATGTGTGTAGACAACATAATTTAGTGATCAGGAGGCCACCATGGGCAGGACATGTAGGACGTAGGAGATGTAGAATGAAGAGAGCGTAACCCCTGGTTGCTAAGGTTAACACTGTGGCATCCAGAGAAGGAAAGCAAACGCAAGGGGCCCCAGAAACTTAGGTTGGGGGATGCGGGTGTGAAGTTTGCAGGTTGCGAAGCGAATGCAGCATGCACAGGGCCGGGTTAACTTGACAGCTATAGGAGAACCCTTTGGCCAGCCGGGGGTGTTTCCGGGCTGACGTATGTCTACTGAGAAACATCGCAGCTAAATTTGGAACAGTTCGCAATACTCATGGTTGAGCGACAGTTTGAACAATACGTTTGCAGATAAAGCTCAGCTACATGGGGTGCAACTTCAAATTTCCTCACGTGGCCGAAAGACAATAACCTAATTACCTGCAGGTGCCCTGTCGAGCTTGTGATAGATGCATTGCCTTTCTCCAAGAGACAAAAGGTAAAAAATCACAGAATTAGAATGCGTCGATTCTTCCAGAGATATTTGAGTGCCACCCCCCCCCCCGCTTAAAGCGCCTAAGCGCGTTTAGCCTTGCTAAGCCGCGGAAGACTACATTGAATAGAGCTTTCGCTCCCATAACTAAATTGAAGCCTTGGTTAAACTGGAACCCATCTTTGGAAATAGGTCTTCATATAAGGAGAAAAGAAGTGCTGACATATATTGCTACAACCATTGGCTGCTGTCTGATCGTCCCCTGGAGCAAAATGTGCGTAGAATATTGATGGCATGAAAATGGAAATGCAAAACTCTCAGGCGTTGTGCTTAGAGTATTTTGAATATATAACACATTTCATTTTTGAAATGGTTGCTGTGAAAAAGTAGCGCTGTTGCGCTATCGGCAGCAATAAGTTGTTGCCGAATAATCGCTATACGGTTAGGTCCAAGCAAAATAATAACATTATGAGTCCATTAAGCACTACAGACGTAAAACACGAAACATATAAAAGCGCTTAGCTCTTGTCTGTTTATGCATCTGAATTTAATCCAGGTGAGCAACTTCATAAATTCGTACATTTTATACCTCTATGGCTCGAGTTCAAATAAAGCGGCCTACGGCGCTGAAATTTATGCACGCACCCAATATTCTAAATACTGGACCTGTTTTCGGTTTAGGAGATAAACATTGTTCAAGTGCATGTTGCCTGGCAACCTTTGTTTTCGTGCACCAGTGTTATTGTTTTAATATTTAGTTCTACTGATGGTGCCCAAAATGCTGACACACTTCACGTATACGCGTCAAATATCCGGGTAAGCTGAAGTAATAGTAGTAAATATTTTAAATATATAATAATTCCAAGGAAATAAAGGTCACGAGAAATAAAAGCTCATTTGTTGGTGATATTTATATTGCTCAATGAACAAAAAATACTGGTCTTTCGATCCCCTGCTGAATAACACGCTCTTGGTACGAAGCTGAACAAGGTAACTGTGAAGTGAATGGTATAGCGTAGGCTTTTGAATCGTGTAATCTGTAGCTCAGTAATCTGTAATAAACAAAAATTCGTGAAATAGTAATGAAAACATTCATTTAAATATTGAAATGATGAAAAAACGCTCGATTCTCAGCTATATCTGCACCCGTCCGAGTATTTGTCCTACTAAGAAAGTTTTCTCGGTGTTCTGGAGAAAGAGAGCACACATGCAAAAAACTGCGAGATGGCGCCTTATTCAAGAGATCGCAGAGTGGCATTGAGTGTTATTACAAAGTTCTTGGGCTAACCCTCGTTCGTGCTGCACCTTTTGATTAAAATATTCTTATCTTATATTACTTTCAAATGCGTGTCATTCCGCTCTTAAGTATAGCTTACTGTTGGTTCGTGCCACGTAAAGATTTTCAATTGGAGCTCCAGAGCATCTGTCTATAATCGATTGCGCCGCAGGCCGCAATCTCAGTTTTCTTTACTTTCGGCCATCATTCACGACCTCAGCACATTGTTAACACATCTATTTATGGCATATCTTTGGTGATGTGAGTCGCAGACTTCTGATTTTACATTTGGCTTGGGCGTACGAGCAATTCTACAACTGCACCTAAGCAGCACACAAAACGGGTCCCTTTAGCGCCCTTATTATCATTTCGGGCTGGGGCGACCACCACAATAATTATGAGAGTCCCATTTAGGGATCAAGCGGGTAAGACCCAATAAGGCTTGCCTGTTTTTCCCATTTGGCTATTATATAGGCATGGCAAGGGCTAACGGAGCACATATCCTAACATCTGGCCCGCAAGGGTTTCTCGCGGAGAATTTTAGGGCACATTCAAAGGAAATTCTGGCTTTATGTAGGAAACGTCTGAGCTAACCTAAATCTAACGACCCACTTAATATCCCAAAAGGTCCTGCTTGGGTCGTGACGGTTCTGTAAACAGGAATGCAAGCAAGTTCCCTGTGAGGGACCATTGAGGGGTGCACTAGTGAAGGTCAGACGGAACTTTTGGCTTCATTCAGAAAACTCTTGAGCTAACCCAAATGGGGCTGCCCACCAAAAACTTCAAAACTTTCTGTAAAGGCTGTGGCGGGGTTGAAAAGTGATCATACCCGCTTCTGCCCACATTGGTCTATTGCGGTCACTTTAGGGCAGATGCGTGCCAGATGTAGGCCTTAAGCAGATAGAAGATGGGTTAGGCCAAATTGGGCTTCCCAGTTAAAAGCCGAATAAGTGCCAAATTAGCCATGTTCGGGCTGAAAAGCAGGCATGCCCCAACGCTGCCCACACGAGCCTTATCCGGTGTAGCTGCGGGCAAATACAACATGTGCTTGGATTAAATGCCATAAAGATGTGGCCCTCCTACTCCCTCTTATATACCGTGAGAGAAACTAGGTGGCATATCAGAAAAAGAATATTGCCATCGGACTCAGCGTCAAGGAAGCTGTGCATAACAAAACTGTTGATGTGAGTTAGTTAATTATTAGAACGAATTAAGTAGATCAGACGTGGAAATAGCCGGGAGGAGTGATGTCAACACCTAACACGTAGTACACGGCTTTTGGTATCGTAGGCGTAACTTCTGGTGGCGGAAAGTTCAGTTTCTTGAACGCAAACGAGCAGAGAAGGATGTTATTTGAGTGCACGAATGGATGGTAATGATTAGAAAGCGTGTAAAGAGAGGCAATCGACCAACTGAAGTCTGTAAAATTGCGAGAGCACAGCAGAATGTCCAGTGCAGAAATGCTAAAGCCTGAGCGTTTGCTGCACACGGTACATAGCGCATCCCTTGGTGAACATAGCCAGCGTTTCGATGAACCCATCAATGTTCACCGGAGTTCTTTAATTAGTTACAGGAAAGGAAAGGTGCAGTAACTGTCGCTCGCCGAATTTCAGTTCCACATCTCGCGAACAACACAGCAATGCTCTCGCTTATACGCCCTTCTACAATGCAGATTCTGCAGTGATCTCGGGAAATTTCTATTTTAATCATTTCCTTTCTGTGTTCCTATTAAGATTGTTTTGAAACGTTCTGTTTTGCCACAAAAACCACACCGCTCAGATTTATTAAATATTATCTCCTAATTAATTAGGTAGACTGCCTTCGCGAAGACTAAAATGCATTGCTCAAAGTTTCTTAAGTTATCCATTGTTAATATAAACAGCACAAACAGGAAGACACAGGAGAAGCGCTTATCCCCTGGCTTCCTTTTATCTTGTCCTGTCTCTTCCTGTTCGCGCTGTTTATATTAAGAACGGATGTTTACCAACTCACCCAACAAAGTATCTTGTCATGTTCTTGCCTTCAGTGCCAGAAGGCAAAATTTCTCAATGAAACGTTTCCGAAAGATATATTTAGAATTATGTGTGAGCTGACGTTTATTCTCAAATTTCTAAAACAGCTCAATATGACTTTCTCGAAAGCCTTAGATAAAATTCAGATAAAATAAATAACTGGTCGATAGTTCACCTCGTTTTTGTGCCCCCTTTTATAAACAATGGTTACACATGCAATCTGCATCTTGCTAGAAAAAGCACACTAAGACAGGCTTGCAATGTACTACGCAACTGAATTTGAAATACGTCAAAAGCTTTAGCGCTACTGTTAATTAAGCTTGTCAGTGCATCAATTACTTCAGCTTTACTAACGAGAGTCAAGAAAAAGTGTTTCGTCATTCCGGCAGATCGTTGTATACTGCGTTTAGTAGTTTATTTCGATTTCTGTCTACGCATTGCTCAGCTTTCACTCATTAACATTGTTTTCACGTCTCTCCTTTTATATTTTTCCTGCTTTTTTTTGCAACCACACTAGCAGTTAAGGGATTCCAAACACATCACAAATAATTTGTTACTCATTCAAGGAGTTTTTATCATTTTCCGCATTAGTCTATGAAGACGAAAAAAAAAATCTTCATTTCAATAGGATTTTTTCTGGGCCTTAGCTTAAACGTGTGCAAACTAAAGACTCGCCGGGTTCATACACCCAAAGCGAAAATAAAGAATACCACGCGCTCAGCATTCAGGGTGCTTCCTGCGTCCCGAAGGCAGTTTTCTCAAAGTTTGAAATAAGCCCCTTACATACATTTTAGTTGTGTTGCTGGCAAAGTATCAATGGCGGAGACTCCATGTTCCCAACCACTATATATAGACAATCTTCCACAGATAAAGCCAAGATTGACAACACTTGTTCTGTTTCTTTTTTTCTGGTAAAGATTATTGACAGAAGACGCATCTTCGGATTCGTATCATGCTCTAGGAATCTGAACTGCTCAGATCAGCGGGCCGACACCCTTACGGCAGCCATGTTTCCGAAACGGTACTTCTCAGTCAAAACGTGAACCTTGGCGTCAAAAACGCTGCCGTCGTACTTTGTGTCCTATCTTAGCCTTCCTTATAACTATTCATTGCTTTAAAGTTTATTCACAATTTATCGGTCCTTCAAATTCTTACAAGAAATAAAATTACAGGAAAAAATTAGCGGACAGCATGTTTCAAATCAGGTTTGGTGCAGTTCGAGTTTCATTACACTAGAATCGCAACGCAGCCATCAAGCACTAAATCATTTCGAATTGAAAATTGATAATAGCTTAGGCCAAAGCAATACCTTCTTCGTTGTCACTGGTGTAGGCGCAGTATGTCCACGACAGGTTGGCTCATCTATACCCAAGCATTTCAAGGCGGTATGGCAATTGTTTGTTTTGTGATATCAGTGATAATCGCCGTTGTCCTTTTTGGAAGCTCGAAACTTTTGAAAATGGTGGTCAGCATAATGAAACATCCTGGAATAAGCATTTCAAAAACGTGGTCCAACTCGGCTTAGCCTCTTTGAAGGAAAGGGCAGGCCCGAAGGTCGAAGTGGCTTGCCTTACGTGCGTAAAAAGCAGGGATCTCTTCGAAGTTTTTTTTTTTTTGATGCGGGCATGTTCTCGGAGCTTTAGACGTTGGTCATGCTGCAACGAAGAATTCACGACTTTTGTGAAGAGGAGCAGGGAAGTGAATGTGCGAACAGTGTTCGTAGTTCTGGGCACGAAAACACAATATTGTATACGGCTCTACTACAATTTTACGTGTCCGCCAATTTCACTGAAGCCCCGCCGGGGTGGCGCAGTGGTTACGGCGCTCGACTACTGTTCCCAAGGACGCGGGATCGAATCCCGGCCTCGGCGGCCGCTTTTCGACGGCGGCGAACAGCAAGGTGCCCGTGTGCTGTGGGGTGTCAGTGCATGTAAAAGAACCCCAGGTGGTCGAGATTTGCAGAGTCCTCCACTACGGCGTCTCTCATAGCCTGAGTCGCTTTGGGATGTTAAACCCCACAAACCAACCAGCCTATTGCACTGAATGGATTTTGTTTCACAGCCAGGAAAGTATTTTAACACCTGAAAATATTGCTGAACTTGGTACGCAAATTTCTCTTTTCAGGGGCCCACAAGTTATTACCGCAACACCAGAAAACCCTTCAATATTTCTAAAGGTGTTCGCTTTCTCTCAGAAGTGTTCCTCCGGAGGGCTGAAAGGCATGTGGCATAGCACGTTTTCCCTCGAAGGAAAAGAAATTACATTCGCTTGACCAATGATTGAAGTTGTTGAACCCCCGACGGTTCATACCTTTTAAAGAACTACGATATAATGGAGATGGCACTGTTCGCATAGTATGAAACCATGGTATTTCTTGAGTATAAAAACACCGCAACCGCTCTCGAGGCCTTATACTGAGGCTGGGCAGATGTGCTTCTATTGCCTCTGACAGCGGATGAATTTGCCGATAGTAAATTTCATATTTAGCCGGCACTGCGTTATTCTCAAGAGACGTTATTTGTGCCAAGAAATTTTTACGTCTCCCGAGTTGCTTTTTTCATTGCGTTAACACAGTCATCTCAGCTGTTCCTGCTCATTTTCGTGAGCATGCTCGCATCTTCGTCTGTTCTGCCCTGGTACCCTATACGAATTTGGGGAACTTTGTCTGGATGCAGACTGGTAGTCATTTCTGATAGCGTCATTTTTATCCACTTCAGTACCGACGGGAAGGGCTATTCGTAGACTAGCGCTTCGCGGCACCTGGTCGTGGCACCAAGCATTTCTCTTTATCCGGCTCTTCAGTGTATTACCGCTGTCAGTGTTTTTGAGAGGAGCCCTCATTTCTCCTCTGTGCATAACGATAGCACCTAATTTTATTGACACTTGGGAGGAGCTGGATACTGCATTGGATAACAATGAGCTCGTGCCGCGCGTATGGCGCCGGTTAAGCGAGCAAGGAAGATCAGACAAAAAGACAAAGTACTTCGATCTCCCAGTGTACCCCAAGTTGAAGTTCGCTTTTGACAGAAATGCGAAAAAGATTCGTCCGGCATTCGACAATTTCGAAGATTGTTTCCGCTGCGCCCGGCAACGCGGCTTTGTTTCTTGCCAGGGATGGGAGATTGCGAACGAGCACGCTACAAAAGAGATTACGTGGAGGCGTTAGAAGGAATGTTTTCTGTTTACGAGGTAGTTGGCATCATAAAAGTATGCGCTTACGCTGAAATCTACAATAATCTTTGACGCCGACTCCTTGAAACTGGACTTCACCCTGGTGACAAGCGGTGGGAAGAGTGAATGACTAAATGCCCTGATCAGGTCATTGGCCAAACCAATCTGACTCAATTTCAAGAACTGTGCATTTTTTGCTTGATTTGTCGGTCTTGTGCTCTTGGCTTTCTTTGCACGCCGCATAGAGTTGGTATATGGCAGAGGCGCGTTCCTGTGGCAGCATTAGAAGCATTGTTGGAAAGCATTTAATATCCACCAAAAGCAAGAAGGAGGTCTCCAAACAATGCTTGGAAAGAAGTAGCTGATATTTTAATGCGAAACAATCCAACACATACAAAATATCTTCCACAGAATGTCTTGTATTTAAACCGTAGTTCGGCGCTCAGACCTTCTGCACAAAAATTCTCAGTGGAACTCAACACCAAATGCTTGCGATTTAATGAGATATAACGAACATTAAAACCAACCATTTTGAAAAGGTATTCCCATTGAAGATATATGTAAGCTGATCAAGACGACACAACACGTGCCCCCCCCCTATTCTCAGCCCAGCTGCTCTGAACTGAGCGTCAGAATAATATCTCACAACACTTCAATTTGAGCAGCAAACGTCTATCATACTGCCTCTATTGAACGAAAGCAAGATTCAGTAGGAAGGAGAAGACAGCTGACTCATTTGCCCTCAATTCGTGAATAAAGCTATTGTGATAACGCGCCGGAATTTTGCAGCTACGTCGATACCCATTACATACTCGTTATGCAGCACTGCCAAAGGTCAGCGGCGGCCACCTACGCTATTTGTGTGTGTGCCGAGGAAATCATGGAAAAGAACGAGTCAGAAAGTGATCTTTGTTAAATTCAACTGGCACAGTCAACTATCCACCTATTCTTGGCGAGGAGTACAGACCGTAAGATAAGCCGCCAACTCTTTGACTTCTAAAATTTGCGCCATTTCCATACCGATTCTCCAGGAATCGTCAAAGCTCCGGGAGCCAAAGACAACGCCCCGATTGCTGATGTTTTGATATACATTGATTTGTCTGCTTTACACAAAATTGTACGGGGAACTTTTCCTTCAATGCATTTGCATGGCCACTCTATACAGCTTACTCTAATTCTGAAGTCTACATGTTGCGCACAACATTTATTAACCTTACTGCAGCATGTCCCCCAACGCCAATGTACTGTTCGAACCACAACTCTCTTGAATGCACTTCGGCAGAGTGCCTCCGCAGCTGTAGCGTATCTTTCTTGCCAATAGCATTGCTAAACCATATTTTCCCTTGCGGTGGTCATATTTTCAAGCCGGTAAATACGCTCATATTGCACTCAGTCCTATTTTATGGCATACATATTTCCTCAGTATGTTTTGCAGATCAGGACCGAAAAATATACTCCCCTCAGTTGCTAACTTCAGACAAAGCCGCTTCTTAAGGATAAAACAATAATGGCAAATTCTTACCTCACGCTCCTGTTTCAAACGCCGTTACGATACTTTTAAAGGAGAAGAAGCTTAGCGGGATCAATGTTGTGTCTTTGAGTGCTCCAGTGTCCAGTTTTTAATCTTCAGAAAGCACTTTCTCCCAAACCATCACAAGGCTCTAGACAGGGATTCTAAAACGCCTCATGCGAAACCATTTCTTTGACAGGATCATCGCTCTCCCTTCACATCCTTAGCGCATGTGCCTAGCTACACCGCTATTTGTACCCCGTCATTGGAACCTCAAAGCAATGTCCTCCTTATACTCTTCAGAATTATTCTGTACCAGAAGTGAAGATTCACACACTCTAAAATATTTGTATTAGATGCATTCAACTATATTTCCAAGAGTGCCCCATAAGAGACCCACTCAACTGGCAATGTTTGGCTGCATCAGCATGAGGAAGCTCATGGGAACTAAACAGCGACCGTGGCCGTCTATCGGCGAAGTGTCACGCTTTTCTGTTCGTTGGATGCCGACTTAGGAATGCGCTGAGCTTAAGGAGGTGTCCATTTTACCTACTGGATCAGAGCAGGTTACAGTATAAATGCCTCTCGCACTCTGTTTTGAAAATGACAGTCATTCCCAACTTACGCATGTACAGTCGTGCTCTCGTACGAATTATTTCACGCATCCATTCGAAATTGCATGCGATGTTTGGACTGTTTTTGGCATTGTTTTCAGTGAATTCCTTTTGTCATCACTTGAAATCTGTCTTGGCATTCACTGATTGTACCACTATAAACTATCTGGTGGCATCGTTTATTTCATTGAGGAATTTTGTGTTCCCGTGAACAGAGGTTAGCAATTAAATATGAACATATTTTATAATCTCATTCGAACCCTTAGCTTAGAACAAACACTGCAGACCAGGAAACAAGCTGTTAGCGATTATTTCTATATAGACATGGAATAGAACCGTTTACATCGCCATACACTTTACCAGATACGCGCATCTTTCATAAACAAAAGGTTAGATTTTGATCGAAGTTCAAACCGAAATGTCTATCCCCGTTTACATTGTCCCACCAATTATTTGCCCTTTATCACATATTTTTGCCTACGCTCTTTACTCACGTTTAAAACTATATGAGACGGGTGACTCATGGAAGCTAGTGGGGATCAAGAAAATGAAAAACAATGGAAGGGGGCTAGAATACATAGGTCATTGCGATTTTGAAAGGCTCAATATATTTTGTTCTGCACTGTTCGTTAAAGTGCAAGACTAAGATTTCAGGGAAGGTGCAAACACTCTTCATATTTTACCTCCTATTGCAATCCTGTGAACTTGTGCGGAGATTCAGCCTGTGCTGTGCTGTGGCCTGCGACACTCGTTTTGCTACATTTCCTAGAGCGTTTGGCTTCATCCTGCTTCACCACATTAATACAGTTTGGCTTACAGTGACATTCATCGCAGAGCACTTGTATTTTCAAGGCTTTGAAATATTTTTGTATGTTGTTGATACCAGGTGTCCCAGCTAAAATGTGCCAACGGTTAAAACAATAAATATTTGAGGAAAGCTACAGAAATAAATTGCATGCAGCTGCCAGGCCCGACCGCCGGCGGCTGCCTTTCGACGGCGATGAAACGGAGGGGCGTCCATGTGCAGTGTTATATCAATCCACGTTAAATATCCCCAGGTGGTGGAAGTTTCCCCGTAGTCATCCACTACGGCTCCTCTTTATCTCTTTCCACTTTCACTTCTACCTTCCTCCAGAAAAAAATGGGTGACAGACATTGCGCCTTACCTTGCCTGTAAACCAATTTTTTTTATTACGTCTTTATTTCTGCTTACGGTAGGCGTTTACCTTGCGGCAGAACTAAGTTGCTTCATGGATGTAGGGGTGGGGTAGCGGTTAAGGGTGGGGGTGGGGGTGAAGGTTGGGATAGATATGAGGGACCGGTGTCCACTTCTTCCTCGAGGTAGGGTCGTCCCGAGGTCGGCTCCGCGAAGTAATGGCCTGGTCCTTCTTCCTTGAAGTAAGAAAGAAAAGTTCGCCACAGCCGGTTTGCGTCTGATGGCCCGATGTGCGATGGGGGATCGACCCATGCCTGTAGGGTTGCAGGTCGAAGCCCGCCCAGGGACTTGAGTGCTCTCGCCCATACTGCGTCAAAAGCAGGGCAGCCCCACAGGAGATGTTCGGCCGTGCCTCTGGCCGGGCATGTCGGGCACTGAGGAGAAGGGTATACCTGCGGGTTTATGAGGTGCAGCTTCGCGGGTGACAGAAGCTGACCAGTCTGGGCTCGGCGAAGTAGTACTGCCTCCATTCTCCGGAATGAGCTATCTGGGCGGCGATATAGTTGCTCAGGGTTGGCCAAGTGCTGGAGTATGCTTCGACGAGGATAGCGTTGTGCTCGATGCCATGTCTCCGCCCTATCCATATGAGGCGACGACGGATGTGTAACGTCCTCAGGGGGCCACGAAGCGGAAACGAATGTGGATCCAGGCAAAGGTGCGGAAAGAGCTGCTGCGCGCGCTGCCTGGTGTGCCTTTTCGTTTCCAGTGATTCCTTTATGTGCAGGAATCCATTTGATAATTAAGGTGTAGCCCTCCTCTCTCAGGCGACGGGCTTGTGTTCGAATAGTGTTCAGAATGACATAGTCTGCTCTCCCTGCGCGGCATGCAGTGTACGCTGCTTGTGAATCTGTGTAAACATGGTAGGTGCACGGAGCCCGATCTTGTCTTGCTACTAGTCGAGTAATGGCAAGTCGTATGGCAATGAGTTCGAGATTGGTAACAGTGTGTTCCTCGGAAAGCCGTTGAACTACCGAGGTATCTGACACAGAGTCGTGACAAGCTATAGCTGTGCAGTGTTGAAACTGAGCGGCGTCTGTGTATAGTTGGATAGCTCCTTCCTGGGCTAGCTTGTGTGACATCTTCCTATGACGTTTGGCGGCAGCTTTGCGCCTTTGAGGATTAGCCGAACTCATATTCTTTGGTAATGGTATACCATCTACTAAGTCAATCAACTCCCATGGTGGGGCGGCGGACGAAAGTGGCTCTAAATTGTCAACGTTGTAGCCTAATGCCTGCAGGATCTGTCGGCCAGCCGCCGTTGTGGAGAGACGGACTCGCTGGGTTTGCAACTGCTGCTCTGCCAGATCCTGAAGCGCATTAATATTGCTGCATGCGTGTAGATTCACTACTGGGCAGTACTGTGGCAGACCAGTAACTAGGCGCATCGCCTTGCGATTGATTCACTCAAGCTGATGGCGTTGGTTCGCATTAAGTCGCATGTACGGATATGCGTACAGGATTTTCGATGTTATGAGTGCTAATGCCATCTGACAGAGCCCCACCTCCTTGATTGGCCATCCACGCGCAGAGACACGGCGCATTAGGTGTAAAGCCTGATGACAGCTAAGCATCGTGTTATGAAGCCAGCTTTTGGCTCCTCCATCCTCGTCAATAAGCATACCGAGTATACGGATTGTTGGTTTCCGGCAAATAACCGAGTGCCCTAAATGAAGAGAGATAAGTTTGCGTTCTGCCTCGGCTCGTACCCGCGGGCCGTTAATGACAACCACATACTCGGTTTTTTCCGGAGAGGTTTTCATTCCCCACTTCTCGTTGTATTCATGGACGGCATTGAGGCCTGTCTGTAGGGCTTGTTCTTGGTCTGCAGGGGACCCTGAATTGGTCCACAGCGTTATATCGCCCGCATACACGGCGAAATTGAGACCGGGTATCAACGACAGCAGTGGCGGGAGACCTGACATAGCTATATTAAAGAGAGCCGGTGATAAGAGAGCGCTTTGGGGGACACCTGTTTGGTTGCGTTGCCAACCACCCTGAGTATCTCCAACCATTACTGAAAAGGTTCTTTCTGCAAGAAAGGCTTTCACGAAGCGGTAGAGGTTGCCGCCTATCCCCACTTCCTGGAGCCGGCGAAGTATGGTCGAGTGGGGCACGGAATCAAACGCCTTTTTGACGCCGACCCCAACAACCACTCGGAGCTGTGCGCTGCTAGGGTATGCGAGAACGTCGTTATGAAGCCTTCTGAGAATATCTTGGGCGCAGAGCCCTCGACGAAAACCTACTTGCATAGGAGACAGGACGTTGTACTTGTCTAAGTACCAGTCAAGTCTTAGAGCCGTACGTTCCATGACCTTACAAAGGTTGGACGTCAGCGATATCGGCCTGAGGTCTTGTAATGTTCGACTTGGCTTGCCAGGTTTTGGAATTGGTATTACCACTGACTTCTCCAAGCAAGAGGAAGATCACCGTCGGCCCAGTATTTGTTCATCTCTTTCAGCAGGGCAAGTTTGTGTGACTTGGGAAGGTTCAGAAGTGTTGAGTAGCTTATACCATTCGGTCCTGGGGCGCTATTGTGATTGGAGTCATAAAGCGCCGCCTCCAGTTCGTCTAATGTGAAGGGAACGTCGTATTCGTTTAATGTACCTGATAAGGGGTCCGCAGGCAAGGCATCCGCATTTTCAGGTTGGGGAAAAAATACCTTCCCTGCTTGTATAGCTAGCTCTGCCGGGTAGACGTTCAATTTCAGGGCCATACTTTGGGCAGGGGAAATCGGCTTCTTGCGTCCAAGGATAGCTCGAAATATGTGCCAGGCCTTTGAAAAGTTAACTGTTTCGTTGAGTGAGTGGCACAGCAGCTGCCAGTCTTGGAGAGCGAGGTGCAAAGTATACTTCTCAACTTCTTGGCTAATGCGAGCGAGATGGGATGTGCGGCCTGATCGGCGATACGCCTTGAGAGCACGAAGCCTACGATTCTAAAGACGCAAAAAGGTGAGAGTCCGGCTTTGGGGCATCAAATTTGACTGAAACTTCGTTGTAGCTTTCTTCTTGGCATCGGTGATCTGAGTGATGAGCTCGTCTAATCCTGTGGGAACGTTCACCTCACCGAGCATCCTACGGAAATCGTCCCGTGTGACGTGCTCCTCTATTCGACGGCCTTGTTGTCACTGTAATGATTTTCGCCTTCGAGGAGCCCATGAGACCACCACGGGATAATGATCACTGCCCATGACATCATCAGCCCGTGACCATAGGATCTCACTGGGATGAAACACTAGTGTCAAGTCTGGGGAAATGTCTTGTTGACCTTTGTGCTGGCCAAGGCGAGTGGGTAGAGTGAGGTCGTTGGCTATGGTCAATTTCGCTCTGACAATTTGCTGCCAAAGGTGTCTTCGCCTAGCATCTGAGCGATTATATCCCCAGCTGGTGTGCATGGCGTTAAAATCACCCCCAACTACAACGCGATCCTGGGGATATATCCTTAAGAAGTGCTCTAAAAAGACATATCCACTCTATATGTCGTAGTACCGAATGATCTCGCATAAACTGAAAAAACTAAGGCTTGTTGGTCGCTATCTAAGCTAAGGCGTACTCCCGCTACCTCCTGCGTCTGCGCGCACCACGCGGAAGTATTTAGTTCAGTATGGGCAGTACGCGACAGAACAAGGACGCATGCCTGCCCATTGGCCATTGGAGCCGCTGTTCGCGATCCTGGCCCGGGGCGTCGGTGCTCTATGGAAGGGGCGCAGTAAGAATTGTACCCTATTGAATTGGGCTTATTAATGGCGGTCTCCTGAAGCAGGATAGCTATAGGAGGCGTTGACGCGATGGACAGTCTCCTCTGAAGTTCCGCTTGTTTGCGACGGATTCCCCGACAATTCCATTGCAATAACCATGTAGGAGAGTCCGAAGCAAAAATGTCATATGGTTTCGCGCTAATGCCTGCCATTTTTAAACTGAAAGGTTCGCGGAACTGGAGATGATGTGTGCCCAATTTCGGACTTTTGATTAGGAGAAACCTGTGACATTCCCAAGAGTGGCAGCATACGCTTGATCATCTCGGCGGTGACCAGTTCGATAATGTGCGTGAGCTGGTTTTCATCTAAGTGTAGCGTATGCGAACGTTATTTCGTAAGATTCATTTGTGCGCCGCGTTGCGTATCACGGAGAGATTCTGCGAGAGCCCGATGTACGCGCACTTGCTTTGGTGCCGTCGCGGTATGCTTAGAAACTATGGCTAGGGATGAGGTGGCGTTCCTTTGACTATTGCTATCAGATTGTATAGAGGATTTATGCGCGTCTTGCCGTCTAGTTTTACGTTCATTGTCCCGTGTCTTCGGCAACGGCTGACTTTGTAGGGGAGGGAAATCCTGATTATCAAGCACAGTTGCCTCCGAGGTTGATTGCTGTATGGTGACAGGGCTGTTGTTCGCCGTCATCGCCGCCGTTTGGGTACCACGTAGAATCTCGGCTTGTTGTTTGCGCTCTTTTCGTCGCGACACTCGTATATGGCGGAAGATGTCATTCCTCAAGGTTCTTCTGCAATTGCGGCACAGTGGTTTTGTCGGACAAACCTCGAGGTTTCCATGCTCGAGGCGACCGCAATACGAGCATCGTCGTTGGTCGACTAATGGACACGAATTTGCCCTGTGTCCGATTTTGTGACAGGTCTCACATATGACAGACTTCGGGTGATAAGGTGTCACCGGAAGGAGTATGCTGTACAAATGAATTTTTGTGGGGAAGTCTGGAGCCCTCAAACGTGATTAGAGCTGTTCCGTTCTTGCCCATAGGCCTGGCGTTTATCATCCTGCACGAGTAGCACTTGAGGTTTGCCATGAGCTGTTCGCTTGTTAACCCGTTGGCGGGATAAATGACCCCACGGATCTGGCCGGGACGAATGGTTTCATAAGCTTGAATAGGTGTATCCTTTCCAGCAATGACGAGAGACTGCAGTCCAATAAGGTGGTCTCTGGCATGTATACATGCGATATGTCGACTGCAAACTGATTGCTTCGCTCAAGTGGCCGTACTTGAAATCCAGAGTGAAAATGAATTTTTCGAAGCTCATTGGCAACAGCTTCGTGCAGTCAGTGTGCGGGGAGTGTGCCTAGTTGTCCAGGTGAGGTTAGCTTAATTATCACAGTGTATTTAACACTGATTGGATCGGCGGCTGTGGCTTTGTTCTTTCGTCTAACCAACTGCCAATCATCTTCAGCATGTTCACTATCAGCCAAGTGATAGTTTCCACCCATTGTGGTGACTATAGGCGCTGAGGCAACGCCTTGCGCTCGGTAATGCGCGTCCGCGAAGCGAGCGTTTGTAGCTGTCTGCGAGTGGCCATGTTTTAAGCCGTGTCGTGTGTTCACAAAGCGAGTGCTTTCTTGAGCTATCTGCGAGGTGCTTAACCACATCCTAGGTTGCTTGGCAAATTTCGAAAACGGAAAAGTGCAAGATCCTACCTGAGCAGGGGTGTTTCCCGGCTTGTTCTCCGTGGAAAGAACAGAGAAAGGGTTGGAGACAGGTATCGTAGCAACCAATGGGCTGGATTCGTGATCCGTCATGTTTTCGTCTGCGTCCAGCACGGCGTCAGGTTGGGCCGCGTTATCTGTGCCACTGCATAGCGATGTTGCCGCGGCGTCTTGCCGGGGCTGCTGTGGAGCCATGCTGGCGTCTTCGGCGGTAGGCGTATCCGATGCATCCGGATGGTTTCCTGGCGTAGTCTTCGACGCGGAAGCGCTGAAACCGTCGTTCTCGGGTGGCGGGGAACACGATAGGGGTGGCCCATACATTTTCGGGAGCCTAGCCCAAAAACGTCCGGGCCAAAAAGCTTCAAAGAGTCGGAGCGATGCGAACGTGCCTCTGACGAGACGGCTGCTTGCAGCGCCCCCCCCCCCCCCCAATTTCCTATTTTTTAATAATAGAGCTTGAGCACCGAATGTAATATTTTACTTCGGAAGTATCATTTTAGTGAAAGATTAGTTTTGTAATTTACCTATCAATGTCTTACCTAATTTTTGACCGATAGTGTGATTTACAAATTTTGGTGAGCACGTTCAGAACTCCCCCATTCTATTTATTTGCGATGAGCTCTCACGAGCATTATTATTCTCAACTCCAAAGTAAGTCCGCGAATTACAAAAAAGATCAGGTGACTGGCTCAATCACACGTTCATCCTTTAGGTCAATCTTTAGGGCGATAAGTCATGGTAGAAAGAGTAAATGGTAGCATAACTCCTCTCTCGTCAATGCCACCCAAGCCTTCACTGCTGATCCCTGTACGAAAATGAAGAGCACGTGGCAACTTCAGTCGCATAAACGTCCGTTGCAGTTCGAAAATATTAATAAGAATGGGGAGCGTCCGTGCGGTCAATGCTCCAGCTGTACCATGCATTATTTATGGGATTTCTTCGGTACAGCTTACCTGCACTTGGAAATGTCAGGAAGACCAACTTATTAATTCTACAGAGCGTTCAAGCTCAAGCTCTGCGAACATGCCTGGGATTGCCGAAATGTGCCTCTGCGGCTGCTACCATTTTGATTGCTCAGGAGTATCACATATCTACATGCTCAACAGTTGACGCCCTGAGGGCACATTTCCGATACATCACCCGGGTTCCGGCATCATTTGGCCAGTCTTCCTATTACCAGGCCGCGTATATCGTTTACAGAAACCGTTGATGCGCATCGCGCTATTCTGCCGTCCCAGTTTACACGCGCATCTAGACCGTCCTCTCCACTGTGGAGCCTGCATCAACCACACGTGCTTCTTTCAATATCCGGCATCAGGAAGACGATCGAGCTATCGCCGACAGAACTAAAACAATTCACTCTTGAATACTACCATGAGTACCATGCGAATCGTATGCACGTCTACACCGACGGCTCAGTGAATGCCGTGAGTTCTTCAGGCTCCATGGTCATACCCGCAACTACTACAGACATAAAAGTTAGGACAATTCACCGTACTTCTTCAACAGCCGCAGAACTAACCCTCTACGTATCGCTATTAGGCATACCAGTCCGCAAAGCCCTCAACGATGGTCTATTTTCACAGATTCAAAAGCAGCTCTGCAAGCCCTAAAAGCGGCTCTCCGCCGTGGCGCCCATGAGCAACTCGCCGCGGAAATACGACAACTTCATCACTATGCCATAAATGGAGGACATGACATCATCTACCAATGGCTTCCAGGGCACAGCGGCATAGCGGCCAATCTCTGGGCGGACGAGGTCGCACGAACAGCCCACCAAGACGGCGATTGTGTGTTGATTCCATTTTCCAGGGCAGACGCAGCGGGCAGGCTTCGCGCACTTGCGCGGGAACACACGCTCTCCTTGTGGAATTCTGACCAGTTTGCGAACTGCCGCTTAAAATCCCTCGGCCCTGACCTGAAGCTCCGGCTTCCACCTGGCCTACCCCGATGTGAAGAAATTTTGCTGTGCCGCCTGTGGGTTGGTGTAGCATTTACAAACTCTTATTATTTTGTGATAGGTATGGCGAATAGCCCCGCAAACAAAAAACTGCGGGTGCGACGAGACTATAGGCCACATTCTTTGTGAGCGCCCCATATACAGCGAGGAAAGACACTGTCTATGTCGTGCGCTGGAGCGTCTAGATGGAAGCCCACTAACTGAAATTAAGATCCTAGGTCCCTGGCCACGGCGATCGTCTGCAGTGAAGGCCTCCCAGGCACTGCTCCGCTTTATGAAAAGCACAGGACTGATCGAAAGGCTATTATTTTTTATGTTACATGATATGACTGTGATGTGATGTGATGTGATGTGACTGTACTGTCATCACGCATCCCTCTTTCACCCACAACTTTTATACCCACTTACCCCTCCCCCCAGTGCAGGGTAGCAAACCAGTTCCTTTACCGGTTAACTTCCCTGCCTTTCCTCCTCATCTTCCTCCTCCTTAATAAGATAGAAGGCCTTAATACCGCATGTGCCTGAGGTAGGAGTGCTAACAAATGCTTAAGGTTCCAGTCGTTGTTCCCATTATGAAAGCAAATTTCACCTAAGCACAAGGTAATACACTTTCCTGTGCTTTGGTTGCAAAGTATTGGCTGGTACTTACGACAAGATAGTATGATACTTGCTCATACGTTTTAGTATTTACTGAGCTGATAACTTTCACAGTTGAGGAATATTCACTCCTAAGATGCGTTTTCATTTAGCCACAGCTAGAGGAGAAGAACATAACAATGAAGCATTTTTAGAACGCTTGCAGGTACTACATATGCAGAAACGCCGGTTCAAATACCATTCCTGAATCCCTCAGAACACGACAAACAAGTAATGCAATTTTTAACGCGGCCACATTTCTACATGTCACAGAAGCACCTTAGTATTGAAATCGGTACCCTTCAGCAAGATTTTTCATCCTGTGTCTTGCTCAGTTTCATGCTCTCTCATGAAACTGAGCAAACCGGTCATTTTTTATAGATTATGCTTCACACTGATTAGAGGATTGAGCATCAGCCCGATAAAACACCCGGTAAAGATGGAAAGGTCCTAAGCCAAGTATTAGGCCAAAAAGATTCTAAATATTCTAGGGCAACAGTTGTAAGTCAGCGCTTGTGTCTTGTCCTTTTGTTACACGAACTTTTGTCAATAACAGTACTCTGACCTGGCGGGAAAAAAAATTCGCTACCCTACCAGAACACGATTGTGTTAGTAAACAAGGAAAAGGTTACACCTTGCTCTTTTAGCGGGCACTGGCCCCAATGGGGATGCGGCTGCACAGCAAAAATGGCACATCAAAGTTGTGCTGTAAAAAACTGACAGGCCTTCTTTTAGCAAATCGCCGTTAGGGTATACTTCGGCAAGCCTCTTAGAAGAAAATATTTTTGATATTGTAAAACGCGGTCAGCCAGCTGTTTAGTTCCTCGAAAAAATGAGAGAAAACTGCGATATATGATCGGAAGTAGTATATAAAAAGATTTTATTGCTTGGAATAATCAATGAAAAAGGAAAAATAGCAAACTACACTGGCCAGAACAAGAGTTCGTAATCAGGAAGATGTGCGGGGGAGCACATTCAGAAAGAAAAGTTGGGAAGACATTAGGCAGTCTTGGTCAAGCGTTTTCTACATTTAATCATATTAAACGAACAAAACTTTATATCACAAGAATTGCATCACATGCATAACAGTTATCAGCGCCTGGAATTGCAGTCCTCACAACAAATTTGACACAAATTTTTATGGTTGTGCCACGTTTACTGGAGAGCTACACTTCTCTAAGAAATTGCGAGAAAAAATTCCTCTCAACCAGATGAACGGGGCAATGCTGTACAATTAGCCGAAGTGCTATGGTAATAGCTCTTGTATTTTTTGTTTTGCAGACATGCTAATTTTTTATTGTGCATTTTAAAACGCTTTTGCGTCCTTGTATTTTTTATTCTTGTAATGTCTCAATAAAAGTATCAAATCTTCAAAGTAGGTGTATACTGCACGCCATCTGAATACCGAATCAGGGGCTCATCATGCTTTTACTTAGACTGAAAAACGTGTTGATCCAGAAAAACGCGACAGTTTCTGTGTGGGCAGGTATTTAAAAAATTTTAGGGCTGGTACATTAAACTAGATATTTTTAAAAACGTGCAGCTTGGTTCTTTCCCTTCCTTACATTAGACGACTTATCAAGTTTACAGCTTAAAGTAACCCGTAATAAGCACTTATAACACTGACTTTTTTTAGTAAAAAATCGCCTTTTTCAAGATGGCTATAATTTAGTCACAACTCCGTGCTTTGTGCGCCGAGTATCGACTGCTTACATTTACCACCGTATACTTATCAGAAAGTAAGAGGGACATTCGGGCGCGAACCACCGACGTGTGCTTAGGCCAGCAACGCACGTGTTACGATAATAAATCGCGTCGCCGCTGTTTCACGAAGCTTGTTCTACTGCGGAATCAAAACGTACCTATTTTCCACGAGATGGCAGAATCACACCAGGAACACGGCTTGTGCCTCCAATGAATTTGAAGCATGTCAACAGCTTGGCGAGCAAAAAACTCACTAACAGAGTCATGGCTCTGGCGACAATATTTACCATAACTGTTTTGTTAGCACTGTATATACCTGTGCGCACTGTATATATATATATATATATATATATATATATATATATACTGGGTGTCCCAGTTAACTTGAACCAAGGGGTACAAAAGCAAGGCGTCCGTGTGCTGTACGGTGTCAGTGCACGTTAAAGAACCCCAGGTGGTCGAAATTTCCGGAGTCCTCCACTACGGCGTCTCTCATAGCCTGAGTTGCTTTGGGACGTTAAACCCCCACAAACCAAACCAAACCAAAATAATATATTTGAGGTAGGTCAGTGAAACCAATTGCATTCAACTGCCAGCCTCCTTGCGCACTACAGTCAATTTTTTGTTTTGCAATTACTGAATTAGCTAATTATGTTAATTTATCTAATTTATTACATATCGACTTTAGACCAAACATGTAAATTGGAAAGTTGTAGAGCCCCTTCAGAAACCCCCATTTCATTAATTGCGATAAAGAAAGTCTCACGTGTATCTTTTTTTTCCGGGCTCAGAAGAAAGCCCGCGAAATACAAATAATACCACGTGACTAGTGCATTTGTGCGCCGCGATTGTAATGCACTCAGTCGGGGTTTGAGCGAATGAAATCAACTGCGGCCGTGTCTTCTTGGCCCCGTTAAAGCGGCAGGCCGATATGCCTGCGATGGCTTCTTCGCCCGCGTCAGACAGCCGGCCCACGTGACGGTGCAGTAGCAGCGAGAGCGGCGAGCCGACACCACCGACATTCTAACAAGGCCTCCTTCTCTCCCATCAGCGAACGTCACGACAAACGAATGAGCGATAAGGTATCAGCCACTGAACCTGCGCATACAGGCTTGGGTAAAGGGGCGAGATGACATCATGTGACTCGACTAAAATTAGCGCTGCACCTTCATTTGCCGGTTCTTTATCGCCATCCGCCTGTCGTGATGTAGGCTGCTGCGGTGCGCAGGCCTGGCCAAAATCGCGGTGGCGACGGGCGAGCTCGAGCTCGCTCGAACCATCGCCAACATTTATGCCTGCCGCTGCAACGGGACCATCGGATCACGGCCTCAGCTTATGTCGTTCGCTCAAACCACGACTGAGAGCAACACAATCGCGGCGCACAAATGCGCTAGTCACGTGGTATTATTAGTATTTCGCGGGCTTTCTTCTGAGCCCGGAAAAAAAGATACACGTGAGACTTTCTTTATCGCAATTAATGGAATGGGGGTTTCTGAAGGTGCTCTACAACTTCCCAATTCACATATTTGGTCTAAAGTCGACATTTAATAAATTAGAGAAATGAACACAATTAGCTAATTAAGTAAATGCTAAACAAAAAATTTACCGTAGTGCGCAAACAGGCTGGCAGTTGTATGCAATTGGTTTCACTGACCTACCTCAAATATATTATTTTGTAACCCTCGGTTCAAGTTAGCTGGGACACCCGGTATATACATATATATAAATATATATAGTGTGAGCACTGTGTGGCGCTTCATCTTCCACACTGCTGAACGTGCTGCTTCATCTTCATCCTGCTCCCTCTTGTAGATACCCATCGTCATCGCGGAGTGTGTTTGGCTGCAGTGTGCGACCAAGGCTTCAGGTCTGTAATAAAGCCTGATTCCCCAAGTCCGACCTTCGCGTTACCTTACACGTGGTGGAGGTGCGCCTTGATTTCCCCGCTGCTTCGTCACCTGCATCCACCTGGAGCTTCGTTCTGGCCGCCGTTTGACCCCGACCACCATCGTCATGACACAAGAAGGCCACTCCGCTATTCCGGCTGCTACCAACTCGACTCCAGCTCCCCTTGCCACTTGGACTGTCAGTAGCCGTCAGCGCGACCCGCAGATGTTCGCCGGTCTCCGCGGCGACGACGCTGATGACTGGCTCGACAGCCAGTCATCAGCGTCATCAGTCATCAGTCATCAGTATGTGGCTCAGATGCAGGGCGGCACAAATTACCTTGAGCCGAGAGCTCTTCACGAATTAATTCGCGAATAAGCACACGGAGGTCGCGACCTTCTTTTTGGAATCGCTCGTACTGCGCCATGGGGCCCCTCAAGTGCTTCTCAGCGATCGTGGTCGGACATTTCTGTCGAAGATTGTAGCCGAAGTTATTGAAGCCTCAACCACACATCACAAATTGACCTCCAGCTATCACCCGCAGACCAATGGGTTGACTGAGCGGTTCCACCGCACGCTTTCTGACATGTTGTCTATGTATGTCGACCAGGACCACCGAAACTGGGACGTAATACTTCCTTTTGTTACGTTCGCCTACAATACGGCTGTACAGCGGACCACAGGTTACACCCCGTTTTTCCTCGTTTACGGCCGTTCTCCCGCTACCTTTCTTGACGCCTCTTTTCTTTCTACACATGCCAGTTCCTCATCCTCTCTTCCTGACCAGTTCCTTTCCCGAGTGGCCAAATCACGCCGGCTTGCTCGCGTCAACACGGAAGCTAGCCAGGAAGACCGCAAGTACCGCTATGATGCAACCCATCGCCAAGTTTCGTTCCGTCCCGGCGACGAGGTGTTACTTTGGACCCCATTACGCACTCCTG